>NC_088792.1:69886357-71086357 GCF_011386835.1 Chrysemys picta bellii | reverse complement strand
TAATTCTACTCACTGAAGTAGTTCCACTGAACTCCATGGCATAACCCACATGCATAAGCATTTGCAGGATCAGGACCATTTGCACCTCTTCCTATGCAATGCTTTACCATAGTATTCTTTAGAAGTGGAAAAAAACAGCTTTAAAAGTTTTAACAAAATAAATGTTAAACCTCTTAACATGAAGAAACATGCTGTAAAATTATTCATCTTATCCTAGGAGTGAAATATGGTTAGGACTGAGAAGGTATTTCCATCATACACTCCCGTTCTCAAGCACTTATGATTTCAAAGGAGGAAATGCCCTTTGAGTTGAAATTCCTTATTTTTTGTCAGCTCAGAGGTGATGTTTTGTTTTGGAAAGTTTAATCAGTTCTTTGCAAATCCATTGACTTCAGTGGACTTGTACAGATGCAACTGAAAGCAGACTTTGGTGCAAGATATTTAACAGTGCATCCACTCCTTTCTCCTTAAAGGAGTGTTTACAATATGATCTCTTATGTCCCTAACATTCTCCAGCTGAGAGTGAGATAGTCATCATAAGCTATCTTCTTTCATTTAATATATTTTGAGTTCCAGGCAGAGTAAAATGATTCCAATTTTGTCCTCCAACAAGATATGAAAGTTTAATACTTCCAGCTGTCAGTTCTGATTTTGCTAAAGTAATGAATTTTCACTTCTAGATCAGCAGCACATTAAAAATTGATAGCATTGTAAAAAACACATACACACACGCGCACACCTTGGATTCAACCAACAACTAGAGCGTATCAGCATTACAAGCCAGCTACATCCACTTCCTGTACAACTGCTATCAGCATCGTATATATTATCTTGACTTGTGTGTGGTCATATGTCAACACACAGAGTAGAACTAACCGCCATGTGGTGAACCCAACAGTAAATTGCTTCAAACATATTAACAGTTTGTGTTTACCACAAATTGTCATTTCTGTATTATTGGTGTGAATACTTCTTAAAATCATATCAGTCTAGTGGACTGTTTAAAATTACGTTTTGGTCGCCAACCTCTAAAGGGCAAATACTAAATACAGAAATGCTTCCTCCCCTCCACTGATACCAAATACGGAGTAACTCTGACCCAGAGCTGTGCAATCCCCATCAGTTGCACTATCCAAACCGTACCAGTAAGAAGGCAATTCTCCACAAGAGCGTCACTGCTTACGTCCTTCTGCAGCAGCCAGTGCTGACTAACTCACAAACATCAGTTGCCATAAAGGAGAGAGTCGACCAGCCAATCAAGATGCATCAGGGAACTGTGGCTATCCCCACATAGTAAAAAGATAACACTCATGCACAATATAGTAATTTGGTTCACAAGTGGCTAGATCAAAAGACTGAGTTGAGGACCCCGATGGAGAAATCCAAATTATTCCAGATTTGGTGTGTTCTTAATTAAAAACAACTGCAGCTGTTCTGATGCCGCAGAGAGTCTGTTTTGTAAGGAATATACCATAGTAGAGTTTAGAAGAAGTACCTTGCATAACATAAGCACTCTTTATCTACAGCCTCAGACTGTTGTATTTAATAGAGGGTTCAGTATTATTAATTATTATTATTACTGAGCAAACAGAACAAACAAATGAATTGTCTAACTAGGATCCCAATTTGTTACTCTCTATCCTTTTAATATACCCAAGAATAAATCACAGGCACTCGCACACAATAAAATATCAGGGCCGCCCGGAGGGGAGGGGGGGGGAAGTGGGGCAATTTGCCCTAGGCCTCGCAGGGGCCCCCACGAGAATGTCAGAGGCTCCCCCCCCCCCCGCCTCCACCTTCCCCCATCCCCCAGCGCCTCAGCGTGCCGCGTCCAGGAGCGGCCCTGGACAGCGCTGCAGCGCCGTGGCTCGAGTGGGGCCTGAGGTCCTCCCGCTTGGAGCCTTGTGGTAAGGGGGCGGGGCTGTGAGCCCCGGTGGGCCGAGCGGCAGGAGCTCCTGGACGCGGCTTGCTGAGGCTCTGGGAGAGGGTGTAAGCGGTATGGTAAGCCCCTCTGAGCCGGGCACCCCCCGACCCATCCCCCCCCCAGCTCTGACCCCCAGCTCGGAGCCCAGCCCCACTGAGCCAGGCACCCACCGACCCAGAGCCCAGCTCTCCACCCAGCGCTGGGCAAGAGTAGCGCCACCCCCAGGCAGCGACAGCCCATTGGCACCAACCATCACCCAGTGACAGCCAATTATGTAATTGTAAATGTATACATACCATTAAAGCATTTAATGTTTTTAAATAATGTATTTTGTGTATTCTCAAATTATTAAAAATTAATTTTTGACTGTATTTCACTGGTTATTTTTTGACATTTCCAAATACATGTTACTATAGTATTGCAACTTTTTTTTATGGAAGGGGCCCCCAAAATTGCTTTGCCCTAGGCCCCCTGAATCCTCTGGGCGGCCCTGGGCTGCCGTGTCCCGCCATCTCCTGGACCTTCTTTGTCCTAATCCTAAGTGATGACCTGACCAGATGAGGCCAGAGAGAGGGATCCAGATGACATCAATACTATAGTAACATGTATTTGGAAATGTAAAAAATAACCAGTGAAATACATTCAAAAATTTGAAAATACACAAAATACATTATTTAAAAACATTAAATGCTTTAATGGTATGTATAAATTTGCAATTACATAATTGGCTGTCGCTGGGTGATGGTGATGGTTGGTGCCAATGGGCTGTCGCTGCCTGGGAGTGGCGCTACTCTTGCCCAGGGCTGGGTGGGGAGCTGGGCTCTGGGTCGGGGAGTGTCCGGTTCAGAGGGGCTGGGCTCGGAGCTGGGGGGTGGGGGGAGGAAGGGATCGGGGGGTGTCCGGCTCAGAGGGTCTGGACTCAGAACTGGCGGTCAGGGCTTAGGGGGGATGGGGTCAGGGGGTGCCCGGCTCAGAGGGGCTGGGCTCGGAGCTGGGGGTCGGGATGGGGGGGGATGGGGTCGGGGGGTGCCCGGCTCAGAGGGGCTGGGCTCGGAGCTGGGGGTCGGATGGGGTCGGGGGTGCCCGGTTCAGAGGGGCTGGGCTCCGAGCTGGGGGTCAGAGCTGGGGGGCGGATGGGTCGGGGGTGCCCGGCTCAGAGGGGCTTACCATGCCGCTTACCCCCTCTCCCAGAGCCTCAGCAAGCTGCGTCCAGGAGCTCCTGCTGCTCGGCCCACCGGGACTCACAGCCCCGCCCCCTTACCACGCAGCTCCGAGTGGGAGGACCTCAGGCCCTGCCCAAGTCACGCCGCTGCAGCGCTGTCCAGGGCCGCTCCTGGACGCGGCACGCTGAGGCGCCGGGGGATGGGGGAAGGTGGAGGCGGGGGGGAGCCTCCGACATTCTCGTGGGGACCCCTGTGTGGCCTGGGGCAAATTGCCCCACTTGCCCCCCCCCCCCCCCCCCCCCCCGGGCGGCCCTGCGGCAGCCATGATAGTGAAGCTCACTCCAGTAGCCAACATCTGTTTTTCTCATTTCCCACCCCAAAGTCTCTTTCTTTAAGGATCCACAAAGAGAGACAGGGGTGAAATAGCCCATCCCCTCTTTATTTTATCCACCAATTAGGCCCAATATCCAGCACACCAATCTTCTCTGGTTCTACATCTTCTGTTTTTACCAAGCATGATTTTAATACAGTTCTTGAACCATATCAGTAGGCCCTTTTGTTTAGACTAATTTAGTCTGTTTGGTTCTATTGCACCTGTTTATAACATTCCTTATCATAGGCTTCCCCTCCGCCCGGTGGGTGCTCAAACCCCCCACCCACCCCTGGCACTGCTGCTGGCCCGCCTCTTCCCACCCCTGCACTGCCCTCGCCCCACCCCATTCCACCCTTTCCCCAAAGTCCCTGCCCACCCCGCCTTTTCCCACCCCAGCCCCGCCCCTTCCCACCCCCATTCCACCTCCTTCCCCAAGTCCCCGCCCCTGCCCTGCCTCTTCTCTGCCTCCTCCCCGAGCGCGCCGCATCCCCGCTCCTCCCCCGCATCCCTGCTTCTCCCCGCCCTCTCGGAAAGTCCTAAGCACCGCCAAACAGCTGTTAAGCAGCGGGGAGGGGGTGAGGGAAGCGCTGGGAGATGCGGGGGTGGGGCGTACTGGGGGGGAGGGGGAGGCGGCGGCAAGGAGGGGGGAGCTTGGCTGCCAGTGGGTGAGGAGCACCCACTAATTTTTCCCTGTGGGTGCTTCAGCCCCAGAGCACCCACGGAGTTGGCGCCTATGTTCACTATTGAAAGTTAGTTCACCTACTTTCCATCAGCATTTGTTATTATAGGTTATCGTAACATCTTAAGCACTTTCATATACTTTTTACAACTGAGTGTTTAATTAGGGTAAATTTGTAGGCCCAATTATCACAACACGACACTCTTAGTTCAGATTATGCTAAATCCATTTAAGGAACAATCTAAAATAAGAAGATCCACACATGGACTTTCACCAAAATAACAAAAAGTGTGAATTTATGTCACTTTAGTTATTTCTGTGAAAGTGCATGTAGACAAACCCATAAAATAAACAGAAATAAGACTAATTTAAGATGATATAAGCATCCACAGTCTTTTGCATCTGATTAACTAAACCTTTAATTAAGCCAGTGAAACTGAATATAGACAAGTCCTGAGTGGGGAAGAGCCTACTGTGCATTGATGCCTGGGCAACATTGCTGAAAAAATATAAGCACAAAAAGCCAACATCACATTTCCCAGAACAGCAGAGAAATTTCTGCATACAGAAGCTCCTCGACTTACGCAAGCATTCTGTTCCGGAACACCTTGCATAAGTCGAATTTTGCGTAAGTCGGGAACGTATCTCCAACAATTACGCAAAAAAAAACCTTACGGAACTTTTTCCGTAAATCCGGATTTCCGTAAATCAGGTTTGTATAACCCAGGGAGCGTCTATGGTTATGTTTCAGAACTCACTTAGAAAGAGAGAATATAGTGCTGGGGAAGCAGCTGAAATAGGGATACCTCATGACCTTTCCGGTTTTAAAAGAATTCAAGAGGGAAACATGCTGATCAGGGTGAGAATAATAGGAAAAATGTCTTGAGAAATATTTCTGAACCATGTTCACTTTTCCACATTAGGTACAACCAAGTGGGAGGTGGCACTCATTATTCCGAACAAAGCATCATCCACGTTAGTTGCAGCTGGGAAGATGACAGGGCTTCATCTTTCTTCACTGTGGCAGTAATGAAATAGAAACACTGCACCAGATTTGGTCCGTAATGTTTATTCAAAATAACAATGTACTGCTATTCCTGATTCCCAAGTTAATGAGTGACCGAAGATTTTCACCAAGAGTCAGATCCTCAGAATCACTGAGCTCTTCTGAAAGGAGGTGAGCACCTTCAAATCCTACCGAAGATGCGGCGTTAAGGGCTCAGCACCTAACAGGATTAGGCAGCAGTGAAGAAATGCCTTCAGTATCCCAAGGGCACGGTGTGAAAGGGTTTCATAACATAAATTAATCTAACTGCATATCCCAGAGGCAGCGAAAATATGCTACACGTTGAGAAGTTAAATGAACTGCCTCGCTAAACATACTGAACTCATGTGCTGCTATACATTTGTTATTCCTCTCTTGCATGAAAGAAGAGATTTTGAACATAAATGATAGCAATGAATAAAGAAAAGCCCAGAAATAGGTTAAACAACAACAGAACACACAAAAAGGAGAGCAGAGAGGTAAACAAATCTACAGAAATACTGTAGTGAATAATCCCTCAAAAGGTACACTGTTTACTTTTTTTAAAATCACCTATTGTGATGATTTTACATAATTTAACAAAATTGCTGATTTTACTGATTTGTAATTTCAGGCCATATCTATACAACCAAAGCAAGTTTCATTTTAAACAGTTCTGAAATTTGTTGTGGCCCAACTATTATTAGCACAGTTTCTTCTTGACTTCATGGTCAGAAAAACTACGCTATAACCATGTTAAGTAATCATGTTCGAGCTTAGGTAGCCGCAAAGTTTAAAACTGTCCCTGACACATGGTGGTTTTTTTCTGGCCACACTAGTAAGGAATCATTATGTTGTAACCTGGCTGTGATACAACCATGTTTCACAATGGACTTAAACAGTCCTTTCTGTAGTACAGAGGTTGTTTATATAATAACTTTAACCATACAGGAAGACTGGTTCCAACACAGTTTCGCACAACATGGTACAAGCATAGTTCCATTTTGTAGTGTACATGGACTCTTACCTTTAGCACTGTCCAGAGTCTAATCTATACTACAAAAATAACCACGTTGTGAGACGACCATGCTGTAACTAGGTCACTTGACAGAGGTGAAACTGTAGCATTGACAGACCCCAAATGAGGCTGTAGTTTCAGAAGAACAACAACACAGATATCAGCCACAATACTGACAATGGGGGATGGAGGTGGCAGGGTCTAAATCTGCCCTTAAAAATCTAATCTAGGACTACAAACACTAAAATGCCTTAATCTTAGTCATATGATTATTGCATAGTCTCACAATAAGTCATCAGTGAAGGTAAACTACCGAAGATGTGGCGCACCACAAAAGTCATTAGCCTCCTAAAGCCTGGAAAGGACCCAAGTCAAGCATCAAGCTATTGTCCCATATCATTATTGTCGGTGTGCTTCAAGGCACTGGAGCGCTTGGTCCTACAGTGCATATTACCCAACATGAAGAGAATTTTGAGCCCTAACCAAGCCAGCTTTCGCCAAGGCCGTAGCACATGCGACCAAGTGCTCGCGCTGACCACATTTGTTGCAAATGGCTTCCAGAGAAACTTGAAAACAGGCGCTGTTTTCATCGCTCTAACAGCAGCGTACGATACGATATGGCACACTGGCCTGCTCGTGAAGGTATCATGGGTCCTGCTACTTTGGGTCACAGGCATCGTTGAACTGTTCCTCCGCGATAGGCAGTTCAGAATCCATAAGGGGGAGGAGACGAGCGCTTGGAGATGACAGAGCAATGGGTTACCCCAGGGCTCTGTGCTTTCGCCAACCCTGTTCTTTCGCCACCCCTGTTCAACCTTTACATCAATGACCTGCCAACAACGGAGACATGAAAGTTCATTTACGCAGACGACATCTGTTGTGGTACCAAGGCCCGGACGTTTCACGAGCTTGATGCCACCTTAAACTGGGACACGATAAAGTTAGCTGACTACTGTAAGACTTGGCGCCTCCAGCCAAGGGTCATAAAAACAGTCTCCAGTTTGTTCCATCTTCATCATGCCAGCACAACCTGAGAACTGAATGTTTATCTGAATGGTCAGAAGGTGAAGAATGAAGTAGAACCAGTCTATCTAGGTGTGACCTTAGACCACACACTGAGTTACCATGCCCACCTGAAGAAGACAGCAGCTAAAGTTAAGATGCACAACAATCTTCTTAGCAAACTGGCAGGTTCGTCACGGGGTGCTCGTGCTCCAACTTTGCGGACATCAGCTCTTGCCACCTCATATTTGGTGGCGGAGTCCTGCACATCAGTTTGGAGTCTATTGTCACACACCAAACTGGTGGATATGCAGTTACATGCCACCATGCATATCATCTTCAGCACCCTGCATCTAACTCCACCCCATGGCTTCCAGTTCTGAGCAATATTGCTCCTCCTCATATCAGACAAGAGGTTGCCACTGGCAAGTTACTGGAGAAAGTATGCGCCAACTCAAGCCTGCCACTGCACAATGACCTTTTTAAACCACCAGCTGCACGTTTACCGTCACATCGCCCATTATGGTCTTATCCGCCATGCCAGGATGTTAGGGTGGAAACACTCTGGCAAGAGGAATGGTATCTATTATAATCCCCAGCAAGTCCCTCGTCGCCAACCCCACAATCTGCCTGCCTGGTTTTGACCTACCCCGTCGCCAGTAGTCCCTGTTGAACAGGTTCTGGATCAGGCAAGGTCTCTGTGCAGCCAACCAATATTCCTGGGGCCTTCGTGACAGCCCTTTGTGCAGCTGCGGCACAACACAGACGATGCCGTACATTGTCGATGAATGCCTACTGACTAGGTTCAGCAGTGGCCTACAAGAACTGCATCACGCCACTAAAGATGCCATCGCTTGGCTAGACAACTATGCAAACACTAAATAAATAACTATATGGCAGAGTTAAAGTTGTTTGGTGAACTAATTGTGCATTTCCATACCTTAAAATATCTGGATTTCTTTTAAGTTTAACCTTTACTCTGGATTTCCTGGATTGTAGCACTTGTTTTTAAGATTACTTCAACATCTCTACCATATTTTACTCTAAATTCCTGATGCATACACCCAACCATAACTCCATCTTAACATAGATTTTGTCTGGGAATAACAGAATATGTCATATTATGACCTAGGGTCTAAGAACATGGATTGCAAATCCAGGAGAAGCTAAATACTTACCCAGTGCATGACTACAGCTGCGACATGGTTCAGTAAGACTGACAATTGTCTGCTGCAAATCTGCCCTGGGAGGAGTAGGAGGTGGGTTAGGGTTTTTCCAGCCATTACATTTGCAAGATTCCTCAGCCTGAAATAAAAATAGACAGTTAATATATCTACACACAACAAATGTATTTCATGTTTTCTAGAAATGCACAGAAATAAAATAGCACTCATTACTTAAAAGCAGAGAATTCACAATGATATGTGGCAGCCCATAACTACTACCAGCTGGTCAGAAGATACCAGCTGAGAAAACAGACAAGCCCTCCAAACCACAGACTAACCTCTCTACAGCAGGTCCTCTCTCCAACTTTTGTGCAAACGCAGCATTCATCTATTTGATGTGCTGGCTCCTATTGCTATATCATCTACACACTTTTACAATTAAAACAATAAAATAAATAGGTCGCCCATCCGGTAGCATCGGCATCACTGCCCTGTCTTCTATACTGCTGACTAGGAACCATACAACACACCACCATACAACAGACATGTGAAGCAAAACAAAATAAACAATACATCATGCAATAGAGGCGTCAAAACCACAGGTTTGAGCAAACCACCAAAACGAAGGAATTCCAGAAGCACTGGCATTTACGAAGGAAATGATGGCAAAAGATGCCCACTAAATCTTAACTAACAGGACTGGTAACATAATAAGGTAGGCCGTGGGGCCTCCGGTAGCCAGATTCCAGACATTCAGGGGTTGAAGTGGGAATGTTCCACTGGAATGCTAGCACTTCAGAAGCAAAGTACTTGGTACAAGAGCAGCACTGAACGTATTTTTTTTCTTCTGAGTACCAGCATCAAAGCAATTAAAGACCTTCTGGATTTTCCTAACTGAAGTCATATTCCAATCGGAAGACCTACCTACAAGAAAAGCATCTCCTCTCTGCTCTATATTTAGAAATATTTCTGTACTTCACTGTAACAAGATACACAATAATTTGCCGTTCCAGGTTCTTAGTAATGAAATTACTGCAAAATGCTGCACAATACTTGACAGTAACTTAAAAATAAGTGTAGTACCTCAATTTGTGGTGTTAATGTCTACCTTGTGTGTGTCATTATGTTCAGAAAAGGTATGAAAAATAAATATTTAATGTAGCTTATTCCACAAAAAATTCATTGTCTTTTGTTTTGAATTGCCTTATACCTAAGGTACCAGTGCCCAACAGAGGCAATAGAGACTGCGGCTTTTCAGGTACCAGAACTGAAAATATTAGTCAACTGTGTTGAAGTAGTTCTTCAACTCCATCATTTCAAATTATGCAACCTGTGCACTAAGCATTGCAATGCCAGATGCTGCCTCTTTGCTGGACAACATATAACATGTTTACTCTCCATAACGTTTGAGCAATTACCATTCACTGGATATATTTGGAAGGGCTCGTGGCACCACCAGTCTATCCCTGTGATACCATATGCATGCCATAGTTTGCACCCGATGACTGCACCCGATGTAGTCAAGCACATTAGAAAGGATGCAAAAGGTCCATGCAGCAGCTGAAGTCAACAGGCTAATTAGAATTGCCCCTAGAGATTCCCAGGAAGCACATATCAGCACACCACCCTTGGAAAGAGGAAGTGTGCTTCTCCCTCCCCTTCCACACACACGCTACTGTCTGGGCATGAAATGGTTGGCAGAAATGTGAAAAGCTATCTGCAGCTGAGAGGTGTATCCAGGTAGGGGAGGGAGCCACTAAGCTCCCAGGTAGGGTTGCCAGGAGTCCAGTCGAAAAGGGGACCTGGCAGGGGTGCCGGAACAGGGGGCCAAGGGGTCATGGTCCCATCACTTAAAAGCATAGCCCTCCCACTTTTTACCAGCCATAAGAGTGAGCAAAAGTGGGGAAGGAGCGGAGAGGAGCGAGCGGGGGGAGGGGAGTGCGGCCTTGGAGGAAGGGGCGACATGGGGGTGCGGCCTCACGGGAAGAGGCAGCACAGGGGCCAGGCCATAGTTCGGGCACCAGTGGCCCCTCCAATTTTAAGGAACTTCCGCCGCTTCTGGACCTGGCAATGTCCAATCAGTACTGCTGACCAGACATTAAAAGTCCAGTTATTGGAGTAACCGCAATCAGCCTCCCTGCTGAGAGGGCAGGACGAGCAGAAGCTGCTGCCTGGAGGAGCTTCCCAGCTGCTGATGGAGAGAACTGGCTCCCGAATCCACAGCTCAAGCATTCGGTGGAGAGGTAGATACCGGCACCGCTGCCCAGGGGGGATCCTATTCATCCCACCAGCCTGTGCCCTGATTGCCCCTGCCTCATCCCCTTGCTCTGGGGACCAACACCCCCTCCTGCCCCACTGTGCCCCTATTGCCCCCCCGTCCCAGCCCCTCACTCCTTTTCTGAGCCAAAACCTGACCGCTGTGCCCCAACTGGGCAGACTCCGCATCAGCTCCTCCCAGCCTGGCTCTGTAGATGGGAGATGAGTCCCGGGGGAGGGGGAAGCGAGAACAGAGGAAGAGTGGGAGAGAAGTGAGCAGGGGCAGAGTCTCGGGGGAAAGAGGAGGGGCCGGGGCAGGGCCTTAGGAGAAGAGGCAGGGCAGGGGTGTCCGGTTTTCAGCTATTAGAAAGTTGGCAACCCTACTCCCAGGAGATGAGTCTGTATGTGGCAAAAAGGAGGGTCAGTTTTGGAGATGGGGAGCTATGGGAGGGACTTATAGGAACAATTTTTTCCAATAATTTTTTTTTTCAAATAAGCAGAGGTCTGGAGGGATTTATGTTAATTCTAGTGAATTTTAGGCTATACTTCACTAGACCTGCTAAATCAACCACCAATGCATCAATCGCCGCACTTCGAACCCCCCGTAAGTATAGACAAGGCCTATGAAAAATACCCGAATATACACCAGTATCTGGAAGACCACAGAAACCAGAATATTTTTTTAAAAGGGACTTGGATTTGATCCAACCATTTTATCCCTCTGTGTCTGTCAGAACTGTTTTTTTTTCCACTCAGACCCAAGCATGTCTCTAACAAAAGGCAATGTTTAATGCTATAAAAAAGCCACTCAAATATTAAGCTTGTAGCTGTGTCAATCATATCTAATAAAAATAGTAAGAAAAGCTGGGCTAAAGAATTCTAAAACAATTTCCTATGAGCATCAGTGAACATTTCACATAAGCACACAACACAATGTTTACTCCAAATCCTTAAATCCATAAACAGCGAGTAACTACACAAACTTTAGTATCACACAATAATTAACACCAAAGATGCAAACAAACAGATGTATGAATAGTGATAACAGCTCAGTTAAACTGCCAGATTTAAATATCAACCCTCCCACAGAACATAAAATGTGTTCAGTGGCAGATTTTTTCTGCCCTCAGTTGTACTTCCTAACCTAGCCAGATCTTTTGAAACAGATGTTCAATTCTTTTGTTCTAATATTCCAGAGATCTCTCTCTCAAATAAACATTAACGTTTAAAAACTCAGCATAAAGCACCAGATACAGCATAAAAGCTCGGTCACAACACAGCAGCACA
Source organism: Chrysemys picta bellii (assembly GCF_011386835.1). Taxonomy (NCBI): domain Eukaryota; kingdom Metazoa; phylum Chordata; order Testudines; family Emydidae; genus Chrysemys; species Chrysemys picta. The sequence continues at coordinate 71,074,465 of NC_088792.1, read as the reverse complement.
ACCTGAACAAGGTTCTCTTGATAACTAAGCCTTCATTATGGACCCTGACAGTGCAAATATTTTACGTTGAATACTCAGTGTGCATTCCTTAGTGGCTTAAATTACATCCCGTTGAGTTGTTTTGAGTCTTCCACCGTGTTTTATTCACTCATTTCTTTCTCTGGCCCTCTCATGATGTTTTTTCTTTTTACATGTCACTCATCTGCTTTTTGTTAGAAAGGAAACTATGAAATTACCTCCTCAAAAACTTAATTTAGCTTCAAAAGCAGTCTTGGGGGGGGGGGGGGGAGTTGTCTGGGGGGAAATATCTGATCTAGTACAACCAGTTCTTGTACTGATTTTTCTAGGCCATCTGCAGGGCGCTAATAAAGGACACTTAAGATACTTTCATTTTCCCCTGCCTTACCACAGCCTTCAAGAACTTTGGTTTTGAGCCTCATCCTTCCAACCCAGGGGACATTAACACTGTTCCTTAAATGGCCACAATAGGTGATTGTGTATGCTATCTCAGAAGCATCCCCAACCCATGCTGGAAAGATCTGGATTAGTACAAAATTTAGCAATTACAATGCACTTTACTTGTTAAAAGCAATGTAAAAAATATGAACATTTGAATCCTCATGATACCTCTACATTACGTGTAATTGAAGTATTAAGACTAGGAAAGCATGTTGTCCAGGAACCAAGAATAACCAAAAACAACTTTAGACTTTTAATATTATTTGCTGTCCAACAGACAAATGGCTGACCTGCACTTTAGAACCTTGTACACTGACACTACATCCAAAATGAGACTGAAAATAGCATGCTTCAGGTACTCTATTAATAGCTCCATGGTTGTTTGTTTTAACTATGGAATTACAATGTTAAGATTACAAAATGAAGTATTCAAAAGTCAGAAAATGACAAACTTAAGTTTGCTCATGCAACCTCTCATCTAAGGTTCTAAAAATGCTCAAAGATTAATGAGTGATGTTTCACAATACCTCACATGCTAAGAAATAGTATCCCCATTTTAAAGATGGTGAAATAAGCACAGATAGGTACAAATTCTGAGCTAGATTAGCTGTAAATTAAAAGACCCTAGGACTCTTAGAATTAGCTCTTTGAGCTAGGCATCGTACTTGGCTCTTTGAAGAGGACTGGCCTATTTAGTAATTAAAGGGGGAGTAGGATGTAATAGGTTTATTGCGAAATTCCAGGTGGGGGGGCGGAACAAAAACCTTACACAACACTATCCTTCCCTCAGATTTAGAAAGAAAAGTTATAGAAGTCTGTTTAGGGTGTCTAAATTTAGCTGTCAGCTCTCCCCAGCAAGCAGTAACCTCAAATCGATGATAAACTCTTACACAAGAAGCTTCATGCAGACGAAAACAAAAATGTTGATAACTTTGCAAAAGTTATTTCTAATTGTTCCTATTCAAATTTAGAGTATCCTCCATGAAAATATATAACATTGAGAAGAATCACACAGATATTAAGAGGGGAATAGAACCATTTGTCAAAAGTATTCTGTAGAGCCCTTAGATTTCTGAGGACAAATTTTAGAATCTGATTTATTCCTATTTTGCTGTTACTTTTATAGTAGCTGTCGGCTAATATGGACACACACACCCCCCGAATGTACATTTAAGTCAGTGGCTGATTTTTTTTATTTACTTTAATGGAAGTTAGATTGGGCTCAAGAAACCTTGTTAGATGGGTTTGCACCAGCTTTTAAACTGATATTGAGAAAGCATTAAACATCTGAGCCTATGGAACTATACATAGTCCAGAGAACAACTCTAACCCTTTTTCACCCACTAATTTATCATTCAGATAAGCTTTCAAAAGTTACACTTCCAGACTACAAAGCTAAGCAAAAGGTAGGACAGTCAAGGGTTATCTCAATCAGTCCTATAAAGCAGGTAACATTAACCAAGACAGAAATATGACACTAAATAGATATGTCATTAGCTCCAATGTTCACATGAAATGGGACTCCATCTGAGCACAGGGGTCCACCCTCACTGAGCTCACTGCAGGATCTGAACATTACAGAAGTACTGCACAACTAGAACCTGATGAGAAGCAATGTGGTCCAGCGGATAAAGCACGGAGCTGGGACTCAGGGGAGCTGGGTTCTACTCTAACCCTAATTTTCTTGTGACACACTTCACCTCTTCAGTCCCCTCCCACCTTTTGTCTGTCTCAATTATTTAGACTAAGCTTTTCAGGGCAGGGACTGTTTCCTACTATGGCCTGGTCTGCACTTAAAATTTAGGGTGACATATCTACGACACTCAGGGATGTGAAAAATGTTTTTGTCAAGCTAGCTACTGTCACTTTAGAAGGTGGTGTTCTTACAGCAAGAGAAAAACCCTTTCTGTCTTTACAGGCTGCATTTACACTAACGTGCTGCTTTAATACCCACAGTATATACATTGTCTAAGTGTTTTTACAGTGCCAAACTCCATGGGGCTCCAGTCGCAGTTGTGACCTCTAGGCATTACTGTGCTATATATAAATAAGAATAAAAAATAATCCTGTTTTAATATATAGAAAATGTAAGAGTACAAAAATATTACATACTTAAAGACATTTATAGAGCTCCCAATGAGACTTGGTTTACATCACATGAAGGAACATGTATAAAAAGCCAATGATTTTTCCTCCTACAATCTTCACTAAATGCATTTATGAGTGTAAGTCACACAGTGCTATTTTCATACTAATGACTGCCAAGCTTGCATTCAAATGATCAAATCGCATGCTGGGCAAAATAAATATTTATGAATTCATTCATATTTATAATAGTGTCCATTTCAATGCACTACAAAGCATACCAATGTAAAGGGGCTTTTAATTCATTTTAATTGTATTCTATTTTGCCTTTCTAAAGTAAATTGTGCACTTTAACTTGAGATTTTAGAGCAGAGATGGGCAAACTACGGCCCGCAGGCCACATCCGGCTCGCGGGACCCTCCTGCCCGGCCCCTCAGTTCCTGGCCCGGGAGGCTAGTCCCCTCCTCTGCAGCCTCAGCTCAGTGTGCCGCCGGCACAATGCTCTGGGCGGCGGGCTGCGAGTTCTTGCCAGGCAGTGCAGCTGCAGAGCCGCGGCCTGACCCGGTGCTCTGTGCTGCGCGGTGGCGTGGCTGGCTCCAGCCGGGCGGCGTGGCTGCCTGCCCTGGTGCTCTGGGCGGCACGGCTGTAGCACCGCCAGCCACCGGTGCTCCAGACAGCGCGGTAAAGGGGCAGGGAACGGGGGGGTTGGATAGAGGGCAGGGGAGTTTGGGGTGGTGGTCAGGGGGCAGGGGTAGTCAGAGGGCAGGGAACAGGGGGGTTGAATGGGGGCAGGGGTCGCAGGGGAGCAGTCAGGAAGGAGGGGGGTTGGATGGGGCGGCAGGGGGCAGTCAGGGGTAGGAGGTCCGGGGGCGGTCAGGGGACAGGGAGGGGTGGATGGGGCAGGAGTCCCGGGGGGGCCGTCAGGCAGTGAGAAGCGGGGGGGGGGGTCAGATAGGGAGCAGGGGCCGGGCCATGCCTGGCTGTTTGGGGAGGCACAGCCTCCCTTAATGGGCCCTCCATATAATTTCGGAAACCCAATGTGGCCCTCAGGCCAAAAAGTTTGCCCGCTTTTTTTAAAAGTACACCACATAGAAAGTATATTAAAATTAATGAAGACAGTTTTTGTAAAAACATTTGTAGTCCTGAGTATATGGTTATTTTTATCATCTTGTTTTCTAGTAAAAGTGCTTTGTCTTTCCCATGCCCTGCCTCTCCTTTGTATCCTCCTTAAGGGATAGTCCGATCTTTCCTTTTTTCTCTCCACCAAAAGCCCTGCACACCGCATCATAGACACTCTCCCTGCAGAGTTTGCCAGTGCCTCTCAAAGATGAGCCAGAGGGCATCATTAGAGAGCAATAGCAGTAAGGTATGAACAGCCTACCTTCCAGAGAAGCAAAGGGTGGAAATAGAGCATTGTGAAAGTCTTATCTCCTGCAAAGCAACATTTGCTACCAGACAGGCCCACACTCTAGTCTTCCTCCATTCAATGTTCTCACTATCTCTGATCCTTCCTGTGTTGTCATGTCTCTTCAGACCTAATCAATGTTCTCTCTTCCTTTGCTACTTACAGCACCTCAAAGGTTAAGATTCTAATAAATTCTATCTTGCTGACTGCTGTGATGCACGCTGGAGTGAGAGAGGAGAAAAATACAAGGACTAGAGAATGCCAAACATGCTGAGTGACAGGCACATTCCCTGCGCTCTTTAAGGTGAACTATACATAGATTTACTCTTTTGTTACAGGATTCAAATATGCTTACTGCATGAATGAGAACACTAATTACATACTTCAGTGATCTGAGAGCTTGTGAAATCAAACACAAAAATGAATCAAAAGTTGAGACATAAAGCATGAAAATTCAAAGTTGACCTCTTCACTGTGGCAACCTCCTGCAAATACTATTTCTTTTATAGCCCCATCACTATGGTACCTGAACACCTGCCAAATATTTAGAAATAGCAATCTCTCCCTTTCTTCCTTCCCTCCCAGCCTAAAGGAGAAAAAGCTTAATTCGTTCATAGGAAACATATTATTTGTTTGCTTGCTTGTGTTTGTGGGTAGGAGGAGTGTTGTGTCAACAAATTGTTCAGGGAGAGCTAAATCAAAGCAATTCATTTCACATTTAATTCTGAAAGTGGTCATTCTCTGTTCATTCTTATGGGAGTGAGTTCCATCATCAATTTCAGCCCTCATGAAGGTTCCATCGCCTGCATTCAGAAGCCTCTTGCTCCTACTACCAGTCAACACTTTCACTGTGCTGGTGAAACGCAGATGTTATGAATGGCGATGGCTATAGAAGAAACAATCTCTCAGGTAACTAGAGCCAATCTCACTGAGGCTTTGACTACACATGCTGCTCTTTTAAATTCTACTTGACCCTTGCAATAAGGCCATCTGCTTTATAACTGCTCTACATTTTCTCAGTTTTCTTTTTCATGTTCACCTCAATTCTTCTAGTAATGATTTCAGTACTGTAAATAATTTAAATGAGCTAAGTGCTCATCGGAGGTGCTGGATTAATAACCCCAGAGACTAATGTAGCCTATTTCCCCATAGAAGCAAAGGCAATGGCAGTGTCAACTTGTCCAATATGCCTAAATCACGACCAGTAAGGATAAGCTTGTGGGAGTTAAGAGGCTGCACTCACTCCTTTACTTCTCTGCCAAGACTGTGGAGGAGAGTGCCAATTCTAGCAGAGGCTTTTGTGATGCCAACAGCTCCCCACTGGGAACCAAGCTAAAACCATCAAACAGCCATCACTGCTCCCTGGGTAACAAGTGTTTTAAAAAGATTAATAAAATCAAGAGCTTCAAGACGCAGTCTCTAACGGTGTTTGAATGAATGCGCATAGCCTGGCCTCTTTTCTCTAGAGCAAGAGGAGAAGAACTTTAGGATGAGCCCTAGGAAAGCTCCTCTACCACTGGCTGCTCGGCTCTGACCTCCTCACATTACTGATAATCCAGTAATGCAATGTTTTTGTCAGCCAGAGGCCGCAGAAGCAACAAGGCGAAGTCCCCGCCTCCTTCAGCTGTCATCCTGTCAAAACAAAGGCGCTGCTGCCAAGCTCAGGGCCCCGGCGGCCCGGGAGTGCAGCTGCAGATCCCAACACTCACCCTGGCCCTGAACCCGTCTCCTCCGTGCAGGGGCCACTGCAGGCATCGGGATCTGCCAGGGCAGCACGTCTTGCAAACACAGGGGGAGGGCAACGGGGCGGGGGGCTTAAAATAACAAGGCAACAGCGTTCAAAGCTGGGGCTTGTCCCGCTGCCAAATCCTGTGTTTACAAGGCAAGCAGCTGCAGCAGCATTTCACCAAACAAATAATACAGTAATGACAGGGGATGGTGTGTGCTGCTGGCCTAAATCGCCTTCCCGTCAGACACGTGCACCGTCTTCCGCACACATACCTGTAGACACCCCCACCCCATCAGCCTCTATTTCTTCAGAAACGGGCAATATTCTCCCATGTCCCGCCCCCACTTTCCTACGGCCAAGTTCCCTCTTCCTGCTGTTCAGGAGAAAGGGAGGGGCTCTCCTCTCGGTCTGATCTTCCATGCAAATGTCACAACAACCACCCACAAAGTGCAAGGGGCACTGGGAGGGTCTGCAAAGAGGGGGGTCGCATGGGGGCTCTTCCAGGGGGTGAAGGTGGCAAAGAGGGGGGGGGGGTGCACGGGATTGTTGCAGGGGGTGAAGATGGCCAGGAGGTGGAGAGGGGTGTAGCGGCAGTGAAGAGATTGCACAGAGGCAAAAGGGACTCGTTGCTGGGGGTACAGTGACTGGGAGGGAGTTGCACAAGGGAGAAGTGGGCAGGAGGGGGTTGCTGCAGGGGGGTGTCTGTGGGGGGGGTGAAGGTGGTAGACAGGGGTTTGTACAGGGGAGAAGTGGGCAGGACGGAGATGGCAGGCGGGGGGTTCCGAGGTTGATGCAGGGGGTGAAGGTGACGGGGGGAGGTGGCAGGACGGGGTGGGTTGTCGCGGGGGTGCACACGGGAGAGGGTAGCTGGCCGGTGGGTGTTGGGGGGTGGCAGGCTCGGAGAGGGGGGCCCGGAGGCACTGCAGGGGGGGTGCTTGCTCCCACATACACCATTCCCCAGCTCCATTTTAGGGGCCTCCCTTTTTGCGCCTGGTTTCAAACCAAAGACAAACAATCAGGGCGCAGCCGCTTCCGCGCTCCCCAAGCGGCAGGGGCCGAAACCCGGGGCCGCCCCCAGGCCAGGGACTGGAGCTGCCCGCGGCCCGGCTCGGTACCTTGCAGGCGGAGTAGACGCCCAGCTTCTCCAGCTTCTTGGCCCGGGGAGCGGAGCGGAGCTGCGCCTTCTTCCCCGCGCCGCGGGCCGAGCCGGGCTCCCCGCCGCCCCCGGGGCTCTCAGCGGCGGCGGCAGCCCGGGCCGGTCCGCAGGCAGCCAGCCCCCCTGCGGCCGGGGAGCCCTGCTGCAGCCCTCCGGCCCCGCCGCCTCCTGCCGCCCCGGCCCCGCCAGCCTCGGACATGCCGCCGCCGTCTCCGGCCCGGAACCCGGCAGGAGCCGCCCGTCCGGCAGCTCCCTCCGCGCCCGGCTCGGTGCGCCGAGCTCTAGACCCTCCCCTTCCCCGCTCAGCCGCCGGCTGCTCCCCCGGGGGGAGGGACTGGCCGCGCCGCGGGCGGCCCCTCTGGAGCCGGGAGGCGGGGAGCAGCGGTAGCCCGGTATCGCCGGGAGGCCTGCCCCTTGTGCTCCCGGGCCCGCACCTCCCAGCGCACGGGGCTCCGCCAGCTCAAGGGGGGAGGCACCGACATGCTAGCGGGGGGGCACTTGCCCTGCCCGCCGGGAGCATCGCCAGCCGCTCAGTCCAGCTGTCTGCGGCAGCCCAGCGCTCCCAGCCCCCGTCCTTCAGGCACAAGCAGGGTGCGTGCAATATCGGCTTTGTTGTGTTCCCTCCCCCAGAAAAAACAATAAAGCCCAAACCCGGCCTGAGTGGAGACTTAAGATCGCTGCTGCAGTGTTTTTCTTGCATGGCAAAAAGTATAAAGGAAGGGAAGCAGTTCCCACATACACACCGCACCGTCCACGCACGAGCTACTGCCAGCAGCCACACTCCTGCTCTCAAACGCTCCCTTCCAATTCACCAACACCCTACCTGCACGGGACAGTCCGCCGCCCCAAACTCCACTCTCACCCCAACTCCTAAAGCGACACGTAAGAATTTATGCCCTCCAGAGAAAGAAGGCAATATTTATGAGAGTCAACGTTTCTTACCCTTCCACAGTGGTTTTAAACCTGGGGTCTGCAGACTATGGCTAAGATTTCTAAAGGGGTTTGCACCTCCATCTAAAATGTTTTAGGAGGTCTGCAAAAGCAAAATGGTTGAAAACCACTGCTCTACCACAACCACTAAGTTCTATTTTATGTTTACTTTATGGCTTTCCAATAATAGTCAATACATACTACTAAACCTCCCACACAAATAGACTTAATCAATACATATATGCAGGGCCGGCTCCAGCATTTTTGCTGCCCCAAGCTGGTGAAGTAGCAGGGGGAGATAAAGCCGATCGGCGGCACTTCGGCGGCAGCTCAGTCTTGCCGCTTCAGCCTTCAGTGGCAATTCAGCGGCGAGTCCTTTGCTCTCTGAAAGACCCGCCGCTGAATTGCCCCCGAAGACCCTGACGTGCCCCCCCTTTCCATTGACCACCCCACCTGCTTCCTTCGCTGGTGCCTGGAGCCGGCCCTGTATATATGCTATTACAAAACCTATATTAAAATAAAGTTAAGATTGAGTGCATATCTGTAAATTAACAGTAAACAACATCAGAGGCATAATATTGTGATTCTCCCCCAAACAAGCTGCGAACCCAGGAAATGGAGGATTAAGGTTAAATTTAAAAGAAATGCAAATATTTTAAGGGGGGAACTACCTAAGCACCCCATGACCTTAACTCTATTAGCTTAACTTTAGCTAATGACACCATGCAATAGCCACATAATTGTGACATGCATAAGTGTTTCTACTCCTAGGCTAAATTAAACTAATATTTAGCCAGGCTTGCAAGGCCTTGTGTTCAACTCAATAGCATTTCTGTCTGTAACATGATACCTTTTGAACATCACATCAGATCAATTCCAAGATTTCAGGGAATGTTCTAGGCATCAGTAGGTACTACCTTACTGATTTGGGGGAAAACAAGAAAGGGGAACATGGGGGACACATGGAGATTCTGTCATCTGTGTAGCAGCATCACAGCCTCAGGCACCTCTGCAAGAGTCTGTAGATCAAAGAGCTGGTTAAGGACAGCCATTAATACCTTCCAGCATAACCATACCCCTAACTCATCCCTGCCCATCCTCTCAATAGAGTCTAATGCAGGGGTCAGCAACCTTTCAGAAGTGGTGTGCCGAGCCTTCATTTATTCACTCTAATTTAAGGTTTCGCCTGCCAGTAATACATTTTAATGTTTTTAGAAGGTCTCTTTCTAGAAGTCTATAATATATAACTAAACTACTGTTGTATGTAAAGTAAATAAGGTTTTTAAAATGTTTAAGAGGCTTCATTTAAAATTAAATTAAAATGCAGAGCCTCCCAGACTGGTGGCCAGGACCTGGGCAATGTGAGTGCCACTGAAAATCAGCTCGCGTGCTGCCTTTGGTACGCGGGCCATAGGTTGCCTACTCCTGGTCTAATGTTATGAGTAAGGCTATGAGTATGTCACAGAGGTTGCGGAAGTCTTGGAATCCCTGACTTTCAGAGACCTCCCTGACATAGGGGCCGCACAGCAGCCCAGCCACCACCGGCAGTGGGGGACCCTCCGGCAGCAGCCCAGTGGCCTCCCCGCCAGCGGCAGAGGAATCCCCTGGAACTCTCCAGGCCCCACTGGCGGTAGGGGAATTCCCCGGAGTGCCCCAGCCACCAGCAGGGTATCCCCTGAACGCCACAGCCTCCATGGGTGGCGAGGGATGCCCTGGAGCGCCCAAGGCCCCGCCGGCGGACCCCGCAGCTCCCAGCCCACCGGTCAAGAGTTCCTCCAAGCTCCTAGCCACTGCATGTAGTGGTGCAGGGTGCTGGACCCTCCTCCCTCCCCATTTTGTCAGGGATATTATTAGTAAAAGTCAAGGACAGATCACGGCTTCTGTGAATTTTTATTCATTGCCCGTGACCTGTCCATGACTTTTACAAAAAAGATCCATGACAAAATCATAGCCTTATTTATGAGCTAAGGTTAAATCGTATGTGTTGAGCTAGGGGGTTGAAACTGATGTGTAAATTCAGAGGCAGTGCTAGCCCGTATTCCCCCCCTCACACACACTCAACACATACAGTTGAACCTCAGAGTTACGGACACCTCGGGAATGGAGGTTGTCCGTAACTCTAAAATGTTGGTAACTCTGTGCAAAGCACAGTTCGGGCTCCAACTCCAGCAGCTGATATTCCAGGCCAGGCTTCAGCAGCAGCTGAGCTCACTCCTCAGCGCTGGCAGCTTCCTTGCAGGCAGCTTCTTTCTCTGGATTGGACTGAGTTTGCAAACTTGTCCCCCTCCCGGCAGGGTTTGTGTGTGTATGAAAACAGCGTGTCCACCTCCCAGATGGAGGCAGGGGGGAACAGCGCGTCCCCCTCCTAGGGGTGGTGGTGGTGAAAGCGAAGCAGACCCCAGCTGCCTTGGGCTGGCAGCCCCAGCATCTTCACCACCATAGCTGTAAGTGGCTGCCCAGCACGTGGGGATGGGGGTGGAGTGGGGACAAGCAGCCCAGATATGCCTACCTTTAAGATGCAGTACAGTACAGTATTTGCTTCTTTTTGGTGTGGGAGGGGTGTGTCTCCATTGCTGCCTGATTGATTACTTCCAGTTTCATATGGTGTCCGGTTAACCAGTCAGTCCATAACTCTGGTGTTTGTATATTTGAGCTTCTGCTGTACTAAAAAAAGCTAACAGAGGGCCTCCTTGAGCTGCTCTGGGCACTAAGCAATTGCTTAGTCTGATATGCACAGAGCCTCAAACTTTGACTAGCTGTGGCGGGGAAGGGATAGCTCAGTGGTTTGAACATTGGCCTGCTAAACCCAGGGTTGTGAGCTCAGTCCTTGAGGGGGCCATTTGGGGATTAGTCCTGCTTTGAGTAGGGGGTTGGGTTGGGTTGGACTAGATGACCTCCTGATGATCTATGATTCTATGTCAAAAACATAGACATGTTGGCCCCATGAATGACTCATCTTTCAGAGAAGAAGACATATAACAGTGGGGATGGGGGCATGTGAATTCTCATAATAGTCATTCTGTGCCCAAATAGTGATTTGGGGCAGGATATGCTGTACTCTTCATAGAAAGCAAAGTGGTTGGAACCCAGCTTGAATTGCAAAATTCAGACTCAGCTCTGAGGAACCATGAGCGGCAGTTGCATAATAACAAAATCACAATTTAAAAGGTTATGTGGTTTTTAATTCCTCGGTGTGTGCACTGAAGGCAATAGCACTGGTGCACAGGTGAATCCCAGAGTGGTGTACAGCTGCTATAGTGGTAGGGGTCTACTTGTTTGGACTCGGCACTTGTTGGTTCAGGGCCTGATTATTACCAGGGCCGGCTCTAGGATTTTTGCCGCCCCAAGAGAAAACAATTTTGGCCGCCCTCCCCCCACCCCCGTCTTTTTCTTTCCCCACCCCCAGCCCCGCCTCAACTCCGCCCCTTCCCCAAATCCCCAGCCCTGCCTCCTCCCCCCAGGCTCTCAAGCCTAGGAGGGAGGGAGGGAGAGGGAGAAGCAGCGTGTGCGCCGCGGTCAATCGGGGTCTCCCCCTCCCTCCCAGGCTCTCAAACCCGGGAGGGAGGGGGAGATCCCGAGCGGCCGCGGTGTGCAAAACAGCTGATTCGCGCGCCGCTGCTCCCCTCCCTCCCAGGCTCTCAAACCCGGGAGGGAGGGGGAGATCCCGAGCGGCCGCGGCGCGCGAATCAGCTGTTTCGCGCGCCGCGGCTGCTTGGGATCTCCCCCTCCCTCCCGGGTTTGAGAGCCTGAGAGGGAGGGCGAGAAGCGGCGTGCGAGCGGCAGCAGCGGAGGTGAGTTAGGGCGGCCGGGGCACATTTTTAGGGGCGGCATGGCCCGCGCCAGAATGCCACCCCTAAAAATGTGCTGCCCCAAGCACCAGCTTGTTTTGCTGGTGGCTAGAGCCGGCCCTGATTATTACACAGGGTAAAGTAAAACTGACTATGCACAAAATGTACAAAATAAACAAAGGGAAAAAATTCCAACTTCTTTCAGTTCTTGTAATTATAAGTGATACTTGTAACTATAAGTGGTACAACATTTTCTGACAAATATGTGATATTCAAGTTAACGGTGTCCTATTAAGATGGCTGGTGACATCCTTTTTTTTTTTTTTTTTAAAGACAGACCGTCCTGGTGGCCTGGTGGTCATTCAGTACCACATAACACAAAATACCAATAGATAATGTGGACATCAGTTAAAGTTGTTTGTGGAAATTGAACCTCATTTTAGCTTACAAATTTAGTCCTTTTAAAAATGCAATTGTTATAATTTTAGTGTTTTATTTCTTTGATGGATTAAACATAATAATTCTTATCTACTGTAAGTTATAAACACCATGTTAGATCATTAAAAGGTCATTTTTAAGCACATTTACTTCTGTCTATTTTTTTCCCTCTCAACTACATTAGTCAATTTCACTTTAAGGTTCTCTACTGCACAATGTAGGTTGCAAACACTATAGTGAAATGTTTATATTTTAAAAAATAATATTTTTCCACTGGACTCTTAACATTTCTGAGCACATTTCTCTTGGACTTAGGCTTTGTTGAAGTGCCTTTTCCCCCCACCCCCCAAATACGAGCTTCTCTTCAAGATCAGTCATCTTTAGTTTACGCTCAGTCTGCAAATTGAGGTTGAAAAGTGCATTGTCTGGCCTGATCCTGCAAACATATATACACTTAACTTTACACACATGAGTAGTCTCACTGACTTCAACGGGACTACTCATGCATAAAGTTAAGCCCATGTTCAAGCACTTGCAGGATCACAGCCTATGTGAATAACTGCTTCAGTCTATCCTCCAAGGTCCTAAAAAGCCTTAAGTGATTTTATTTCAATTTAAAATAAAAGCAAAGATGAAAAATGTTATGAGACACTGCTTTTTATGAAGTGGTTGTTACTTTGTCTAGCATGGTTTATATTCTGTATATGACATTATTCATGTAAGTTTTGTGAAGGGAAAATGAGTTATGTTTCAATGTCATAAATAAAATATGATAGGATATTGGGTATTATGGTTTGAAAGAACACTTTTATTGTTCTTTCATCTTCTATCCCCAGGAGTGTGGTTATCTTGCAGCACCCATATCTTTTTACTTTATTGCTTAATAGACAACGCAAACAATAAATGTAGCAGCCTGTGGTTAGGGAGACAGTTACTATAGTAACAGTTGCAAACACCAGTGTCACTACAAATGCAGAAGTACTACTTAGTGTTACAGAGAGGAATGGCTGCAAAAGAAAACACATTTTAGCGGTAATAGGTAAGCTTTATAATTTTTCATTCAATAACAAAAACAGGAAATGTGGTATTACATTCTTTATCGTCATTCAAATCCTCTGCTAAAATATTCAGTAAATAAATCAAAGCCTAACACAAATTTGTATTAAACTGCATTGGTGACAGCCAAAATATGCCCACCTGTCTCCATCCGCTACATTGGCATCTGTAAAATATAAGGGGCTTCACTTCTTGGAAACATTGGGCTAGATCTTCAGTTGGTGTTACTTATCATAGCTCCGATTAAGTCAGCATTGCTATGATATTATGAAGTTCCCTGTTTAGTGTGTCTCACTGATACTCTGGTATCAAGTGTGCTTAATTTATAAGTATAAAAATCGCTTTTCTAACTGAAGTCCATAAACTCAATTTGGGGATTGTAAGTCAAACTAGTTAATTGAGTCATATTTTCCAAGCCTAGAATCATAGAAATGTAGGACCGGAAGGGACCTCAATAGGTCACCTAGTCCAGTCCCCTGCATTGAGGCAGGACTAAGAAGGGAAAATTGTGATCATCTAGTCTGACCTCATGTGTAACACAGGCCATAGAACTTCCCCGATAATTCTTGGACCAGATCTTTTAGAAACACATCCAATCTTGATTTTAAAATGGTCAGTGATGGTGAATCTGCCAGGACCCTTGGTAAATTGTTCCAATGGTTAATTACTCTCACCATTAACATTTTATGCCTTATTTCCAGTCTCAATTTGTCTAGCTTCAACTTCCAGCCATTGAACCATGTTATACCTTTCTCTCGAGATTGAAGAGCACATTATTAAATATTTGTTTCCTATGTAGGTACTTATCGACTGTAATCAAGTCACCTCTAAATAGATTGAGCTCCTGGGTCTATCACTATAAGGCATGTTTTCTAATCCTGTAATCATTCTTGTGGCTCTTTTCTCTTTACCAACATCCTTCTTGAATTGAGGACAGAAGAGCTGGACACAATATTCCAGCAGCGGTCACACCAGTGCCAAATACGGAGGCAAAATAATATCTCTATTCCTACTTGAGATTCTCCTGTTCATGCATCCAAGGATTGCATTAGACCTTTTTGGTCACAATGTCGCACTGGGAGCTCATGTTCAGCTGATTATCCACTACGGCACCCAAATCTTTTTCAGAATCACCATTTCCTAGGATAGAGTCCCCCATCATATAAATATGGCCTGTGTTCTTTGTTCCGAGATGTATACATTTACAATTAGCCCTTTTAAAATGCACATTGTTTGCTTGTGCCCAGCTTACCAGAAGATCTGGATCCCTCTGTATCAGTGACCTGTCCTCCTTATTATATGCCACTCTCCCAAATTGCGTGTCATCTGCAAATCTTATCAGTGACGATTGTATGTTTTCTTCCAGGCCATTAATCAAAAACAATAGCATAGGGCCAAGAACCAATCCCTGTGGAACCCCACAGGGGCTTCTTTTCTTCTTATTCATCATCAATAATAAAGATGCTGCAAGGTAAATTATACCCCAAGTAACATCTGTGAAACCTCACGGTCTTCAAATTCTGCCCTCAGTGACACTTCAGTTGGTTTACATAGGTGTGACTAATTGGCACTAACCAGAAATTAGTGAACAATTCTATTGATGAAACGCAGAAAGGAGTAGAATCCAGCTCATTCGCTTCTAGCTATAATTCTTATCCTACAAACACAAGCATATGTGTAACTTTACTCATGTGGCTAGCGACCGTGAGGCCACATGTATGCATTAAGTTAAGCACGTGTGTAAGCATTTGAAGTACCAGGACTTATGTTAGTCCCACAGAGTTAGCAGAAGTAAAAAGCAATATCAACTTATTTTTGTCACTCATCTAAGAAGATAAGACTCTGAATAGACCCAGGGAGCAGATCTGAAGAGCAGGAATGTTATGTTACATAGTCACTTGTCAGAAGAGAACCCCATTTTTTAACTGCTTGCCCTGCCTAGGAGCACAAGTTGATAATAAGAGCTGGAGATATTTTTATTTACTGACCTTCCTGATAGATTTGCTTTTTCCCAAATATACTAAATTTTTAAAGTAAAAACTGATAAATGGAAGAGGGAGAGAGAGGATCATTACAATATTCCTGGGTAATTTTAGTAACACAAACTACAGGGAAATTATGTAGTTTGTATTCAATGCTTATGCAGAACACTATCTTACTGACTTCAGTAAGAGTTTTGACTTATCAAAAACTAAGTGCTTTAGCAGTTGGCCCTAGAAGCGCAGGATATTATGCTACTCTCACCTACAAACTGCTGAGCGCCTTATAAAATCAGCAACTGTGTACAGGTGTTAAGTTCAGAAGCTCATTTTAGGAGCTATTTAGCTACACACAATGAGAATTTAAGGACATGGTCAATGTCTTACTATGTATTGTATAGGCCTATAATGTATTATTTTACAGGATTCAAAGATGGTAGGCTGCCCCATGCATTTTTTGCCCTTCCTCTTTCTCCCCTACTACCTTTCCCATTGTATCCTGCCCACTCCACTGCCCTTTCCAATACCCTTGTCTCTCCCCTTCCTGCCACTACTGTTCTCTGAAAAGCTCATTGTTAGGTGGTAGCAATGTCATAGCTCCCGTCTTCTTCACCTGCTGTTGCTCTGAACAGCTCATGGTTGGCTATAGCTCTTAAGTGTCCTGCATCATGCAGGACATCCCATTTCTTAGCACTTTTCCTGGCCCCATCTCAACAGGCTACTTGTCGGCACTGATGTTTTTCTTTCTTAATATCGCCCAGCATATACTACCACCAGGGCAGGTCCATGGGTGCTAGTGGTGGTGGGAGAGTTAGTATATCCTGACCACTGGCATTTTACCAGGCTCAGATAACAGGGAGTTAAAAATGCAGTAGCCAGAATATTCTAGTGCTGCTTCTATTGCTGCCAGCATTGGAACTGCACTGTTGGTATTACAGTGCTGTGAGAGAAAACAAAATGCTAAGGTAGACACAGCCACTTCTGTCAGGTGCATGCAGCTACATTAGGAAAACTTGTATGCCTTTTTCTGCAACTGTCCAGGAAAAGACTTAAAGGTTTTCCTATTGTGGTTACCTCATACCAGTGGTGCAGAAGCCCTTCTGATTTGCTTCAATATCTATGGATCAAATTAACACCACTGCAACCTGCACTGGTGCAAACAAACCAGTGCAAGCTGCAACAGTGCAGTGCATACCTACGAAGCATTCTAAGTGCACCATGTCCATGGCATAGCTGTTACTGGAAGGATTACAGGTTTGTAGGTTGTTGCATCTAACCTACAATGGCCAGCACAGTTCCCGGAATCAGGTGCATAATATCTATAATACATAAGTGTATATTTGCCGCAGTTTTGGTTGGTTCCACTTTGAATAGTTCTGCTCTTCACAAAGAACTGCATGTCCGTCCTAAGGGACTGAGATGACACCCTTTTACACCCTCACGCTTGCAAATGTGATGGTGGAAACTTAGTAGCAACTACTGAATTTGCTGCCATAAAGACAGTGGCATGAAGTCTCAGGCAATATTATGCTGAGCACCATCAGCATTGAGTGTCTGTACTCAAGGAGGGAAGTAAGGAGCTTAATTATGTTCATTCATTTATTCTATAATTATTCTAATTATGTTTGAATTTTCTTCTTTTGCTTTGTAGCTAGACTAACAGCTTCTGTCTCTTGTGTTTTTTCCTAGGATCCAGAAATGGGAGTGGTCTGGGCCCAAGTTCTTCTGGGCCCTCCCCGTCCATGTGGCCAGACAAGTTCCCCTGACCCCCTTCCCATATGTCCTGCAGTGGGGGCCCAGTGAGGCTGTATCATTGCTCTGGGATATATCACGGGTGGGTGCTGACCAGAGGATGCTAGAGCATAATGGTGAGATATGTTGATTCACTTGGGGAAGACACAGTGTAGTGTTCCTGTCCAGCCCCTAACTAATGTCCCTTTTGCTATGGTCCCTTTTTTTAGATGCTCTGAGGCTCTGTGCATGGCCTCTGAGTCCACCCCCAAATGACGTAAGTGCCCTGGTAGAAGGTTTATGATGTGGTTGCTGTGCTGGTTAACTAGGGAGTTTTGTCTTTCAGGTGGAGTTTTTATGTAGGTTTTAGAAGTATTCAATACAGCTTATATACATTTTATTTTACAGTAAACTTGTGGGTCTTCAATGCTGCTTTTAGAGTTGGGGTTTTGGGGTAAGGGGCTGGGTAGCGCTGAGACCAGATAAATATTGCCTTGAGTGCTCTTGGGCCTGCATGCAGCTGGTAAGGGGATATCTTGACAAGTGACAGAGCCATGCTCTGGGTAGTCAGAGCTGTCACTGAGGAGTAGGGCCAGAGCATTGTGGAATTGCACTAAGGGACCAATTGCACCATTGCAGACATTATCCCAGCCCTTGTGGTCTACACTGGCACTACAGTGGAGCAGGGAGACACAGAGCTTATCGATGCTCAGAGGAAGAGCTGTACCTGTGATGCTGCGAATACTAGTTCCCATTGGAAGCATTTGTGTGACTGCCAGGTGTATGAAATGCCTGCTAGAAGGTTGTAATGGTAGTGGGAACATCAACATTCTCTAGTGCAAGCAATTCCCTTTTGAGCCATCTCCAACCTGTCCATGTATTACATGCCGAGGGAACAGAGCACAAGTCAGAAGGAGAGGAGAAGACCTGACAGCATAGAGATAGCATGGGCAACATTTCCACACCATTGGCAAGGAGGGACGGATAGGGACGAGCAAGCTCAGGGAAGAAAAGTGGGACAGAGAAGGAAGAGATTATTGAGAAAGAAGGGAGGAAAGAGGGAGACAGGAGGGAAGGGAAAGAGATGAAAAACAATGGGGGAGGGTTAGGATGATCCTTGTTCAGGGAGAATTTCCCACACTGTGGCCTTGGGAGGATGAAAAATATGTTGTTGGTTGATATTGTGATGACATTTTCAGGGAGACTATGACCTCAGAGACACATCATCTTTTCCTTCTCCCCCTCCTCCTATATGTGCTAGACTGCAAAGGTAAGTCAGCCAACCACCTTTCCTGCATATTATTATTTGAAGTAGTGATTACCTTGTAGTGCCCACATGTACAGGAGGGATATCAGAGAAAGCTCAAGGAAGAAGGTCCAGTGCCCCAAAGAGTTTACAGTTGAGGAATAGGTAAGTGAGGAAGGAGCACTTCCTGGAGAAGGGAGATGAATGACATGGGTAAGGAAAGATGTTTACGTGGCTCTTTCATTTGGATACTGCATTCTTAATGTTTATATGAAGGTAACATTTGTACATTTTACTTTTCATTACACATCAGATTTTTAATGCTCAGTTTAATTAGTGGAGGGACACAAATTAAAAACCATGTGATTCAAATATCACCTCACTAGACTGCATTATAGCCAAACTGTAGCAGTAGCAGATACAGACTAACTATATGCTTTACCCATATTGACCAACTCAGAGTGCAATAGCAGTAAACCAGTGCCCAGAACTAAAATATTTACTGAGACTGTGATTGTGCAATATTAACCTGTGCCCCACAATCGTTTGGCCTGATAGCCAGCAACACTTACATGTGTAAGTAGCTTTGCTCATATGAGTAGTCCTACAGAAGCCAAGTAGCCTACATTTTATAGTAATAACATTTTAACCAAGATTTAATGCATGGGCTCTGAGATGCAAACTGCTTAGCAAATATTATCTTGTTGGTGCCCTTTTACTGCTCTTTAATAATGTGACCTGACATTTTTTTCTCACCATTTTAAGGTGTGGTTTTTCTCTGCTTTATTTTTATGTTTAAATACATCAGCAGGACCAGGTCTTGGCTTCTCTTATCTTGCTGGAGCACTGGAGTTGCACAGGGATATCGCAGTAGGCTGGAACCTTAAGTCTTCTCATTCCTCTTCCACTCAATTTAGGGCTCAGAAAGCGGTAACTCAGTTTCAGTATATTGTGATGTCACTATTTCCCTGCAGGTCTTCCGCCCTCCAGCAGAAATAGGGAAGTCAAGACCTTATACCTCTGATGTGGAAAAAATAAGCAGGGAAAAAAATGAGTCAATCTTCATACATCATAAAGACAGTTTAACACCTACCAGTGCCATGTGGACACTTATTCTGGTATAAGAGTGTCCACACGAGGATTTATACCAGTGTAACTATCCTTGTTTAATTATGCCAGTGTAAGTAGTACAATTTTCCTGTGTAGACAAACCCTAAGAGTGTCCACCAGTGGGAAAGCACTGATTTAAATAAATTAATTTAAAAACTGATTTTAGTTAAACCTGACAACGTTTGTGCAGAACCAAGACTGTAAAAACTCTACCCGCTATTTAGTCTGGAGATGCCCCCACTTACATCAGGCCTTTTTGATGCCACCAATTTTTTGATCCTTCAGTTCAAAATTTAAAATATGCAGAATGCAACAAAACCATGCAGATAGCACCACAATCACAGAATCTGCAACCTTTTTTCACGTGTGTGTAATGCTGATCCTCACATGGGTGTCAGCAGTGGGGATCAAACCTGGGAACTCCGGAGCTAAATGCATGAGTTGCTAGTGCATGAGCTAAAATACACCTCTC
Source organism: Chrysemys picta bellii (assembly GCF_011386835.1). NCBI lineage: Eukaryota > Metazoa > Chordata > Testudines > Emydidae > Chrysemys > Chrysemys picta. The sequence continues at coordinate 71,054,881 of NC_088792.1, read as the reverse complement.
TATTAGCCGAGGCCAGTGATTCTCAGCCAATTAACCATTGTGAGCCACATATGCCGCTATGTGCACCGCATCCACACAATATATATACTACCTGTATGGCCCTGAGGATGTCACATGGACTGAGCTGTGTGCTGATTGGGCCGTGGGTGGAGAACCACTGGCCAAAGCTGTAGCAGGCTTATGAATCTCCAAGGGGCCTAGCCACCACCAGAGGGGGACAGAGTACCACTTCCAGCAAACAGGAGTTACATGTGCAATTATTTCATCTGCATTGTTAAGGCAGTACAGCATTTTAAGAGAATCTTGCTGTACATATTTCAGAAAGACACCACCTCCCTCATACAAATAGTCCCTGCAGCTTGAGAGCAATAGCTACATCTGGGCAGGGAGAACACACACTGTGGTGTTACAATGGTTTTAATAAGGGTTTGCTAGTATTGTAGCAGATGCTACTGACCACAAAATGGGGGATTCCACATATAACTTTTAAAATGATTTTTCCTACCTCAAACTAATCAGCGGCATTAGGTTCAATAAGGCATCTTAAACATATCACAGGCTTTTTACAATAGCAAAAATATTTTTTAACTCTCCTTTGACTAAAAAAATCAATGGAAGGAATTTTGTTTGACCAACCCACTGCCATCAGAAAATATCCCTGTCTTTCAGAAACCAAGTAGGATAATTACCAGCTTGGCAACAGGGAACTACAGGCAGCAGTGCTAATCGCCAAGTAGACACCTTAGTCCTGCAGCTGCTTGGCTCTACCACATTTAAAGGGCCAGCCCCCAGAAAGGCACTTTGGGGAAGAGTTCCTACAGCAGGGCAGACCTACATTTGGGAGTAAGAAATTGTTGACAAAGACATTGCCTTGCTGGTGGGTCTCTCCCCACTGTATTACAAGCGTATATTGGGAAATTATGTCTGTGACTAGAAGTTATAGTGAAAACTATTTTGCAGTGTTACCTCTAACAAACACCAATTTCTCTCTCATATTTATACATATGTACTCATACATACAAACACAGCGTGTATGTGTATTTGCTAGATAGAATGCTGTATACTGTAGTTAGCTGTGCCACACTCAACACTTCTAGGTTCTTACACTATACCTATCATTGTAGTATCTGAGAGCCTATGTACACACACTAGTTTCTATAGATAAATAGACTGAGGCAATGCTATACAAGGACTTGTGATTTTTATACATATCATATCACATTACAGTAATATAAGCACAGGAGAGAGTTTAAGTGCTTCATAATACCATCTGCAGGATTTCTCAGCCATTACATATTGTAAGCAGAGCTGGTAGTGCCACCTATTGATAAGGTTGTCTGACACTGCCCATTATAAAACCTTCTTTTCACTTACAGCTTTAACTCTTTGAGTGGATTTTTTCCATGCTTCAGACTAATTTAATTTATTTATTTATTTTTAATTTTTGTTTGTTTCCAAGAATAAAAGACTAGGAAAAACACATTGTTTTGCCCATGTTAAACAAATTCTTATAACTGAGACACTCCTGTGCCCCCATGCTCTAAAGCAGGGATTAGGAATTTGGCGAGGGATTCACCCTGGTGTCAGATGTGTGCCTTATGCCATCCCTAGGCAAATCCTCCCAAATATGTCAAGTTATAAGCCCCTGGAAAAATCTCAGTTCACACATGCTCCATAGAGACTTTATTACTGGTCGATAGCTAAATTCCCTGACAATTCCATCTGCACTGAGCATGCTACATGCTGGAGCTGCAGTGGTTGAACAAGACTTTCTCTGCGCTTGCTGCTCTAGGAGTGTCAGGCCTAATAGCTGAGAACAGGGAAACTCTCCTGTGATTTCAGTGTTCCCCCTGCTGGTTCACAGGCAGTGTGGAGGAGTAGGACTGAAATGAAGAGAGGACAAGAGCTGGACCTGGGGCTGAGATGGGATGGAAAGAGTAGACTAAAACAAGGAATTGGTGGTGGGGGCAGGGCTGGCTCCAGCTTTTTTGCCGCCCCATGCGGCGAAGCAGGAAAAAGAAAAAAAAAAGGTAAAGCTGCAATTGGTGGCACTTCAGCAGCAGCTCTACTGCCCCACTTCATTCTTCGGTGGCAATTTGGCGGCGGGTCCTTCCCTCCGAGAGGGACTGAAGGACTCGCCGCCGAAGACCTGGACGTGCTGCCTTCCTTTCCATTGGCCGCCCCAAGCACCTGCTTCATTCGCTGGTGCCTGGAGCCAGCCCTGGGTCGGGGGTGGGGGGGGGGGTGATACTGGGACTGGCTAGGCAAGGAGACTGACTGGGAGCTAGGAGTGGGAGGAGACTGAGATCATATGAGGAGCCCGGGATATGGGGAAATTGGGACTGGCTAGGCAAGGAGACGTGGAGCCAGTGTTGGGGAAGACTGAGATTGGACAAAAAGCCAGGTGGGGATTAGAACAAGTTGCTTAAGTAGGAAACTGCGAGACAGGGCTGGGGAAAGATTGGGACTGGATGGGGAGTCTGGGGGATTGGAGAGTGGGACAAGGAGCGTGGGGAGTAGAGACTCGGACGAGGAATTGAGAGACAGGGAGAGAAAGGACCAGCAAAAGGGATTAGGTTTGGGAGGCACAGGCACAGAAGGATCTATGCCCACTAGTTAATACTGCCCTGCAGAAACTGAAATGGAACCCAAGATCTTGGAGTCCCACCATTCCTCTGTTGGCAGCAAATATCTGTGATATCCACTGGAAAAGCACGCATCTCATCCTCTTCTAGTGCTGCTTCACACAGAGGGTGACAACCTCCTATTAGTATCAGTTGTTCCCTTAGCTCAAGTGACAGAGGTCTGTGCTGTGGCTCTAAAGGTTGCAACCCTGCTTATGAGCCATGAAGAGGTCAATATGAAGCCACAGCATGGCAGTGTTGTTTTTTCAGTTTGCTTTTTTTAAAAGCTAGGAAATTACACACAAAAAACTACATTAAAAAACATAAGGTTGCAAAGTCAAAACACTCAAAAATTAGGAAAAGGCCAGAATTAAGGTCGCCTGTGCAATGTTAATTCAGTCCCTTTGTGCATATGCATTATAGTAGTCTTAATTACATAAACACATACTGTTTTTCCACTTGAGACCTTAGGGTTGAGTTTTTACAGCTAAAATTATTGTCAATGGGAGATGCATGTTGAACATATAAAAGACAGTTACCTTTTCTGTAACTGGTGTTCTTTGAGATGTCTTGCTCCTGCCTATTCCACAATAGGTGTGTGCGCTCGCCACGTGCACTGGTGCCGGAAGTTTTTCCCCTAGCAGTACCCATAGGGGAGTGCCCCTAGCAACCCCTGGAGTGCGGTCTCCGTGGTGCGGTATAAGGGGTGCTGCATGCGCCCCCCACCTTCAGTTTCTTCTTGCCAGACAACTCCGACAGAGGGGAAGGGGGGTGGGATGTGGAATAGACATGAGCAACACATCTCGAACACCAGTTACGGAAAAGGTAACTGTCTTTTCTTCTTCGAGTGATTGCTCATGTGTATTCCACAATAGGTGATTCCAAGCGATATCTGTTGGAGGCGGGTAGGAGTTCCCAAATTCTTGGGACGGAGCACAGGCCTACCAAACCCGGCGTTGTCCCTGGTCTGGGAGGTGAACCTGTGAACTGAAGACCATGTGGCAACCCTGCAAATGTCCTGAATGGGGACATGGGCTAAAAAGTCAGCCAACAAGGCTTGCGCCCTAGTGAGTGTGCCCTCACAATTGATGGCTGGGGGATTCCCGCCAGGTCATAACAGGTACGGATGCACGAGGTGATCCAGTTGGAGAGCCGCTGAGTGGAGATCAGCTGACTCATCATGCATTCGACCAAGGCAATGAACAGCTGCAAAGACTTCCTGAATGGCTTAGTCCACTCCAGGTAAAAATCCAGAGCCCGTCTCACATCCAGCGAGTGGAGGCGGCGCTCCTCACTGGATGCCTGGGGCATGGGGCAGAGGACCAGCAGGAAAATGTCTTGACCCATGTGGTAGGCGGAGACCACCTTCGGGAGGAACGAAGGGTGTGGGCAGAGCTGGACCTTATGGAACACCGTATATGGGGGCTCGGAGGTCAGGGCCCTGAGTTCTGAGACCCACCTAGCCAATGTGATCGCTACCAGGAAGGCTACCTTCCATGAGAGTTGCGACCAGGAGCACGTAGCTAGCAGCTCAAATGGGGGACCCGTCAGCTGGGCCAGCACCAAGTTCAGGTCCCACTGCGGGACCGGTGGCCTAATGTACGGGAAGAGACGATCCAATCCCTTAAGGAATTGGCCAGTCATGGCATGGGAGAATACCATGTGCCCCTGCACCGGCAGGTAGAAGGCCGAAATGGCTGCCAAGTGCACCTTGACAGATGAGGGCACCAAGCCCTGGGCTCTAAGGTGAAAGAGGTAGTCCAAAATGAGCTGGATTGGTGCAGCCACGGGGGAGACGCCACACTCAGCCGCCGTGAGGTGGAGTGCTGCTAGGTTGGGGTGGAGGAAGTGGCCCTGGGAGATCAGGTCCAGGTGGGACGGTAACGAACATGGTGGGGCAACCGCTGGGCTCGTGAAGGTCCCGTACCAATGCTGCCTTGGCCATGCCGGGGCAATCAGGAGGATTGTCCGTCTTTATCTTTTCCAGGACCTTGCCGATGAGTGGGAACCGGGGGGAGGCATAGAGCAACTGGCCTGACGAGGATAGGAGGAAGGCATCAGGGATAGCCCAGCCCATCCCCATCCCAGCCCCCCTGGATCAGAACCGGGGACAGCGACAGTTTCTTCGAGTTGCAAACAGGTCCACCTGGGGAGTTCCCCACTCTTGGAAAAGTCTGTGCACCATCTATGGGTGAAGAGATCACTCGTGCTGAGAGGAAAAGTCCCTGCTCAAGTGATCCGCCCGTGAATTCTGGGCACACAGTAGGTGGTAGGCCTTAGGCAAATGTCGTGAGCTATACAGAAGTCTCACAGCTGGGGGGTTCCAGGCAGAGGGCAGATGATTGGGCACCACCTTGCCTCTTGATGTAAAACATCGAGGCCGTGTTGTTCGTGAAAACCCTGACCACACGGCCCTCCAGGTGCGAGCGGAAGGCCACGCACACCAGCCAGACTACCCTGAGCTCCTTGACGTTTATGTGGAGGGCCAGGTCCTGTGCTGACCACAGCCCTTGAGTCTGAATGTCTCCCACATGGGCTCCCCACCCCAGGTCCGACGTGTCAGACACCAGTTCCATTGATGGTGGCCTGCCTCTGAACGGGACCCCGCAGAGCATGTTCCCTGCGGGGGGACCACCATCGAAGGGAGGCGATCACCGGTTCGGGCACAGTGAGGTCCTTGTCCATCTTGTCTCTGGCCTGGGAGAACACGAGGCTAACCAGAGGGGCCTCATCCTGAGTCTGGCGTGACGAACCACATATGTGCACGCCAACATGTGACCCAAGAGCTGGAGAGACACTCTGGCTGTTGTCACTGGAAACCTCATGACTGTGTAGATGAGCCCTTTTAGGGTCTCAAACTTGTCCGGTGGGAGGGAGGTTCTGGCCGATGTGGCGTCCAGGACTGCCCCAATAAACTCTGTGCGTTGAACTAGGACTAATGTGGACTTGGTGTCATTTACCAACAGGCCCAGAGTGGCGCACGTGGACAAAGGAGCGCCACTTGATCCTGTACCTGCGAACAGGAGCTGCCCTTGACCAGCCAGGCATCCAGATAGGGGAAAATCTGGACCCCACGGTGCCTGAAGTAGGCCACCTCCACAGACATACACTTTGTAAATACCCTGCAGGCAGTTGACAGGCAAAATGGGAGGACCGTAAATTGGTAGTGTTCCTGTCCAACTGTGTAATGGAGGAAGCATCTGTGCCCCTCGAATATATGGATGTGGAAGTACGCGTCCTGCAGATTGAGGGTAGCGTACCAGTCCCCGGGATCCAGGGAGGGAATGATGGAAACCATGCGGAACTTGAGCTTCACCATGTACTGGTTCAGGCCTCACAGCTCCAGGATGGGCCGAGCCCCCCTTTGGCCTTCGGGTAAGGAAACAGAGGGAGTAGTACCCCTTGCGTTTGAACTCCGCTGGCACCACTTCCACCGCTCCTAGGCCCAGGAGCTGCCCCACCTCCTGCTTGAGCAGGGCCTCGTGAGAGGCGTCTCCCAGGAGGAATGGGGGCGGAGGGTGGTTGGGCGGGGTAGAGGTAAACTGGAGGGTGTAGCCCCAGGAGATGGTGCTGAGGACCCATTGGTCCGAGGTCAGCCACGACCACTCAGACAGAAAAGCACACAACCAGTTGGAGAAGGGAAGCTTTATTGAGGGTGGATCCCTGATGTGAACTGGTAGGTCGATCCCGGGCATACAGTCAAAACTGCCGTTTCCCTGCCTGTTTGCCCTTGAAGGACCCAGGCTGGGGGGCAGGCCAAGAATGCCTCTGCAGGCGTTTCTTATAGTCCCACGACTTTTTATAAGGGGGCTCATATTTAGAGTGGGTGGCCTTGGCAGGAGCCTGCTGCGGCTTAAAATTAGGTCTAGCCGGAGCTGGAACATAGAGGCCAAGAGTCTTAAGCATCGTGCAGGAGTCTTTCAGACCATGCAGTTTTATGTCCGTCTGTTCTGCAAACAGAGCTTTGCCATCAAACGGGAGGTCCTGCAAGGAAGTCTGTGCCTCACTAGACAGCCCAGACAGCAAGAGCCACGACGCCCTTCTCATGGGCACCACGGAGGCCATGGACCGTGTGGCCATGTCCGCCGCATCCGACACTGCCTGCAGGGTTTCCCTGGCAGCCGCTGTACCCTCCTCCACCAGAGCTTTGAACTCCTTCCTGTCATGTTCCTGGAGGGAGTCCTCGAACTTGGGCAGAGAGTCCCACAGACTGAACTCATACCGGCCCAGAAGAGCCTGATGGTTCGCCACCTGTAACTGGAAGCTCGAGGATGAATACATTTTTCTGCCAAAGGAATTCAGCCTCCTTGAATCTTTATTTTTCGGAGTGGGGGCTAGTTGGCCCTGACTCAACCACCAGGGAGTTAGGGGCAGGATGGTTGTATAAATATTCATGCCCCTTGGCGGGCACAAAATACTTGTGTTCCACTCTCTTAGAGTTGGGGGGCAATGAGGCCGGGGTTTGCCACAAGGCATTTGAAATTTTTGCCACCCCTGCCAGGTACCGAGGTGGACAGGACGTTAAACAGGGAGTGCGAGGGCTCCTCCACCTTCTCTGCCTGAAGGTTGAGGTTTGACACCACCCTTTTCAATAGTTCCTGGTGGGCTTTAGAGTCCTTCTGCGGGATGGAGGGAGGAGGGGCCCCAATCACCTCATCCAGGGAGGGGAAGGAGGCAGGTACAGTACTTTGCGTGTCCATTGGCACCAGAGGATTCACCACCTGTTCTCTCTCCGGGTATGGCACAGAAGATGCACGTCCCACCAACTCCTTTCTCGGAGGCTGGGAGAGGGAGACGGATGGCCGTTCCAAGGCTCCAGCCACCGAGCGAGCCCCCACCAGGGGCTGCGTCGGGGGCCACAGTGCCCACTGGAACCACTGTGCCAGCCACAGGGCCCAGTACCACTGCACCTGCTGTGGCACCGGCGGAGCAGGCTGTTCGGCCTGGCTGGCCTGACCCATCAATGGACGACTATGAAGGGAGGCTGGGCTGACATACGACCTGCCGCTGTCCCTGGGAAGGAGCGGCATTGCTGGGAGCGGTGCTAACCACACGACCGTGATCTCAACGTGGAGGAACGGTACCGCTGGTAGCGGCTCCTCCACAATCGGCTCCAGAGGGCGGATCCGCGACGGTGAGGCACCGACGATCGATGCCCGGGAGCAGTGCTGTGGCAAGGTCCTGGAGCGAGACAACGAACGGGAACTGCGTCAACATTCCATCGCAACTGGCTACAATAGCTCCTCTGAGATGAGGACCTTTGGCATTGTCTGCCTCAGTCCCATGGGTGTCCGCTCCTCGAGGCAGAACGGTGCCTGCAGTCTCTGTCCGTCGGAACCCAGCCAGACAACCTGGTGGGGGTCGACGGCAACCTGCATGAACTACGCACGGGATGGTCGCTGAGTGGCGAATGGTGTCAGGAACATTCCCTTGACAGTGACCGGTACCGAGGCAGGAGCAACTGCGGAGATCCCAGTGGCGGGTTGCCCCTAGACCATGGGCCCAACATTGGCGGTGCTCCTGGTACCGGCATGGAGATAACGTCCTGGTCCGCTTGCAAGGCCTCTGGTGTGGAGGGCATCCAGACATCTGAGGAAGCCTGCTCCGCATGGGTCGGGCTACTCCACTCGACCTGAGTCGGAGGCCTAGAGGCCGATGGGGACCAAGGACTGCCCAACATGGATCTAGCCCAGGGGTAGATAACCTATGGCACATGTGCCGAAGGCGGCACGTGAGCTGATTTTCAGTGGCACTCACACTGCCCGGGTCCTGGCTACCGGTCTGGGAGGCTCTGCATTTTAATTTAGTTTTAAATGAAGCTTCTTAAACATTTTAAAAACCTTATTTACTTTACATACAACACTAGTTTAGTTATATATTATAGACTTATAGAAAGAGACCTTCTAAAAATGTTAAAATGTATTACTGGCACGGGAAACCTTAAAAGTAGAGTGAATAAATGAAGACTCGGCACACCACTTCTGAAAGGTTGCCGATCCCTGGTGTAGCCTCTCCCCCGGTCTTGCTCCGGTGCCGCGGCGGAGGAGGCCTCTTCTTAGCCTTCTTGGCATGTCCCGCAGACAGGGAGCGGTGCCGACTGGTAGATGGCGCTAGGGGGTCACTGCGCATCGATACCGCGGTACCTGGTATCAACTCAGAGCGGTGTGCCGAAGTCAGGGTCAATGCTGACTCCATCAGGATGGCCTGGAGCCTAATGTCTCTCTCTCTCGGTCCGAGGCTTGAACGACTTACAAATCTTGCAGCGATCGCTGAGATGAGTTTCACCCAAACAGCGTAAACAGTCAGTGTGCGGATCATTCACTGGCATCGCTCACCTACAAGTGTCGCACAACTTAAACCTGGGCATGGGGCATACCCCGGCATGGGCGCACTAACTAAACTAAACTACTAACTGCAGGTCACATACACTAAACGAACAAAAGGTCTGGGGACAAGCTACAGCAAAGCTGGAGCAGAGCAGTTCCGAAACACCTTCACTGGCGGCAAGAAGAAACTGAGGGTGGGGGGAGCGTGCAGCAGCCCTTATACCGCGCCATAGAGGCGCTACTCAAAGGGTTGCTGGGGTGCTCCCCTAGGGGTACTGCTAGGGGAAGAACTTCCGACACCGGTGCATGTGGTGAGCATGCACATCTATTGTAGAATACATATGAGCAGTCACTCAAAGGAAAAAGTGCTATTTACATATATTTCTTTGACGCTAGAAGTCTCAAATTAGGCATCCAAAATTACTTTGATTTCTCTGTGCTTCCCTTCCACATCTGTAGAATGGGGATAGTGCCCTATAACCAGGGTGTTGTGAAAATAAAGTTTGTGAAGCATTCAGCTACAATAGTGATGAGACCCATACAAAAGCCCATGAAGAAATTAATAATTCTGTATTCAGAGAAGTGTTTTAATAGTGTGCTGTAAATAAGGAGTGGGATCATATACGTTGGACAAGGATAAAACAAAATACTGAATAAGCTGCTTATGCAGTGTGAGCGCTGTTCAGTCTGTGCCCTGAATTCTGGCATTTCCTAACTTTTGAGTGCTTGGCTTTGCAACCTTAGTTAGTAATTTTATATACACCATGTGCATTCAGCTTAAATCTTCCAGCTTCTTGGACATATACATGAATATAAAGTAATGCTAATAATTTTGAGATTAAAAGAGGGCATGCATGAAGGCTAGATTATTGTAGTTGTATTGGATATTAAAAGAGGATTTTAATAACATTCAACTCCTTTTGCAGAATGACATGGGAACCAAATTTACAAAGTACCTCAAAAACAGCTGACTTTGAACTCTACAGACATGAGGAAAATCAGGCTGAGAAGGTCGGTTGTGTGCCCAGGAAAGTAGATTCTGGGGATATTCCAGTTCTTTGTTCAATATGTCAACAAACAATATACCCACATCAACTTTTTTATCATAAAAAAGAGCACAAAGCCCTAGCTCTACTGGGTTATCATCGTCCATGGATTGAAACGGACACCAACAAACTTTTACTTCAGAGACAGCAATTAATTTCAAGACTGATCAAGTTTTCTAAATACACTGAAAGAGACAAACAGAAGATCGATTGTTCGTTAGAGCTACTTAAGAATAAATCAAAGGGCACCTCATATTTTGGTGTTGATAATATTGTTGACAGTTCTGGATACCTCAAGAAAGTAAGCAATTCTCTAATAAAAGCATTAGCAATTTGCCAAGACAAAAATTCAACATGGCGAGCAGATATGGAAGATACATTCATTGTGCTAGATAATTATGGAAATAGGTCAGATACGTGTTTTTTGGGCTTATTCGATGGATATCATGGTGTGTTTGCTGCTGAGACAGTTTCAGCAGAGTTTCCACTTTTATTTCTTGACCAACTGTCTCAGACTGATTCCTCTTACAAAGTGAGTGGAAATGAGGAACAGATCCTAGATTCTTTTGTCACAGTAATCAAGGGACATTACAGGGATCAGGAGAAGGTTTTCTCTGGTAAAACAGACAGTGATAAGAAAACCAAGCCAAACACTTATGAATGGATTCACAAAGCATATGCGAAGTCCTTTTGGAGAATGGACAGACTTCTACGACTTGGAAGGAATGAGGTTTCCAAAGTTCGCTGGAGTAGCTGTACAGCTGTTACCTGTTTAGTGGAAAGGATCAGTAATGAAAAGGAAAAGAGCATCAAGGAACAAGAGAAGACAATGCTGCTTGAAAACACTACTACTAATTCAGCAAATCCATCCGAAAGCAGTACTGGGATACTGCATATTGCTAACATTGGTATGTAAGTTATTGACTTACGGAATGGTTGTTTTTTGGGGCTGGGGGAGTTGGGCATTTTTTTGGTGCTCTCCCTCCTCCCCCAATTACAATGGGGAAAAAAAATCTAAGCCAAGTTTAGTGGTAAGAGGTTTTAGTTGACATTCTGGAGGGTACAAGATGAAACCATGTGCAATGGATGCTAATGTCAGACAATAAGTATCAAGCTTATTCTATAAGACAGTTCATCCATATATCTGATAGTATGTTTGACTTACAGCTGTAAATTAAGCGAACATTTAGAGTCACTGGTATAATTACAAGACTTTGAGGGATGCAGGAAAAGTGACCAGCATAAAAAGGTGGAAGAAACAGTTAAGGAAGGAAAACTGAAGGTTTAGTGTGGGATATGGCACAAAAGTCAGAAGTCTTCCCTTTCTCCAAGTCTCATTCATTTTAACTTTGGTAAAAACTTAAGCCAAACGTGGGTCAAACTTAAGAAGAGACATATATGCAATGTCTACACTAGGGAATTTTACCCCCCTCAAACCGCAACAAAACACTGGCATTAGTAGCAGCTCAGGTGCCTGGGCGTAGATAAGGATCTGACTGCTTCTGCTGTTTATAGTACTGTGTCAAAGGCAACAGAGTAATCTCTTTTATTCTGTTGTTACATGGGGAGGAGAGCTAGTGCTACTCTTGAAATGTAATGTTCAAGGGTAATTTATGGAGATTCTTTTCCCCTTTGGGAGTATTTTAGGTGGAAACTCTGCTCAGATCTGATTCTGTTTTCAATAGACTCCTGCTTTTACCTGGTTATAGCTGCAATAGCCACAATTAAGGACAATGACAATAGGGAATATTACCAATAAATTCTCACCACGCTGTCCAGTTCAGATGCACAGTGGTAGCCCTACTCTAGACAAGGTACTGTTAGCTTTCACTAATTATCTCTGTTCATTAAATCTCCCTGGGGAATTTTTGGGGTAAAATTCATTAGTGTACACAAGGTCCTTGTGGGATTTGAAGCAAAGTATTCAATTGCTTTGCAGATGTGTCACAGGTCTCAAAACAGAACAAAAGTAGGATCATTCCCAAATTCTACAGCTGAGTAGAAAGACCCAGAAACAAAAAAGTGTCTTTTGGCATGGAAATAATCTCTGATCATTAAATTTTGAGACTTTGTAGTACTAGTGCCTTATGATTAACAACATCTAAAGACATCACTCTCCATTGCACGAAACAAATATCTGACAATGGCCGGTTAGACAAGCTTGTACAATTATTAGGAGCATTTTAAGTGCTCCTATCCCACTAGTACTTGGAAACCAGCTGTGAGACTATGAATTGCACTTAATCTGGGAGAAATGGAAACTCCATTCAAACCAATTTGTTTGGGTCATTGGTTACTGTTAGCCCGGAAAATGTTGGAACCCATTTGTCACTTCATGTAGTAAGGGAAAGCCTGTATAGTTCAATGGGACGGTAACATGGTCCAAATGCAGCAAGTTTGGGATGATTCCTCAGCCCCCTCATATCTAAAATGCTCTGCCCTATGCCCCAATCCCAACCTAAGCTTTACCTTAGGCTCTATTAATCACATGGTCCAGGTCAAACATAGGTAATGAAGTAGGGCTTGGAGTCATTTTGAGATACTTTGTTTTGTTTTTTTTTAAATCCTTTTGAAAAGATTGGCCCAAACACAATCCATCATTTGATATTTTATTCAATTATATTGAATAAAAATGAAGTCTAACTACCCAATGAACGATTTGTTTTAAATGAATTATATTCATACACCATTAAGATGAAGCTTGATTCCCCCTGCCCTTCCCCTCTCCCCCATGCCAAGGGAGAGCTGGTGCATCATCTTACAAGTGCTAGGGTCAATTTTAGAGTAGCAGACAAGAAAATGTGGTAGTTTTCAGTTTAACCTTAAGAGACAATACAGTTGGGTCATAAAACCACCATGTAATAATTCTCAGAAGCAACCCTTTTCTGCAATAAAGATAGAGAGAGAGAGATTGTCAGTCTGGTCTGTGAGATTAGCAAAAATCATTCTAGAACTCACTCAGTCTCACTCAATTTTAGTATAATGTAGCATCTCTGCATTATACTATGATCTGCCACTAGAAGCTTCTTATACTTGTGTCCCCATAAGTATGGTTCAGTCTAATGGTATAGACACCCAACAAGCTGTAACTAGATAAACACCTCCCAGCCTCACTTATCCTAACTTCTGGGTCTTCCTAGGCTGCAGCAGGAAAGGTGAAAAAACTCAACCTGCCAGGGCCAATCTAGCAGCAAGGGGAAAATACCTTCTGAGGCCCAGAAACCTGTTCCTACTCTATCTCAAAACAAGAGGGAAGGAACCATTGCTGCCATATGCAGTATGCCATTCCAGGCAGGGGAAAGAACTGAAGACCCACCGCCCTCTGGCTGTGCCACACAGTCAGTGGTCTTCTACTGCATTCTTCAATTCAGGAAATCCACTATGGAGTCCCTCTCCGTAAAACCCACTAAGAGGTGAAACGCCATTCTTAGAAGGACCCAAGCATTTTCTTTCCCCTGCTGGCTCAGACAAAGGTTCTCCACCTCAGGCTGCAGAGGACTTTTAATCCTCAGAATAGATTAATGCTATTGTCAAATTAGTTGATATAGCATGGAATTAGTCAATTTAATGGCCTTTCATATGAGGTTACAACAGCTCATCATGCAACTTCAGAAAAAATTTAAGACTACCTTATTCCTGAGAACCCGTTATAGCTGACATGTCCTAATTTGCGCTTTGTTACCATGTGCACCTTGTATTGAGACTTAAGCATTTTCCATTTCAAAGATCATACCAGCATAAGTCTTTTGGATCTTGCAAAAGCACGTACTTTTTAAATAAGCAATTCATTGTAATTGAGGAGCTACTTTGTCTACAGCATGGTGACAGGAAAACTAAGCAGAATATTTTAATGTAAGTGGCAATACATAATATACATAATCAGTTATAGCTATCCCATGGCTTAGATTACAACCACCACTGCAGTATCTGATCATGGTATAAATTACAAATGAAAACCAAGTCGCAAAAAATTAATGTATGGTTCTCTTCTTTACAAGAGACACAAGTACTAATATTTAGACCCTAGATTAGTGAAAGACTACAGACTACACTGTGAAAGACTAACTAAAAAGCACATTCTGACTGGAACCAGGAGAAATGCTAAACTGTTTATTTTCTTTCCTGTACATTCACTTTCTTTCTGGAACTATACGAGATTTAAAAAATGTATACATTTTAAATAGCTACTTAAGAAAGGTGCTTAAGCCTTTAGGCCAACACTATCTGCAAGCACTGAACTATGTTTGAAATTCATTATCTAAGCTGCTGGAATTTACACAGGATTAGATTCTTAGCCTGATATTTTGAATTTCAATTACAACCCATCAAAAGTTTTGAAATACAATGCTACAGTGACATTTTAGAAAGTACAGATACTCCTTCAATTAGCAAAGATTTGTGAGACCAGTGACAAGCAGAACAGCATAAGGATGGATGTCAGCATGCAAATGTGTCAAAAGCTAAGTAAAAGGGACAATACAAGATTTCACCTGTCAAAATGGCTCATTACTGTGAATAACCTAATAGTGTTTAGTAAAAAAAAATTCAGTCACACTATGAAATGCAAAATGTACTTATTTTATTTTAGGTAATATACATGCAGTCTTATGCAAAAATGGAAAAAGCTACTGCCTTACCAAAGAACACAGCACTTCTAATTCAAAGGAAAGAGACCGTATACTTCAGAATGGTGGAAACATCAGCACAAATGAACCAAAAGGACTAGTTGAAGGGCTCATCAGAGCTACTCGTGGCCTTGGACATCATGGAGATCCAAAGTTGAAAAAATCTGTTATTCCTGTACCACATACCATATCTGTCCCTACAGATGATTCATGTCAATTCCTTATTTTAGCTTCTAATGGGCTTTGGGAAGTTCTGGATAAAAATGAAGTGGTTATATTAACTCTAAGAATGTTCACCTCTTATTTGGAAATGTATGCCCAGCGAGAAGAGATTTCTATGCACAAATATCAGTATTCAGTAGTTCCCTATGAAGACTATTTATGTAGTTCAATGGATATTAATGACTTAGAAGACAGAATCCAATTATGGTATTTTAATAAAGAGGCTTTCCTCCAGAATCAACATGAAGGCAGTCTGATACAAAATAATAAAAAATCATGCTCATGTAACAGAAGAGATTCACAAAATGAAAACAGGATGCAGCCAGGCTCTAACAAAGAGAGTTCTGAAGAAGTGCAGCAGTTAGACGATCATGTAAAACAAGCGGATACCAAAGCTTGTCTGTCTAATAATCACGGAACATGTTCACAACACCCAGAGATAATCCAGTCAGCCTCTGGCAGTCAAGAAGGTTCTAAAGAATTGAAACAGTTTGACGACGATACAAAAGCATATCTGTCTAATAATCGTGGATCACATTCACAAATTGCCAGCAAAGGAGAAATAAATTCGGCAACATTCTATGACAGTGCAGCAAATTACATTAGTAAACAACTGGTAAAAACTGCATTAGCAGCAGGTTCTCGAGATAATATTACTATTTTGGTTGCACTTCTAAATGGATGTGATAAGATACCTAATTATATTCAAAATGTGTAATGTGCTTACCGGACAGAGTACCAAAGTGTGTACAATATACCCTAGATTTAGGCAAGTCTTAAAGTGTCATCCTCACCTGGTCAACCCATTTTGGGGCAAAAGTCATTTTTCTGTAACTGTGTGAAAGCACTAACTGCTAAAATGCAATAAAGATTTCTTGTTGAATTCATGGTAAGAACAGACACTAATCACGATGCTTTCCTGTTTTATAACCACTTTATTCAAACCTGAGCACCTCAATATAAAACTAAACACTGGTGAACTGTCATTTTCCTTGCTATGCCCAAATTACTGCAAATTTACAATCTGCACAAATTTCTGCTAGCAGTTCAACATTTAAATAGATTAAATCGTCTTCTGACACACTTGGTAAATTTCATATAATGAAAATAACAAAGAATTAGTGCAATAGACTGGACAGATCAAAATAAAATGGACTTTGGAAAACAAGGTTGCAGAGTTCATTACTGACAGACAGCAGTACTTATGTTACAGGTACAGGAGCATCATTTATTACTGTTCTAACCATAAAGGAAGAACTCAGAACCCCTTTAGATTAGGGGAAGAGAAAAGTTAGCTTTAAGTAACTGTACATTTTGTATACCTTTAAGCAACTCTTAAATATTACAGAAAGTATTAAACAAATGTAGACTACAATGCAGTACCCTATTTACAGTACATTAATATCCAAATTTAAAATCAAGTTGAATGTACATAATTAGTGCACTGACTATTTTTTTCCTTTGGGGAAAAACATAAGAAGCTGTGTAATGGCCAGCAATGATCAAAAACAAACAAAAAAAATCACAGACACCTAGTTTGTCTTTGTTTTACTTGGAGAGCTCTTATGGTTTGTGAAGAAAAATCCTGTAAAGTTGAATTCATTGGTTTGTGCCTTTATAAACAGATAAATATGGAGTTAAACTTGATTTTTAATCACTATTTTCTTTAAACCACTGGGCTGACTATAATTTACATACAGTGTAACAACTAAAATCCATTTTTCTGCAAGCACAGGATTCTTAAAATGCTGCAAGTATTGTTTGCAGTTAAATTATGAAAATGTGGAATGCATATTTAAATGGTAGATACTTGCAGAAACAACTGGTTGCATGAATACTGCAAATAAGCTTAAAGTATCGGTAGACCCTGTTTCTAGAAAGATTTTTTTTTTAAAAGCACAAATTGAAACGTTTGAAGAGTCCCAATTCTATCAATTACAACAGTAACCAATACCTGGATATTGAGGACTAGCTGGTTAGGTCAATAAATGTAATTCTTCTATATCCCTAATGGCAAGTGATTTTTAAAACCTTTCAACTGAAGCAAGTTTATTCAGTTTCCACTTCCCCTCTATTGCTGAAATATTACAGCCAGTGATACATGCATGTTAAAAATTAAGATAAAAACAAAATAATTCTGTATTAGAAACTTGACTACGTCATTAGTCTCTTCTGTTTTGGAAGCTGCATTGGACCAGATTAAACACTCCAATTCCATTGTTATTAACAGTTAGGAAGCAGAAGAATATTCAAGACAGTTTAAAGCAACTGAAAGTTTAGTTACTACAACATTGAGCCTTGGGTGGTTGTGTGGGTTCAGTAAGGTCTACGCCTCTTCCTCTGGCAGAGTTGGCTCCTGCAGTCTGTGGTTCACTCTTTGGCAACTTTTTAGCTACAAGATTAACAAGAAAAGTGAGCAAAAATTAGCATCAAGATTGTACTAAGTTTTAAATACCTATTGAGTCCAAGAAAGCTATTTGAATATTTCCTTTTAAGATATGTAGCAACAAAATAGTAATTCCACAATCTGTCTGCTTTAGGCTTTCGGAGTATGTCATTCAGAAAATGTACGATTAAGACAGTGGTTCTCAAACTTTTGTACTGGTGAGCCCTTTCACATAGCAAGCCTCTGAGTGCGACCCCCGCAATAAATTAAAAACACTTTTTTGTATATTTAACACCATTATAAATGCTGGAGGCAAAGTGGCATTTGGGGTGGAGGCTGACAGCTCGTGACCCTCCAGGTAATAACTTCGTGACCCCCAGTTTGAGAACCCCTGGATTAAGACCATTTGTTATTACCATGTTAGAATCCACGGCTTCCTGAATAGCGGAGACAAAAAAAACCCCACCCACATCCTTGGAAGGAGAGAAAAATATAGCCAGAATCGCCTAGCAACAGAAGTTAACAATTTAGGCACTAATCCTGCAACCTGTTCATGCAGGTGGGCTCCCAAGGAATGTCTTCAATATGGGTCCACCTATGAAGAACAAGTTATAAGATCACGGCCTTAGGTTACAGCAGCACTCAGCGTGCTAGGTGTTTCTAAAACACACACTGCTCTGAAGAGCTAACAGTTGGAAAAAACAATACAGAAAGTGGAAAGGAATACAACATACATGCAGAGAATGGTCATAGAACTAGCACATGTCCCTTTCCTTCCCCCACGCCCCTTCATAAACTCCCCAAGCACTTCTCTATTTAGCTAGGCTGTGTGTTTGTGTTGTACATATAAACGGTCATCAGCTCTTGTCCTAGTTATTCATCTGTCCTTGAGCTGCATACTCCCTATAGCTCTGATTTAATTAACTAATTGTTCCTTTGCCTTCCTGCAGCCCACCTGCCTCTCTGTAACCCTGGACTAAAGCAGGAGAAAAATGCAGCCAGTCAGAACTTGATGACATTTATTTATCCTGCTATGTAGGAGTCCCTGCCACTTTTCTGCTAGAGTGGGGTCAGTTGTTGCTATGGAGGAGTGGAGTAGGCAGGACTTTCACAAGGCTACCCTGACCCTTGCTGTGGGAAGCCCCTGCCGTACATACTGCCCGAAGTACTAAAGTTTTCTCTGCATGTCCAGACTCTGAAGCAAGGGTACTACAGTTGGTTAGCAGAAAAGCAAGAGAGACTGAATTTCTCCTAAAGGATTCAAACAGGCAGTATGAATGGGAAATAAAAAAAATAATCTGTGGCCACACAGAACCAGCTCCTTCCACAGCGCCTTAATTTGTGATTGCATGGTCCCTATGAAGCTTTCTACATTGCCCTTTTAGAGAACTTTTTTCCCCACAATTTCTGGAAATGTCCATTTAAATTTAGCAGAGTCAAGTAGCAACAGGTCTAAAAAGGCCATTTGGCAAATGCCTGCTACATGCCATGTCTCCCTCTTTTCTGTCTGGCAAGTATTTTAACTCCTGTAATTTTGCTTTTCCATTTTCTCATTCTTGAGGAGATGGCTCTGGAATGCAGTTCTCACGTGGGATTAAATTCATCCCTGCATAGGGGGACATCATGAGTTTCATGCACCACTTTAAGGTTTAATTGCATGGGCCTTGTTCTGGCACCGTGCACAGGGTGAATTTCATGATTGAATGCGTGCACATGAGAGAGAAAGTGAATTAAGCTCACAAAGACATGGCGGGTACCATGGAAAACTGTACACAAAAATTATGTTACATAAAGTTTATGTACTTCACTAAAATACTCAGGGGGTACAATAAAGATTAAAGTACTATTTAAATCAGGGGTTCTCAATCTGGGGGTCGGGACCCGTGAGGGGGTCAAGAGGTTATTACATGGGTGGTCGTGAGCTATCAGCCTCCGCTCCAAACCCTGCTTTGCCTCCAGCATTTATAATGGTGTTAAATATATAAAAAAGTGTTTTTAATTTATAAGGGGGGCTGTGTCACACTCAGAGGCTTGCAATGTGAAAGGGGTCACCAGTACAAAAGTTTGAGAACCACTGATTTTAATATTAAACCAAAAAAAAAAAAAAAAATCACATTTCTAGGCCTAGTTAAAAGGAACAACAGAAAGGCAGTGTATGAGGATTCAAGAGTGGCCCATTAAAAGTTAATTTGATTTTAAATTTAAATAGGGACATAGAGATACAGGTTGGCATTTTTTTATCATCAAAATCCAGGACTCCCGCAAATATTTATCATAAAGATAGATTTTTTCCTCCCCCCACATATTTGTTAGACCTTTAAACACTTTGAACTGATGCACATTAAGTGATCTTTTAATATCACCACAGCATATTTACTAAGTTTTACTTATTTTTATACCTGGATAAAGTATGTATTAGATCACAAGTGTACCCTTGTTTAATACAAACAAAGAAACATTTGGTTTTAAGAAATTACAATGCTGCTATTTATTTTACACGATGGAGTGTAAAACCGCTTAGCCAAATAGACTATATGGACCTATCATGGTGAAAATGCAACACTTACAATCTATGTGGCCATTTGATATTTTTTTGTTTGAGTTTTACACCTATTCCTGTGATTATCTCTAGATTGCTGAGTGGGCCATTTTGCACATCTTGAAGACATGCTTGCTTTGATTCCCGCTTCATTTCTCATGAGTAATAATAGTTTTATTTCTATAGATGAAATTCAAAACACTATTTTCATTTTAAAGTTTTCAGTAGTTTGAAAGTTTCATAAAACAAATATGGTAAGTCCCCTTATCTCTTGGGGATTTTCCCTTTTTTCACAAAATGAAACTCAAGTATGACCACAGGATGTGGGATCGGTATACTTTTGGGCTAAAGTAACTATCAGCAGACCTTTAGTAAATTTGTATCCTGTTTACAATCTGTAATTATTTCATTTTAAAGAGACTACAAGGTCAAAGTACACTTACAGTCAAAATTATACTTAAGGGATAAAAATTATAAATAAGGCCCTACTTCATTTGTGGTATTGTGAAAATTGCAGATCCCGCAATATTAGGCCTCCACTGCAATTCTGATTTTAATTATTTAATTATCTTACTTTGCAGTGTCCACAATTTTACATACATTTTGAGTATGCAATTAGTACTACATTAACATTCAATGCCTGTAAAATGTAAAAGGCTAACGTGACTGGACTCTTTCTACAGCAGTTGTGTTAATAATTTTAGTCCTCTAAATTTTATATTGTACCAGCCATTAAAAAAAGAAAAGAAAAAAAGACTGATTATAGTTGCAGCAAAACATCTGGTTATCAAAAATGTAGCAAGCATAACATAATACCTGAGTGTTTATACCGTTCCAACAAATTTTTATTAAACAAATAAGTCTACTCTGGCTTTTCCAAATTACATCTTTTAATAAAGGTCCATTACTTCTCTGTGATTTTCTGTATCTTGTCTACAACTCAGCAGCAATTATTTTAAGATCATCCCGCGATCCAATGAGGGACTTAATTATAAAGGTTCTTTGGTTATTAATGCCATAGGTTTTAAAAATAAATCAAATAATGTTCTTAATGCAGTTCGTTCAACATGGACAGAGAAACTACACTAGACATGCGTTTGTTTATATTTAGCATCACTCTCTGGTTGCTATACTTGGGATACCAACACTATGCAGGCATATTTAGAGCTGCGTTTCCCGCATGCACCAGGGTCTTTTCTTGTGCCCACAGCCTCCTGGCGGTGATGAGGATGTGGGAAGCGCAAAGCAGCAGCCCTTCCCTAAGGGACACCATGAGTGGTTGCGCTCTGAACCCCTCTGAAGAGACACAAGCTGGAGGAGCAGGCAGCCAGTGAGTTCCCCACCTTACCATGGGCTTGTGGGGTCGGGCTTCAGCCCTCAGGTGGCAGGCTCCAGCCAGGCGGCTTTGGTTCTGTCCCTGGGCCCTGTTCCCTGGGTGTGGGGCTTCGGGCTCCATTCTCTGGCTGCATGGTGACAGGCTCTGACCCCAAAACTCACCCCTCCCCCATCACCTCTGCCCCCCTGCTACCTCCCCCAGTGCCCCGGCCCCTACTGCCTCTGTGCCCACCTCCCCATCCAGGGCTTAATTTGTCTGCGGGCTGGCCGGGGCTGAATATGTCTGCTGTGAAAAGTGATATTTGTGTGTTTGTTAATATCACTTTTCACAGCACACTCAGTACCTAGCAAGTCTTAAAAAAAAAAAAAAACCAACGAAAAAAAACAAGAAAAAAAAGACACGACTATTCAAAGCACCTTATTTGTGTTTCTATTCTGTTTAGGTCCAATAAAGAATAGAGACAACTGTACACTATTTTTATTACTGTGTCTGCAAAACAAAAAAACCCCTACATAGATAGATTACAATGATTTGGACATATATCTGTGCATATTTATTTGTTTAAGTTAATTAAGTATTTTAGGAAAAATTGTCATAGCAGCCACCAGCAAGAGTTGGTGGCCGCACTCTGAGGCCACCAAAAAATTTGTTGTGAGAACCCGATTTAGAGTCTCCATGAAAAGTGTTCACAAAATTGAAGCATTCTGCACATTTCAACTCAATATTTATAAAAACATTGCTCCCCATGCTCCTTTAAAAAAAAAATCAAATCATTTTTCAATCTCAATTATAATCATTATTTATCTTTGGTAAAGCCTACAAAAAGTTCTAGACTCTACATGAACGCGGCACAACTCCGGCCTCAAAGAGCTTTGAATCGTATAGAGCAGTGGTTTTCAAAGCCGGTCCGCCGCTTGTTCAGAGAAAGCCCCTGGCAGGCCGGGCCGGTTTGTTTACCTGCCGCGTCCACAGGTTCAGCCCATCACGGCTCCCACTGGCCACGGTTCGCTGCTCCTGGCCAATGGGGGCTGCGGGAAGGGCGGACAGCACATCCCTTGGCCTGTGCCACTTCCTGCAGCCCCCATTGGCCTGGAGCGGTGAACCACGGCCAGCGGGAGCCGTGATCGGCCAAACCGGCGGACGCGGCAGGTAAACAAACCGGCCCGGCCCGCCAGGGGCTTTCTCTGAACAAGCGGCAGACCGGCTTTGAGAACCACTGGTATAGAGTGTATCAATATCCTTTTCACTTGCACACCTTTAGATTGTTTTAAAAGAATTCCAAGCCTTTCCCTAAAAGCAAAAATTTTGCAAGTCAAACATTTCCTACTTATCTGCATCACAAGATAAATATATTTTGATATATAGTAAAGTGTGTTTCTTTGGTCATTCTGTTAGAAGCTCAGACAAAATGGACCATTGACCCTAAACCACCACACTGTTTAGCAAGTTGAACTTGCTAAACGGAAGTTTTGGGTTCAGAAGTGATGCAAAGATTCTTGTTCTCTGACAGTATGAGGGGATATGCTTGGTGCATGGGATGAGGCCAGAGCCAGACTGTTCTTAAGTGATTGAGGTTTAGAACATTAAAAAGGACTGCTTCTCTAACATCTTTTCTGAAGACTACCACAGAGAGGGAAATCCAATTAACAAGGAGGGAAAAGTTGGGTAATATTCCACTCAGAGGCTAGGATAGAATGAACTTCAGAAAAGGACTACATACAAACCAGTTGCCTGAAAAGGTAGCTTCCATTTAAAAATACTTACCAATTGCCATGAATATTTCATTAACATTCATTGATGTTTTAGCCGATGTCTCCATAAACAATAAACTGTTGTCCTCTGCATAAGACTGCGCTTCCTATAAGTTACATATTATAATAAGAATTTTAGTTTGTTTTTAATTATGCAACTTAATACTTAAGTCCCTTGGTCAGTAGTGATAAAATACATAGCACATCATCTGTATGAAAGAATGCTCACTGAAACTTCATCAGCCTGATGTTCTAGGTATTATACAGCATCTGTAATAAACGTCTACACAGGTCTCCTACAGTAATTAAAAACCATACAGAATTCAAATCTTAGGAAATTCCTACACTTTTTGGTTGGCCTAAAATATCCATAAACAAAAGCCTAAACAAATAAAAAAATTAAAATAAATTCCTTGACTGAAACTCTGGCTGCGATAGTAAGGGGGAACAAGTTCCAAAAGGTGGGGCCTACAACTAACATTGACCTTCGAAAGCTAAGTTCTAAGCTGATAGCTGAGTTGTCCTAGCAGCCCACGTGCGTTTCAACAGCACACAGGGAAAGAGGCAATTTCTGGAGCTCCTCTAAATCTATCTGCCTTTGAAGACAGATTATCGAAACAAATATGTCACTCTGAAAGAGTTCACTATTATAACAAACATGACAGGACAATAGTATTCAATACCACCTTTTAATTTTTTTGTTAGCCTGAATTTCAAATGTGAACTCTACCATTTCTTTATTCTAAAAGTCTCTCCTTTAGTGCCACCACCTACTGGCCAGTATTATAGCTCCCAGCCTCTAACTGGGAACTCAAATCTCCCTTTCAATCACATACATTTTATTCATTCCACATGTAGAACTCCCTTTTAACTCAACAGAAGTTCTGCACGAAGCAGGGGCGGCTCTAAGCACCAGCAAAGCAAGCAGGTGCTTGGGGTAGCTCATTTGCAGGGGCAGTAGCCGGCAGGGATCCAGCCTGGGAGCTGAAGTTCCTTGGCTAGCTTCCTGTCTATAGAGGCAGCCCTGGAGCAGGGAAAGAACTACATTTCCCAGCATTCCCTTGGCCGCTATCAACAGGAAAGGGAGGGGGAGGGAGTATTGTAGCTGAAACCTCATGCTGCAGCTTGCTATGAATGGAGAGCTCACTGCTAGAGCGGGGTGGCCCTGTGAATGGGGAACAAGTATGCCCAAGGAGCAGAAGGCTTTGGCCCAGATATCCCCTTTAGAAGATTTCCCCAGACTGCATCAGGGATGCTGCTGTGACCTCACCTTACAGCCAGGAATGGGGGGGGGGGGGGGGGGGGGGGGGGGGAGGAGGAGAGCCCAACATTTTTTTTGCTTGGGGCAGCAAAAAACCTAGAGCCGGCCCTGGCACGAAGACAGGTGAAAATATAATTGTGAAGAGCAAACTACATCACTAAGGCTATGTCTACCCTACAGCTTATGTTCAAATAATTTATGTTGCTCAAGGGTGTGAATATACCACCCCCGAGTGCATTAATTATGCTGACATAAACACCGGTGTGGACCGTGCTATGTCATCGGGGGGGGGGGGGGGGGGGAGGGGGGCGGCTTCTTCTGCCGACATAGCCATTGTCACTCACGGGGGCTGGAGTGGTTAAGCCGATGGTTTGGCCCAGTGGTTCTCAAACTTTGGTACTGGTGACCCCCTTTCACATAGCAAGACTCTGAGTGCGACGCCTCTTATACATTAAGAACACTTTTTATATATTTAACACCATTATAAATGCTGGAAGCAAAGCAGGGTTTAGGGTGGGGGCTGACAGCTCTTGACCCCCCCCGTAATAACCATGCGACCCTCTGAGGGGTCCTGAGCCCCAGTTTGAGAACCCCTGGTTTAGCCCATTGGCTTAGAGTGGCTACATTAGAGAGCTTGCAGCTGCGCCGCTGTAAACTCTCTAGTGTAGCCATGCCCTCACTTTCATTACTAAGCAGCATCATTTGCTAACCATATGCTATGTTACATTAGTTATTACAGAGATAGTGAAATTTGCAATGATATACCTATACAAGTTATCATTCCAAATATAGTTACACCATGTACACAGACCCCTAAGGTGTGTTGCAAAGATAAAAACTGAAAGCCAAGCCCCCGAGGAACGTATGTATCCATTTTAGCCATTTTTTTTGAAGTGCTATTGATCATTAAAAAGTTATTTATATTTGGTCCAAAAACCTGGCAATTAAATTCTGTCCTATGCAATTCTAGGGATAACAAATTCCAAGTATACATGTAACAATCACCATTTTCCATACTATCTTTTGTACAAAAAGTATTTCTAAACACTTTACAAAGTTATTCTAACACAATTAAACAGTTAATAATTTACAAATGTCAAGAAATAGAGTGAGAAATCAGGGAAGGTAAAAGTGAATGTGTTGAATTCTAGAGAGCAGATACTTTAAAAGTCACTGAGAAAGGAATCAAGAGTCAATATATGGAGATTAAGACATGGGAAAGGAACTCAGATGGAACTAAGGTACTGGCATACACAGCAATGTTCTAGATAAATCAAAACACATTTGCGGGCAAATATGATGTTAGAGAAAAAGGAAAGTTCATGGCCAAAGATGATCCTAAGATTACAGAATATGAAAACAAATATAGAAGTCTGAGTTCTATTGGGTCATAAGCAAGCCTACAATCATAGTTTGCCACTGATTGGCTTTGGGGCTTTTTCTGTACTTTGATTTGGTTTTATTAAGATATTTTTTATTAAATGAACCACCAAAAGCCTCTGGGCACAGGTACATCAGTTTTAAAAGAGCAAAAAAATAGCAAGAACACAGTCAAAAAGTCAGCTAAAACTTAACTCACTCAACTTACATTGCTCAGACCAGGCCATAAAGTAGCCAGATCAGCTGTGCATCATATCCTGAATGTCAACAAGTGACTTCCAAAACTCTCACTGAGAATGGCCTGTGTTCAGAACCACACCTACCCCTAAGATTGATTAACTATTGTTAGTGAAGTCGTCCCTAATAACTGTTAGGGAGGCATACAGGAAAAAGCAGTTTCTCAGAATACAAATTCAATTTACTGATAGATCTGACATATCTGGGGAAAAAAAGTTAGCTGTACCTTTAAGTAAAATTTAATTAGAAACTCTCTTTTCAGACAGCTGTCACTTCGTATCACATTTATACCCCTCACCCCTCAAAAAATTCTCCCTAGAATATAATATTTTCAGATATACTATAAATTCATGTTTACAATTATCAACAGAATTCTATTACATGTGCAATCCTACAATGAAGGATTAATCATCAGAAAATAGTATGATCCCTTCTGAGGCTATTTCTATTACAGACTAGCAGTCCAACAAAAACACACTATTTCTTGTGAATAAAAAATATGTATGACGTACCTGGAAATCCACAGCTCTTTTATTAGCTAGATCAGCTTTGTTTCCTGCTAAAGCTATTACAATATTAGGACTTGCTTGCCGCTGAAGTTCTTTGACCCAATTTTTTGCTCTTGCAAAGGACTCCTGTTAATGATTGAAAAATAAAGAAACTCAGTTCTATTGTCCTTTTATCCCTATTACCCAAATTTATCTTATCTGTCCTGTGAGCAAGAAACCTATCAGTGTATTCATTCTCCAAAGCTACATTCCAACTGGCTGACTGGGCCTTTTTAATGAAACCTCACTTCTTTAATTCCCAAAGGTGCATAGTTGGGACCACATTACTGAAAAATTAAGATCCCCTTTATCAATTACGTTAAATGGATGAAAAAGTGACCAAAATGACTCTCTTGGCTAGAGTGAAAACAGAGCAAGCACTGGAAGAGAAGAGTGACAATTTTAAACTATTCTCTTCCCTGAAAGTGCTGAAAAGGGTCTCAAGCCACTCAACCACAGTGGGCCAAGTACTGAAGTCCTTACCCATTTTCTCCCAGTCTTCGTCAAGAAAAATCCCACTGATGACAATGGGTAGTTTGCCTAAGGACTGGATAAAAACTGAGTGAGGACCTCAGGATTAGACCTTAAATTTCTTTTTGCAATTTTTCAGTTATAGTCTTATTTATAGCTACAAGCAAAATCCAAGTCATTACATTTATGTTTTCCAATGTGCTCTCTCTGTTGGAAAATAAGCCAAGGCCATTAGGCCAAAAGCTTCTGAATAAATGGAATCAGAGGCCCCTGGAAATGGGAAGGAGAAAAACCCAAATGATTAACTTTTAAAAAAGAGTTTTAAAATAATTAAAAAAAAATCATGCATCTCCAAAAGATTACTCTTCTACATTATTGTCTTCCATCCTCTCAGTAGCTAGTAATTTTCACAGTGAAAGGATAAATTGCATAAAAACTTGAAAACCTCTTTTAAAGAATTTTTAAGCTAATGAAATGTAAAAATTAGGAGCCATACTTCAATAGTAAAAGCCAAATCAAAGTGAAATGTGTGGCCTACGGCTTCATTTCTTGGGTGATGTGAAGTACTTTGTCTCTGACCCACACTGCAGAAACAGGCACCAATAGTCTACTAATGTATTGTGGATTTTTGTTATATTAGTACATATGATATAGTCCAACCTATTGTGATGGGATACACTTCCATACTTAGAAAGAAAAGTAATTTTTGCTGTAGGTAATAGCATTTTGAATGATTTTTATTTAAACATTCAGTGGAAGGGAAAATATTCTCCTTTAATTCCTCCGTTTGTGATTGGTCTAGCTCCTGGGTGGCCACAACACACTTTGTGCATCCTATAACTGGTATGGTTACACAGCAGCAAAGAGATTATGATATGAGCTCATTGTATATCTAAAGAGGGTGTCTGGAGAGTATTATAAAGCCTCACTTTTCTTCAGTAAAAGATAAAAGCAGTTTTTAAATGCTAAGCCTGCCAAGTCCTCTTGTCAATTTGTGTTTTTTTTTTAATTAAAAAAAAACAACACATCACATTTTCCTATTTGTATGAAAGTGACAAACAGGAGTAACTGACTTACCATTTACAGACCAGTGAAAATGATAAAATAAAGTGCTGTCAAATGCACACGAGGGAAAAAAAAAGTGTTTTTTGCTAACTTTTCAGTTAGAAGGTTTCAGTTACTTGTAATAATAGTAAATAAAACATTAAATTACCTGCTCAAATTCACATAAATTAATGGAAGAATGAGGAAAAGGAATCAGGTCTCAACTCCCATGCTGGTTCCATTAGCCCACAGCTGCCCCCCTTCTCTATATATTGTACTTACCTCATTTGTAATGTCGTATACAACTATAGCTGCTTGTGCTCCTCTGTAGTACATTGGTGCTAAACTGTGGTATCGTTCTTGACCAGCTGTATCCCAAATTTCAAATTTTACTGTTGTGTCATCAAGACACACAGTCTGGGTTAGAAAAGCAGCTACAAAAAGACAGAAAAGCTGAAATCAAAGGTCTATAGTTATGTTTTTACACATTCCTATTCATTTATGTACACACAGTTATACGACATCTGAGTTTCCTTAGCAGAATGCATCATCAGTTGGTAAAATACAATAGGTTGGAAGAGGATATTAGGAGCAGTCTTATACTGCTTCAACAGCACAAAATGAAATTACTTAAGACAACCTGCGTCCCCTTGTAGTAATTAAGACATGAAAGGACAATTGGTATGGGAAGAAAATCCAATAAGTTAACTTTAGTTTTATAATATTGAAATGGAGTTGTCACAAAACAATCAGCACTCAGTCTTCCAAAAGTGTTTCACTCTGATGCACTAGAAGGCACGACAGACCAACATTAATGATATATTCTATCACACTGTACATCATTAGTTCATTCCTATATACAGTTTTGTACTATTCTCTACATTCCAGCAAACTACTGTAGCTCTGATTCTGAAAACAGTGTATGATACGTGGTTCAGTCTTAGGCACCTGGGAACTAGAAACAAACAGAACAGTTCATCAATAAATAGCCCCTTGTAAGAAGTGCATTAGACACATTTTTCACTTCGTAAATGACTGAACACCTCTGAACCACCATAGCATCACTTTTCATCATTTCCACTCTCAGGAGGAGCTACATACATCAATTTCAACTGCGATAGAGGACACTGGTATACCAAAAAGCAGGTTTGTCACCATCATGAAAGGCTGTAAAGCTGAAGTGAACTGATTGAGTAGTCTTGTTGCAGGGGTCAGAATGGATGCAGAGCCTGCTAAGGGTTTGTCCACAATACGATAAAAAACCCACAGCACTGAGTCTCAGAGCCCAGGTCAGCTGACTCTGGCTCGTGGAGCTGTAAGACTGCAGCATAGACATTTGGAGTCAGGCTAGAGCCCAGGCTCTAAGACCCTCCCCCTTGCAGGGTCTCAGAGCTCAGGCTCTAGCCAGAGCCCACACTGCAATTTTATAGCCCTGCAGCCCAAGCTCCACCAGCCCAAGTCAACTGATCCAGGCCAGTAGCGGCCATGCTGCACATCTTTTATTGTGGCGTTGATGTACCCAAAGCCATTATGAAAATGCAAGCTTCTTGCATCTTCTATAGCCAGGTGAATGAAATTTGCTGCCTCATAAGTCCAATGTTAATACAACTACGTTAATTATCTAAAGATTATCATTCTTCTTAGAAGTCATACTTCCCCCTAACTCACAGTAGACTTGCTCCAGTAGACTGTGGAGAGAAAGCTCTAACATTATTTTTGAATGTAGGTCTTCTACACAACAGCACTACACTGTCAATGTGCCTACTCCATCTAACTGCATTTTCTTTTACGAGTGCCATTATTCAGCTTCATAGTGCACATAAGCTCCCCTTTGTTTAAAGGCCTTTCTGTAAACAAACAACAACAAAACTATAATTTAAACATACTAAGACTACACAGTAACAGGCTGTTTTTTGAATCCTGTAACTTGCATCCAGTAACATTCCCAGCTGGACTATGAAAAGTATACATTTTTCTCCCTCTACTTAATACAGTAAAGAGGCATATGTTAATATCCACTATTTAGTATAGTTTATGTCTCAGTTTGCACTTCTGTAGCTTCTTGTTCCTAATTTCAATGCTGTTTTCAAGTATTCTTTCATTCTTGTTAGGTGAGTAAAACTGAAACCAACCAGGGTAAATGTAAAAGTGCAACTATAAGATTCAAAGACCACTGAACACTTCATGTGTAACAGGGTCGGGGTGGAGGGAGGTGTGTGTTTGTGTACATGAACTAGGAATTTGCTTCTGTATAACTGTCCTTGGGACCTTTGTTACACTATCAAAAGCAAACAGCTAAGATAATTGTTTATTATACAAAATCTTTCACATCAGCAATTCTAGATGCCAGACATACACGTCAATAAAAACATACCAGACTTCTGGAACAGCAAACAGAAACCCACTTATGTCGGACTCTTAAAGAGATCAGAGGTAAGCAGTCTCAGACTCACAGAACCTACAATAACTAAACACAGAGCAATAAACAGATGTAGTAAGATTTAATTTGGAATTTTCTTACTTTTGTCAGCTCTGTCAGTCTTTAATGTGTGTGTGAAACCCAACTCATCTATAGAAGCATCAAAATGTAGATTAGATTCACACACTGGAGCAGCAGGGACAGGGTGTACTACAGAGATGTTACGGATCTGAGGGCACAGCTTACATCAGTCTATGTGCAAATAAGTGATTGTGGAGAATCACTTCAGTCTTGGAAGAAGTTATTCAGATTTAGCCAAAGGAGGAGTACAGTTCAGAGACCATATGCAGCTGCTTCATTGTAGGTGGTGCAGAAAAAACTGTTTCATGGGGAAAAGTAAAATCCACTCAGACTATTATAAAATCCTTGTTTCCCCGCCTAGTAACCAAGAGTCAGCTTTGATTGCAGTCAGGTGGGGGTGGAGAAGAAAGCACATATAATCCTAAAGAAAATTGAAAAATACAAATACAGCGAGTGTCTTCCTTTACAATCAAAGCCAGGCTGTTTGAGGGGTAAGAAGTTTGCAAAAAGTTGTGTGTTTTGCTGTACAGCAACCAAGGCTCTTCATCTTGCTAAGCAGCTTAACTGTATGCAATAAATGTGAATTGTTAGAATAGCTATATATCGCCTTAAAGAATTACCAGACACCAACTACAGTTTTAAAAACTGACTACCCAAACTTACATTGTGCCACTCTGTCCCCACCAAGCAGCACATATAGGTTTACAAGTCTGTAACAGCCTTGAAATAACAGCACTAATCTTTTAGCCCAGGCAGTAGAGACTCATGCTTTAAGATCCAGAGGTCCCAGATTTGATCACTACTGCAGATGGCTTACCACAGGGTATCACATTACATTTATGAAGACAGTCATTGGCAGAGAGGGTATATACTCAATACAAAGCTAGAGAAAATGTAACACTATTTCTCACCTCCAATGGTGCTCTCTTGAAACTCATGAAACTGGCCTTTTACAAAACGAAGCACCAAACTTGATTTTCCAACTGCAGACTCTCCCAGAAGTACTAGTTTGAACTGGCATATTTTATTCCCAGCATTTGGCCCATTGGGTCTTGTTGCTCCTCGATTAGCCATGTCCAATTTAGAAAGAAGTCCCTTGTTTCAAATTCTTGAGAGAAAAGAATTCAGGATGTGAACCGCGATGTTCTTACTGCTTGTAGCAACCTGTTTATCAAAAAAGTATATGCTATTAGAGTCACAACTGTAACATAATTATATGAAACTAGTTCTAGTAATCATTCAATTAAGGGTCCAGGGCTTTCTGAGAACACAGTTATTTTCATTGTTTTAGGTGAAATAACCCACTGAATTCTACCAGCACATCTCTAAGACATTTTTATATACTATTGTGAAAGTCTTTGCCATTGATATTAAAAAGTACTAGAGATTTTGGATATACACCTGAGTAACTTTAAAAGGCCAATTTTCAGCAAAGGGTTACTCAGGGTTTTCTGAAATCAGGCCCCTTCCCCTATAAGGTCTCAAACTGGATACCAAAAATGCTAGTCACTTGACCTATTACCCTGCATTTTCTGTGTTCCCTATGAGACTTCAGTTCACATTGTGTATCTCAGGCTAATATTTAAGAGTGCAACAGATCCAGACCTGCATATTTCCATTCCATTTCCTGTCATGTTAAGAACATCTTAATAATCAAAAGTTCCTCTTTCATGATTTTGCTGATGCCAAGCAATTCTTGACTACTCAAGTCAGAATTAGTAAAAAATAAATGGAAGGGTTTAATTAGGATGAAGAATTACTGGAAAACTCAATTACACCAGCATTTCAAATTTAATTAATGTATGGTAGTTTTCTACAGTTTATCCTTATAATGCATGTGAACTGCAATTTCTTCAAATAGAAAAAGCATACATTCAAAAGTGAATGTGACCCCTGATTTGAACAGCTTCTCTGATTTAACATACATTCTTGGAGGAGCTTAGGGACTGGTAATCTGATATGGAGCCTTTCACATTTAGGTCAATAGGAACCCCAAATCATCACCATTTGATGATTGTCTGGTGTCTTATGTAAAATGAATTGTTAGTCTCAATCCAGGATGTAGCATACAGGTGTTCACATAAAACAAACCACAACTGGAACCCTTTGTTAGTAGTATCTGCTGATAGGTCAAAGATCAGAGACTAGACGAGCCACAATCAATTTGGAAGCGGTCTTTTCAGACAAAAATTAAAAACACACTGGTTCAGCAGTGTGAGGTAGCTTGCACAGCCTCTGCCCATGCTTCACCTGATTTCCTGATGGAGCACTTTAGTCTCTGGAGATTTTTTTAATAACTAGTCTCACTTTCAAAGTTTTTATTAAAAAAACCCAAAAACAAACATAGGGAAGTGTTTGAGAACAGAAATCTGTTTTTCTTAACTACTTTAATAGTTTAGATTAAGCAGCGTTTTTCCAGGAAAACAGTGCCCGCAGGAAGAGTGGTGCAACACTTAGTCTAGCCCTTCCCAATTACATTCTAAAAGTGAATGTCAGAAGACCCCATGGGAGAGAGATGTCTATACTGCCCACTCCATTCTCTCATCAGGTAAAGGACAGTATTCCTGTGTTTATTGTTAATACACAAAATTACAGCTTGCCATATCTACCTAGGTTCTTTCCCCCGAGTTGTTTGTGATTACCGTATATACTCGTTCAGAAGCCAAATTTTTTTTAGTAAAAAAGAGAAGCACCAGAGACGGGGGTCGGCTTATGAACGGGTATAGAGAGGGAGAGGTGGGACACAGCCCCTCCTCCCAACAGAGGGAGCAAGGAGACACAGCACAGCCAGCAGAGACAGAAAGGAAGAGGCGGGGCCAGAGTCTCTCCACTTCTGGCCACGCTGCTCTCCCCCAAGCCTCCAAAGCAGCTGCAGCGATAGGGCTGGCAGGCTGTACCCGTGCTGTTTGGCCCCGCTGCCCAGAGCGGGCTGCGGCCGCACCACCCAGCCTGCCGGAGCAGCTCCAGTCAGGTCAGAAACATCTTCCCCTGACCCTCCCCAGATAAGGTGGGAAGGGATGGGATGGGGAGAGTATGGGGGTCCCGGGCTAGGGGTGGGGTCATGTGGGGGGTGGTCACAGGGGTTAGTCCCCGGACTCCCAGCTTCTCCCCCCAAAAAAGTTTCCCCACCAGTTGCTGTCCTGGCCCGTCAGGGTAAGCAGCTGATGCACCGGGACACTTGGTTTACTTAGGTTTACCTCAGTGCCTGTGGACGCTCAAGGTAAACAAACCATCTCAGACCACCAGCAGCTTATCCTGATGGCCCGAGAGCCAAAGTTTTCTGACCCCTGAATTATAGGGTCGGCTTATGAATGGGTTATAAAAATTTTCCATTTTTACTTATCCATCTTGGGGAGGCGGGGAGGGGGAGGGCGGTTGTCGGTTTATAAATGAACCGGCTTATGATCAAGTATATACGGTAATATGTCTATACAGCCTACCAGAGTGAGCACCCCAGCCCGAATCAACAGACTCAGGCTTGTGGGGCATGTTAGTTTACACTAAAAATAAATGCATTTTTAACAGGTTGATATAACCTTAGTGTATGCATGGCAAACATAATAAGAAAGGGCACTGAACTGTCTGACAATAAGACTGTACTTGTCTAAAGCAGCGGTTCTCAAACTGTGGGTCAGGACCCCAAAGTGGGTCGCAACCCCGTTTTAATGGTGTCACCAAGGCTGGCGTTAGACTTGGTGGGGCCCAGGGCTGAGGCCAATGCTCGACCCCCACCGCTGAAGCCTGAGGGCTTCAGCCCGGGGTGGTGGGCCTCAGGCTTTGGCCCCCCTGTCCAGGGTCGTGTAGTAATTTTTTTTGTCAGAAGGGGGTCATGATGCAATGAAGTTTGAGAACCCCTAGTCTAAAGTAAAGCAAGTACATTTGAATCCAGCAACATTTTCAGTCATTACCAACCTGGTCCAGATTCAAACCAATGGCCAAGTTCTACATTCATTACCGTTTCTGAGCTGCCCAGTTCGCTACCCATCCATGGCATGCCTAACACACGTTTAGCCTTCACTTAACTTTATAGCTTCTCTTTTGTGGATTTAAATTCACACTGCAGCTAAAAGCACCTAAAACAATAATCTCCCTTCCCCAGTCTGCTGGCAGATGCCTTCTGAATCCTACACCACTAGTTTTACCCTCCCACCTATCTTACATCCATGAAATCACACAAGACTCCACAACAATGTGCTTTGACCAACACAGCAATTGATAAACATTAGCATCCCTTCCCCAGTGATTCCAGACCAGGAAGTGAGACTGTGAGCAGAATGTGAATTCTGGTCCTTTACATGGTAATACAGATCAATATCTGAATCCTTTTATAATGAAGTTGTCACTGCACCTACCTAACATAGCACACCAAAGGTCCTGCTGCCAAAACATCCCAATCCTTCATACACAGGCCTGCACTGTAGTAACTGTTATATTCTGTCAATTCTCATAGTTAAGGATATGTTTTAGTCACGGGTATTTTTAGTAAGAGTCATGGACAGGTCACAGGCAGTAAACAAAAATTCACGATCCATGACCTGTCCATGACTTTTATTATAATACCCTTAACTAAAACCTGGGTGCCGGGCTGTGGTCCAGGGGTGCCGCGGGTGCTGGGAGGATGGTGGGGTTGGCAGGCTCCCTACCCGGCTCCAACCAGCATATCCCTGCAGCTCCTAGGAGGAGGGGCAGCCAGGATGGCTCCGCGCACGGCTCCTGTCACAAATGCCGGCTCCGCAACTCCCATTGGCTGGGAACTGCAGGCAACGGGAGCATCGGGGGCAGCGCATGGGGCCCCCGACCCCTCCGCTTAGGAGATGCAGGGACATGCTGGTGGAGGCTAGAGAGCGCCCCCCCCCGGTAAACACTGCCCCGCACCCCGATCCCCAGCTCTGAGCCCCCTCCCACACACCCAAGCTGCTGGTACTGGCCCAGGGGCTTCTGTGACAGACAGGCAGCCTTACTCATAGTCACTCATGATGAATCAAAAAGGGTTTCACATTATACCACCACAACCCACCCAGAATTAAATATATTGCCTCTTGTGTTCTTACGAGGTATGTCTACACAGCCCGCAGAAGCGAGTCTCCCACTGCAGGTCAATAGATTCATGTTAGTGAGGTTTGTGCTAGCATTCTAAAAACAGTTGTGTAGACAGCACTCTGAAGTTGTGGCTCGGGCTGGAGCACAAGCTCTGAAGCCTACAGAAGTGGGGTGGGCTTCAGAGCCCAAGCCACAACCTCAGTGCATTGTCTACACAGCTATTTTTGGAGCATTAGCCCCACAAGCCTGAGTCTGTTGATTTGGGCTGGGATGCTTGCTCCGGCAGGCTGTATAGACATATTACTTACAAATAACTCAGGAGGGAAAGAACCTACCCACACTGAAACCCAATTTCTGCCACTAGGCAAAAAACAAAAAGAGCTATAGCAGTAATATCAGAACCACCCTAAACTGCATACCACAATTAAGCACACATTCAGATCAAGAATGTTGCATCACATTATTAATTTGAGTGAATCCTCCTGAAAATGAGCTGTTTGATTAGCCTAAAATGCATTTTTGGTCTTACTTAGGATATAGAAATGGATCTAGTAATTTAAAAGCAATTTAGGGATTTTTCTTCTCCTTAAAGTCAATTAAAAACAATTGTAAATGAGCTGTGTATCAGCTATAGATAGCTATTGCTTTGTTTCAACAGAATGATGTACAAGTAATGTATGTGGACAGACTGCAAAGCAACTCATAACAATGGATGAACTTAACATATTTAATCACTCCCTAGTTATATTGCAAAAAAGTGACACACAAGTTATCTATGAAACAACAAGTTAAATCACAGGGTGGGGTCAGCATACATATGATCTTCAGTTCTTATCTTAAGTTAAAAAGTGTCAGATACCGGCTCCTTACTCCTGATTTAAAAAAGTTTAAATAATTGAAATATTAATTTTTTCAGACCTCTCTTTTGAATATATTACTCTAGTTTGCATTGTAGTACAGTTTGGAGGGGAGGATAGCTCAGTGGTTTGAGCATTGGCCTGCTAAACCCAGGGTTGTGAATTCAATCCTTGAGGGGGCCATTTGGGGATTTAGTTGGGGATTGGTCCTGCTTTGAGCAGGGGGTTGGACTAGATGACCCCCTGAGGTCCCTTCCAACCCTGATATTCTATGATTCAGTAAGTATGTCAGGCAATTAGATACAATTTTTTTTTTAAACTTCTGAGACACACATGGTACATCTCAATTCTGCCAGCTATTCTGCACTCTGTAGCATTATTTTAGGCTCAAGTAAAGGCCAAATCCTGTACCATATGCATGAGGTTACTCTTCAGGACCAAGTCATTTGCTCAAAATCCTGAAAGGAAGTCTGCTACTCAATGGAACTATTCCACATTCTTTACTTCATCACTAAGGACTTGCTCACTATCCCTCTGCTACATCCTGGGTAGCAGGAAAAGGATGTGATGCACGACTGTAGGTGTGGCAAGGCTTCAGAGATTATTCCACATGTAGTTATTTCACTCAAACTGGCCATTTATACATACAATTGCTCTTTATAGAGCTCCTGTCAGACTCCCAACAGTTTTTCAGTACTAGCTGAAACAGGCTATCAGGACAGTACCCCAGATCAGAGTTGGGAGGAATATTCACCGTATTAAAAAAAAAAAATGCAGAACTGTTGGAAGTATTTTAAAATCTATAGGTTTTCGTGGCCCTCATTCATGACAGGCCACTCCCAACGTGCTCAGATACAATGGATGGAAGGCACTTATATAGGAGAAATATTTTATCAGCTGGATGGATCACCAAATAAATGTCTTTGAAGGAGACTCAAAATGCTACTACAAGTCAGAGGGAACCCCTGCAACTTCAAAACAAGTCTGCAGAGAGCATGAAGGAAAATATCTGGCAATGAGAGGTGTTGCTGTAGTCTTGGAGGCTTTTCCTAATTATCTCTGTAACAGAGATGTTTTCTAAATATTGCAGATTGGGTTTCAGCTGTTACATTTGTCATGTTTCTAGCATTTAGTAATTATTTTCCAGAAGACAGAAACTTCCCCAAGCTGCCAGCTAATACCAACACATTTAACAATGCCATATAAGAAAACCCACTACAACCACGCCACCCACTTATTACCAGCCCATGGGGACTGTAAGGCTTCTTTCAGCCTGAAAAGCCAGACATTTTAATGCATATCTGGTTGTTTTTCAGGTTGAAGAGCAGCAGCATCACCACTCTCCCTAAGCATAGGTAGAAACCATCATATTTTCTGAAGCAGAAGGGTCAAGCCTTAAGTTTTTGTATTTCCTCATTTCTTCTAGTACGGGGTAGGCAACCTATGGCACGCGTGCTGATTTTCAGTGGCACTCACACTGCCCGGGTCCTGGCCACCGGTCTGGAGGGATCTGCATTTTAATTTAATTTTAAATGAAGCTTCTTAAACATTTTAAAAACCTTATTTACTTTAATATATAACTAAACTATTATTGTATGTATAGACTTATAGAAAAAGACCTTCTAAAAACATTAAAATGTATTACTGGCACGCAAAACCTTAAATTAGAGTGAATAAATGAAGACTCGTCACACCACTTCTGAAAGGTTGCCGACCCCTGTTCTAGTAGATGGTTCAAACACTCAGTATTCCTTTCACAGACTCGCTTTCAAACTCAATTATGAAATATTAATATTTTTCAGATTGGTTAAAAAAAATCAACCTATTTGATATTCTCAATGAAAAACATCCCAAAACCCCTTAAAGAGCTATATTTCCATATCAGCACCTAACAGGGATTTTAAAAATGGCCCCAAGATCTCTCCTGAGATTCAGGCCACGTTTGTACACCACTTTCTTAATTCATATGTACAATACTAGTTTTGGGAACCAGAGAAAGCGTGATAGAAGATAACAGGAAGAGGCAAGAATCCTGTTTAAGTACACACAGATTAAATTCAAATATTTACAGGATGATTTCCCATCAATTCCAGACACTCATTTTAGTAGCTGTAGCTATTCCTAATCCTGCAGTCTTGGTAATGATGTCCCAGATTGATTAACAAGATGTACAGCTCCTAGGCACGAAAGCAATGTAAATAAATACACGTTTATAAAAAAAAAAGCTATTTATTTGTATTCTAAGTAAGCTTTTCATTTTGCAGATGCATTTTAGGATAGCAAATATGTGAAGTAAAGCTAGTTGAAGAATTGGAAATTCACAA
This sequence comes from Chrysemys picta bellii, assembly GCF_011386835.1. Lineage (NCBI taxonomy): Eukaryota > Metazoa > Chordata > Testudines > Emydidae > Chrysemys > Chrysemys picta. Next base: position 71,016,364 of record NC_088792.1, on the reverse strand, counting down.
ATCTTGTTTCAATTTAACCATTAGAGACTTGATTTTTGAGGATGATCATAAAGGAGTTGTAAAATTTGGTCTACTTTGAAACTCAGTTTAATGTTTTGACATCAAATCAAGCTTTTAAATAAAAAAAAATAATAGACATTTTAAGGAAATATATGGGCTATATAAGAAGAAAAAGTAAATGTTTCCTAAACATTTTCTTTAGTTCCCCCACTTCACTCCCAATACAGTTATCCACCTGGGTAAGGTTATGAAGCACCTTGTATTTTCCTACTCCAATAGTTTAAGAAAAAGGCAGTTGGAAAATACTGTGAAAGAGACATCATGAATTATAGTAGGTACACATGATGCTTTAATAGGTCTTTTCCATCTCGTGTCTGATTTTTTTTCAGGATACACTAAGCCATAGCAGCTCCAGGCCAGTATGTCAGCAGAGGAACAAAGATCAGATATATTAGGAAAGAACGTCTGTAAATCCCATCAGGTAATTTGCCAACTCCTGGTTTAGTTTGCCCTCTCATTCTCCTTAAATACCAAAACAGTCTATAAACACACATGCTGCTTTATCTTGTATTATAAAATACTGAGTCAAGTTAGTCCATTACATGAATAAGGCTTTTCATAATTGTTTAAATAACTTGTGCTGTGACACCAATTACTATAACAATTTCACACTAAAAAAGTTTTCTAAAAGGTCTTAAAAGGATGTTACAGCCACTCTCTTGTATTTGAGAATTCCGTTTAAATCAGTCTTGCCAACACTTACACTTATCCTTAATTTCATGCTTACCAGGAGTCTAAATCCTCCAGGACTATTAATCAGCATAGCTGAAATGTTGGCAAGAACAGGACCTACTATTCTAAAAAGTACCATCAATACAAAAGATCATGTATCAAAGTAACACTGACAATCTAAAAAATACAAAGTAGTAAGGAGATTAAGAAAACTAACACTCCCACCTCTAGTATAGTATAGTGGGACACATTTATGTAAATTGGGGTTGATGCAGAATGGATTAGTAAATTTAAGAAGTTCTCATTTTACATATACAATATTCAGATATTTCATATTACACAAATTTTTAATTACATCTCTACCCCGATATAATGCTGTCCTCGGGAGCGCTGCTTTACTGTGTTATATCCGAATTCGTGTTATACTGGGTCGCGTTATATCTGGGTAGAGGCGTATATAAATTACATGGTTCTTTCAAAATTAGTTATGGATCAATACTGATTAGCCAGACATCACAAAGACCACCACATTTATGGTTAATTAGCATTTTGGATAAAGAAAGATGCTTCTAGACAAATTCTGGATCTGGGGACAAAATGCAGATAATCTGAAATTTAGATGATCATGGTTTATCTGTATTAGCAAATTAGAGCTCAAGAGTGAATAACTACCGCTCACTGAGTGCTCATAACTTAACACGACATTATTTACAATACAACCAGTATAAACCCCTTGAGATAATGACCATCACCTGCTTTAATTCTGGTTTACAAACCTATTATACATGGTTATGTTCATATTTTTAACAACCCACCATTCTAGATATTGTTGCCAGCTTTATTTTCTTGTTGTTCCTATCCACCTTAAATAAAAATCTTAGCAACTTTAATAGAATTAGCATACTATAATATGGAATTTCCTCACCACAGTATTTGTGTTAGTTTTCCATATCATACATCAACCAATTTGTATTGAAAAGTATTGAGGGAACATACCAAACAAGTAAATCACACAGGTAGTCTATGAAATTTACATCCTTCCAATTAAAGATAATAAGCCTGGTGTGACTACATATGTATGATGTATGTGAGTTATTGACTGTTTTGATATCAATTTCCTGTGTGACTGATGCACCAATATAGGTAAAGGGTCACCTATTACCAAAATCTTTCATCACTTAATTCAAGTTAATATTAACAAATTTGAGTTATCTAGAAAGGGGACTCATTACCTCATTAAAGAGGTTTAGAACATAAGCAGTTCAAACATTTGTTAATCTCCTCGAAATCTCATCTATCCCCACCCATTAAATCTGAAAGGGCCCCCAGGCTAAGACGTTTCTGAGCTGCTTCAAATGTCACTCGGGAGGGTATAGTTAAATTTTAATCGAGGGATCGTTCAGTCTCTCCTCCATCCAGATTTTTAGAGGGAAGAGAGAGCACAAGATGACCATGGCAGAACCTGGCTGTGTATTTTAACTCTCTCTCTCCTAGGCCTAGCCTTCTCGTACGGAAGTTTCATGTTAACTTTTTACCAGTCTGCTTCCCCTCCTGAAGACGGCCTATTTTACAGCATCAACCCAAGGTGCTCTGTGCACGCTGCTAAGTGTGTAACGACCCCCTCTCCGCCCTTTCCCCCCGACCTAGGTCGGGGAGCAACTGCAGGGGGAGGGCTGTGCGCTCAGATGGTTTCCCTTCCCAGTTCCCACGCCTCTCCAGGGCACCCTCGCTGTCCCAACAGCAGCTGTGGGGGAAGGGGACGCAGCACCTCCGCGGGCCGCGTCACACAGCAAGCTGGGAAGCAGCCGCTCCCCACACCGGGGGAGCAAAGCGAGGGACCGCGGGGAGACGGGCCAGCCCCCGCCTCCTTCCATCCCCCCGCGGCTGCTCCTCAGCCACAGCCCGAATATAGGGAAGTGGGAGACTCGGGGGCGCCATTTTGAGGCGGGGGAGACACAGACCAGCCGCTCCACGGTCCCCGCCCCGGGGTTCGGCCCCAGAGCCCGGCGGCTATAGGAGAACAAGCCTTCGGGTGAGGGCTCCCTTGGGCGGCTCTATAACCCCCCTCCCCGCTGGCGGAGCTCGGCCATTGCCGCCCGCCGCTGTCTCCTCACCTGGCGGTGCCGGGCAGCCGTGCGCGCGAGCGGTGCGGGAGGCGCAGCGGCTTCTCTAGCTCCCGCGGCTGTGAGGGGAGGCGGCTCCTCCGCGGGGTGCAGAGGGTGAGGGGCGGGGGCGCTGCCGTATCTCACCCGGGCCGCCGCCAACTTCCGCCTCCTCCTGCCGGACCAAAACACACACACGCACTTCCGCCGCCTCCGCCACGTCACGGCCCCATCTTCCATTCAGTTCCGGGAGCGGCCCGGAGCTGTGTTGGTGGTGGCACCTCACGTGGTTCCCCCTCCCGACACTGTGACCGAGGCAACTCGGCGACTGTGGAAGAAGCCACTTACGGCACAGCGCGCAAAGGATTATGGGATACATAGCGGGGCGCGAGGAGCTTTTTGTCTGGTGGCACCTCTGCGGTGGGCGCTTCCGCCTCGGTAACTGGCATGGCGGTCGCTGCTAAACACTCACGTGACCTGCTACAGCCTGGCTCTCTGGAATGATGCGGGCGAACCGCCCCGACTACGCCCAAGGCCTCTTAAAGGGCTAGCGTTGTGATTTTGACTGCGGTGCTTTCCTGCCTGCTGAGAGTCTTAAGTGACCCTGACCTGTTGTAGGCTGGTGAGCTGCAGTCTAGGGGGCAGCATCTGAGAGGCAGCCACAGCCACCTGGTTATGGCTCAGAGCCCAGTATTGCCACCCTCAAGCACTCAAAAATCATGAATGAACACTCCCCTTACCCCTGAAAATCATGAGATTAAAAATGCATCCGATGAAGTGGGCTGTAGCCCATGAAAGCTTATGCTTGTGGGTGGCACAGAGGGCCCGAGGAGGGCAACAGCGGGGTTCGTTGCCCGGTGTGCTTCGTGCCAATGAACACACCAGGGTGGAGAAGCAGACAAAGTTTATTCAAGAGCTCTGAATAGGAGACCAGCATGTCTCACATCAAGCACCCTGATACAAGCAGTTTTTCCCTTTTTATCCTTTCCTTCCTCCCCCCATTTCTTTCCTACCTCCCCCTTCCTCCCTCTGTAGCAGTTACATTAAACGACCTTGGCTGTGTAGCTTGTTCGCAATGTTCCCTTCTGCAAGTTATTTTGTCCTTCAGCTAGAAGCATGTAGGTTCCCCTTATCACTACCGCTTTCCAGCTGCTGGCCTGTGAGGTTAGTAAAGTTTAACATGGAGGGACTTTGGTTCACTTTGGCCTAGAGTCAGGGGGGCTTCATTGACTCTTGTGGTCTTCCCCCCCCCCCCCCGAGTTACCTAGGGTGATGCCTAGTGACACCAACATGCTCAAATAAATGTGTTAGTCTCTAAGGTGCCACAAGTACTCCTCCTCTCCTAATATTTAAGCCAATGAACCAATACATTGTAGGTTGCTTTCATTCGCCACCTGGGTTTTAGCATCTGTACGGGTCATGTTTTCAAGCTTTTCTCCAAACCCATGAGGGCTAGAAATGTACCTTCAAAACAAAATGTGATGTGAGAGTGGACATTCTCATATAATCCTGAGTCCAGGAGCTGGAGCTTTATGGAAATCTTCAAATGTCATAGGACGTGTGATCCAATCACCAAAGCTGGCAACACTAGTTTTGACTAGAAACCTGCTGATTGCAGACACAGCTAGGGTTGCCAACTTTCTAATGCACAAAATGCTTTAGCCCAGTAGCACCACTGACCAGACTTTTAACGGCCCAGTCAGTGGTGCTGACCGGACACAGCTCTGGTCTGCCTACTCTGAGGCTCTTTGGGGAATTTCTCATCATAGACTTCAAGTAATGTGGTGTGGGTGCCATATCCATGCAGCGACATGGGGGCCATAGCTACTGCAACAGAGAAAGTGACATCAGAAGAGGATTAAATCCAAAGAAACCCACAGAGAAGATGATTCTTGAAGTCATGACAGCCACAACTGCCCATGTTCACATAAAGTAGGAGGTGTATTATTGGGCTCATCATTAATAAAAATAAATTAATAAAATAAATGTAGTTGATGGTTTGTTTGTTTGTTTGTTTTGAAAACAGGATGTTTCTGGTGTGGAATGAGGGGGAGCCATCAGCAATGAGGAAACTCAGGCATTTCAATTTCCCAGTTTTGGAAGGTATGGTAGAGAGTGACCAGGTTATTTTTCTATTTTAAAAAGTATCCATTATTTGGTGCTTATATCTAAGAGTCACAAAATCAATAAAAAATATGTTTTCAAGAAATAATCATGTTAAGCACAACACTTTATGATGTGGCTGCTTATTTCAGAGTGATCATGGCTCAATTACATTTATGTACAAACAAAATAAAGTCCAAACCATTAGCATATATACTAGGTGTTTTAAAAGACAAAATTTCACAAAGCTGAAAACAATTGTGAGACAAATCAGGTGGGAGAAAGAATTTAAATAGAAAAATGTGAATGGGTAATTGCATAATGATTATGAACATTTTACTACATGCCCAAAAAACCACAATCCAGAAACAAGTCTATGCTAGTTAAAAACCAACCTGTCTTACAAGGGAAGTGAAAGTAGCTATTTTATGTATAGTGAAAGTAGTTATTTTATAATATACACACACAGATGAGAAAAAGGAAGCTAGGAATTGTAGAAAATTTATAAGGGAAGCAAAAGGACCCCAGAAGGAATCTATGGCCAGGAGAGTTAAGGACAATAAGGAGGAGGTGTGTGTTTTTTTTAAAGTATATTAAGAACAAAAGGAATTGTAATAATGGTATTGGTCCCTTTCTAAATGGAAATGGTAAAAATGTCAATGACAATGCAAAGGGGTTCAATAAATATTTCTGTTCTGCATTTGGAAAAAAGCCAAAAGATGTATTCATGTCATATGATGATGATGATTGATGATGAAATACTTCCCCTTCCAACAGCAACTAAAGAGGATGTTAAACAGCAGCTAATAAAGTTGCACATTTTTTAAGTCACCAGGTCTGGATAACTTGCATCCAAGAGTTCTAAAAAAGCGCTGTCTGAGGAGTTCTCTGGACTATTAAGGTTGATTTTCAATAAGCATTGGAGCACTGGGAAAGTTCCAGGGGACTGAAAGACAGCTAATCTTGTGCTGATATTTCACAAATGTAAACAGGAAGACATGGGTAACTATGGGCCTGTCAGCCTGATGCTGATCTCAGGCAAAATAATGGGACAGTTGATACTGGCATTGATTATTAAAGAATTAAAGGAGAATAATAGTACACCTCTACCCCGATATAACACTGTCCTCGGGAAACAAAAAATCTTACTGCGTTATAGGTGAAACCGCGTTATATCGAACTTGCTTTGATCTGCCGGAGTGCGCAGCCCCGCCCCCCTGGAGCGCTGCTTTACCGCGTTATATCCAAATTTGTGTTATATCGGGTCGCGTTATATCGGGGTAGAGGTGTAATGCTAATCCACCTGCATTTATGGAACTAGATCTTGTCAAACTAATTTGATTTTTTTAAATTACAAAGTGTGGTTGATAAAAGTTATAGAGTTGATGTAATGTACTTAGACTTCTGTAAGCCATATAATTTTGATACAAGGATACAAAATCAACATGATGCACATTAAATAGATTAAAAACTGGGTAACCTGATAGGTCTCAAAATGTAACTATAAATAGGGAATAGAATGGGTGTTTTTCTAGTGGAGTCCCACAGGGATCAGTTTTTGGCCCTATACTATTTAACATTTTTATCAATGGACTAGAAGAAAACATAAAGTCATTACTAATGAAGGGTGTAGAAGACTGGGGGAGTGGTAAATAATGAAATCTTCGGAGTCAAGGTGGACATGAGCTCCAAGTGCATCACTGTGGTCAAAAGGGCTAAGTGATCCTTGGATATATAAACAGGGGAATATTGAGTAGGAGTAGAAATGTTATATTACCTCTGTGTTTGGCACTGGCATAGGTGCTGGAACTACGGAAGCTGGGGGTGCAGCAGCACCCCCTGGCTTGAAGTGGTTTCCATCATATATAGGGTTTACAGTTTTGTTCAATGGTTTTTGGCACCCCCACCATAAATAAATTTCCAGCACCCTGGGCACTGGTGCGACTGCTACTGGGATACTGTGTCCAGTTCTGGTGTCAACAATTCAAGAAGGATGGTGAAAAATTGGAGCAGGTTCAGAGAAGAGCCACAAGACTGATTAAAGGGTTGAAAAACATATTTTATAGTACAATATGCAAGGACGTCAATCTGTTTAGCTTAATGTGAAGGTTAAGAGGTGACTTGATCAGTCTGTAAATCCTACAGGGGTAACAGAATAAAGGGCTTTTTAATCTAGTAGACAAAAGGTCTAAAGTCCAATGGCTAAAGGCTGAAGCTAGAAAAATTCAGAACTAGAAATAAAGTGTAAATTTTTAATGGTAAGGATAAATAACCATTGGAAAAACTTACCAAGGTTCTCCATCATTGGTAATTTTTAAATCAATATTGAATTTTTTTAAAGCTATGTTTTAGTTCAACCATAGCTATTGGACTTGAAGCAAGAATTAATTCAGGAAAGTCCTATGGCCTTTGTTATGCAGACGGTAAGACTACAAATTATCACAATAGTCCCTTCTGCCCTTAGAATCTATTAATTTAATTTATGATTTCGTCATTAATCAGCCTTTCTGCTGGAGGGTTGGAGCAAACTGATCACAAACCTCCAGGAACATCTGTTTCTTCATGCTAAAGTTCTGGAGCCACTGCTGGCCATCCCTGGTCCGCATGACGATGTGATCCCACCAGTCTGTTTCTGTGGCAATGCGCCAGAAGAACCAGGCTACATAGGAGGAATCTGTGGCTAAAGCAACAATAGGCATCAGCAGCATCAACTAGTTTGGAGCTGGCGTGTCAGTAGCCCCCTCAGAGAGGTGCCTTTGGCAGTTCAAAAACTGCCACCAGAAACGTCCACCACCAGCATCTTGCAGATTCTCTGTTTGTGTCCTGAAATAGAACTGAGAGCAGGAGATAGAGACATTCTACCGGGTCAGGCTCCATGTTGGCTCTGGCTGCAGGGAGTGTGCAGACACAAAATTGTTCTGCTGGAGGTGTTCACGATTTAAAACTACACAGAACATTTCTGGTCAACTCCCATGGCACAGGCAGACAAGTGCTCCCACAACTCACTATGGACAAAGGGCTACGAATGACAGTACATGCCCACTGTAGTGGAAGTTCTGACTGGTCTGCGGAGTGCAGTATGGACGTGCCAGCATGGTTGTGAGGCTGAGTTTCCAATGGAATTTGGACATACAAGCACAGACCTCGAAACATGAACCTACAAGCCCAGGCCACACAGACCTGGGCTTAGTGTGCTGTGTAGGCATACCCAGTGGGGCCAGGATTTCATCCATGGACTTTACAATCAGATAGAGATTGGTATATGAAGTAAACTGCCAGATTAGTCCTCTTGCAGCAAGTAGTAAAACATCAGGAGGTTACCCCTGTGGAATTTCCTGCCAAATATTTCCTTCCAAGGGAATGGGTTTGGGACCATTGAATTTGCAGGGTTTCAGATTTCTGGGGTTTGCAGATTTCTATGATCAGCTGAGGTAGAAGCCATCCTCAGTAGGCAATTTTTGCCTCTGCTCCCCCACTACCCTTCTTCCTAACAGTATAGCCCTATTTTCAATAAAACCGCCTGGAACTGTAGAACTTTCTCATCAAGCCAGTGCCATTCCAGTAAACAGAGACATCTAGTCACCCTATATAAAAATAATTTTGGACAGAAAAAGGTCAATGTTATATTTTGCAGCTTAAAAATAACTATGGGTTCAGTTCAAATTGTCGAGAAAACGTTCTGGTCAATTTCTTATTTCATTCAAACCAATTTTCTAGGGTCACACCTGCCAAGGAAAGAGAAGGTAGAAGAAAGAGAGGGGGAAGAGGAGAAAATAGTTAAACAAACAAACAAACAAAAACTGTTTTCGGGGAAAGAAAAACTAGCCCAGAGCTGGTCATCATAACTTGTATTTTATAGTTTTGGTAGGTGCTCAGTTACTCTAGTGATGTATGCATTATAAATGCTTAAATACATTCAATAGGTCTCTTCTTTTGGAAAAGTCTTTTAGATTACCAAATAGATTTCAAATTCAGAGACTAAATAAGATTTTTTTAGGTGCTGGAATTATACTCATGTACTATACTTATACTAACATAATAAAAGAGGTATAAAAAGTGAAGAAATGGGTGAAGAACCTATTTCCCAAAATATGAGACTAGAGAACTTGACCTTCCAAAGCGTTTTCTCCCCACTAGGGTGTGAAAGCATTTCGCAATGAAAACAGAAAGCGCCTCAAAAGTGATTGCAATTTCAAAAAGATAAGAATCACTTATATCACATTGTCTTTTCTTACTAGTTGATTTAGAACTGAGAAAAGGTACCAGACTGAAAACATATTTTTGGATAAACACAGAAACTAGGTACAACATGGATAGAGGTAGCACAAGGTTCAAACTACCCAACCAATCTGGATATATTTGAATCACTTCAATGAAGAAAGGAGTAGTTCATTCTCCATGCCCATTCTTTATGTGGTTTCTTGAGCAGTGGAACATGTTCTGCTTTATGTGCAAGTAGCCTCAGGTTCAAACCCCATTAGGTGGCCTTGTGGTTGAACCTGCTAGCAAGAATGCCAGTTGTGATGGTGGTTCTTTTGTTGTAGTCTGAACATTTATCCACTATGCAGTAGTCTGAGATTGCCACTTTATTTCATATAGGTCAATGCTCTGCTATGAGATGAACACCACAAACCTGGGCCAGATCCTATAACTAAATTCAGTGGGTGAAATCCTGACTTAATCCAAGTTAGTAAAACTCCCATTGATTTCAGCATGGTCAGGATTTCATCCAGTGCATGTTTCTCTTTATTTAAAACAGAGGTTCTCAAACTTTTGTACTGGTGACCCCTTTCACGTAGCAAGCCTCTGAGTGCAACCACCCGTTATAAATTAAAAAAACTTTAAAATATATTTAACACCATTATAAATCCTGGAGGCAAAGCGGGTTTTGGGGGGAGGCTGACAGCTTGCGACCCCCTATGTAATAACCCCGTAACCCCCTGAGGGGTCCTGACCCCCAGTTTGAGAGCCCCTGATTTAAAATTTTCCTCCAAGAGTTTAAAGTTTGTGTTGCCAATTTTTTTCCCTTAGGGTCTGATCCATCTCCCATTGTAGTTAATGGGTAAACTTTCATTGACTTCCATGAAGGTTGGATTGGGCCTTCTGCGCTTTTCATTATCCTGTATAGTTTTTTCTTCTTCATTTCATTTTCCCATTTCTTTCATTTGTCTCCTTTTTCTCTCTCCATTTTTTTCTCTCTTCTCTGTAAACCCTTTGCTGAAGGCAATGAGTTCAGCTACTTCCCAGCATGCAGTTTTTGTTTTGCTTAGGAAGCAACATTTCTATCTTTTCATAACAATACTGAATAAATAATAAAACAATAAAATAATAATTATTATAATAATAAACCCCTAAGCCATTGTGTAAGAACACAAAATTGCCCCCCAAGAGCATCACGTTCTACACAAATTACTAATTTACCCACTCTAGCTCCCAAGCAGCTACTATTTTAAAATAAACCCTGGGAAATTTTTAAAGCTTCCTTAAGGTTATACTCAGGGGTGGCTCTAGGCACCAGCAAAGCAAACAGGTGCTTGGGGGCAGCCCATTCGCAGGGGCGGCAGCTGGCAGGGATCCAGCCTGGGAGCTGAGAACCAATAAGGGGCCCTGGGAGCTGTAGTTCCTTGGTTAGCTTCCTGCCTATAGAGCCAGCCCTGGAACATGGAAAGAACTACATTTCCCAGCATTCCCTTGGCCACTATCAACAGGAAAGGGAGAGGGAGGGAGTATTGTAGCTGAAACCTCATGCTGCAGCTTGTTGTGAATGGAGAGCTCACTGCTAGAGTGGGGTGGCCCTGTGAATGGGGAACAAGTATGCCCAAGGAGCAGAAGGCTTTGGCCCAGATATCCCCTTTAGAAGACATCCCCAAACTGCATTAGGGATGTTGCTGTGACCTCACCTTTCAGCCCCCAAAGAAGGAATTGGGTGGACTAAATGGACAGTGCACCTCTCTATCTGAAACCTAGCAAGGGAGGTACGTGGATCCCACTAGAATTTAAAATAAAAAGTAAGGGAGGGGAGGCTCTGCTAGAGGACCTGGGCAGCTTTAGATACAGTACCAGGCAGGTAGGAGGATTTCCAGTTCTGAGTCATGGAAGCAGAAATTGACATTTCCTTTCCAGATTTAGTTAATATTCAGAAAGGGAATCTAGCACCTACCTTCCAGATTTGAACACCTTCAAAATTCAGGAGTGCTCAGGCTCAATTTGGGCAGCTGTTATTTCATTTCTCCCAAATGAAATATACTGATCCACTGTAACTTGCTGTAGAAAAAGTAGGATAAAATTGAGCAAGAAATGCTTCCCAGTGGTTATTAGGACTAGAATTGCTATTTTCAACAGCCATTGCCTTTTTTTTTTTTTTTTAAGTTTTATTTGTTTAAAAGGAAGACAGTGATATTGCATTGGCAAATTCCCCCTAGAAACAAAGAGTAGAACAAAAAATAATAATAAAGGCACCTCAACTTTTCCTCATTTATGGAGGACAGTCTTATAATATGCATCCAGACATCCTCCAATCAATCAAGCTGAAAATTGTTCCACTTTACTGCAGTTCTGTAACCATATGGGAACCAATCCTGTCTGTGTTCTGTGCACATCTAAAATTCCTGCTGAATGACCCGCCCTGGGAGTGAGTTACCAGTGACCCAGAGCTGGGCGGAAGGAGGGTGCAGTTGGCGGGGGAGTGCCCAGGGCTGGGGCAGCAGGGTGTGTGTGTGTGTGTGTGGGGGGGAACTGGTGGGGGGAAAGGGGAAGGGGGAGCCCAGAGCTGGGGCAGCAGGGGGTGAGGGTGGGAGGAGGCCCAGAGCTGGGGCAGCGGGGCGGGTGGGAGGAGGAGGGGGAGAAAGAGCCCAGGACTGGGGCAGTGAGGGGGAGCCAAACATTTTTTTGCTTGGGGCAGCAAAAAACCTAGAACCGGCCTTGGTTATACTCAGCAAGTGCTTGAATCACATCTACCCCAGCACCACAGTCAGAGTGAGATCTGAGCTGCAAAACTCAGCAGTCATGCTGCATCAGGGAAGTGAAAGGCAGGATTTTAGGTAGTTTCACTTCCTTGATTTTAGCTCTTGTAAGAGGCGTCAAACTGTGGGATTGGGGATTTAATGAGTAGTGGTAACGTCAAATGCCAAACACTTGCTAAGGGCAGTTTTAGCTACAAAGACCCTGCTGTAACAAAGAAGGTCTATTTCCCCCTTGGAATGAAATATGTTCCAATTTTCTACTGCAGGAGACAAGCTCCCACTGAAGTTAATTTGACTCAACAAATACTTGGCATTAACTCTAGAATGTCATTTTAAGTTTGTTTATGTTGCCACCAAATCCGTAGTTTGTTGAAGTTACTCAGGGTATTGGGTTGTTTCCCTGTTCTCTTTACATTAGATGTAACAGAAGTGTTACCGGGGAGAGAGAGAAACTAGATCCCTCTCCGGTTATTATGCCTTATAATTATAATAAAAGTCACAAGGCTTGGAGGACTAATTAAAAAGAAAGGTTTATTACTATTTCTAGCATCATGGGCAAAATAAAAAGGGAAGAGTAAGAAATATATACATGTAAACAAAAAAAACTATTATGACATATTTTCTGTAAATAAATGCTTCCTCATCCTTATTGAAATCTTTCTATACCAAGAAAAAATAGGTTTAGAGTAGCAGCCGTGTTAGTCTGTATCCGCAAAAAGAACAGGAGTCCTTGTGGTACCTTAGAGACCAACACGTTTATTTGAGCATAAGCTTTCATGGGCTACAGCCCACTTCTTTGGATGCATAGAATGGAACATATATTGAGGAGATATATATACACAGACAGAGAGCATGAAAAGGTGGGAGCTGTCATACCAACTCTGAGAGGCCAATTAAGTAAGAGGAAAAAAACCTTTTGAAGTGATAATCAAGATAGCCCAGTATAGACAGTTTGATAAGAAGTGTGAGAGTACTTACATGGGGAGATAGATTCAATGTTTGTAATGGCTCAGCCATTCCCAGTCTCTATTTAAGCCTAAATTGATTGTATCTAATTTGCATATCAATTCAAGCTCAGCAGTTTCTAGCTGGAGTCTGTTTTTGAAGCTTTTTTGTTGCAAAATTGCCACCTGCAGGTCTGTCATTGAATGACCAGACAGGTTAAAGTGTTCTCCCACTGGTTTTTGAATGTTATGATTCCTGATGTCAGATTTGTGTCCATTCATTCTTTTGCGTAGAGACTGTCCGGTTTGGCAATGTACATGGCAGAGGGGCATTGCTGGCACATGATGGCATATATCACATTGGTAGATGTGCAGGTGAACGAGCCCCTGATGGTATGGCTGATGTGATTAGGTCCTATGATGATATCACTTGAATAGATATGTGAGCAGAGTTGGCATCGGGCTTTGTTGCAAGGATAGGTTCCTGGGTCAGTGTTTTTGTTCAGTGATGTGTGGTTGCTGGTGAGTATTTGCTTCAGGTTGGGGGGTTGTCTGTAAGCGAGGACAGGTCTGTCTCCCAAGATCTGTGAGAGTGAGGGATCATCTTTCAGGATAGGTTGTAGATCTTTGATGATGCACTGGAGAGGTTTTAGTTGGGGGCTGAAGGTGACAGCTAGTGGTGTTCTGTTATTTTCTTTGTTGGGCCTGTCTTGTATGAGGTGACTTCTGGGTACTCATCTGGCTCTGTCAATCTGTTTTTTCACTTCAGCAGGTGGGTATTGTAGTTTTAAGAATGTTTGATAGAGATCTTGTAGGTGCTTGTCTCTGTCTGAGGGATTGGAGCAAATAATTTCCATCCCACCATCAACCTCAGCCTAGATCAATCCACACAAACGGTCCATTTCCTGGACCGTGCTGTGCTAATAAGCGATGGTCACATAAATACCACCCTATACCTGAAACATACTGACCGCTATACTTATCTACATGCCTCCAGCTTCCATCCAGGACACACCACACGATCCATTGTCTACAGCCAAGCTCTAGGATACAACTGCATTTGCTCCAATCCCTCAGACAGCTTCAAAAACAGACTCCAGCTAGAAACTGCTGAGCTTGAATTGATATGCAAATTAGATACAATCAAATAAGGCTTAAATAGAGACTGGGAATAGCTGAGCCATTACAAACTGTCTGTACTGGGCTATCTTGATTATCACTTCAAAAGGTTTTTTTCCTCTTACTTAATTGGCCTCTGAGAGTTGGTAAGACAACTCCCACCTGTTTATGCTCTCTGTCTGTGTATATATATCTCCTCAATATATGTTCCAGTCTATGCATCTGAAGAAGTGGGTAGTAGCCCATGAAAGCTTATGCTCAAATAAATTGGTTAATCTGTAAGGTGCCACAAGTACTCCTGTTCTTTTTTCAAGAAAAAATAGTAGACTAATAGTTTATCAGCTGACATTAGAGCCTTCCTCTTCTAATGTGTTTGCACAGATGATTTGGAAATGCCATCCGGCGGGGGCAGTACCGCGGGGGGGGGGGAAGGGGGACGCAGAAGCGGGGAGTGCTGCGGGGGCCGGGGCGGTGCCGAAGCGGGCGGTGGGCTCAGTCTGGGCACAGGGGGATTGTCCCCGCCCGCTGCCTGCAGGGGGCGCTGCTGGGCTGAGCGCGTTACCAGGTAACCGGAATAAACATCCCGCCGGGGCCGCCGCAGCCTCTCAGCCTGCCCGGCCCGGCGCCGCCATGGTCGGGGAGCTGCGGCCGGTGTACCGGGGGCGGTTCTTTGACAGGTTTCCCGAGCTGCCAACAGTGAGTCCGTCTGTGTCCGTGTGTCTGCGTCCATGTGTCGGTCCGTGTGTGTCCCTCTGCGTCCGTGTGTCCGTCTCTGTCCGTGTGTTCCTGGCCCTCTGCCTTTCTCCATGTGTCCCTCTGTGTGTGTCCGTCTTTCTGTCCCTGTCTATCTCCTTGTCCCCCACCCCCGTTAATCTATAACTCCCCCCCTCGCTCTCCAGCACCCCCGGGGTTCTCAGGGTGTCCCTCGAGCCAGAGCTCTGCTCACATTTTGGGGACTCTGGGGTCTGTGAGAGGGACTCCTGGCGAGTGATAGTTCCTGGGGCAGAGACGCTGGGTTTGTATATTCATTTTATTTCTGTTTTCCTCCTCTTTATTAAAATAAGGTTTTGTCATAATATTGCTAGGGCAGGACCAGGCAAAATTCCCTGCAAGGTTTAAAATGCTGATCCTGCTGGCCGGCCCCTACTGCTGCTATGTTCTGTGGTCTCTGCATTATTTTTGTTTTCATTGTTTAGGCAGGAAAACTGATCCCAATTGGAGATACAGCTGCCAGTTGTCTGACTGAAGTTTTTCCCAGGGTGAGTGTACTAGGTTTGTTGGGACAGTATTTCAGGCACCACATCACATTACATCTCCTAGCAGAGACATTGAGACGTAAGTATAATAAACCAATTAAGTCTCTGCCCACAGTTTAGCCTGGTTCTCCTCTCAGACTGTCTACAGTAGGGATTTTATGTAACAATTTCCCACTGTTGCTAAAACTGGGTTAGTTGGTCTGGTGTTAGCAATATTGGCAGCCCTAGCATAGATCAGGTTCTGCAGTCACTGTTAATTTTAACACATGTGTCATGTAGCCTAGCTCAGAGCTACAAATAAAAGATATGAATGCTGACAGCCATAGTAGTGGCCACCATTGGTAGAACTGAACTGCTAGTAACAAAGGGGAAAATAATTTCGAGTGTGATTAAGGCCTCACTTATACCTGTTTTAGATCAGTGTAAATCAACAGATGTTACGTATAGCAGCATAACCGAGAGGAGAATCAGGCCTAAGAGATTTTTGCCCATCTCTTCTTTTCTTGAAATGCAAGAACGTAAATAATTTTCCATGTAGTTCAATACACTGTGTCCCGTGTGGTCTCAGAGACTAGTTAATGCCCTCACAAAACACTGTGCACATTTCTATTTCGGTCATGTCTACTCTATAAAATCCATCATGTTTAAACACCTTTTCCATCCATGGTATAATGTGATTTGGTCTTGCCTGTATGGAGTAGGATCAAATTGTGTTATAAACAGGTTAGGGTACTGTGCTCTATTGCTTATAGAGATACTATTACTCGACTTGATGGAGATCATTCTTCCCTTTGAAAAAACTGTGTTTTGGTTGATGATCCTGCAGGTGAAGAGGATGGTGAGCAGGTTGTACAGGAAAATACCATGAAACAGATTAGCTGACATACTCTTCTGATGACAAGCATGTCTCTAATGGGAAGAACAAGGTCAAAGCTAATAAGTCACTATTTCCTGTAAAATTGTTTTTCCGTTGTCTTTCAGCCTATTACACCCCCGGTTGTGAGAAAGTTTCTCAATTCTACAAGTCCAGCTCCTGGTGCTGAAAGAATATTCTATGGCAGAGCAAATGATCCTGATATTGCAGTCCATCTGACACATGGCATTAGCTCCCGGTCTTCACTGAGTGTAAGAATGAATCTTTTGTGTGTTTAAAAATAGTCCTGAATAGCTTGTATTGATCTGTAACTTGGTTCTGCCCAGCCATAACTGAGCGTATATAGCTGGTGTATTAGAGGGTAAACATTCCTAATGCACAGGAGAGATGCTGCTAAACCCCCAAGAGGGGAAGGAAGAACCAAATCAGGATCCAAAAGGAGAGAAATACCACTGAGAATCTTTGGATGGGGAGGAAGATAAGAAAATAATGAGGGGAAGGGAGCAAGAAAAGTGAAGAAGAGACTCCCTTTTCCTCAGTGACAAATATCCCGCCCCCTTCCACTAAACCCACTTGCCAATGACAAATGCTCTGAACATCCTCTCAGCTGCTAACATGTACCTATGACCAACACCTCAATCCCCATATAAAGAATAGAGACAATTCTCCCACTCAGTGGCACAATCTATCTTTCAGTTGTTCAACCCTTTTGCTTCCTCCAAGCCCCCCTACAATTAAATTATTGTTATCTATGTATTTATTATTTCTTAGCCTCAAAGGGATGCTAAGTGCTCTATGCTGTGGCTTACAGTGGATTGTCAGTGGAAGTCAATCAAAGGAATTTTAATTGTGAAATAAATAGAAAGCCATTTAAAAACCAGAGATTTTTGTTGAATTATATTTTACAGTAATAATCTTCATTATTCATTCCAATTTCTAGTTCTTTAACTCCCCCACTCCCACACACACAACATTTTTACTGCTTTCAGAGATAAAATATTGAAGCTGTTACTAAACTGATTTAATACCTCAGAACAGCACTAGCTGTTTAGGAGCATGTTAAATTTGCTAATTTTCTTTTCTTGCTTTTGGTCTTTAAATGATTTTGCTAACTAAAAGTGATACTTTTGATATCTTATTGTACACAAGGTGTACACTTAATTTCAGAAATAATGTTTGTGGTATTACATTTTAGAAACAGGGCAAAATTCTGTGAATTTTGCAAATTAACAAGTGGAAGAACACACATGTAAAAAGAGAATTCTGCATCAAAAAATCTATCTAACCTGTAGCTCCCTGGGGGGAGGGATAGCTCAGTGGTTTGCACATTGGCCTGCTAAACCCAGGGTTGTGAGTTCAATCCTTGAGGGGGCCATTTCAGGATTGGTCCTGCTTTGAGCTGGCGGTTGGACTAGATGACCTCCTGAGGTCCCTTCCAATCCTGATATTCTATGATTAATTGCTGACGCAAAGTATCAGTAAGTGTATAAGTAAGTCATTGTACTAGTGTTCTATAGTATGTTTGGTGAAAGTAATGCTCATTAAAGCACTCCTACTATTAAATCTTTGCTGAAAAGTGGGGAGAGACAACTTTTTTTTGGGTTCTGAATTAGAGAGATTATGCTGTGTCTCTGCCGCTCATACTATGTATGATTTCTTCAGGCTGGCTTCTTGACAAATCCACCTCGAAAAACTCGGTTTCAACAAAAATTTGAAGAGAGAAAAGAAGCCCTGTATTTAAGAAATCGCCAAGCACCTCTGGGGAGGTCATATGATCAAACTTCAATGTTACCTAAAGGCATGGATGTGACTGCCACCACTTTTGGAACAACAACCATCAGAGGTAACACACTTAGTGTTAAAACGTATTGCTGTTGAATACATGGTAATTTATCATTTAACATGGGATTCAGGAAGTTACATAAATAATAAGCATTATTCTTTAAAACAATTCCTGTGTAATAGAAAAGAAATACTAATCACAACTGCTAATTACAAAAAAGAGCATATAAGTAATAAAAATGTATTAACTAAAATACTCAAACATCAAGAACACATAGGAAGGATAGGGATTTCTGTCCTTCCCTAAACTTGCAGATTTTCTGAGATTGGTGGAGATTTCAGGGGATCCACTAGTGGCCAGGGCTGATCATATAGAGCACTGGTTCTCAAACACTTTTTTGTGTGGACCACTTGAAAATTGCTGAGGGTCTTGCGGACCACTTAATGATCTTTCCAAATGTTTGTTTGTACCATTAGCTAACTATTGTAAAGTGCTTTGGATAAAAGCACTATATAAAAAAACTTAATAATAATTAATGTTTTTTGTTGTACAAATAAAAGCACACAACTCATATTTTAATATCAGTAGTCTTACCTTTCTAATGCGATGGATGTGCCCGATCTACCCCCGGCGCAGCAGCCCCCGAGCTGGAGCTGGGAAGGAGGGGGGTCTCTCCCTCTCTCCCCTGCTGCGGCAGCCCCCGAGCTGGGACTAGGAAGGAGGGGGTCTCTCCCCCACCAATGCAGCCACAGAGCTGATGCTGGGAAGGAGGGCCATCTCTCCCCAGCAGCCACAGCCCTGGAGCTCCACTAATTAGGTGGGTGGCCCTTCATTCTTTCATGTGCGAGAGCCCAGGAGTGCACCTTACTATCTGAATGGAGCTCGTGGTCCGCGGACTACAGTTTGAGAACCTCTGATATAGAGGCCTAGGACCTTGAAGTCCCATCTCAGCCGCCTACAGCTCTCCCCCATCCCATTTCATCATGGCTGTGTTGATGGAAAGTGGCCTGACTGAAACTTTTATAGTAAATATTATATTGCCAAAGAATTAATTGGTGTCTTCCAGTAAGATATTGTTAAAATAAGACTTTTCCTGCATATTGAACTTTTAAAAGAGATTTTATTACCATATTGATTAGTATTTGTTCACTTTGCAGACACACCTGGTGGAGAGCTTATAAATCCACCAAAAAGCTTTGAGGTAGTGGATAATGAAGCAAAAGAAGGACATGAGTTGTATGTTGTGACACACAATGATTACAATGTAGGTGAGTAAGATCAAGGGCTGGTGATCAGTAATACAAAAAGTCTAAATATGTATAAAGCTAGTTATAGCTTTTTGATGCTGTACAACACATAACATACCATATTTATTCATTCATATATAAATTAATATGAAGCTAAAAAGTTACAGTACTTTTGAAAAATCATTTTTGTGAAGGGGATTCTATCATAGAGATACTAATATATATGTACAAATAAGACAACAAAATAGATTTGTAAAACTAGCTCCTTTAATTTTGGGTCATAATGAGCAAATATTAGATCTTAGAAAAGGAGATTAGGAGTGAGGACATGTGGGTTCTGTTCCCAATTCTGTGATTTATGCTCTGAGCTTCAATTTACCTGTGTATAAAGTAGGTAGAATAAATAATGTTTTGTATTCCACTGGCATCCACATTTTCCCCTAGATGCTGGCCAAACATATAAGAAGGCACAAGCACTGCCACAAAGAGCTTGCTGTCTAGGAAGATAAGTGACATATGTAGGGAGGTGGAGAGGGATAAAAGTGCAAAGCAAGATTCTCTATTTCCTTTCAGACACATTTGCACTTCCCATATTCTGGCTCCAGCCAGGGGCCAGCTTTAAATTGTGCTAGTTTGTAATGGCACTCTGTTTACCCCTATGTTGGAGGTTGTGATGGGGATAGCAGAGAGCCATTCTAGTACCACTTTGCTGTTGGAAGTATTCACTGGGATCTGTTTCCATCCCCTTTACAACCTCTCTACATCACCAGAGCAGCATAAAAAGTCAACAGCACAAGAGAGCATCTGTCCCATTCAGACAGAATGTATGTACTTTTAAAAACAATAAATGTCAACTATCCCCATCAATGTTGATGGATTATATAGAACTTGTATGCTATAATGCAGCCAGATGAAACTTTTAATGCAAAACAAGCAGTGGAAAATGTTTTCCTGAAAGTGTCAAATGAGGTTCTTTCAAAGCAGATTGAAGAGAGGTGCAATAAACCAGATGAAATCAGAATTTCAGAGATTTTGTTGTTGTTTCTTCATAGAATTGCAGGAGGTAAGGTATTTATTCCAGTATATTTTCCCAGTCAATGTATTTCACACAGAGTAAAGGAAAACATTTGCTTCCACAGGGGAAGCAATAAACAGGAAATATGAGCCATCAACATTCAACAAATACCATGTTTATGGAAAAGAAACACCTCACTTTAATGATGGACGAAATGTATCCAAATCTTTACGCTGGCTTTACAATCTCCAATTGTAAGTTAGAATGGATAGTAATAGATTGGGGGCCTGATTTGCCAAGCCAGGCCTTTATGATTGAATGTAGTTTTACATCTGCAATGAATCACATGCAAAATTCCTTTATTTTTTTCCTGGAAATTCATTATAGCTAAGAAATTGTGCCTACCCATACATAGGCTTCTACTCTTTTGTGGAGGGGATGGTTCTGTGACCCTGGTGTCTTCACTAATTAGTATGATGAGTAGAAGATGCTGAGCTGCTATGCTTTTGCTTTGTAACCTGTGGAGAAAGATTTTCACTTAGGTGCACAAATAACTGATTTATGCCAGTGTGGGATTTTGGAAGGGCAAATGAGACATGGTATGGATGCCCTGCTGCTCTCCCATTTGCAAATTAATTCTAAATGTTAACATATTTTAAAAGTTTAAAAGTACTATGAAAATATACATTAAAATTAGGTTTCTAAATACAAACCAAATAAATCTTTGTTTTCAAAATAGGAAGGTTGTAGGTTGTGGAGTGCTTTCTTATTTCTATTTCCTTTAAATTATAATGCCATCATTTAGCAACCATATCTGACAATTATTTTCCAATTTTGTAGAAAGAAAGCAGCAAAAATAGTGTCCAAAAGAAGTGATGATTTCAAGGAAAAATTTCAACCTCAGCTTGGAAAAGTCCTTGATCCGTAAGTGAAGAGATATTTTCCAAGAATGGAATTATCCAGTCTCTGTGCAAGGCCCTCAGCATTCTTAAGCCCTATATTGCCCTCATTGTGGGGCTAGGGAAAACTGGTGGTGTGGCTGGGCATGGGTGCCACTGCATCCCTATATACTGGAGATGGGGGCTTTTCACCAGCCCTAAAGAAGCCGGTATGGAGAGGAGTTATTGGTGGAGGACCTAGGATGGGGCTAAAAGATTTGCATTTATGGGAAAGCAGCTTTTATTTAATCCATTAGACTTTAATAATGGTCGCGGGGGGGGGGGGGCGCGGGGGGGCGAGGGCAGGGGCGGAATTGCAGCCTTGCCGCCTGTCGATAGGTTTGGAGCTGGATTCCATGCCTTCCCAAATCCCAAAATTCTCCACAAAAAGCCAGGTTAATTGGGATTTGTACATGGGAGGAAGAGGAGAGAAGGGTGAATTTCACTTTAAATGATCAATGATTTTTCACTGAATTGAAAAAGTAAAAAGGTGTCAGTACCTGCAAAAAGCACTTCCTCTTTTTTCTGTATAGAATATGTACAGTATTAATCTAAAAAGGCCTAAATCCATCTAATTTGGGCACATTTGAACAATGCTCTACAGCAGTGGTTCTCAAACTAGGGCTGCCGCTTGTTCTGGGAAAGAACCTGGCAGGCCGGGCTGGTTTGTTTACCAGCCGCATCCGCAGGTTCGGCCAATTGTGGCCAGGGCCGGCTCCAGGCACCAGCCGAGCAAGCTCGTGCTTGGGGTGGCAGATTTCAAAGGGCGGCATTCCATCTAATCCTTTTTTTTTTTGGTTTTGTTTTGTTTTGCGCTTCACTGCTTTGGCCGCCTCTGCAGGTTTTTTCTTTTCGGTTTACTGCTCCCGCCGCCCTGTAGGGGGCAGAGGAGGGGAGCGCCCTGCATCAAGTCCGGTAGGGCAGCCCACGTCCTTCCCTGCCTGCCGAATGGAGCGGCGCGGAGCCCCTCCCAGCAGGCGGCGCAGCGGGAGGGGCCGCGTGGCAAGCGCCCTGCTTAAGGAAGCCCTGGCCACCCCCCTTCTCTCTCCCCCCCCGGCCCCCCCGCTAGCCGGGGTGCGCACTCCGCTGCCCGGGGTCTGCAGGGCGGGAGTCCCCCTGCACCCACGCTCCCGCTGTCCCGCAGGTATTTTTTGTTTGTTTTTATTTTTTCTTTCCTTCGCCGCTCCGCAGGCGGGCCAGTTTGTCGTCCCCCCCGCCCGCAGCTCTGGCCGGGGGCAGGTTTGTTTCCCCCACCCTTTGCTGCTCCGGCCGGATGGTTTGTCCCCCACTCCCTTTGCTGCTCCGACCGGACGGTTTGTTCTCCCCCCTCTCCCTTCGCCGCTTCCGGCCGGGGGTAGGTTTGTTTCCTGGGCCCCTCCCACCCCCCCTTTTGCCGCTCCAGCCGGTTTGTTGTCTCTCCCCCCCCCCCCCCCCCCGGCTGGGGGCAGGTTTGTTTCCTGCCCCTCCCCCCCCCTTGCTGCTCCGGCCGGCTGGTTTGTTCTCTCCTCCCCCCCCCCCCCTTTGCTGCTCCGGCCGGGGGCAGGTTTGTTTTCTTCTCCTCCCCCCCCCCCCCCCCCCCCCCCCCCCCCCCCCCCCCCCCCCCCCCCCCCCCCCCCCCTTGCTGTTCCGGCCAGCCGGGCATTTTTTGCTTTGGGTGGCAAAAAAGCCAGAGCCGGCCCTGATTGTGGTTCCCAGTGGCCGCGGTTCGCCGCTCCAGGCCCATGGGGGCTTCAGGAAGGGAGGCCAGCACGTCCCTCGGCCCGTGCCGCTTCCTGCAGCCTCCACTGGCCTGGAGCGGCGAACCACGGCCAGTGGGAGCCGCGATCGGCCGAACCTGCGGACGCGGCAGGTAAACAAACCGGCCTGGACTGCCAGGGGCTGTCCCTGAACAAGTGGTGGCCCTAGTTTGAGAACCACTGCGCTACAGAAATTTACCATCCCTCTTTTTAAGAAATTTAGGCCCTGATTCAGGCCCTGATTTGAGAAATTAAGGCCCTAAAACATGCACTTAACTTTAAACATAGGCTTAAGTGTTTTGCTGAATTGGGGCCTAAATGTGTATCTTAAAAATAAATGTATTGCAGATTAGTGTGTGCCACTTCCTATGTGTGGTGGTGTCTGACATGTCTGGCTTCTGCAGCCTTGCCTGAGCTTCCAAAGTTTGAGGGAACTGACATTCCTAGTCTGTAGAGACGGGGATGGGAAGGTGAGTTAACTGTTGGTTAGTACCTCCACTGACACTAGTTTTGATGATCTGTTTGATCACCAATATTCCCATTTTCCCTCCATAGAAAACCCAGCTGACTGTCTGCATGGGAAAAGGTTGTGTGGCCAGGAAATGGAGGAGTTGAGGGCAAATTGTTTAGCAGCGTATTCTCCTCTACCAGGGACTAGAATCCACTGAGTTGATGGTTGAAGTACCATTAACTACCCTTAAGCTCTCCAAGCCCCATTGTAGGGGTTACAGAATGGATCACTTGAACATTCAGCTAATGGCAGCATGGCCAGGAGCCAGCTGTGTTGTTATTTCTGGAGTGCCCTGAAGGAGTGTAAAGACTCTCCATGCAGCTGCCTGGGGTTTTGCAGGGTTGGCACCAGGAATTCTCAGTCTCCACTTGTTTTTGTAGACCCTCCTCTTACCATACCCACATTCCACCACTAATGCAGAAAAGGTGAGAGGGTGAGGATGCAGCCAAATAGCTACACATCAAATACCTTGGGGCTGTTGATTATTGTGCTCCCCTGTGTGGAAGGGGAACATAGATGCCTTTCTTGTTTATGATGGAGATTTGTGGTTCATATGGTAAATATATAGCTATTAAACTAAGAGTTAAAGAAGAATATTGATTTGTTTTTACGTTTTTAAGGAATATGTTGAAGCAGCTATTTATGTTAAAAATCCTAAACAAATAAATATTTAGTATAATTGATAAATGATGGTTTTAGTTAATAAAATAGGGTCAAATTTTCCAGATGGATGTTGCCTTGACTTCTGTTGTTGTAGGTACAGAATTGCAAAAATCAGAAAACTTTTGAAAATCTTAATCTGTCACGTGATGAATATCCTTTCTCTAGTTAATAATTGTTTAATTGTAGGTGTTATTTTGACTAGAGATCAGATTCAGCATAGATATAAAGTGTTATTTGACAGATACACTAAAAAGACTTTTCACTCGCATTTCTTTTGTCCGATAAATAGAAAAATAACTTGTTTGGGACACAAGATGTTTTCCCTCAGAAAATATAAACATCAAATTCAAAGACATTAAAAGTCTGCTATACAGTATTTTTGACAGTTGGTATTTTACACTAAAAAAGGGTTTGTAAAAGAAAGGAATCATCAATAGTGTCAGCTTTGATTCATGTAAAAAGTACCAGTGAACAAGTTTGAGATGAAGTTTGCTGAATGGAGCTTTCTTTATTCTTTGGTTATAGTATGGGTAGAGAGATGATAGGTTAATTTTTCACAATTAGAATGTAGCATGCATTTTGGTCAGTAATAACACACTTAACTAGCATACTTCTTCTCATTGACAGCATAGCAGAAACTATGAACGTGCCACCAGACCATACATTTGGAATGTTTCTTCGTCCTGATGAGTTCGGTAAATATACCAGTGGCCTGTTTAAAATCGTATTTAGTTAGTAGGATTATTTTGAAGTGATGACTACAAGCTTTGTAATGCAGTGATTTTCTAAATACTTTTACACAGTTAAAAAACTACCATGAGAAAGGCTTAGTGACACTAAATTTTAGAAAGGGATTTCAGGCATTAATAAACAAGGCCCTAGAGTCAGACGTGAATCCTTAGATTTGAGATGGATGCTACTTAAATTAACAATAATAGTTTCAGAAAGCATGTATACCTCAGTCTAAACAAAAGGGAAGCAGAAAGGAAACCAGTAAACCAGAAGGTATGGCTAAATGACAAGATTCAAAAGGTTGCTCAACACAAATAGACATCCATCAGAAAATGGAAATCCAGCCCAAGTGAAACAACAAAAAGGAGCATGAGCTACAGCAAGTTATATGTCAGAAGGAAATTAGGAGGAATTTGACAAGAAAATAGCTAAATGTGTGAAACAAACATCAAGACATTCTTTAAATGTACCAGAGACAGGCAGCTAGCAAAAGAATTGGTGGATCCTTTGGAGCAATTAAGGAAGCGATTAAGAAAAACAAGAACACTGCTAAAAACTAATGTATTTCTGTTCATCAGTCTCCACCCCAGAAAATGTAGGGGAGATTCCTACCTTGGACATGCTTTTTTTTTCTGGTAATAAAAATGTGGTAGTATTAGTAATTGAGGGGTCAAAATAAGAGGTGCTGGATGAGATAGATAAATTGAAAGCAACAAGCCCCAGATGGTATACATCTAAGAGTTCTGAAGAAAATAAAGAATGAGTTTCTGAGCTGCTTGGGCTCTCATTAAAAGCAGCTACCCTGCTGGAGAACTGGAGGGTAGAAAATGTCGTATCTATAATTTAAAGGGGTGCTAGAGATTATTCAACAGTTACAGACCTATAAGCTTTACTTCTGTACCTGCTAATTGGCTGAAATGATAATTTAAAATAGAATTATAAAATGCGAAGAAGATCATGATGTGATAGAGTGGAAAGAAGGAAAAGAAGTGGTGAGCAAAGGAGAGCGCAGCTTCTGCAAAGGAAAATTGTGCCTCACTAATGTATTAGAATTCTTTGAACATGTTTATAAAACAGTGGAAAAAAAGGAGAACTGGTTAACATACTTTATTTGGATTTTCAAACGGCCTTTGGCAAAGTCCCTCATGGTGTGAGGGGCAAGGTATTGTCATGGATCAGAAAATGGCTAAGAGAGAGAAAACAATTTTTATCATGGCAAAAAGTTAACAGCAAGGTGCTTCAAAATTCCATACTAAAACTGGTGTTGTTTTAATATATTTATTAATGATCTGGAATGGGGGCGAGCATTGAGGTGGCAACATTTTCAGATAACACAGAATTATTTAGAATAGTCAAGGCCAGAGAATATTGGCCCCAGTTTTCCAAACACTTAATCACAAGTTTAACTTTACTACCTTGAGTAGTCCCTTGAAGTCAAGTGCATAAGTGTTTGTAGTGTGTTTGTATTGTGAGGAACTTCCAAGGGACCTAAACAAGCTAAATTACAGAGCAACACAATAGCAGATGAAATTCAGTCTTGGCAAATAGAAAGTAATGGATATTTGAAGGGATAATTTGAACAACTCGTACATTATAATGGATTCTAAATTTCTCTATCAAATTAGGAAAATGACTTGAGTATCACTGTGGACAGCTCATTGAAGACCTTTGCTCAATGTTCAGCAGTGGTCAAGAAAGCAAACAAATGCTAGGATGCTTAAGGAATGGGATGGAGAATAATACAGAAAATATTATGTTGCCATTATAGAAATTAATGGTACATCGTCACCTGGAATATTGTGTTCAATTTTCCATAGTTATTAAAAATATGTCCTTTTGGAACAGAATGGGCTGGAGATAGGGCATCCCTAGTAGATGTCCCTTGACACTGGCAATTCATGTTCCCCATTTGTGCAACTTATCCTGAATCTATTAACTTTCAGTACATCATGTAATGCTCATCTCTTTTTTAGGTGTTTTTGGAGGTTCTGGATAGAGTTGTGAGAGTCTAGTTCAGGAATATACAAACCTTTTCATGGCATGGACCACATGTAAATAAGGAGAGCATCTTGAGGGCCAGCTATCTTCCCATTTGCAATTATATGAGCCAAACAGAGTTGTTGGTGCTCAGCAACTCTGAAAGCCAGGCCCTTGGAGTCTCAAGTTGAGCATACCTCAGCAGAGGCCCCCAAAATTAGAATCCATTTTTGAAAATTTTAGCTTACTGTAAATGTGTAACTAAACAGGAGTTTATTTATTTCGTAGGAGTTGGTGATCTTCTTCACAATAGGGTTCCGAGTGAGTTCCTCCGTGGTAAAGACAGAGAGAGAGCTGTCTTCACTGCAATTCGACAGAATTTGAAGAAAGCTAACTACCACAATTTTGGCACATTACTAGAAGCATTCAGGCATTACGACAAGGTCAGTGTTCTGAGAGAATACAAATTTACATACACATAATTTGTGTGCATAATATGTGTGTGATATATATTAACTTTCCAAGGTTATAGATATGTGCATGAATGTATATAAAATAGTAATAAAAGAATTAAATATACGTTAAAAATATGATAGGACAACATGACAGACAAACCTTTCTATTATGCACTCTATAGACAATGATGTGGCATAGCATGAAGTGTTGGTTGCAACTCTAAAGTTGATGTTGCATTCTGAAACAGGATTAAAATAGAGCATACATTTCTGTTTTTCTGTACTTGTAAGTGATCTTTCTATGTGAAGCTTTCATATTAGTTTTATGCCCTTTGAATTTTCTGTGTAATTTTGATTTTGTTTCTTTTCAGACGTTTTGAATAGAATCTGTTTGAAATTGGCTCGGTCTGTAATTTATCTGGGGAAATCTCACTTTTTTGTTATTATGTATCTTTAAAATAATATTATTTAATGCACAAACATACTAGAAAGCTGAATTTTCAGTAAATCTTATACAATGGGTAGTTAAAATAATTTTTGAGGATCAACAATTTTTGTCATTATTCGTCATAAAGAAAAACTTCAGGCAGCTAACATATAAAATCTTATGCATTGGCAAAATCTTCTTTATTTTTAACATAATATCTTCTGCATAGGACACATCTCTGGCAACAGCTACACTTTTCTGGCAGATTTTATTCTACAGTGGAGAAGGTTTTATATGCAGCTGCTGACATAATATTTCACATGCAGCTGAGGACATGAAGATTTTATATACAGAAAATCTAAAAAGGATGATAATATTAATTCCTATATCACTTTTTGTCAATAGATCTCAAAGCGCTTTACAAATGAGGTAAGGATCATTATTCCTATTTCAAAGTTGGAGAAACAGAGGCATAGAGCAGCAAAGTGACTTGCCAAGGTGTTGCAGTAGGCCAGTGGTAGCGCCAGGAATAAAACCTAGGTCTCCTACGTCTCAGTCCAGTGCTATATCCACTGGGCAACATTGCCTCCACTTCACCAGCATCAGCTATGCTTCTACCAATACCCAATGTCCCTCACTCCCAACCAAAGTACCTAATCTACCTCTACTTTCGATTTGAAAAAAAAACAAACCCAGAAAAAATGAATACACACAAACTTAATTAGGGTTGCTGCACATATAACATACCTTACACAAAACCACAAGAGTGAGAAAATGAAAAGTTAAGTCACCTAACAGTACCTACTCTCCGCTTCTGCACCCACAGGTACACACCTTACTACTAACAAAACTACCGTACACCACAAATCACATACCACAGACATAACTCTGTGTGACGGGGGCCCAGTGGGGGCCAGATGAGGTCACTCAATTAGGGTGAACTGCAAAGAATGTGGCAGACAATCCCCCAAAAGCTGGTGGATATTCCAATACTTAGATTTACCAAGCCAGCATAAAACAGCTTCTTTATTACCTCACTTGTTACTCAGAAGTCCAAACAACACAGTTCCCTTAAAGTGATCCAGCCTCAGGCCTCCAGCCAGGTACCTAAATCAAATAAGATGAAGATTCCTGAAAATCTTATTTCATCATATAAAAGAAAAGGTTCTACCAATCCCAAAGGATCGGACACACTACCTCCCAGGTTATTGAATATTTCAGATCTTACACAAATACATGCTACAGCCCATACTTATTAACTAAACTAATATTTATTAAAAAACAAAAGAGAGAGAGAGTATGGTTAAAAGATCATTATACATACAGACATGCGTTCAATTCATTGAGGTTCAGATTCATAGCAGAGATGGTGAGCTTTGTAGTTGCAAAGAGTTCTTTCAGTAATAGTTCATAGGTTATAGTCCAATGTCCAAATATCATATTCAGGGCGTACCAGCATAGCTGGGACATCAATCTTGCAACTCAAACTTCCCCCGATGAAGCTTAAGCAGGTCTGAGATGACAGAATCAGGATGCAAGGATCTTTTTTACAATTTTATGTTCTCTTTGACAAGTTGGAATTTCCTCCGGGAACAAAAGGTAGTTAGGATGACTTTGAAGGAGGTCCATCACCAGTACTTAGCTATACGAATTAACATAAGGCAATTTGCTTGTTCCTTCACCATTCACAGTACATTTCAAAGAGAGATGAATACAGAGATATCCCGTGTTTACAATTCATTTAAATGCTAGTATGTTCTTTTGATCTCTGAACTATCAGAATACACCATAGACAGGGACTGTTGATTTCATTGTTGACTCTACTCATACACCTCTACCTCAACATAACGCGACGTGATATAACACGAATTCGGATATAACGCGGTAAAGCAGTGCTCCGGGGGGTGGGGCTGCGCACTCCGGTGGATCAAAGCAAGTTCAATATAACGCGGTTTCACCTATAACGCGGTAAAAAAATTTTGGCTCCCAAGGACAGTGTTATATCGAAGTAGATAAATACACAAAAACACAAACATCATCTCCCCACATGTCTTTTGAGGGCTATTTATTTTTCAGGATGTTTAACCCTTTCTAGCCATGCGTCACACTCTATCTCAGCTAAGGATACCAGCCTTCCAGCAATTGCTTTCCCAAACTACTATCTGCCAGCACACCTAACTACTGCAACAACCATTCACAACTAATAGTATTGGGAAGGGCAGAGTAGTTTGGTGAATGGGTGTGTGCAGAAAAGAGAGCTATATAGTATTGTAGAATTGAACAAAATTTGTAGAGTGGTGCAGGCGGCAGAACTAGGGTGTGGCAGGAGGGGCTAGCTCCCCTGCAATGGAAATATTATGGTGGCTCTGCTGGTGCGTAAACTTGTGCATGCTTGGGAGGGGGAGCATAGGTAAAAACAGGACTGGTGGGCCCAGGTTTGGGCCGAGGAGTAAAGAGCAGGATCCGGAGGGATGGAATAGGTCCTGGAGAAAGTAGGAATCCCCAGGCCCCGCACCAAGTCTCAGTACCTCCCCTCTCTGCCCCTCCTGTCCTTCCATCTCCCGCACCCCCAATTACAGTTTGCTTCTACCACCACTGGTGTAACTCTAAAATCATAGGATCTATGATATTTTGTGAAGCTATGATTTTCTCCACTTCCTGATGTTAAGGTTCTTTGCTGCATATTTCACTGACAAAACTGCAGTTCCCCTATGTCCAAATTATCACAACAGCCTGAAAACAGCTCCACTCCTTGCCTGGGCCACTAGGCTGTTTGTAACTGGAAGGTTTTACTGGAAACTGTGACATATCTTAGCAGATGCCCATGGACATATTCAGAAGCAATTTCTCAACCACATAAATATTTTAATATATTTGTTTTCAAGCTTAGCTAAGTGACTGTTCTTCATGAAGGACTAGCTACATGCCAGATTTGAAATTTTGTTGTTCCATTGTTTTTAAGATATCAGCAAGCAAAGGAAATCAGTGAGCAAAAGTAATCTTAACTTTTTAAAAGCTATATAAGTATATTTTATGTCAGTCTTTCATAATTCAAAAGTGTTTGAATGATTGTCTTCAGACTTTTCTCCAAATTTTACTTCTTCAGAGACTGAGCTTGAAAAATTTCAGGTCCAAGAGAAAAAACATCGGAGTTATATTGGAATTCCCTGTGGAACCTTAACTATAGTGTTCACTCCGGATTGACACCTTATTTGAAAAGAAGTCTTATCTTTGCCTCAGCATTTATTATTAGATTGTCATCTTGTCACAATAAACTGTTACTTTGACATTAGCTCTTAATTTCAAGTTACCTTATTATCTAAGTAAAAAGTTATTTCATTGATGCTTGTGAATTCAGGTTGTGAGTTCCCAAACTGCTCTGGATTTTTGGATTCTGTGTTTGGGAATGATGTGGATCAATTGGAGAGAGTTGAGAGGAAAAGAACAAAAATGGTAAAAGGCTTAGGAAACCTGACCTATAAAGATAGGTTAAAAAAATGTGGCATGTTTAGTCTGAGGAAAAGAAGACTGAGAGGGGACCTGATGACAGTCTTCAAATATGTTAAGGGCTGTTATAAAGAGGACGGTGATTGATTGTTTTTCATGTCCACTGGTAGGACAAAAAGTAATGGGCTTAATCTGCAGCAAGGAAGATTTAAGTTAGCTATTAGGAAAAACTAACTTTGAGGGTAGTTAGGTCTGGTATAGGTTTCCAAGGGAGGTTGTGGAATCCCCATCACTGGAGGTTTTTAAGAACAGGTTGGACAAACACTTGTCTTGGATGGTCTAAGTTTTTATCAGTCCTACCTCAGCGCAGGGGGCTCAATGTGATCACCTCTTGTGGTCCCTCCCCAATCATACATGTCTATGAGTCCAAGATTCTGCAATTTGAATATTCTTAAATGATATGATTGGCTACATGTTTATGACCTACTGTCTGTATCCGGACCATGGGCCATAGTTTGAACACCTCTGAAGCAGTGTTTGTGATGATAACTGTTGTGTGTTATTTGTCATAGAACGGTGATGGGAAGATAGACAAAGAAGAACTGAGGAAGTCTTGTTTTCAGCTAAATCTCGATCTAGATGAGGAACTGCTGGATGCTTTATTTGATTACTGTGATTTGGATAAAGATGGTCTGATTGACTATCTGGAGTTTGTAAACTTTCTTAACTGGAAAGACAAAATGTCTATTGAAGAATTTGAAAAAAACATAATTACAAAAGGTATGTGATTTAGTGCTAGAAAGCACTTACAGGATAATCCTGTCTGTTCCTCAGCCACTGGAAAAGGCCCTGGCTGAAGCAGAACACATACTAAACAGGAGGCGTAAAAATTGGAAGCCCATGCAAGTGCTTCCAGGCCCCCAGTACATTGTGGAGCATGGCTACAAAGAGGCTCCTCTGATCTGTGTGCTGGATGAATGGATTCCCCACTGGGAATTACCAAGCCCATTTGCTAGAGTTTGGGAAGGGGGTTCGATTGGAAAACAAAAAAGAAATGACTAGAGAAAAATATAAAAAGTTTGCATTTGCTAGCAAAAACCTGGATTCATCTGTAATGTTTCCATTTGAACATTGAGCTCTTGATACAATTTTTTGAAATGATGATAGCTGGCAATATGTCCTTTAGATATTAGATTCTCCAGTCCATTCCTCTCCCTTTATATTACCCGAGCAGAGTAAAAAGAGCACAAACTACCCACAAGCGCCTACTTGGGAGTTCCCCAGTTGGCATCATACAGTGTAGATGGCTCATCATCTTCCGCTTTGATGTCTCTGGTCAACACAGGGACAGAAAGAGAGTGGTGGTGTGGAAGCAGTCAGAGTGTCCTATACAATGCAGTCCAGCTGACCTCATATGGCATGTGTTCTGTACAGCCCTCAGATTGCTCTAAGCCTGTCGCTCTCAACCTTTCCAGACTACTGTACCACTTCCAGGAGTCTGATTTGTCTTGCGTACCCCCAAGTTTCATCTCACTTAAAAACTACTTGTTCACAAAATCATACATAAAATACAAAAGTGTCACAGCCACAGTATTACTGAAAAATTGCTCACTTTCTCATTTTTACCATTTAGTTATAAAATAAGTCAATTGGAATATAAATATTGTACTTACATTTTAGTGTATAGTATATAGAGCAGTATAAACAAGTCATTGTCTGTACGAAATTTTAGTTTGTATTGACTTTGCTAGTGCTTTTTATGTAGCCTGTTGTAAAACAAATATCTAGATGAGTTGATGTACCCCCGAAGACCTCTGTGTACCCCCAGGGGTACATGTACCCCTGGTTGAGAACCACTGCTCTAAGCTGTGCTGGAGCAAAGAATCAGGGAGCCATAACCAACATGAGAGAACAAATAATATGTGACAAATGTGTAGTCATGTTGCTTAATGCTCTGTTGGATGGTGCTCAGAAACTATAATGATAAATGCAGTATAAGAACCTCTACAGAAGAGAATAGTTCCATGACCACCACTGCCTCATTGTGCGGTATCAAGGTAAATTACAATAACTGAATTTTAATCTGTCAGACGTGAGTAGTAACGGTTGTTTTTTCCTTTTTCATATATGTGTACTTTACTGTTTAAGCAGGTTGCACCAAAGATTTCTCTCTTTGCAATCTGGAGAAATCCTTGGAGGAAGTTTTGTTTTTATTTTTCCTTGAAGTGATCCACTGGAGATTGTAAAAGTCCAGGGATTCTGATTTTATCATAAGTACTTTTTAAAGTTGGGTTAATATTAGAGCCTATCAGGTGCAAATCTCAGTCAGAACAGTAGGGCTTTTCCTTTTGTGAAGTTTATTTTGCTATGCAAATGTATCCCATAAAGCAGGAGAGATTAAAAATCTCTCAGAACCATTTGAAAATGTGTAATCTATATATTAAATCTTTTCTACTCAATAATAATGTAGGGTTAAGTCACTGTTTTTACTACTTAAAATATTTACTATGTTGTGGGCATCTAATAATTTTGGCTATTTTATAACCTTCACATTTTATAGGGAAAAAGCCAGATGGTTCTGAGCCTTCCCTATCTGAAGATGCAGAAATCAAAACAAACGATGGATCACTGTTAAAAGATGAAGATCTTGTACCAAAGGAACCTGGAACCTCAGAAAAGACACCAAAAACTCTTACAAGATCAACAGATCGTGTATTTGCTGATTATCGCACAACTTCTTCTCAGTACAATGCAACTGTAGGAGGTCTCCCTGCAACTTGTAAGTACAGTGAATGCTAGTGAAGACAAAATCAGAAGCAATTTTAGAAAGTATTGGAAAATGTGCTAATTACATAGGATAGCCCACTACCTAAATCTAATTTATCTAACAGTATTAAACCAAATTTGATTCATATGCTTAAGATTAAGTTTTGGAGGTTCATTTTGGATAAGAACCCAAAAGTTTGGATGTTAATCAAAACTCTTTGATCTAGAAGTTATACTGGAAGTCTCAGGAGAACCAGTTTTTTTTATGATATTTCTAATAAAGTCCTGTTTTTGACTTGGTTGGAAATAAAGCAACAATAACCTTCCTTACAATATTTAAATACTTATGCTTCTGGTTCTAGCTGAAACTATGAAGTGTAGAAGCATGTAAAAACTGGGTGGGAAGAAAATTAAATAATCTCTTTTTTAAAACCCCATAAAAAAGATTTGACTTGAGTTTCAGGCAGAATTTCAGGTCAGTTCTTATTTTATCCAAAGTAGTTCACCCTTCCCTAGTTTGGGGGAATACTATATGACACAGCTGCTATTTCTTTGTAAGCTACTGCTGCAAGCATAGTTCTTTCATTTCTTTATGTTATGTATTGATTACTTCTCCACAGGTTACCCATTATACGGCGTTCCAACCATTCGTTCAGATATTCCTGCCCCTCGTGTTCGCCGCATCAGTGACAGAACTAATTATGGTGATGAAGCCAATGCTTATGCATTATTATGTCCATCTGTCTTCAGCCAGAAAGGAGTGTATGAGAGAGATTTTTTTAAGACAAGACCAAAGTCAGAGGTACTGTACCTTGCTTCTGAAGATTTTCTCTAGATACCTCTGGTACACCTGCAGAATGGGTCTGGGAGGTTATGTGGTCAAGCAGATAGGGCACCACACCAAAAGTCAAAAAACCTGGGTTAAATTCCCAGATTTATGATTGACTTATTGTGTAATTTGGCAAGTCATGTAACCTTTCTGTACCAAAGTTTGGCTATCTGTAAAATGGGGTTAATAATGATTTGTAAAGCACTGAGATCTGTGGATGAAATATTTGGCATTTTACAAGTGCCCAAGATTAATATTAGCAGACAGAAAATTAGGTTAAACTGATATCTTTCTTAATAGTACATACCAATAATTTAAGGATGAAAAAATTATAAGAATGTTTTAATTATTACAAAAACAAGCATTATGAACCCAGAAAATTCAGAACTTAAAGTTAATCTTAAGAGATCCAAACATATGAAGGCAAAGAAATGCACTGCTAAGGCACCCATACAGCCTTTCATAGATTCCAAGGCCAGAAGGGTCAATTGTGATCATCTAGTCTGACCCTGTGTGTAACACGGGCCACAGAACTTCCTGAAAATTATTCCTAGAGCATATATTTTAGAAAAACATCCAGTCTTGATTTCAAAAATTTCTGTGATGGAGAATCCACTATGATCCTTGGGAAAGTGTTCCAATGATTAATTACTCTGACTGTAAAAAATTTACACCTTACTTTGAGTCTGAATTTGTCTACTTCAATTTCCAGCCATTGGATCGTGTTATGCCTTTCTCTGCTAAACTGAAGAGCCCATTATTAAATATTTGTTCCTCATGTGGGTATTTGTAGATTACAATCAAGTTGCCCCTTAACCTTCTCTTTGTTAAGCTAAATAGATGGAACTCCTGGAGTCTATTGCTGTAACACAGGCTTTTTAATCATTCCCATTGCTTTTTTCTGAACCCTTTCCAATTTATCAACATCCTTCTTGAATTGTGGGCACCAGAATTGGACACAGTATTCCAGCAGTGGTCATACCAGTGCCAAATATAGAGATAAAATAACCTTAACTCTGTGACTTGAGGATCCATCAGGAAAAAAAATATGAATGACGTAATTCATCTTTTCATATCAGTTTAAACTAATCTGGGATACGTACACTAAAATCCCTTAATCTTAATCATATGGTTCTTGAAGAAATGCCAACTCCTTTACAGTCATACACTGTCCAATAGCATAAAGAAGGTAATTATTCAACATTCTTCATTAAGGCTCCAGTTCAACAAAGCACATAAGCAGGTATATAAGTCTGTTGCTAGTCAGCAAAGCACTTAAAATGTGCTTAAGTGCTTTGTTGAAAAGAGATGGTTTGTTGAACTGGAGCTTAAGTTTCTATGATCCACTAATTTTACAAGTATTAGTTAATACGAGTATATGACAAAATTTTCAAAAGTGTCTCAGTGATTGAAGCTCCTAAGAGCCACCTAAAGTCATGTGATTTAGCCTTCTAAGTGCTATAGAGTCCTAAGTCACTTAGGTGATTTTGAAAATTTTACCCACAGTGTCTTTACATATACAAAACCTCCTAAGCTCAGATAATGACAATATAGCACTTACATGAAATATATGATGTCAGACATACTGTATAAGTTGTACAAATATAAGTCCAGTGCTTAATTTATGCTAGGGCTTGCCAGGGCTGAGCCCCCCGCACCTCTAGGCTTGGCAGTTCATAGTCCCGGCACCTCTGGGCTTGCTGCATCAGTTATGAATGTAAAAAAAATTGGTTATGCCCTGGCACATAATTGCTGGAGCCCGGACACCTCTTTCATTACAAATTAAGTGCCATATAGGTCCCAATTCAGCAAACCACTTAAACACATACTTATGTGCTTTGCTGAATCATGGCCATCGTGTCTTCAAAAAATTTCTGATTTCTTCAGTCTTCAGAATGCAGACTTCTAAAAAACGTTATGAAAAAAGATTAATAAAAAGATTACAAAGAGAGGACGAGAGAAGAGAATTTCATACATACACCTCTACCCCGATATAATGTGACCCGATATAATACAAATTCAGATATAACATGGTAAAGCAGCGCTCCGGGGGGGGCAGGGCTGCGCGCTCCCACGGATCAAAGCAAGTTCGATATAATGTGGTTTTACCTATAATGCGGTAAGATTTTTTGGCTCCTGAGGACAGCGTTATATTGGGGTAGAGGTGTACAAAGATGTAGTTGCATTCTAGAAAAATTCCCATTGACTGCCAATGATAAGATTGGGCTCTTGATAAAGATGAACATGGGGGTGCTGGGTGTTCCCCCGAGGTACAGAGCATCACGGTATTATTGTGTGGTATGTGTTGGAGCGGATGCCTTGTGAAATGCTGGACTGTGATGTTGACAGTGTTGTAAGTGATGTGAACATGGCAAAGAATATTGGAGACTAACTTTTTTATTTTCACACTTCCTGGTTTTCAGTTAGCGGGCTGGGTTGTGATGCAACCATAGCTGTCACCAAACATAGTTTTTGTTCACATTATTATACACAGAAGTTCAGTCTTTGAGTGATATTTCAGTTTTAGACTCATTTTCACAAGTAGTAGATTTTTTTAATAATAATGGTGGGCAAAACTCAGGAAAAACATACAAATATACAGATGCTTTTCTAAACCTCCAGAACTTTTGAAGTGTTCTCACTTCACCGAACACATCTATAGCATTTACCTCATTCCTTTCCTCCCTCCCCCATTGTGATCCCCAAAGTTTCCCTCTACTTTTCCGGGTGCTGCAATTAAGGTGCAAAACTGTTAATCCAGATTTGATTTATTATATTCCTGGGAGTCCCTTTAAGTTTGTTGCCCTTTTCACCTGAATGTAATTCATACAAAAGCATTTTTATAGTACATTTATAGAATGATAGTTCTACTCTGACTGGCTCTATTCTTTTAGCTGATTTTAGACAGAAATATTCCAGGATTTCTTCCTTGAAGTTGTGAGCTTTGATTGCTGATGCACTTGCTCCCATTACACAAATACTGCTTTCAAATGTTTACCCCTTATACATATCATTTGAGCATATGTCATTGCTATAACAGAAGAAAAATCATCATGTCAGTTACTTTGTTACCTTGGCATCCTATTATCTAAATGATAAGAACTTTATCACATTTATATCACCCTAAAACATGTGTCAGATGACAAATACCCTAAGTATGCTGCCACCTAAGTTTACTTCAGGTAGTTTTAAGATTTTGCTAGATGTCACCCATTACTCACAGAGGGCCAAATTCTAAACTTTTTTGCAAAGCCCACGTTAATAGGCAGTCTCTGTGAGAGATGGGGGGACAGTTTCTATCTTCCATGGATGCAATAACGTTTACACTCCTTCCCCCTTGTGGAGGTTTAAACCAGATTATCCACATAGTCATAGACCTACTAGCCTGGCCCTATCCCAAATCACCCTGTCTGTTCTGCTGTGGAGAAAGATGTGACTGAATGGTGCAGTGGTTATGTACAGGGGTTGCACAATTTTCATATCTAGAACTTCAGGGCATGTCTACACTGCAATTGAACACCCGTGGCTGGCCTGTGTCAGCTGATTCGGATTCGTGGGGCTCGGTCTAAGAGGCTGCTTATTTGCAGGGGAGACATTTGGGCTTGGGCTGGAGCACAAGCTTTGGGACTCTTCCCCAGTGTGGGCTCCCAGAGCCTGGGCTTCAGCCCAAACCTAAACTTCTGTACCACAATTAAATAGCTCCCTAGCCCGAGCCCTGCAAACCTGAGTCAGCTGACACGGGCCAGCCGCGGGTGTTTAACTGCAGTGTAGACATACCCTTAGAGCCCCCCCCTCTCCTGCATTATAATAGAATTGATGCAGTTCAGCTGTGTTTTGGGTCTCTTGCACCTGCAGAGGAATGGGGCAGGAACTGGTTGTGATAGGATATGTTGTATGTGTTTTATAAAACCAAATGACTGGAATAGGCTGGTTATTTT
Source organism: Chrysemys picta bellii (assembly GCF_011386835.1). Taxonomy (NCBI): domain Eukaryota; kingdom Metazoa; phylum Chordata; order Testudines; family Emydidae; genus Chrysemys; species Chrysemys picta. The sequence continues at coordinate 70,977,808 of NC_088792.1, read as the reverse complement.
TGAAAATATATTAATATGTGTCAGCATTTTTAATGAATTCCTCACATTTAATGCAAAGGGTATGAAGGAACACAGACATTTTTTATTTACATTTTTGTCCTGGCAATGGGAAATGAGAGAAAATCATTTAATTCTGGTAGGACTCCCATCCCTCTCTCACACACACTTAAACATCTCAGTGTGAAAATCTAATTTATCAGTGGCTTGTGTATCTTCCATTATTCTGTACTGTTTCACTGTTTTATTACTGAATACTACTTTTCTTGTATTTTCTAATGCCAGCAACGTTACAAATTAAGAGCTGATTTTATTACTTTTAAGAGATGCCTATTAAAGTTCTAAGATAATACTAACTCAAAACATAAAATTCAAATCTAAAATTAAAAAAGGGGACTCAACAACCTCCTTCCCTCCCTTGGTCATTTTATTATATAAAGTATTCAGTCATGCTTGAAAGTGCACTTGGAGCGTGGTTAGGTATTTTACAGTAAGGTATACTGCTAATTAGAGGCCTCAGATATAAAAGATGACTTGTCAGAATTCCTCAGAATGACTTGCACATGAGCGTATTAACATTTTATAATCTGTCTGAAGCAGGAAATCCATGTGCACAGAATATAGCTAACAGCAAATAGAATTTATGCTTCATTGATAAGCCCATTATACTTATCATGCATTAGACAAAACTGTTCTCTGAAGTTATAATGTAGTCTGAAATGTCAAACTTCATTATAAACTATCTAGTTTATGCAGAACATAGGAGACAGCAATAAAGTGTTAAATCATCCTGTACTCATGCAGTGCATTGCATATTTCAATAATTCTGTTTAATTTTTAATTTATTTTGATATTGAGAATTAATTTTTCTCAAACATGCAATGGCTAATGAAATTATAATTTAAAAACCTGGGACTGTATCATGCCACCTGCTTTTGAGCAAAAAGCCCTATTGAAATCAATGAGGAGTTTGCTTAATAGTCAGTTACACAATATGACCCTCAATTCATTACAAAAGCCTTCATTACAAGAAATCAAAGCGGACACAAGATTACTAACCAATAAAACAGTATAGGTTAAGACCATACTGAAAAATTGTTCTCACTACACCCCAATTGAAGAAAGCATTCCTATTCGGGAAAGCTCTTAATCACATGTTTAACTTTATTGAACACATTGGGACTTAAGCATGCGCTTTAGTGCTGTCCTAGATCAGAGCCTGTTCCAGTGCCCTTTGGAGTCAATGAGAGTCTTTTCATTGGGCTACAAATCAGGCCCTTAGAGTGAATGAGTTTATTTTGACTGGCAAATAACGTCATTCACTTATTCAATATCAACATGACCATCACAGTAAAGGGTAGGGGAGCAGATATTGTGCCTGGGCTGGTTTTCAAGATGGGAAGATGTCACAGGGTGACACTGTCTCTTTAAGAGTGAGCAGGGCCAATGCAACTGTGAGTGTTGGTTCAGCTGACCCCTGCTGAGCTTTAAAAGAGGGCACCTGGGCTTAGAGAGACCTGTTGAGGGAGTAGCTGGGTGAGTCAGGCTGACTGCCAATCAGGAAAGGGGCAGAGAGAGTAGCATGGGGCTGTCACTGCCCGCTCCCTGGGAATATGAATCCCTGGAGAGTTAGGGCTGCCAGAGTCTCCTGGGTTGGGAGGCAGAGAAACAGGAGCAGGAAGACTGCCAGAGTCCCCTGAGAGGGGAGGCAGAAGGAACCAGAGAACCAAAGGGGGGAAAATCACTGGGAGCTATAGCCTAGGGTGAGTTGCGGAATTGTGTTTTTGTTGATTTGACCTAAGTTCGGTCAATAAAACCACATAAAAGAGACTGTGGGTGTGGCAGTGAGTCCTTCACATGCTGGGGAAAAGCCCTGCCTTGTTACACATGGTGGAGAATGCAGGCAATTTGAATGGGCCCTGATACAAGGGGAGAGTGAGGCCTGTCCTGAGTGGGTTTTTTTTTTTTTTTTTAAAGGAAGAGGGAAAAGAGGGAGCCAAAAGGCCGTGAGGTCCTCTTCAGCCCTGGAATATTTACCTTCTTTAACTGGTATATGGCAGAATAGCAGCAACTGCCCGGCTTCCTGCTTCATTTCTGGGAAGTGGGCAACCAACAGCAGCAAACCTAACTAGTCCTCCTGCAGATTCTGATGAATCAAAAGAGACATCAGGAGTGAAAGTAACTTACAGAACTTACAGGTACTGCCGGAGTCCTGAGGGGGCATGGCCTCATTCGGAGCTCCAGAGCACTTTTAATCCCGGCCGCGGAAGCCAGTGCGGTCCGGCATTCTGGCTCTTGCTGGTACGCAGTACTGGACTGTACCGGCTTACCTTCACCTCTGCTGGACATGCAGAGGTGGGCGGAGGCAGCAGAGAAGCAGCAGTAGTACATGATGGAGATTCTGCAAAGGGAAACTGTTAGTAGTGGCAGGTACCAGGCAAGGAAAAGCTGTTTAAGGGCCAGGAGGCCTGAGTCCCAGTTGAGGGCAAACTATGCATGTGGGTGGGAAGGCCACATTGGGAGGACCTGCCCCTACAGGAACAATGATGGCAAGGGTGACTCTGCACAGCAGGATGCAAAAGATACTGTAAGGGCTCTGGCCGATATTCTGTCTGATGCTAAAACAAGGACAGGGCTGCTAGGTTGTGCCTGTGGGACAGCAGGACATTTAAAAGGCACTGCCCTCATAGGGAAAAAAGTTGCAGCAAGAGAAAAGAAGGGGACCCCAAAATTGGATAAACCCAGAATAGTCAGATGTGGTGGCAAAATGTGCAACAAGCTAAAAAGAGAGTGCTTGTCCCACAGCACCAATACAGAGGCTGTTGGGAAAGTGGACCAACGCAGTAGGGAGTGGGAGGAGCAGAGTATGATCACAGAGACAAGCTGGGGCAAGGTTGAGATGAATATGGAGGTTAAATGATCTCCTGAGGGGGGGATGCAGACTTTGCCTCCAGTGATGATATGGGGATGGCTGTCAACCCCCTTCAGCTTATAGAGGTTCAGGCAAGACACCAGGCAAAGATCCCTCTATGACCCTGGCAGCTAGGAGAAAGAAGAGGGCTGTGATTGAGGATGATATGGAGGAACTCTGGTGGGCGGCTGGGAGGAAGGCTACTAGGATGTAAGGGTTGCCCGAGTAGCAGTGGAATAATTTTGGAAGGAAACATAAAAGCAGTTTGAAGTAAGGCAGAATTTTGGATAAAGGAGGAGGGTATGGACTGTAAGGCTGGCCACGCTACAGAGGACTCGGAGTGGCATGGAGTTAGAGACGTGTTCCTGCAGGGACTGTTTTAAGGACTTGTTGTGGCGGGGGGAGGAGGAAATTTGGGAAATCCTAATATGTATGACTTTATCTGGAGTGTTGTATGTAAAATAGGTTTTGTTTTGGTATGGTAAAAGTCTGGGGTGGTATTTGGGGTCAACTTTAGGTGGGGGCCCTGGAGGAAGGCTGGGTTTTTAAGGCTTTCCTTAGGAGTAGACAAGGCCTAAGAGGGGCGGGGCAATTATATCACTTGTAATACTTTGAGCTTTAAAAGGGGGCACCTGAGCTTAAAGAGAGGTGAGGGAAGCCTCAGTGAGAGGCGAGGTGGAGCCTCGATGGTGAGCTGAGAGCTAATCAGGAAAGAGGCAGAGAGGGCTCTCACTGCCTCCTCCTTGGGAATAGGGAGCCTGCCTGGGAGAACTAGGACTACCAGAGTCCCTGGGACAGGAGGCAGAAGTCCCTGAGAAGTAAAGAAAGAAAATGTCTTGTGAGCTACATCCCAGGGTGAGTTGAGGAACTGTGTTTTTGTTGATTTGATCTAAGTTTGGACAATAAACATGCGTAAAAGAGACTGTGAATGTGGTAGTTGAGTCAGATAAACTGACCCTTGATGATTTGTGAATTTGTCAAGTGAGTATTTTATATCTGTTGGTATATTTTTTCACATTTAATTTTTATAATTTTTTATACTATGACTTTTGAAAATGAAACGCTCAGGCTACATAATGACCTAGTATAGAGGTACATGTGGTAGTTTTAAACTGGGTTAATGGGGCTCAGAATGTTTTATACTCCCTATGAGGGTGTTGATAAAGGTCTCCTAGAACAGTATACTTAAATGGCATTGTAGTATTGTTTTTAGTGTAGGAAGCTATGAATGTTAAAGGTTAAAGATTTATCAGGCCAAATCTTGTTCATCTTTATCCCAAGAGTCATCCCATTGACTTCTATGAGATTGTAAGAAAAAGAAGATTTACTCTGTTTTTATCAATAAAAAATTATCAATACATTCATCACAAGCTAGTACAAAGGTTGGGTGGTTGGCAACTAAACTGGGAACACCACCACTCACTAAGTGGTGGAGGGTATACCAAAAAGCCACTGGAATGAAAAACAATATCCATAAAGGAGTAACTCTGTCTGGTGCAGCTGCCTTGCAGCCAGTTCTTGGCTGAACAAAGGTTAGGGGAGAAATCCCTGAATTAATAGTAAAGATCAGAAAAAAATCATGTGAAACAAAGAAACATGCACAAAATAAAATATACTAAAATAAAGACAAGCAGTGAAGAAGAACAAATGAATATGGAATGGCAATATTCCACCCACACTCTGCTCTACCTGTTAGGCAAGTACTACAGCGCCACAGCTTGTAGTAATTATTGTTATGCAGAATAAATATATATGTGAGAAACTAAAAAAACTAAGGGGCTCTATCCTCTATTCCATTACATTGGTGTAAAATCAATCTCGTTGTATATAAGTAGGGCTAGATCCAAAGCTGGTGTAAATTGGGGTAGCTTCACTGAAATCAACCTTGCTATGCTGATGTACACCACCTGAGGATCTGTCCTATAGCATTTTCAAGACATGTTTTCCTTGTTAAATGTAGTCTTTAATATAATATTTATGTTGATAAATGTAAAGAATAAAAGATAATGGATTAGTAGCATGGTTTTATTAGGATTCTTTGGAAACCTTAACTTATAAATTTCCTGAACTCTGTGTGCTTGCTTTCTGAACCTTTAAGCTGCATTAACCTAGTTTATACATTTAGGGCCAAATCTTGCAGTCCTTAGTCCTTCCTTAGATAAAACTCACATTAACTTTAATGGGAGCTGGCTTGGTTAAGCACTCCAGGATTTGGCCTGTAGTCTTCATTAATGGCAAAAGTCACTCCTAGACAGATTAAGATTCCTCATGTGAATAATGAATGCAAGATCAGCCCCTATATTAATTAAAGTAAATGCTGACCAAAATTAATTCCATCACATATTACTTTACAGATTGCACGAATTCTCCGTAACATCGGAGTGAGCATTTCAGATCAAAACTTTGAAGAAGTATGGAAGCAGGCCTGCATGAAACATCACAGAGGAGATGTCTGTGTAGAATCCATCAGAAATATACTGGATGAGATACAAGCATCACACACAAAATGCAGTTGAGGTTTTCTATTCTTTGTGGTATTTTATTTAAAATAAAATCTGCCATAACTTTGGTATTGACTAGAACAAATGTTTAAATGTATTGTGTTTACAGAATTAGGGCTTGTCTTCACTACCCGCCTGGATCGGTGGGTAGAAATCGATCTCTCGGGGATCGATTTATCGCATCTCATCGGGACGCGATAATCGATCCCCGAATCGACGCGAGTACTCCACCAGCCCAGGTAGGAGTAAGCACCGTCGACGGCGGTCGATTTGCCGCCGTCCTCACAGCGGGGTAAGTCGGATCAGATACGTCGAATTCAGCTACGCTATTCCCGTAGCTGAATTTGCGTATCTGAAATCGATCCCCCCGGTGTAGTGTAGACATAGCCTTAGAATCCAATCTATAGTCCTTCTGTAAGGACCGTGGGAGACCGCATATATATGAAGCTTATCCCCCATTAAAGTTTGGGAATTGGACCACTGATTTCAGTGGGAACAGGACTAGATATATTATTTGCTTATAAATTGAATTCAGTTGTTTCTCTGTATATTATTATATGACTTAATGTGTCTAAGTGTTCAATTTTACATTTTGAGCCTGAACACTTTTCCATCTTGTCTTTGATTACAAAAACAGAAACCATTGCATAAATATTTGAAATGTTTTTACATACTGAGAATAATTAAATAACAAGAACTTGTCTGATAAAGAATTTTTTTTTAAAGCCGGTATTTCTGTGTAAAGAAAATCGTTCCTCTGCTCTTCTAGAATTCCTTGTTGGTGTCAACAAAACGGTGGCTAAAGATGAACTGGTTGCCAAAATTTATTTGGATTTTCAAAAACCTCTTTGATGAAGCCCCTCACAGGAGGATACTAAGGAAATAAAATAATCATGGATTGAGATGTAAAGTATTGACTAAGACAGCAAACAAAGCAGGGATAAATAGCCAATTTTCAACATGGCAAAAGGCTAACAGCCTGGTACACCCAAGGTTATGATACTAGAAACCAGTATTCAATATATGCAATCTGGAAAAATGGATGAATACTCAGATGCAAAATTTAAAGATCACACAAAATTATATAGGTTAGAAAAGGCTAGAGAAGACCATGAGGAATTTCAGAGGGACCTAACCCTCAGTTCATCAATAGCAAATAAAATTAATTGTTGACAAAAGCAAGGTAATACACTTTGGAAAGAATGATCTGAACTATGGAGATGCTCTGCTGGATTCTAAATCTAATTGTAACCACACAAGAAAAAATCTGACTGTGGACATCTGTGACAGGGAGCTGTCAGCAACACTCTGGTCACTGACATTGCTGCAGCCTAGAGAAGTCTGCAGGCCCAGTTGAGGGCAATTACACACTTTCTTGTGGGGGATTATGAGCATATGGGTGACAATCACGGGATAACAAGGGAGGATATAAGGGGAGGAAACAGGGATCAAGGGCAGCTCAAAAGAGCTCAGGAGGAATCTCAGAGTGTGAGCCAGGCCAGGCAGGGCGGCAGGGAAGCCAGTCCTTGCTATAAGTCTGCGTTGCATTGTATTGTTATGTAATAAATAGACAGCCTGGTGTGCGTTTGTGACTGCAAAACCATCTTAACTGGCCAGGCAGTGAGGTTCACTGGATAATGATGCAGGTGCCCTGTGACAACGTTTTTATGAAAATCTCTGCTCAGCATGCAAATAAAATGTTAGGATGAATAAAAAAATGGGATTGAAAATAATAATGTTCGTTTCTGAATCAATATTATGCCCTTGTCCTAGAATATTATGTTCAGTTCTGGTCACTTTATTTAAAAAAAGGATATAGAAACAATAGAGAGAGTTCAGAGATAGGCATTCAAAATGACTACAGATATGAAAAGACTTCCATTTAAAAAATAAAGATGAAAAGATTGGGATTATTTAGTTGAGAGACAGGAAAAATAGGAAGGGACTTGATAGAGGTATACCAAATAATAATGTAGTCAGGGAAAATCAAGCACTCCTGTTTACCCTTTCTCAGAATACATACATAAAGCTATTGAAAAACAAATTTAAAATTGATTAAATGAAATACTTTCTTATGCAATGAAAGATTAGCTTGTAGAACTCACTGCCATAGATATCGAATCCAAGATCTTACTAAGGTTAACATAATAGACATATAGGCCCAGACAAAAACATCACTTAGGAATTAAGATATAGAATTGAGAGTACATTTCAATAATCTCTGTAATGTCTCTTACCCTGAATTATATTAATTATTCCAAAACAAAGTGCCATCAACCCAAGAAATTCAGACTTATGGTATGGAAGTACACAGTCCTGGTTGTTAGAGGTGCTCTAACTTCCCTTTAGTTAAAATATGCCATAATCATACAATTTATGAAAAAGGCATTTTAATGTTTGTATTCCCAGATTAAATTTTAAAAAAATAATTAAGTACATGATTTTTTTTTAAATGACACATTAGGTATTTCTTGCCCCCTCTTTAGGTTGTTGGCTTTAGGATACTTACAGCATCTGATGTAATTGATCCTAAATTATTGACACTACTTAACTCCATTTTAATGTAGTTTTGTTTGGGAACATCCTTGTTTGTTTGTTTGTTTTTTAACTAGTGTTCATGAATGAAATTTTTAAACAAGAGACTCACCAAAAATGTTACCAAGTGATATCTTCAAATCATTAGAAATATCCTATCAAGTTTTATATCTTTTTAAAAATTATCTTGTACGGTGGGATTAACTGGCAGACTCTGGCTGCTTTGTGCCATTCTGAAACAACACAAAGCACCCAGAGCATACTGGCTAGTTAAACTGGGATTACAGATGTGGTTTTGTTTTTTTACCAGAACAGTGCACAGCAGCCAAAGTGTACACCTCCATTTCCCCCAATCTCTTGTCTTCCAAATTCCCCTTGCCTTTTGGACCACCCTTCATTCCCTTGCGCACATAGATAGAGTCCCTAGTTTCGTCCCACCTCCTGCAACCCCCAGATTTCACTGCACGCGTGTGCACAGATATGTGTGTGTGCTCATGTCCCTTAGTTTCCCCTCCCTCCAGCCTCTCTGGGGACCAGACCAGGTGCAATGGGTAGTTTTTGAAAAGAAATAGGATATTGGCTTCTTTTGTGGTTAGTTTTCATAACTGAAAGTTTGTTAGCAGAGGCTGGCCATTACATTTTCTTCTTCAGAGAGACATTCACAGAATTGCTCTCTTTCTAAATGCCTGCCATCCCCTATTGTTCTTACGACTGTGTCTACACTGCAGCTGGGAGGTTTAGTAGTAGTATTTTGAAGGCTAAATCATGCCTGTTAAGACAAATTATGCATTGGAGGTGGTGTGGGACCACTTCATTCCAGGGAGCTCATCAGGAAGAATTCTATTGTATGGATGCCTCCGGGAGCTCCCCAGCAAGCAGAAAGTGCACATCTGCTGCTACCTCCTTTTATGGGGGGTCAGTTTGCTCCCTTGTGTGAACCAGTCCTATTCTGTGGGGAGTGGGTGGCAGAGTCATGGCCCTGCTGTCCCCATCCACTTCAGGATATCCTTGGGGAAACAGGGAGGGAGCAATCCCTGAAGATCCTTGTGAAATCCTGACCTTATTGATGTCAATGGCAGTTTTGCCATTGACTTCAGTGGGGCCAGGATTACACTACCTGAGTGAAATTATGTCTGATCCTTATGCTGTTGACACAAGCTGGGGTGGGAAAGAGCCCGTATGTCCTCTCTGTGGGTTCACAAGTGCCAACCAGGATCTAGTCCTAAAAAGGGTGAGGTTTTTTTGTTTTTTAGGGGGGTTTTTTGGTGGTTGTTGTTTGGTTTCCAATGGAAATTTTGAGATGAAAGAAAGATTTAGTGATTTTTTTCCCTATAAGAACCAAGTTACCGGATGCATATATTCATAGAAGATATTCATTGTGTTAGTGCAGCAACTGAAATAGCACAGACACCCACTTTCATATTTTTTTCTTTCAATAACATAATCTTCATTTTTTCCCCTGCCAGTGGAATGGAATGAAACATTATTCTTGGACTGTCTGCTAAATAAGCACAAAATAAAAAAGACTGATAAATCCCGTTTGAATCTTTTGCCAATATGTTCTTAACCACAAACTAAAGGTTTTCTTTTGAGGTGGGATTTGCAATGAACTTGAAGCAATGTTCACCTAACCTATTCATGTCTTCCAAAGCTTTAAAGGATTAATCACTGAACAGGCCTGTAAATTCCACTTGCATTTACTTGCTTTGCATCAGAATATACACACAGACTTTTAAAAAATGTAATCACTGGTCACATAGCAGCCAATGAATTTTGAAGAGTTTCACAATCCTTTCATTTTTCTCTTTTTGTGAAAAGGTTTATAGAATACATATAAAATCATTTTGCAAAAATCTTTCTGTTCTTACTTGGTAGTCAGCCCAACATTTGTTTATTCAGTGGTATAGTTTTAGGCTTCAGAACTGTAAATTGTATTCAGTGACTTTAAAGTTCTCTTGACTTATACCCAGCTGATAGAAATGAAAAAAATATTTCTCTTTTCTCTGTTGTAGTATGAATGCCTTTGTCCAGTCTTCAGAATTGGTTCAACCAGAAAAGGAGGCTGCTTTGAAGTAAAACTTGTTATATATCCAACACCCAAGTTGTCAAATGGGATCAACTAAAAAACTTTCAGCAGCACTCAGATGCCGCTTGTACTGTAAACAATCAAACTTATCCAGTGAGTGAGTGGGCTATAACAAAAATATAAGTACCTTTCCATACAACATTTAACAGTTACAGTAATTGGTAAAATTAATTAATTTTCTTAATGCTAGGTACTTACAGAGTATCAATCACAGAGAGTATTCAGTACTCAGACTTTATAGATCAGACTACTGCAGCAGTTTTCAAACTGTGGATCGGGACCCCAGAGTAGGTTCCAGCTCCATTTTAATGGGGTCGCCAGGGCTGGCTTAGACTTGCTGGGGTCAGGGGCTGAAGGCAAAGTCCAGGCCCCACTGTCTGGGGCTGAAGCCTGAGGGCTTCAGCCTTGGGCAGTGGGGCTCAGATTACAGGTCCCTGCCTGGAGCTGAAGCCCTTGGACTTGGGCTTCGGCTCCCTCCTGCCCCCAGGGCAGTGGGGCTTTGGCTTTGACATCCCCCCCAGGGTGGCCGGGCTTGGGTGGGCTCAGGCTTTAGTCCCCCTCCTCCTGGGGTCATGTAGCAATTTTTATTGTCAGAAGGGGGTCGTGGTGCAATGAAGTTTGAGAATCCCTGGACTACTATTCAAAATGCCTAGAAATGTGAATACTTTGTCAAAATTGAAGGGTTCAAAACTTGTGGAGCCAAATTCATCCTGGTGTAACTCCATTGGGAATCATTTGGTCCATTGTCACTTTACAGTGTTTTCTTGGAAAGGGATATTAGCTGAAATACAAAGCACACATATAGCTCCAATGTCTCTTTTTTTCCCTCCATTCATTTTTATCTCTGTCTTTCCACAAAATACTCTAAGGAATAGCTTATTTAATAATTTATCTATTTTAATTGGCTCTGTCAAGTATCTTGCTCTCCTCTTAAATTTTAAAACAGATTAAATGGTCTGAACTTACAGCGTGGGAGGTAAAACAACTTACATACTCTTTCTGTTGAAAAAAAGAAATACAGAGAGTATTAGCCTCTTATTCTCCAGCATATTAAACTGAAAAATTGGTGCTGAAGATGAGAATTTTGAAAAATGAAAAATAGTGAGGTGAAGTGTCTCAGTTATAAAAGTATTTTATATACTTATTCTGGCTCAGTTAATATCACAAACTTGTGGACATATGTAGTAGGCCTATAGATTGTGGGCCAAATTTGGCAGTAATTTACATCCTGTGCAAATCCATTGGACCTGATTCTCCTCTCACACCAGTTTTATGGTAGTGAAATTCCATTGGAATAAACAGCTACTCCTGATTTCAGAGATTCATAGAGTTTAGGGCCAGTTGAAACACTATATGAGAATTTAAACACTAATAAGACTGGAGAATCACTAATCAAGACTGGAAAAGAACGGCCATACTGGGACAGACCAAAGGTCCATCTAGCCCAGTATCCTGTCTTCCAACAGTGGCCAATGCCAGGTTCCCCAGAGGGAATGAACAGAACAGGTAATCATCAAGTGATCCATCCCCTGTTACCCATTCCCAGCTTCTGACAAACAGAGGGACACCATCCCTTCCCATCCTGGCTAATAGCCATTGATGGACCTATTCTCCATGAATTTATCTAGTTCTTTTTTTGAACTCTGTTATAGTCTTGACCTTCACAACATTCTCTGGCAAGGAGTTCCACAGGTTGACTGTGCATTGTATGAAAAAATACTTTCTTTTGTTTGTTTTAAACCTGCTGCCTATTAATTTCATTTGGTGACCCCTAGTTCTTGTGTTATGAGAAGAAGTAAATAACACTTCCTTATTTGCTTTCTCCATACCAGTCATGATTTTATAGACCTCTACCATATCTCCCCTTAATCATCTCTTTTCCAAGCTGAAAAGTCCCAGTCTTATTAATCTCTCCTCATATGGAAGCCGTTCCATACCCATAATCATTTTTGTTGCCCTTTTGTGAATCTTTTCCAATTCTAATATATTTTTTTAGGTGGGGCAACCAGATCTGCATGCAGTATTCAAGATGTGGACATACCATTGATTTATATAGAGGCAATATGATGTTTTCTGTCTTATTATCTATCCCTTTCTTAATGATTCCCAACATGCTGTTCACTTTTTTGACTGCCGCTGCCCATTGAGTGGGTGTTTTCAGAAAACCATCAACAATGACTCCAAGATCTCCTTCTTGAGTGGTAACAGCTAATTTAGACCCCATCATTTTATATATATAGTTGGGATTATGTTTTCCAATGTGCATTCCTTTGCATTTATCAACATTGAATTTCATCTGCCATTTTGTTGCCCAGTCACCCAGTTTTGTGAGATCCTTTAGTAGCTCTTGTGAAGTTTCTGGCCTGTAATTGCCAGGATAACCTCTGGAGCCCTTTTTAAAAATTGGCAGCATGTTAGCTATCCTGCAGTCATTTGGTACAGAAGCTGATTTAAATGATAGGTTACAGACTACAGTTAGGAGTTCTGAAATTTCACATTTGAGATCCTTCAGAACTCTTGGGTGAATACTATCTGGTCCTGTTTAGTTTATCAATTTGTTCCAAAACCTCTTCTAATGACACCTCAATTTGGGACAGTTCCTCAAATTTGTCACCTAGAAAGAATGGTTCAGGTTTGGGAATCTCCCTCACATCCTCAGCTGTGAAGACCGATGCAAAGAATTCATTTAATTTCTCCGCAATGGCCTTATCGTCCTTGAGTGCTCCTTTAGCATCTCAATCGTCCAGTGGCTCCACTGGTTGTTTAGCAGGCTTCCTGCTTCTGATGTACTTAAAACATTTTTTGCTATTACTTTTTGAGTCTTTGGCTAGTTCCTTAAGTTCTTTTTTGGCCTTCCTAATTATATTCATTTGCCAGAGTTTATGCTCCTTTCTATTTTCCTCACTAGGATTTAACTTCCACTTTTTAAAGGATGCCTTTTTGCCTCTCACTGCTTCTTTTCCTTTGTTGTTTAGCTATGGTGGCACTTTTTTGATTCTCTTACTATGTTTTTTAATTTGAGGTATACAATTAAGTTGAGCCTCTATTATGGTGTCTTTAAAAAGTTTCCGTGCACTTGCAGGGATTTCACTTTTGGCATTGTACCTTTAATTTCAGTTTAACTAACTTCCTCATTTTTGTATAGTCCCTCTTTCTGAAATTAAATGCTACCATGTTGGGTTGCTGTGGTATTTTTCCTGCCAGGAGGATGTTAAATTGAATTATATTATGGTCACTATTACCAAGCCATCCAGCTATAATCACTTGGACCAGATTCTGTGCTCCACTTAGGACTAAATCAAGAATTGCCTCTCCTCTTGTGGGTTCCAGAACTAGTTGCTCCAAGAAGCATCCCGTCCTGAGGTGACATGTACCCAATCAATATGGGGACAGTTGAAATCACCCATTATTGTTGAGTTTTTTATTTTTATAGCCTCTCTAATCTCCCTGAGCATTTCACAGTCACCATCCTGGTCAGGTGGTCGATAATATAGCCAGATTGCTATATTCTTATTATTAGCATGGAATTACTATCCATAGAGATTCTATGCTATGGTTTGGTTCATTTAAGATTTGTACTTCATTTGATTCTACACTTTCTTTCACATATAGTGCAACTCCCTCACCAGCACGACCTGTTCTGTCCTTGCAATATATTTTATACCCTGGTATTACTGTGTCCCATTGACTCTCTTCATTCCACCCTTTGTTTAACAGGAATGTATATATTATAAGTCAGGGTAAAATTTCGCCCTCTATTACTATTGCATTGTATCATTCTATAATGCCATCAATGTCTTATTTTTCTAAAAACTTTTACTTAGACTCAGTGGTGGATTAATGATTTTGCCATCCCTAGACCCTGAAATAATTGCCGCTCCCGGCCCCATATGAACTTGTTTTAGTTTTTTTACAAATTCGTTTGAACTAAAATGAATCTAAATATCATTAAAATAATTGAACATTTACAAGTTTTATTATAAATAAAATTACAAGTACAGCAGACCCTCGCTTGAATGCGCATCTGTATAGCACAATTTCACTTATAGCGCGGGACCGCGCATGGATCCAAAACTGAGAACCGCTTAATTTCTTCCTTCTGATCATATTATTAACGTTTAGAATTCTCGCGAGTATGTTTACTAAATGGCGCCACACCATCACTGGTGGTTTCAATACGCGCTATGATTGGTAGAATCGCGGTGTCACTGATGCTGCAATTACAAAAATGCTGCTATTATAAATTTGCCGCCCTAGGCCTAGGCCTTGGCCTTCTCGGCCTAGGCGATAATACACTGCTGCTTCGACTTTTTTCAACAAAAGTGTCCAAGAAGTTTCATTTAACTGCAATTATAAAACAAGACAGGGTGCACACATACATATACCATTGTGATTCTCCAGTCCTGCCCTCTTAAGAAAATTATTTCCCAACCTGTCTTTCAGAGATTGACTCTTAACATTTTGCAGAGACAGGCCCTAAACTTGCCATTTAACAACAAGCTTCTCCTAAATTTTGTAGCTGGTAACTCCTGTCATATTATCCCCTAGTTTTCCTGTTCTGATTCCTGATCAGTTGTTGCACTCTCACCAAAACACAAACAAGGTATGCTTCTCAGTGGAGATGTCAGAAAAATCATACAATGAATATGAAGGAAAAAGAGATGAGAGAGCAAGAACAACAGAAAAAAAGAAGCTTCTAATAAGTTTCACTGCATTTTTACAAGGGTATGGATTCAACGCACAGTTGCTTGATGAAAGTACTGGGGAGAAGAGAGAGCTTCTGAGTCTCTTGTTCCCCAGCTTTTCAGGAAATACATAAGATTGGTCTGTTTCATTGCTGTTCAACAAACTACATGCGTCAGCTATGACACTGATTGGAGTCAGGTAAATTTCACAGAGGTTAGTACTCATCCACTCACCATTGGTGAATAGCCAAATTCATTTTTCAGCCACTGTGTATAATTATTTGGGTGCAATTCTCACAATGCTAGTAGCCCTTTATGAGAGATGAAATGGATGCGTAAGTGTCTGGGTACAGTGCACCAGAAATAGAATTTAATCTGTTTGTTTTGATCACAGACATGAATAGGCAAGATGCTTCTGTGATTAATCATGTGGCCCTAATTTGGTGGTGTTTGTCACTAGGAGGAATCTGTTCAGGAAGCTTCCACTTGCATTATACAGACTATTCTTTTATTGATGGTTGTTGCCATCTGCTCAAATGGCATATCACCTTACTGAATGGGCACAAGGCTTTTCTACCAGATGGGCATGAGTTTAGGCATGCTAGAGAACCACTATGTCCAATATGTGTCATTATTAATGTAGGGTTCCAGTCCACAGGGTTGAAACCACAGTTGGCGTATAACATCTGTGCTTAACTTTAAGCTCCTATTTCATTATTTCTCCTTACATTTTGAAAATACCATCATAGATTACACAGCTATGAATGGAAAGATTTTGGCTGTTGTGAGTCAGGATTAATGTACGTGGGAGACTGTTACAATAAAGTCTTCACACTTCTTTGATTTGCTGGGGGAAACATTTGTTGATCTTTGCTGAAGTAATATGCGTGGCCCATTTGAGCAGCCTGGTGCATAGCTCAGTTGGATGTACACATCAGGTCTGCAACCTTTGCTAGATTTCACATAGCTCTGTATCATTTCCACCAAAAAATGCACTTTATGTAGTTCAAAAGTATCTATATTTTTGCTATTGAAAATATATGTAGGGTTATTGGTGGTAAATTCTGCTAATGTCTAGATATTAGCTCTCTGGGTTTGCTCCTGGGTGCTCAGTATGTCTTAAAACTTTCAGTGCCTAAACATATAGTTAGATGGCAAAAAGAGGGACTTAATGCTGAAAATGTTGACCCAAATAAATATCAATGTGAGATTATTTTTCATGCTGTATTCACAAAGTAGATGTTTCTTCTGTTGTTTTTTAGCAACGGGGGTTGCCCTTTCTTCATTTTAGAAAGAATAATCTTCCTTGTGCTATGCACTTATTAGATCAGATTTTATCACACAATTTAGAGTCAAAACCCGGTCAGCCTGAATAGCTAAAGTATACTCATTTCTAAAAATACATTTTCTTTAAGCCTTGAAATCTTCTGCAGAGTCTAGGTTTTGTGAAAGATCCTGCTTCTGATTGGATTTGAGGTGGAAGAAAGAGTTGAAATCAGAGCACAAAGGCTTTTAAATGACATGGATTAGTCATTGGGTGACTTTGTTTTGCAGTTATAAAAGAATGTGCAGGAGTGGAGACAAAACATTAATTAAATCTCACAACAAAAATATGCAAAAAAAAAAAAAAGTATTCCTGCAAAGAATGATGAGATTGAAAATATAACAAAATTGAGGACTAAATTCTGCTAATAAGCATTAGTGTAAAGCATGGTAGTATTAATCTTTTATATTTTAATATGGACTCCATGGCAAACATTGCATCAATTCAGGGTGGGTAGTGTGGACACAATTAATAGTGTTTCAGTTAGTCCAATGCACCTATTGAAGAATAAATCAGCTGAGTGCTCTGATGTACCTGAAGCCTCAGATTATGATCTGTTACACTAGCGTAAATCTGGAGTAGGACCATTGAATCAAATGAAGCTTCTCCAGATTTACATTTGTATGAGATCAGAATGTACCTCAATGTATACAAATGCATCGTTTGTTTTATTTTGTAAAGTACTTTGATTTTTGTTGGATGGAAGGGACAATGTAAGTACAAATATATATATATTTTAATATATATTCAGGTTACTGCTGCATCTGCAGATTCTTTTACTCCCACAATTGTATCTCAGCTGTGTTGCACATATATGACTAGTAGTTAAACTTCTACGAAGAAGGGACCTTTGTTTTATTGGCGTTAAATCCACCTCCGGGCAAAGAGCTAGCACAAGGACTATGTTCTGCATAAGCCCTCAAAATAGGCCTTAAGTGGGGCTTAAGTAATACATAGAACCAGAAGTCCAATTATATATGTTTAAAGTGAAACAAAAATAAATAGCAGATCTCAGAAACCTCTAAGAGTTATGGATAACTTGCCTGTATGTAATAATGTGATGATTTTAAGTTCTGTTGTCTTGTGGCTTCTACGCCTAAAAGCAAGTGTTAAATCCCATTGTCACAGCTGGGAATCTTCCTTTTAGAATAGAAAGCTCTCACTCCTAGCCCAGAAGGTTCAGAAATATCTAGACCTTCAATTTATCACTGGAGCAACAATGGATATTGTCTGTCCTGTTCTTTGACACAGTGAACCATTTGAGGGTGATAGGGAGAAAGGGGAAAGAGTTAATTTCTATAGAATTCTATTTAATTTCTATTGATGATATAAATCATTTTCCACTATTAAATTCTATAAGACTTTTCCATAAGGGATGATCTCTGTTATTCACCAAAGTGGTTATTGGTTAAAAAAGTATCTAAGGGAGCCTTTTCCCTTGTGGGCAAGTGAGGCAGTCACTAATGTTCTCTGCCCCCATGTGTCTCATACTCTCTTCTGCTAGGCTGATGGCACACTGTCTCAGGACCCACAGTCCTTCTTACATATCACTCTCATTATGAGCTAAAAAGATCAAAATAAAGAATTAGCTGAATAGACCAGCTATGGAAATATGCATATAAATCACTGTTCTGCCTTCCACTGCTAGACAGAAAGTAGAAATACGGTATTAAATTAATCTCTTTAGTTCCACTGGCAATTGTAGGTTTATGCATAATTTTCACTTTGTTTGATGACTGATGGTAGAGTTATGTATAAAATATAACTCTTTAAATGTTCTATAGTGACATATGCAGGTGGGAGAACATATTGTATTTTTTCAGCTTCATTTTCTTGATGTCACTGGGAGTTGGAGCTGCTCTCAGCACCTTTGAAAATCAGACTATTTATTTATGGATATGGATTTAGACACCTAATTTTAGGCCCCTAGATCTGAAAATTTTGGTCTAAAATTCTAACTGCTCTGATTGTTTTCACAAGTTTTGTGACAGAAATCCTGAAATTCTGATATACAGCAGCTCTTACTGTTTTAAGTCACATAACCAATTTTTGCTATGATGCAATTCGGTATATGCACAATACAATTATCTATATAATATTACCCACACAAAAGTTTAAAATGATTAAGGTTGCAAACTCAAGCATGCAAAATTTAGAAAAAGCAAGACTTAAGGTTGTCTATGCTATCTTAATTCAACCTCCTTATGCATCTGTATTACCATCTTTAATTACATGATGACATACTTTTTTTAACATAAGACCCTGTTATGGAGTGGTTACCTGCTCCGGTCCTGACAGGGTTAAGGCCAGCCCTGGGAGAGGGCTGGGGCTGTAAGGAAAAGCCCAGGCTGATAAGGAAAGCAGGCACAGCTGGGGCCATGCTCCAAAAAGAGCACAGCAGGTCCTTGGAGGGAGCAGGACCTGGCTGCCTATAGAAAGGGTACTGGGAGTGAAGCAGGGCTGGGGAAAGGCTAGAGGATCAGGGGAGCTCCAGGCTGGTGACTCCCCAGGCTACAGGGCCCGGTCCTAGGCCCACCCCTGAGGTACTGGTGGTAGAGTAAGACAGCAGGTCCTACCCCCTTGCCTGTGAGGACTGGCTCTTTGCTGACTGGCAGTAGCCACCAGCTGAGGCAAGGTGGGATTAGGGGGTTGGGGTCCCTGGGGAGGGGAGACCCTGGGAGTGAGGGGTTACTGCCAGGGGGCAGCACCCCAGATAACGGGGCACCAGTTCCGGGAGGGACACGGGTGCTCCAAGCCTGGAAAAAGAGCTAATTCCCAGGATGCCAGCAGGAGGCGCCGCAGGGGTGAGTCTCATGCCATTACAGATCCCTGTTGAATTTAGTGCACTGAATGGATGATGCTGTTTATATGCAGCTGTTCAACATTTCATTTGAACAATGAGGAGAAATGTCTGGCCCATGCCATATTTACTGCACACTATTCAAACCCTGCTCTGAAGAGAGAGTTATTAATTTCCTTATGGGGTTTTCTATGGCACTCATAACTATAGTACCTGAGCAGCTCACAAATATGAATTTATTTTCACAACACCCTTGTGAGGTGACAGGGGTGGGATTATCTCCATTTTAAAAATGGGGAACTGAAGCCCAGAGAGATTAAGGTCAAAATATCCACTAATTTTGCATGTTCAATTTGAAATACTGTTGTATCCACCAGGCAAAGTATTAACAACTTCAACAGAACTTTATTTACAGTGCAAGTCTCTTTTCCAAGCTGTAGCTGCACACTCTGTAACTCTCCCAGCCTCCTCAACTCCTCCCCCCTCCTTCCTGTTTCCTGTCCTTTCAGACTCCCAATAGCCAGTGCTCCCAGTTCTAATAATACAAGCAGCATCTAAACACCACATTCCCTCCTCTCTTAAGAAACTTTCCAAATTAAAATAAACATTGTTGTTCTAACCCCAGGAACAAATATGAAACAAGACACTATACTGTTGGCAGGAATATTACACTGAAAACACTGTAGATACTACATAACATAGTCTTTAGTCCAGGCAGGTGGTTGTCTGAGTCTGACAGGCCGTCTCTCAAGCCCCGGTTCCAGTGCAATGTCTTGTTGTGTTGGTTCTACAGTGAAATCATCCAATGCAGACTGGGTGTTGGCATAATCTCCTCTTGGTGCATAGGCAGGTGCAAGATAAGCAGCATTCCATACCTGCCCATCAGAAAGTCGATAGGTGTAAGGTCCCTTCTTCTCTATGATTTTAAGAGGAGCTGTGAATTTATGGTCCCCTTTGCGTAAGATTCCAGGTTTTCATATTCTAACAAAGGAACCACACTCAAACTTTGGTTCCTTAGCACCCTGCCATTTGTCTGTGAAAGCCTTAGACTTTGCTTGGTTCTGTTCAACTGTCTTTCTCTCAGCATTACTTAGTGTCCTTGAAGCAAATGCAACAGTCCTCTCTGTGTTGTCCTCATGAAGTTGTGTGAGGACAGCCCCAAGTCTATAATCAGAAGCATCAGTAGTTACAATTGTGGGCAATGGGGACTGAATAATGCAAGTACTGGACTGTGTACAATCAAGTCTTTCACCCTTTCGAAACTAACTTGTGTATCTGTTGTCCACACTAAGGTTGAACTTCTCCGTAGTAATTCTAGTAATGGTTCAATGACAGAAGCATAATTGGGAATGAATTTTGCATACCAGGAGGTAAGACCCAAGAAGGAACGTAAGGTTTTCAAATCTGTTGGAGGATGAGCATTTGAAATTGCCAGGATATGATCTGGATCAGGTTTTAGTCCAGCCTGTGAAATTGTATGCCCCAGAAAGGAGAGTTCAGTTTGTCTAAATTTGCATTTGGACCTATTGAGCTTGAGGCCTGCTTTGCTGATGCAGTTTAGTACAGACTACAGGTTATTGTCATGCTCCTCAGTAGTATTTCCAAACACAATAATATCATCCAAATAGCACTGAGCTCCATGTTAATTCTTCAGAATCAATGACATCATTTTTTGAAAGGCACTTGGGGCTGATGCAAGACCATATGGAACACGTTTAAAACGAAATAGTCCCTCATGTGTAATAAATGCTGTGAGGTCTCTGCTATCTTCATGCAACATAACCTGGTGGTATGCGCTCTGCAAATCAAGAGTAGAAAACATCTCTGCTCCACGGAATTCTGCAAATACTTCTTCTATGTGAGGAAGAGGATGGCTGTCAATCACAATAGCTTTATTTGGCTCCCTTAAGTCCACACAAAGGCGAATGTCTCCACCCTTCTTCTGCGTCACTACTATAGGTGAAACCCATTCCGAGGAGTTAATCTCTTCAATAATGTCCTTTTGAACAAGTTTTCTAAGTTCCTCTGAAACAGCTTCCCTGACTGAAAACGGTAAGCACTGTAATTTCTGTCGTACAGGCATCACATTATTCCGCATTTTAACTTTATGCAGAAACCCATAAGCACAGCCGAGTTTCTCCTCAACCTGGAGTTAGGTCCCAGCTGAAACTGGTGTGTTGTACCGCAAGAGTGCTTTGCTGAGGAAGATCAATTCGTCTATTAACTACCCTGAGATTTAAAGCAGTTAATAAATCTCTGCCAAGGATAGCAGTGCCTTTGTGGACAATGTAGAACTCCGCTGTTACACAGCGATCTCCAAAAGTAACTACTGCTGGCAGGCAGCCATGTACTGGAATATGGTTTTTCAAATAGCATACCAAGTGAAGTTTGGGTTCAGTAAGAGGCACATCTTTAAAGTAACGCAAATAGATGGAATCAGGTAGTATAGATACTGCTAAGCCAGTGTCCAACATTAGCTGAACAGAGTGTGATTTGCCTGAGGGTATGGCAGAAACATTTACAGTGCACTTTATCTGCTCTGGAATATGTGCAGTAGTGATTTTGCCAACACTCAGCACAGTAACATCTGGTATTGTAACTGCATGCACCTGTTGATTGAACTGGCTACTGCAACATACTTTAGCAAAATGCCCAATCTTTTTGCAATGATTGCACTGAGCTACTTTTGCTGGACATCCTGTGTAGCTTGCAAGATGTTGTGGGGATCCACAGCGAAAGCATGCTTTTATTGTATTTTGCATTCGCTGATTCAGTGGCTTTTCATTAGTTTTCCTTTTGCAATTGTTTGTCTGCAGTGATAGTGAACTTTTCTGCACAGGAGTCACAGCCTGGACTGGGCCTCCTGTACCCTGGCTCATTATTTTGGCTTCAGCTGTAGCTGACTCAATCTAAGTAGCAATGGTTATTGCTTTTTCTAGTGTAAGTTGTGGTTCTAGAAGTAAGCGTTCTCTTACATGAAGCATTGTTGTTTTTTCAATGAGCTGGTCTCTAATCATCTCATCTGCCATATTCCCAAAGTCACAAGTTACAATCAGACTCCTCAGGTAAGCCATATATTGCATTATAGACTCCCCTGGTTTCTGCTCACTCTGGCGAAATCTGTAGTGATTAGGGTTACCATACGTCCTCTTTTTCCCCGACATGTCCGGCTTTTCGGCACTCAAACCCCCGTCCGGGGGGAATTGCCAAAAAGCCGAACATGTCTGGGGAAAATGGCGGCTCTGCTTCTCCCCGACTCTTCAGCTCTGTTTAAGAGCTGGGCTGCCCGAGCGCGACAAGCTTCGGGCAGCCCCCGTGCCTCCAGACCCTGTGCCCCCAGCTGGGCACTTCCCCTCCCGGGCTCCGGCGGCGCAGGGTCCAGAGGCACGGGAGCTGCCCGAAGCCGGTAGCGCTCGGGCAGCCTGGCTCTTAAACAGAGCTGAAGAGTCGGGGAGGAGCAGAGCCGCCGCGGCCGGAGGCTCTGCTCCTCTTCAGCTCTGTTTAAGAGCTGGGCTGCCCGAGAGCTACCGGCTTCGGGCAGCCCCCGTGCCTCCGGACCCTGCGCCGCCGGAGCCAGGGAGGGGAAGTGCCCGGCTGGGGGCGCAGGGTCCGGAGGCATAGGGGCTGCCCAAAGCCCGAGCGCTACCGGCTTCAGGGTTTGCTGGGCAGCCTCCAGACCCTGCGCCCCCGGCTGGGCGCTTCCCCTCCCAGGCTCCAGCTGCGCTGGGGAAGCGCCGGCTGGGGGCGCAGGGTCTGGGGGCTGCCCGGCAAACCCTGAAGCCAGTAGCGCTGGGGCACCCCTTTCCCCCTGGCTGGGAGTGGGAGGGAGGAGGGGGCGGAGTTAGGGTGGGGAAGGGGCGGAGTTGGGGCGGGGCTACGGGTGGGGAAATGGGTGGGGCCAGGGCCCGTGGAGGGTCCTCTTTTTTTATTTATGAGATATGGTAACCCTAGTAGTGATTAGCTACTACATTCACTTTTGGCACAAAAAAGTTCTTCAATGCAGTGAGTGCAGTCTCATATTTATCATCTGCAAGGGGAAAAGTGTAAAATATACACTGCCCTTCTGCTCCAAGGCAGTGGATTAGCAGAGCACGCTTTCTTACTTCAGAAATCTCTGTAGCACTGATTGCAAACAGATAAGTCTCAAACATATGGATCCAGGCAGTAAAAGCAATTGGAGGCTCACCTGGGCTTTGCAGAAAGGGTGCAGGTGGGTTCAGAGGCAGAAGATCCCATCCTCATTGCCAAAATGTTGTATCCACCAGGCAAAGTATTAACAACTTCAACAGAACTTTATTTAATAAAGTTCTAATAATACAAGCAGCATCTAAACACCACAAATACCTAGGGCCAGATGTGCAAACCATAAGCTCCCATTGACTTCAGTGAGTGCTCAGCACTTCTGCAAATTAGACCCCAGGGTCTCAAGGCAGGCAACCAGAAAATAATGAATACACAATTAATGACCATGTGTGAAAAGTTTGCTTTAAGTGACTTGCCAAGCATTGCAGAGGGAGGGATAGAATCAAACTTTCCAGGGCACCATTCAACTCCCTTAAACAGTAGCCCTTCTCTTGTCTTCTGCAGTCACCTATCTTATTCACTACACACCTTCCAAATTCTGCAACAAATGAAGCAGGGAATCCTACAGACAAATGTCTCACTACACTAACTTAATTCACCCCCAGAGCAAGTCCATCATGTGCACTGAATGAGGCAGGGGTCCTGTGGACCCACAGTTCTTCTTACATATCACTCTCATTATGATCTAAAAAGATCAACATAAAGAATTAACTGAATAGACCAGCTATGGAAATATGTGTATAAATCACTGTTCTGCCTTCCACTGCTAGACAGAAAGTAGAAATAAGGTATTAAATTAATCTATTTAGTTCCACTGGAAATTGTAGGTTTATGCATAATTTTCACTTTGGAAATAGTATGTGATTATGTAATTAAAGACTATATCATAATGAAAACTCACAAGCAACCTTAATTCTGGCATTTTAACTTGTGAGTGCTTGACTTTGCAAACTTAATAATTTTTGGGGTGTAATATTATGTACCAAATTACATTGTGCATATACAGAATTGCAACGTGGCAGAAGTTCGTTTAGACAATGTTAATTTTAGAGAAACTTAGTTTTAAAAATGTTAAACCTGTGCAGCCTGGCCCCCAGCAGTCCAAAGCTGCAATCACAGGGGAAATTATCCCTAGCCCTGGGCTGAAGCGCAGCCCAATACAGATGAACTTGGGGAATTTAGCTGGAAAACTTAAAAAAAAAAAAAAAAAAGTCTCTACTGGCATGTGCAAACTGCATCTTTTCAGAGGCTTATTACTCAGCCAAATTTGGGCAGATTTTCATATGGGTGGCAAAAGGCACATCTCTGATGCAAAGGCCATCTCCTGCCAAGTTTCAAGTCCCTGTACCAAAGCACGAGGGCTCTAGAGCTGTTCAAAGGAAAGGGGGAGAGGGTACTAGAATGTTTCACCATGGGCAAAACATATTTTTCCTAGCATTGTTTTCAGAAACAGTTGAATTATTTTGGCTGGTAAGGAAGTGTGGGAAGAAACAGCCTGGGTCAGACCACTGGCATGGAAAATTACAGCCCAAATGGTTAGTGTTTGGCAAAGTTTTAAGCAACTGAAAACAGTGCCTTGTATTGGGAAGCATTGAGCACCCTTCCTAATAGGTGGTGCTACTCGCCTGGCCTATAATTAGCTTTTCAGAACAAAGTTTTGCAAGTGAAATGATGAACAGTTGAGGATAGCTGATAGGGTGACCAGATAGCAAATGTGAAAAATCGGGACAAGGGGTGGGGGATAATAGGCATCTATATAAGAAAAAGCCCCAAATATCAGGACTATCCCTATAAAATTGTGGCATCTGGTCACCCTAATAGCTGGTGTGACTGCCCAGAGCTGATAAGCAGCAGTGCTCGCTATATGGAATATTTGCAAGCTTTGTAAATGGCATTATGTATCTATGTTATGAAGTTCTGCAGTTAGCAGAGTCCTAAGATCTCAGCCCTCTCATCTATGCCTCTTTCTAGTTTCTTTTCTTTATAGAAAGAATGAAAAACATCACAAAAATTATGTTGCTGGAATGTTCGGATAGAGATTTAAACTCACAAAAGCCAAGAAATATTGTTCTTCATTTGGCTCTTCCTATTCCTGTCCCAATCTACCCTCTTCTTTAACTCCCTTGTGCATATTCATTACGTGTATTAGGACAGTCTGACATGGAATTGCTCCAGTGTCCATATACTTGCAGAATCTGATATTTTATTGCCACCAGTGATGGAATATTTGTACCTTGGCCCTAGTAAAAGCATATACAAAATAAATATTTGTGCAATATTATGTCTCAGTGTTCTGTGTTATGGTAAATAATGAAAGACACTACTTACAATGTCTGTATTCTATTGCCTAGAGATAAGGGCTGGCATTAGAAAGAAGGGGAAGAGCATGAGTAATTCACTGACTACAGATTTCAATTTCAGCCTTAATATTCCATCTGTGTGGCTTTTTGGACTGACCCATAGCTTCAGTTAAAATACTGTTATTTTTCAGCAGCATTGTCCCTTTGTATTTTGCTTTCTGAATTTAGCACTGCTAAACTGCAGCTACTAAAAGTTTTATTTTTATTTCAACAATAGGGGGCATCCTAGCATTTCCACACTAGGAGAGAAATATAAAACTCTAACAGTAAAACCGTATATGACAGTCTGCACAGCAGTACCGTCCAGCACAGCAAGATATCAAAGCAGAAATAGTAGCTGTTAACTGAAGGAGGGAGTTTGATTAACACTGCACTTTCCAAAATGAAGAGCATCAGGTGATATATGCATACTTAAGTCATAATACAGAGTGGAAAAAAATCTGTGGGAGAGTCATAGTTCAAAGGGAAAGGAACCATACATTCTAAATATAGGTAGCTTAAAACTGTTGTTGTTTAGGTCATATGCTGTTATTCTGGGGGAGGGGAGAAAGAGGTTTAAATTCAGTAGCTTTATATATTCATGTAATGTATAGAAATCTGAATACATTCACATTTTCTTACCTACTGTACATACAATATTGTTTTTACAATATTTTTGGATTTGTTTCATACAGAAAAATACCGATCCCTTAACTGTTTAAGGAGCTCATTATTTTCTGGTCAAATTAAACAAACATTTGGCCCTGTTCCTGCAAATGCTTAGACACATGCTTAACTTTATGCAGGTGACACAATGTGTACTACCTTTACTTGTGTATAAAGGTAAGCACATGCGTAAATGTTTGTAGGAGCAGGACCTTCGTTTTCATCTCAAAGATATTCAGGAATCTTCATGTCACAAACTTGATGTGACAAATAAAGGAAACATTTATATTTGATACAAATCCCTTTAAGAAGCATATTTGTGACTTGATGTAAATTAATGGTTAATACAGCAAGCAAAAATGGCAAAACAAAACAAATATAGCCCAGCCTGCTCTGCAAAAATCAATGTCTGAATTTGATGGTAGTATTGCAATTATATAGCTGTTACAAAAAAGGCTCTTCTAAAAATAGCGTTTCTACTTGAAAATCATTCATGTCCTGGCTGTTAAAATACATTTTTTTCCAAACAACCAAACGGCCAAAAGTTCTTTTTTAAGTAGCAGGCATAAAGTAAAATTCCTTTTTATTAAAACTAAGAACTGACTTTAAAAGAGAAACAAGCTGATCATATTTTCCCATCTGTACTGCTGCTGTTAATAATGTTTTACATTAAGCGTTCATTCATGCAAAAAGCTTTCCATTTAAGTACAGTATATGTCCCACATCTCTTGAAAATTAAATATATTTTCTCAGTATTTCATGAGTTAATATATTATCTGAATACGTATTGAAATGATGTACAAATCAATATTACATATTATAGTAATTCTGGGCTTGTTAACCAAGCTATTTAGACATTTCTGG
The DNA here is from genome assembly GCF_011386835.1 of Chrysemys picta bellii. Taxonomy (NCBI): domain Eukaryota; kingdom Metazoa; phylum Chordata; order Testudines; family Emydidae; genus Chrysemys; species Chrysemys picta. The sequence continues at coordinate 70,951,017 of NC_088792.1, read as the reverse complement.
GATATCTTATTTCTCAGATGTCTTCTCAATGCTAAACTTAATTCATGAACGTTAATGAAAAATGTGAGGTTGCTGTGAGTAAATTGTGAATACAAAACTCCAACCACAAACAGAGGGTGATGAGTAAGGGAGCATGATCTGATAATGTCATGTTTCCAATTCTTAAGTTCCCAGACATCTCTCACAATAAGAAAATATCACCTTGGGGTGGAGATCAGTGAACCAGTTTACATATTAAGCAAAGCAACAAGTTTTGTCTTGTGTGTCAGTGTAAAAAAAGCCCCAAACTAATCTATTTTGGCTCATATACAACATAAGATGTATTCGTGCACCCTTCGCCGGTCCACACAAATATTCCTGATGTGGGAATGGTTTTAATCTTGCCTTCTATTTTGAATTGTGGTAGTGAAATGTTTGTTTATTGGCACAATGGGTATGCTTCTGAAAATGCACACTCACCCTTGCTGTACTGAAACCCCCACAGGATGTGAAGTGAGCTGGCCTTTATTATATTGGAGAAAATCTCTTAAAATGTGGATACTGGCAAAGGAAAAAGGGGTCATCAAAGGAATGAATCCAGTGTCATGCTAAGGGTGTTCCAGGCCCACTTTGAAGACTGAAATCTGCCCCCACTCTGGCTGCAATGAACAAAACAAAACAAAAACAAGCAAACAAACTACCCCCCACCCCAAATATCGTATTTTTACAAAGGGACTTTCCTAGTCTTCTCTGGAGCAATCTCATTAATTATTTCATCCCAGTCTATCTGTCTTGCTTCAGAGTTCTCTAGAGAAATAACTGCCAGATACCTTAACATTTCTTGCCCCATGGACATTCTTAGATAGGTGTTAAATTTTATGTTGCTGAAACTCCTTTCATTAGCAGCCATGGCTGCAGGAAGATAGCAAAAAATACAGTGCTGTTTTTGTGCTAGAGAAACTCACATCTAAGGACCTTTTGAGAATGTAGCTAAAGAGATCAATGAGAGCCTTTATTTCTAAGTCATCTGTAAAGATTTGCTTGCAAAAGCTGGTGAAGAGCTCAATCTCATTCTCAAAATTCTCCAAGTTTAAATCCTCAGGGTCGCTGATTGCTCAATTTCCCAAGTGCCTTTAGGACTGTACTACTGACATTTTTCAGTTTCTTGATCATCCAAAAAGCAAACACTTTTTTCTGACTCAATCATACACATGTATCCTATTTTCCAATTGTGTTAATATTCTATATCAAATGGGGTTGAAAACCTTGCTTTCAACAACTTTTTGGGGATCTGATGACCTTTTGTCCTTTGCAAATTTGTCTGGCATTACTTATCATCTTCAAGATAATTTCTCTTTGTACTGCATGGATAGCCCTAATGTTTCAGCCTGTGAAGCAGCTGCTTCCTTACATTCAATGAATTCACAATACCATAATTCTGATAAAGCATGTCAAAGGCCGCCAAGTAAACTATGAGGTGTTTGAATGTCAAGATCTGTATTCAGCAATTTTTTGCTGATGTCATTAATTTTTTATAAGATAGGGCAGGGGTAGGCAACCGATGGCACGTGTGCCAAAGGCGGCACGCGAGCTGATTTTCAGTGGCACTCACACTGCCCGGGTCCTGCCCACCGGTCCGGGGGGCTCTGCATTTTAATTTAATTTTAAATGAAGCTTCTTAAAATTTTTAAAAACCGTATTTACTTTGCATACAACAATAGTTTAGTTATATATTATAGACTTATAGAAAGAGACCTTCTAAAAACATTTAAATGTATTACTGGCACGCAAAACCTTAAATTAGAGTGAATAAATGAAGACTTGGCACACCACTTCTGAAAGGTTGCCGACCTCTGAGATAGGGTATACTATCTCAGCCAAAGCAAGTAATAACTTTGAAATGTTCACTTGCAAGCTATCAGCTTCCAACTTAAATTATGGCATAAGATCTCTAGCTCATCTAAGGTGTCAAGATCTCCTGATTTCATAGTGTATGGATAGCCTCTGCCCTTGCTGACAATCTTGTCCTGCTTTGGCACTTTAATGTAATGTTAATATGCTTTTTCAAAACCTCCCAACAGCTAGTAGAAGCAGAGAACAGGATATGCAATCTTTGAACAATTCCAAAAAATAGAAAAACTTGAGGAACAAACATGGCAGCAGCTTCTCTGATGAATTCCACTGCCCATTCTCTGAATCTTAATTTTCAACTCCTTTATGTGCTGCTGCCATTAGCTCTGTCATAGTTTTGCCCTCTGCAATTAGTCATATCTAAGCCATTGTTTTTTTTCAGCTTCTCTAAAATAACCTCCTTCATACCCATCCCTGTTTTGGTGTGGATATCAATGAAGTCTTTCAAATCATTAAATGGTGCCCTGAACAAACCACTCAGGATTCTACAAGGGGCCCCAACTGGTCCATTTGGGAAACTAAATGAAGGCGGCTGGGGGATTATGATGGAAGAAATGCGTGAGACATTTTACAAAAAATAAACCCAAACCCACAGGGCCCTTCATGGGCCCAGGCCCAGTTCTACTGGAAGTATTTGAACTCCCTTTCGCACAACCCTAAATGAACCTGTTTAATAACTTGGGGGAGGTAAGAAAATGAATGCCAACAAAGTCCACACCAGACAATTTTTTCTCTAATCAAAATGTAGCAGGAGTTAAGCCAAAAATACATTCCTTGATGGGCAGAGCAGGAATAGCAACTCTCTAGTGCTCTGAGGTACATGGTGTCACTGCGTAACACTGGCCTTTTAAGAGTGAGCATGGCCAGTGCACCTGTGACTGCACAGCTGACGCCAATGAGCTTTAAAAGAGGGCACCTGGAGAGGAAGGGGAACAGAAATCAGGAAAAGGGCAGTAAGAGCAGACATGGAGCTCTCACTGCCTGCTCCCTGGGAATAGGGAGCCCTGGAGAGCAAGGACTACCTGAGTCCCCTGGGAGGGGAGGCAGGGAAGCAGGAGCAGCAGAGCTTCCAATCTCCTGAGAGGGGAGGTGGAAGGAACCTGAGAACTAAAGGTGGGGAAACCCTGAGGAGCAGTAGCCCAGGGGGAGTTGAGGAACTGTTTTTTCACTGATTTGACCTAAGTTTGGTCAATAAAACTACATAAAAGAGACGGTGGCCATGAAAGTGAGTCCTTAGCCCGCTGTGGAGAAGCCCTGCCTTGTTACATGTGGCTTACATTTTCAAAAGTGACCAGTTATTTGGACTGCCTCAATTTTTGTGTGGCCAACTTGAGACTCCATAAAGGGGCCTAATTTTCAGGGGGTGGGCAATCAACGCTTCCCAACAATCAAGCCCTTTATGTTACCACAGAGGGTAACCAAAAATTGAGGCACACCAAATCACTAGTCGTCTTTGAAAATGTGAGGCCATCGTGTGAGTTTACTAGAGTCTGCAGCAGGTATACCTCCCCAGCATGAGAGAGAAACAGGGGTGCATGCTCTGGCCTTGGTGCTGGGGCCTCAAAGTAGTTGCTTGTGTTTGTAGGAAGTGAGGAGGAAGTTAATCTAAAGTTAGTTTTAATAGCAAAGAAACAGTAGGTCCACTGTCCCCATTCTCTTCACTATGAAAGCGCCACTTAAAAATGTGTCAATGCATATAACAGAGAGCGAAGTTCTGGTTCTAAGCGTTGGTACCAGGAATATTCTGATTTGTTTAGGACTCAGTATGCAGTTTTCTAAAAGGTCCGTGCGAATTCTAAAATTTCATATTAAAGAGCAACAGCCACCACTGGGGTGTCTTGGCATAGTCTGTGTCTACTCTTGGGGCTTAAGCAGGAGTCAGACTACTTCAAAGAGTGTATCCTCTCCCCTCCAACAGCAAAGCATTGCAACCTTTGAAAGGAATCTGCACTGCTGCAGAAAGTGATGGTAGTGACAGAAATGATGCTGACAGAGTGACACTGCACATTAGTCTGTGAGAAACTGGCTCATGCAGCCATACCATTGTGCTAAGCAACCCGAGTATGTTCCCTACTTCTCTGGAATGGGTGGGCAGATGTATACATGGAATTACCCACTGTTGGTGCTTGCTCTCGTTTCTGTTTTTGTTATGTTAGTTTGATTAAAAATGTTTCAGCCCATCCAAGGGTTATTAATTAGTAACTTAAGTGACAGTTACTTTATTGGCACCAGCATATTCTTCTCTTCATCCATTACAGTCTCTCCTGGTGAACTCATCCATTCCCAGGGGTTTCACAATCCATCTGATGGATGATAATGCCCAATTCTGCCTTTTCATCTGAATGGCTCAGTTTCTTCCCCTCCCTGCAGACTCTCATCTCTGACATCGTCTTCTGGATGTCCTGCTGCCATCTCATGGTGAAAATGGGATGGATTACATCTTCCATCCTAACCTTCGCACTTCCTTTTCCTTCTTTGACAGCTCCACTTTCCTTTCTCCCCTGTGCTCACAACCTGGGTGTCCTATTGAACTCAGTCCTCCCCATAAAGCAGACCAACAAGATTTGGTGAAAAATCTTCATCTGAAAATATTCTAAAACCTTTTCCCTTCGTAAACCCTTATCTCCATTCCTTGTCATCAAGTGGGTCAACTACTTTAAACTTAGGGTGACCAGACAGCAAGTGTGAAAAATTGGAACAGATTGTGGGAGTTCATAGGCGCCTATATAAGACACAGCCTCAAATATTGTGACTGTCTCTATAAAATTGGGACATCTGGTCACCCTATTTAAACTTCTCATCTCTGTTCTCTCCACCCAACTTGCCCTTGCCCCTATTTAACCTGCTGCTGATAAAATCATCTTCCCACCCCATTGCTCTATATCACTCCTATCTTTGAATCCTTTCAGTGGTTTCATCTTACTTTCTCCATGAAGTTCAAGTTTTTCATCCTTCAAGGCTATGCACAACTCCAGCCCTGATTTTATCTTTTCTCTCATTTCCCACCTACTCCACTCTTTCCTATGCACCCTCTAAGACTCTTCCCAATTGTCCCTGTGCATTTTGCTCCCGTTCTCATCTTTATGCCTCTTCCCCCATGATGCCCCTAAGTTTGCAATTCTCTCTCCATTCATCAAATGATTTCCCTCTCCGCATTCAAATCTCCTCTTAAAACACACTTCTTCCATCAGTCCTGGAACAGACTGACTGTCCCTTTAAAAGAGAGGAGGGTCCAGTACACCTGTGACTCATCAGCTAGTTCCCGAGAAGGCACTCGAGCCCTATAAAGGAGAGAATGTATGGGGAGGTGGCTGCTGCCTAAAACCAGACTGATGGAATCAGGAAGGCCAGGAAGTGAGAACTGACTGAGAACAAAGGAGAGACAGAAGGAGCAGCAGAGGGTTGCCTGAGTGGAAGCTGCAGAACACCTGAAGGAGAGCAAGAACTAGGAGCTGCTGGTGTGGAGCTTGGAGGAAATCTGTTGGGAGGACTGGCTAGAGCTGGGGAACCCTGCCAAGTTGCAGGAAATCTTGTGCAGAAGCCCATAGAAATGAGGGGAAGAACCAGCTTGGTCAGTATAAGCTGGGCCTAGAATCTAGGGGTTGACTGTGAAGGGAGGTCCCCAGTGGTGAGACTCCTGAGCAAGGAGGCAGAGAGAACACTGCAAGGAGCCATCTGGTAGAAGAGCCAAGTGGAGCGCTGTGGGAGGAGTCCAGTAACAAGAGACTGATCCTGGAGGGAGGTTCCCTTGAGCAGGGGTAGAACTAACAGGTGAGAAGGCCCAAGGGAGGGAAATATTACAAGGAACCCTCTTGTGGGAGACCTAACCTGGGGCTACAGGAGACGACTCATGGGAGAGAAGCAGGTTTTGGAACCCTCAGGTAGAGGACCTGGAGAGTGGGGCCCTGGAATAGAGGCTAAAGGAACTGGGATGGAGTGGTTAATGACTCTCCTATGGGCGACCTGGGAATGGTGAGCTTTGAATAGGATTGAAGAGCTGCTGCATTGCAACCTTGGAGAGTTGGGAGCAACTGCTTTGATTCTGAGGGGTCGGCACTTATGAAGAAATGTTTTTGAATTTGCCACTGAGAGAGACAGTATTCTGTTGTGCTGTGCCTGTTCTGCCAAATGTGCCCATGTCAGGGTAACTGTAACAGTCTGGCCCAAGCCGTGGGATTCCAAACCCTTCCTATTACAGAGCATTGCCAGGGCTGCGCCCCACCACAAGGGGCGCACCGAGGGGATCTGCCATATGGTGGCCTCCAGACGATATTGGCATTGCTTCAAGATTGCCCGTCATTCCATGGATCGGGTCTGAACTGGATTGTTTGTGTCTGATTAAGGGCATCCGTACACTTCAAGCTGGCGGGTGTAATGCCCAGCTCAAGGAGAGGTTCCTGCGCTAGCTCTCATCGAGTTAGTGCACTGAAAATAGAGCATAGCCATGCTGGTGTGAGCAATGGGAGGGTCTAGCTTCCCCAAGTAAGTCTCCATGTGAGACCATAGGCACCTACTCAGGGCAGCTAACCCCTCACGCTGCTGCGGTTATATGTCTGTTTTTAGCACACTAGCTCCATCTGAAAAAGTAGGAATAATGCTTCATAATGCTCAGCTTGTTGCCAGTGTTCATGTTACTACAGTGAGGGGCATGGTATAAGAACTGATATAGAATAGAAATGTTAAAAATAAGGCTACATCGGACATGCTCAGGTAATGCTAAAGAGCAGAACCGCGTGTTAAAAGCTCTAGGGATCATTGGGTATTTATCTGGAAATTCTTCTGAATTCAACAGCATTTCCTCCTGACGGTCCAGGACAGTGAGCGCTCTGGGTATGGCTGCACTACAACTGGGAGAGAGTCTCCCAACCTGGGTAGACAGATTCATGCTAGCAGAGCTCGAAAATAGCCGTGTGGGCACTGTGGCTCCGGGGGAGACTCAGGTTAGCCACTTGAGCTCAGACCCGGTGGGGTCAGGTGGATGTTAGAGCCTGAGCTACCACCTGAGTTGCAACATCCCCAGTGCTATTTCTAGCACGCTAACTCGAGCCCTGCTAGCATGAGTCTGTCTACCCAGGCTCAGAGGCTCATTCCCAGCTGCAGTATGTGCCTATCCTTAGGGACAGACTTTTTAAACTTTTCTTTTTACACTCTCTGGCCCTGTGTAATCATTATTTCTGTTACCGGCTGCTTCCAGCAACTTCGGCCTTTGAATTCAAAGCAGGGCTGATCCAGAAAAGATACTTTCATTGCCCACAAACTCCCTCAGTGGGGTAATTCAGAATCAAAGCCTGCCTGTCAGAAGGAGAGCAAAGATAATTTGTTCTATGTAGTACAGGCGCCTCTCTTACTGGGTTACTTGATCACTGCAAAATACTGGTTATCTGAAAAAGTTTTTGTAAAGCACAAGTCCCCTCTCCTCCCACCACCCACTTTTCAGCCTTAATGGAATAGTTCAGAGATAGGAGCAAACTGTGCCTCCTACAAACTCTCGGTCTTCTCGCATCTGACTGCTGAAGCATCTATGCTAGCTTGCTAAGGACATTTTATATAAAGACCTGCAGGAACTGATCCTATGGGCAGTGGCAGTTTTGCCACTGGGGCACTGCCCCACTGAGAAGTGAGACCTGTTACATTCATGTAAATCAGGAGGCACTGGAGGCACAGTGGTATGCATCTGGCATAAATGAGAGGCGAATCAGGCCCTCTATACAAAGCTTCATCAAGGACAAAGAAAAACTATCAGATCACTGGCCTTCTTATGATGTGTTCAAACCAAGGTAAGCACCCCCAAAAGGTAGAGAACTTTTGATCCTGCACTAAACTGTCTGGCCATAAATGTGATATGTTCAGCTCCTTTTTCAAAAACTATAGTGCAGATCATTTTAATAATGACGTGACGCTGAGCTTGGTGCTGCTGGAAATTGTTGTGTGGCTCAACACGATGAGCAGCTCTGAAAAAGGAAATGGCTCCTGGGAAGTCTTTCACTTAACCATCTTAAAAGGTTCTCGTTTATTAAACATCAACAACTTTACTTTTTAATAGTTCCTAAACTCAGGAGAGTTTTGTGTTACCTTTAAAAGAAAGTGCTTAAAATGTTGATCTGCTCCCAAATCAGTTTAACCAGAGAGAGGCAATCAAGCATGTGGGAAAAGCAGGGAACACTTTAGCTATTCAGGTCTAGGTTAGTTTACAGTTGCAGCTGGTTTAGGGCCCAGTGTAGGGTTAGCTTAGGGTTGGAGTCAGTTCAGGGCCCTGGCCTGGTGTTAGGCTTGGGGCCAATTCATTGACTTAGGCAAGTGTTAGTGCTGGAACCAATTAGTGCTTAGAACCATTAGCAATTATCTCTGAGAACCCTTGGAGGACTGGTGAGGTCTCAGAGGACTGGAGAAGGGCAAACATAGTTACCTGTCTTTTAGGAAAGGAGGACCTGGGGGAATTATAGACCAATCAGCCTAACTTCAATATCTGGAAAGATACTGGATCAAACTGTTAATCAGTTTGTTCAAACCTGAAGGATAATAGGGTTATAAGTAATAGCCAACATGGATTTGTCAAGAACTAATTATGCCAAATCAATCTAATTTTCTTTTGACACAGTTCCACATGACATTCTCACAATCAAATAGGGAACTGATGGTTTTGCTTAAATTACTGTAATGTTTTGCTGTCAAACTGGTGGTGGTGGAGGGGGGAGATTTAGTGGAGTCCTGCAGAGGTCTGTCCTGGCTCCGGTACTATTCAACATTTTCATTAATGAGTTGAATAACGGAGTGGAGAATATGCTTATGAAATTTGTCGACTATACCAAATTGAGATGGCACCAAGTTGCAAGGATTTCGGAGGACAGGATTAGAATTCAAAATGACCTTGACAAAGAGAATTGGTCTGAAGTCAAGATGAAATTCAATAAAGACAAGTCCTACACTTAGGAAGGAAAAATCAAATGACCAACTACAAAATGGAGAACGACTGGCTAGACAGTAATATTGCAGAAAAGGATCTGCGAGTTATTTGAATATGAGCCAACCACATAATTCAGCTGTAAAAAGGGCTAATATCATTATGAGGGATATTAACAGGAGTATGTAAAACATCGGAGGTAACTGTCCTGCTCTACATGGCACTGGTGAGGCCTCAGATGGAGTATTGTGCCCAGTATTGGGTACCCCACTTTAAGAAAGATGTGACCAAATTAGAGAGCTCAAAGGAGAGCAACCAAAACAATGAAAGTTTTAGAAAACCTGACCTATGAAGAAAGGTTAAAAAAAACTGGGCATGTTTAGTCTTGAGAAAAAGGGGACCTGGTAACAGTCTTCAAATTTGTTAAGGGCTGTTATTAAGAGGACAATGATCAGTTGTTCTCCATGTTCACTGATGGTAAAACAAAAAGTAATCAGCTTAATCTGCAGCAAGGAAGATTTAAGTTAGATACTAGGAAAATCTTTCTAACTATAAGGATAGTTAAGTACTTGGGAGGTTAAGTGCCTGTCGGAGCTTTTGAAGAACAGGTTAGACAAACACCTGTCAGGTATGGTCTAGGAGGTTTACTTAATCCTTTATGAACACAGGGGAAATGGACTAGATAACCTTGCGACTCTGGCAAACCAGATGCCAGTTCTTGCCCAGGCTGAAGGCATTAATTAAGAACTGACAACCTCATAACTGGAGACCAGACCAGTTCACCTGGTTAGTTTTGCTCAAAGTAGTTATTAGTCTTATGAGAAAGTATTTAGTGTTTAGACTCTATGAAACGCATGTAAGTTGCTGCATGCATTAATCTCACTTGTAATGTCTGTGTTCCATGCTATAAGAAAATATATACGTTTTGCTTTATAACTTTGAAAGTGTTTTGTGCTGAATTTGTGAACCCAGGCATGGGAATTGTCCCTTTTCCCTCGCATATCCAGAAGGACTATCAAAATCAGAGGGGCCATCAAGGAATATTGCAATACAAAGGATTGGTTAATGGCTCTGTTACACATTGGAAAAGCTACATGCAAAGAAACTTCCCCTGTGTACTTGGAAGCTGAATGATGGAAATAAAACAAAGTCACAGGAAAATTTTCCATCTCTCTTTCTTTGCTTTTTGAACTCTGACAGGGCCAGAGACTCTAAACTGAGGCAGAAATCCCCAGAAGTTATCCCTGGGTCCACCCGGAAAGACACTTTGTATTGACAGATCACTACAACTCTGTCATTCCTAGGATTTAGATAACTCATTTGTGTGCATATATTAGCTTGCGTTAACCTATAAATAATTCACATTTCCCCCTCTAGTTAATAAACCTTTAGATAATTTATTACAGGATTGGCTATGGGTGTTACCTTTGGTGTAAGATCTAGGCTTCCATTGGGGTAAGTGACTGGTCTCTTGGGAGTGGAAGCAACCTGAACATGGTGTGATTTTTTTGGTGTCAGTGACTATTTATCACTAAGGGTATGTCTACACTACGAGAGTAGTTAGATTTTACTTAAAGCGAATTTGTGGAACCGATATTACAAAGTCGAACGTATGTATCCACACTAAGGACAGTAATTCGACTTTGTGAGTCCACACTAACGGGGCAAGCGTTGACATTGGAAGCGGTGCACTGTGGGTAGCTATCCCACAGTTCCCGCAGTCCCCGCTGCCCATTGGAATTCTGGGTCGAGCCCCCAATGCCTGTTGGGGCAAAAAATGTGTCGAGGGTGGTTTTGGGTAACTGTCGTCATTCAACCCTCACTCCCGCCCTCCCTCTGTGAAAGCGCCGGCGGGCAATCAGTTCGCGCACTTTTCTGGTGAGTGACAGCGCGGACGCCACAGCACCGCTGCGATCATCACTGCAGTTATGGCTGTTGTCAACACTTCGCGCCTTATCATCCACCTTTTTCAGAGGCAGATGCTGCGAAATCAGGCGAGGAGGCTACGGCAGCACGGTGAGGACATTAAGTCTGAGAGGGGCACAGACCTCTCACAAAGCATGGGACCCCGCGCCATGGACATCATGGTGGCAATGGGTCATGTTGATGCTGTGGAACGGCGATTCTGGGCACAGGAAACAAGCACGGACTGGTGGGACCACATAGTGCTGCAGGTCTGGGATGAATCACAGTGGCTGCGAAACTTTCGGATGCGTAAGGGAACTTTCCTGGAACTTTGTGAGTTGCTGTCCCCTGCCCTGAAACGCAAGGACACCCGGATGCGAACAGCCCTGACTGTCCAGAAGCGAGTGGCCATAGCCCTCTGGAAGCTTGCAATGCCAGACAGCTACCGGTCAGTCACGAATCAATTTGGAGTGGGCAAATCTACCATGGGGGTTGCTGTGATGCAAGTAGCCAACGCAATCATTGTGCTACTGCTCTCAAAGGTAGTGACCCTGGGAAACGTGCAGGTGATCATAGATGACTTCGCTGCGATGGGATTCCCAAACTGCAGTGGGGCTATAGATGGAACTCACATCCCTATCCTGGGACCGGCCCACCAGGCCAGCCAGTACATTAACTGAAAGGGCTACTTTTCAATGGTGCTGCAAGCACTGGTGGACCATAGGGGACATTTTACCAACATCAACGTTGGATGGCCGGGCAAGGTTCATGACGCTCCTGTTTTCAGGAACTCTGGTCTGTTTAGACGGCTGCAAGAGGTATTTACTTCCCGGACCACAAAATAACTGTTGGGGATGTGGAGATGCCTATAGTGATCCTCGGGGACCCAGCCTATCCGCTAATGCCCTGGCTCATGAAGCCGTATACAGGCGCCTTGGACAGTGAAAAAGAACTCTTCAACTACCAGCTGAGCAAGTGCAGAATGGTGGTGGAGTGTGCTTTTGGACGTCTGAAGGGGAGATGGAGAAGCTTACTGACTCGCTCTGATCTCAGCGAAACCAATATCCCCATTGTTATTGCAGCTTGCTGTGTGCTCCACAATCTCTGTGAGAACAAGGGGGAGATGTTTATGGCGGGCTGGGAGGTTGAGGCAAATCGCCTGGCTGCTGATTACGCCCAACCAGACACCCGGGCGATTAGAAGAGCCCAGCGGGACGCGCTGTGCATCCGGGAAGCTTTGAAAGCTAGGTTCCAGAGTGACCAGGGTAACCTGTGACTATTAGGTTTTTTTAAACAGAAGCTGAACCTGCCCCCGTTTCTTTACCCAGTTAATGTTGACTATCCTCTCCAGTTACCAACCCTCTTCCCCCCTTCCAACACACCTTTAAAAATAAAATAAATGAAACTTTGTTCATTAACACTTTTTTCTTTATTAAGGATTTCGCGGTAAAAGGTTGAAACTGGGACGCAGACTGTGGTTGGGAGCGGGTGTAGTGATGGAAAGGACGCTTCTAAACTCGAGGAATGACAGGCTCCTGCACCTAGAGCGGTCCGCAGTGGTGGACTGGTTGTTTCAACGGAGCCTGCCACGACTCCTTTTTGGGACTCTGTGTGTGGGGGCTATGTAACTTTGTGGCGGGGGAGGGCGGTTACAGATACCCTGCTGCGTGGCTCTGTCATCCAGGCTAAGGACCGCTGCATAAGATCTGTAACCGCCCTCCCCCACCACAAACTCACATAGCCCCCCCCCCCCCCCAGAACATGAAAACCACGTCCCAGACTGACCAGTGTGCCTAGTGACTGCAATGTGTGTGTGACCTTCTGCTGAACCTGCCCCCGTGTCTGTACCCTGGTAAAGGTGACTGTCCTCTCCAATTACCAGCCCCCTTACCCCCTTCAAACACACTGTCCTCTAAAAGAACATGACGGAAACAGTAATTAACAGAAACATATTTTTTATTAAGAACTACACAGTTAGGGGATGAAACTGGGACGCGGGCTTGGGTGAGGTGCATTTGGAGGGAAGGAAAGGACGTATCAGATCTTTGGGAATGAGAGCCTTCTGCAATTTAAGCAGTCTGCAGGGGTGGAGAGCCTGTTTTCACGGCCCCTGCCGCTCCTCCTTCTTGGGACTTTGGGTGAGGGGGGATGGGACTTTGTGGCGGGGGAGGGCGGTTAGAGATAGAATGCAGCGGGGCTCTGTCCTCCTGCCTCCAGTCCTGCAGAACATCTACAAGGCGCCGGAGCGTGTCCGTTTGCTCCCTCATTAGTCCAAGCAGCATTTGAGTCGCCTGCTGGTCTTCCTGCCACCACCTGTCCTCCCGTTCGTTGTGTGATCGCTGGTATTGCAACATGTTCTCCCTCCACTGGGTCTGCTGTGCCGCCTCGGCTCGGGAACAGACCATAAGTTCTGAGAACATCTCATACCGTGTCCTTTTCTTTCGCCGTCTGATCTACGCCAGCTTCTGGGAGGGGGATGCCAGGGTAGCTCGGGAGACACTTGCAGCTGTGGGATGGGAAAAAGGGAGTGAATTCCTCAAAAAGATACATTTTTGCAAACAATGAATATAGTCTTTCTCTGTGAACAAGACCATGCACAGTACCTATCACATGTGCACTCAGTACAAGGTCGAATTTTCTGTCTTCACATTGAGTGCCTGGGGTCTTGCTGTATCGATTACACAAGTGGGGCCGGACAACGAAATTCTGCTAGCAGGCGGCCATGGTAAGCCGTAGACTTTTGGCTGCTTAAAGCTTAATTTACAGCAGTGCCCTCCTTTCATGTTCCAAGCAATGCTCCTAGCGTTGGCCAGTTCCTGCTGCCGGCGATCCGGCCAGCATGAACTCTGCCCCTGTCCCACCCCCGTCGCGGCTGTCCCCGGGAAAGATCCCTGCATGCTGCTGGCGAACCGCTCAGCCGGAATGGTTCGCCTCCCCACCCCCACCACGTGGCTGTAAACCACCGGTTACAGTTATTTAAAGGAACAGGCAATCAGTCCCCATACTAAAATTCCCCTAATTCAAAGCAGGTCACCATGAGTGATATCACTCTGATGAGGATTACGGAGACAGAGAAAGACCGCATGCTGCGTGAATGCCAGCAAACACCAGGGCCATATGCTGCCATGCTTTGCCAGGCAATGATACCGGAGTACCTGCTGCTAGCCTGGCATGGAAAAGTTTCCTACCATGGAGGAGGCAATAAGGCCGCTCTCCCCAGGAACCTGATGCAAAGGCTTTCACATTACCTCCAGGAGAGCTTCATGGAGATGTCCCAGGAGGATTTCTACTCTATCCCCCAGACATGTTAACAGACTTTTCCAGTAGCTGCACTGGCAAGGACTAAAAGGTTAAGCGCCTAGGGCAAACTAATCATTAAAAACCCATTGCTAACATACCATGCCTATTCTATTCAAAATAAATGTTTAAAAAACTTACCTACTGATCCTTCCCCTGATTCACGGTCCGGGTTACCGCTTTGGGAGGGTTGGTAGGTGATCTTCTTGAGGGTGATGAAGAGATCCTGACTGTCGGGGAAATCAGCGTTGAAAGCGCTGTCGACTGCCTCGTCCTCCTCATCTCCTTCCTCATCTTCCCCGTCCGCGAACAGCTCTGAGGAAGCGGCCGTCGACAATACCCCATCGTCAGAGTCCACAGACAGTGGTGGGGTAGTGGTGGCGGCTGCACCTAGAATGGAATGCAGTGCCTCGTAGAAACGGCATGTCTGGGGCTGGGATCCGGAGCGTCCATTTGACTCTTTGGTCTTCTGGTACACTTGTCTCAGCTCCTTGATTTTCACGCAGCACTGCGTTGCATCCCGGCTGTATCCTCTCTCTGTCATGGCTTTTGAGATCCTCTTGTAGATCTTCGCATTCTGTCTTTTCAATCGCAGCTCCGAAAGCACGGACTCATCGCCCCACACAGCGATCAGATCCAAGACTTCCCGATCAGTCCATGCTGGGGCCCTCTTTCTATTCTGAGATTGCATGGTCACCTCTGCTGGAGAACTCTGCATCGTTGCCAGTGCTGCTGAGCTCGCCACGATGTCCAAAGAGGAAATGAGATTCAAACTGGCCAGACAGGAAAAGGAATTCAAATTTTCCCTGGGCTTTTCCTGTGTGGCTGGTCAGAGCATCCGAGCTCGGACTGCTGTCCAGAGCGTCAACAGAGTGGTGCACTGTGGGATAGCTCCCGGAGCTATTAGCGTCGAATTCCATCCACACTAACCCTAATTCGACATGGCCATGTCGAATTTAGCGCTACTTCCCTCGTCGGGGAGGAGTACAGAAATCGATTTAAAAAGACCTCTATGTCAAAATAAATAGCTTTGTTGTGTGGACGGGTGCAGGGTTAATTCGAATTAATGCTGCTAAATTCGACATAACCTCCTAGTGTAGACCAGGTCTAAGTCCAGTTTGTCTGGGTGGCAAGATAGACTGGAGAGTCTAAGAGGACTGTCTGTGACTCCATGGTAAGATGGGTATAAAGATCCAGGAGTTCATGTTTGTTACTGGCTTGGTGAAATCTAATTATAGAAAACACCACCAGTTTGGGGTGTCTGCCCTGTTTTTGACAGTCTGCCCTCAGGTAGGCATTCACAGTCATGAGCTACTCCAGACAGCATGACAGACCTCTGGGGGTCCTCTCTACTTTTACATTTCTATGATTTATATTGCAGTGGTGCCTACAGGCCAACCAGGTCAGGTCCCACTGTGCTATACGAATATATAATATACTCTTTGGGACAGAGTGACACAGTCTGAAAAACAATGTGGTAGTCTAAGTGTACACATGTAGTCATATGACGCCAAAAATAAATTGATGGTATCCATGCAATGTAAGAATGAATACCATGTCTAGCTGCAGATAAAGCCAATAGGACTCCAGTAAGGCAAAAAGCTTTAAAGGATTTGGATTAGATTAAGCATAGTTTGGTTACAAAACGTATTTGTTTAATGAATTACTAAATAACTGTCTCTCTGGGTAACTAATATAGTTCTAAGTAGGCAATACAATATGTAAGCACACTTTGAGGGAAATACATTGAAGTCTTTGCTATCGATGCCAATGGCACCAGGATTTCACCACTTGAGTTTAGACGTTTGTACTTAAAACTTGGAAGTTTCTTGGGTGGCTGGGTGCAGTTATGTCACGGGGCCAAATCCTTCAAGTTGGGTGCCTAAAATTAGGCATCTAATTCCATATTAAGATACCTACCGGTAAATAACTGAGCTGATTTTCAGAAGTGCTGAACACCCACATAACTCCCACTGAAGTCATGAGTATTATGAAACTACCCTGCCACAGGCCTCCTACTTCTCAAGGAAGATAATGGAGCAGAAGATGCCTCTTTTGACCCGTCCTCATGAGGAATGTAGTTTGCTTTTTCTGAGAGACACACTAGTGTGTATTTTGCATTCTTTTTAGCAGGCAATGAATACTGAAAAATCAGCCATCTGTGCACAAGTCATGAAGGGAATAAATGATTATTTTTCAAAGTGATTTGTTGCTAATTTCCCAAAAGAAAAAAACAATAAAAGCTAACATTTTTTTTCAGCTTTATCCCCATTAAAATGCTTTTAAGCAACATCTGCTGTTGGGATTCCTGCGTGGCATTTTCCTTAGGCTTTAACCACATAAATACAGCAAAGCAGCATCAACAGAGGCAGCGGATATTGGTGATGAGAGCTGCTGTGCACTAAGATTAGTATTAATCCACAAGGGCAAATATTATTCCTCAGACAACTCCTGGAAGCTATTTTTAATGTGGTCTCTTTAGTGGCCATCCTGTTTCATTTGTAACTGCTCTGATCTTTCTCCATATTTGTTCTCTCTAGTCAACTTTTATTTTCACTATTTTCCATTGGAAATTCATCATTAAAGAAAATGTGTTCAGATTCATCATGGCTATCAACAGAGCTCTTCCGCGGGACTTAATGCTCCATGTTTACTCTGCCTAGCCAGCTGAATTGTTACTGCACAATATTCTTCACCTCCTCATTTTTGCATAGCTACATATTTTAACTCATATACAACATGTTTTTGAAACTCCCAATACACTAAATTGACTGCCAAGGTGAAAAGGCTGGGAATGAGTGTGCATGGGTAGGGGAATTCTTTAAAAAATAGCCAGTGATAAAAAAAAATGCTGTTTTGGATAAAAATAAAGCCCCATGGCTTGCTGTGGATTTTAAGCCTAGGAAACACGTACTAGTTAGTTACTCTCTCTCTCCGTACGTTCCAAGACAAAAAAACTGTTAAACCACACTTAAGGCTGATACTGTATATAAGTAATTAAAGTAACAAAGAGTCCTGTGGCACCTTATAGACTAACAGATGTATTGGAGCATGACGAAGTGGATATTCACCCACGAAAGCTTATGCTCCAATACATCTGTTAGTCTATAAGGTGCCACAGGACTCTTTAGTAATTAAAGTGTCAGTTACAAGAATTATGTTATTATCTGAAACCCAAGTATTATGAACCCAGAAAATTCAGAATAAAGGTTAAATTTAAAAGACATCCCACTTTGCTAAGGCATGGAAATGCATGCTTAAGGCACCCAGAAAACCTTAATTCTACCATGTAATGATGTCATGCAATCAAAATATGATTTTGACAAAGATTTTTTAGGTCTTGTGGTCCCAGTTTTGATTAAACTGATTTCTAAAGACAAAGGGATTTTTCCCCTTATTTTTTCCCTTCTTGGTGTCACTATAGGCCATGTAAATTCTCCCAGAATCATTCTGTGCTCAGCTGTAAGTTTTGGGAAGATACTCTGTATTTTTCATATAAAACAAAGAGACTGAATCCTTGCTTTAGGTGCAAAATCAAACAATCTTACCAATGGAGTTGTGATCAGCTGCTTCCATAATATTCTAAAACATTCTTTCAAAAGTAGTATAATACACTCATTGCATGATAATGGCTTAATATACAAATAGACGCATTAATTATATGTTCATACATATATTTATGATGGTGGTATGGAATATTATGACATGACTTTTAGCCTAGAATTGAAGCTACAATAGATTAGTGTTAACTAGTAAAGCTGGGACTGAAAGAAATAATAGCCAAATCCTCAGCTGTACCAGCGGTCTCTATTCAGTGTAGCTGGGATGGGAGGGAGGGACAAAAGTGACTTTAAATTACTTTAAACTTTCCCCTTGGTCCCTGGGATTGTTGGGACTGGTTCAGCTGACAGCATAAGTTGCAACAGTCTCAGGGGGTAGTGAGGCTGCCTATTATGCCAGCCACGTACCAGGGGAATGAGCATGTAGTGGCTGTGTCCCCTCCTGTTTGCAGGAACGATATACAGCCAACTCTATCAGGTGGAGATTTATTTCTCTTTGCCTTGCCCATAGAATTCCCCCCTGACCAGGGAGGGCAACTTGGAGGTTGGTTTGCATCACTCCAGCGGTGCCTCCCAGCATTATTGGAGGCCAGGATCTGGCCCAGTAATTGTTCTTTAACAATTATCATTTGCTGATATTTTCTTGCACCATATCTTGCTGAATTTCTTTTACCCTATTCCCTGCCAATCTCTTTTCACCTTGATATGTACACTTAAAATCCACTGTGTTGCTGTGGTGGGTTGTGGAGCCCCTGTCTCTGGGTTGGCAGTTTAAGAGTTAACATCCTTCACCTGGAAGGGCCACTGCTGCTTGCACAGTTTGCAAAAAATACTCAGAAGATGGTAGAAACAGCTGGAGAAGAGAGACCGGCTCCTCTTCACTCACACTGTATACAGAGTTCAGTCAGAGGGGGAAAGAAGGTATGTAATGGGATTTACAGTAAGCATTGTGTTATGTGGTGTTTTCCTTAAAACCTCAGCTCCTGGAGTTAAGTGATTATGTGAGAATTTCAGCTTTCACTTAAAAGAAAAGAAAATTTCTATTCTTGTGGTTTCAGAGAAAAGCTTGAAAATGTGACTCGAGTGCATCATGACATACAGGCTCAGAAATCAGCAGGTAAATACTCTACCCACCCTCTCATCTATTATAGTAAAAAACTCTCCTGACTTTTGAAAGTTTGGAGTTGGTAGTACATTGGGAAGAGACCTCTAGGTCTCTCCAGAGGGCTGACCCTCCCGATCTCTCTTGCTTCAGAATCCTTTCAACCCTGTGGAGGGCTGCAAGAAAGAAACAGCTTGAGGAGTATATTCCTTTCTATTTTCTTTGAGAGTTTCCTACATGGTTACAATAGCTGGAGACTGGAAAGTCACCAGAAGGAGTAGTAGGCCCTTCTCTTTGACATTGGCTAAGGTAAGAACTGAGGTGGTGTCTTTGTTTGGGGGTTGGCCTTAGGAGAGCAAAGAATAGTGTTGTTTCGACCTTTGTTTGCCCTGAAAGGAGGAACTTTCTGTGGTTTAGCTGGAGCGCTAAACCTTTTCAAATCTCCAACCAGCCTGTGGGGAATCGCCTCTTGTGGAGAAACTAAGGTACAGGCCTGATGAGATTACCTTTCCACAGTGACCTTGACAATAAAGGCCTGTCACTATTACTATGTTCCCTTTCTTGTGAATTCCTTTTCTGCAGATGTTCGCCTTCATGGGCTGAATTCTTCCTGATGTAACAGCAATAATAAATCTGAGGTACCTACATTGAAGCATGTAAGTGAGATCAAAATCTGGTCCTAAGAGTTTCTGAGGACATCCTCTGGTGGGAGTTAATTACATCATGTATTGAGTTATCCCCAGTGGAATGCAGGTTATATACTACTGTCTCTAACTTACCAGAGAGAAATGTTAAAGTGCATAGAAATGAAGTGGCCACTGGCAATTCTAAAGGAAGGTTTTGATGCTCATGAAAGTTACCAGAGAGAGTCCTCAACTTTAATAAATGTAATTAATATAGTGATAGCGTTATTATGGCATTCCTCTCTGGTGTTGTGATTGCAACCAAAGGCACCTATTGGGATCTGAGCACTGGACTTGGCTAGGTAGTATACAAATCTATGAAATTACATTGTCTCTGTTCTGAAGAGCCTGCAATCTACTTTTAGTCAAGATGCAACAAGTGAGTATAACAAACCATAGGAGGGAATTGGGGATGGTACACTAAGTCAAATTCTCCTTTTAAATATTTACCATTCTGACACATTTTGTATAATAAAGGGGGAAATGACAAAAGAAAAACCATGTATGCAATCAGTGGGTCAAGACTGATTCTGCACTGCCTTATCCCTTAGCCTGTGCAAAATGGACATGAAATGTTTCCAGTCAGGTTTGGTAGCATTTTCCACCCATTGTGTATAGCTCTCATCACCAGTGTGAAAAATTCTACTATGTTCAGAGCAGTGTAAAACTGGGCCCTTCATGCCTAAAATGTCAGTTGAGCCCCAAGCTACAACAGCCAATAGAAGAAAACTTACGATACGTGTTTCCAGTTAACAAGTAATGCCGACAATGATCTCTCTCTAGAGATGAGCCTGAGATGCAGCCTTTCAAACACTCCACAGTCTAGTAGTATGCAAATCTGGAGCATGATTCTGTTTACACTGACAACGTTTTAAAGTAGGCATAAATGAGCTTCTGTCAGTCGAGTTGGAAATGGTGTAAATGAGATTAGAATCAGGCTTCTGGAATTCTGAACTGGATCCATCTATAAAACAAAAGTATAAAAAGGATGAGGAGGAACAGATTTGATCCATAGCAACTCTGTCTTCAGTGGAATTACCCTAGCTATAATGCCCAGTACGGCAAGGTGCTGGGCACCATCGTCTTCCAGTGATATGCATTTTGAAGCTGAAGGTGCACAGCAACTGGCAACACCTGCCAAGTGCACCCGAGATCAGAATCTAGACCCTCATGTTTAGGAGGATTTGAGGCCGGGTCTTCACACTCAGTTTAATTAAACCAAACCCAGCTGTAATCCTTGCAAAAATAGGAGCAGAATAATCAAAGTGGCTTTTTAGGAAACTGACAGCATGTGAGGCAGAAAAGCTATCAGCCTGTCAGGGGTGAATGGATGTGGATCACAAGATGGTCAAAGACTGTTACAGCTGATAAGTAATGACGAGAAAACTTCTGCAAACACTTTCTTTTTAAACTATCTGACATGTTGAGGCTGGTTGCAAAACCTCAGCTGGCATGTTGTCTAATTGCTTGGTCTCTTTATACTGACAGTAGCACCTGCTTGTCACCAAGGAGAGAGGTTGTAGCTAATGCTGCAAACCATCTAAAGAGTGAAATCCACACATACTCGGATGGGGAAAATCATGTGGAAGAAACAGTTTTATTGCTATTGCCTTCTTTAAACCAGAAAACTCAAACTAAACAGGTCTCTCACTGGCAAAAAATCTACTCTGAGCAAAAGTAGTGTTTAACCAATCTCTAACAAGCACGTTATGGGTTTTATAAAAGACTTCACAGGATACTAATCCTTATGTTTCAGGGCATAAGTAATGTGGGGGGTTAGAAAGAATTCCCTTTCCCCATTATTTAGCTTCAGTGAGTTTCTGTTTGTTGCTTTTTGTCTGAAACATCAAGTAAAAACCACGGTCAGAGGCATGTTACAGGTGTAGATGGACCAATGATCTACTTTGACTTGGCAACTGCTGTGTTCTTCAGTTTCATAGGAACACAGGATTATGTTAAAATTATGGCCTGCCCCATATGTGCAGAGCTGAGAACCAAGGCAATCTTTGTGCTGTTGCATTAGAGCTACTGTTAGCACTAGCTTCTCCAAAGTGGGTGGTGGAGTGGGGCCTGCCTTCCCAGGTGTTTGGGCACAAAGGGAGCAGACACTGTATTCTGTTGGAAGGTGCTAGTCCTTGGAGCTCCATAAAGCACTATACATGAGCCAGGCACAGTGCCTCCTGTAAATCCTCCTGGGGCAATATACCTCTCAGCTATAGCTATATGACCCAATCCAACCCTTACTGAAGTGGAATATAATATGATAATAGGCACCAAAGAAAGACCAGATATTTTTTTAGACGCCGACAACAGAAATGATTGCAGAACTGAGATTACCCAAAAAGGGAATGTCGTTGTTTTCTTTCTTGAAAGAGATTGTAAAAGGTGCATAAAAGTTCTATGGTGGAAATGGTTGTAAATAATAAAATAGTCTTGGGAATGGCAACAGAATGGTTACAGCACTAATTAAATGCTGCTAAAAAAGCATACTGAGCAGATCCTCTGCACTGTACTGCCTTACGTTCCTTATCTGATCATGACGTACCCTATGGAGACTTTAACAACTATGTGGAGTTTTCAAAATAATCATTCAGGTAATTAATCAAGTACACTCAAGGCACTGATCTCTCTCTCTCTCTCTCTTCCCACCCCCGCCCTTTTTACTCTCTTAATTCTGAAGATCTCTGCATTCATAATGCAGCAAAAGAAAAGTAGACAAATGAATAGTATGAATCTGATACAAATGATTGTTTTTGTATATTGCAGTTGCCAAGAACCCAGCAAAAAAACACCCCACAATCCTATAATCAATCCCACATAAAC
Source organism: Chrysemys picta bellii (assembly GCF_011386835.1). NCBI lineage: Eukaryota > Metazoa > Chordata > Testudines > Emydidae > Chrysemys > Chrysemys picta. The sequence goes on along the minus strand of NC_088792.1, from coordinate 70,928,856 downwards.
TATTGTTGCCCTGGAGTATGGAAAGAAAACTATAGATTAGGTAATTGTAGTTTACAAGTTTGCAAGTCAGTGCAGTCAGGGAGCCCAATTTTCAGATTGCCTACAAAAGACATCAAAATCTCATATGAGCACTTAGATCAGCACTAGGGATCCGATCGGCTTAGTTTAGTGATTAGTGTGCCTAGATGTTGATTTAAAGTCTAAAATATTGGATTTGGACAGCCTGTTTAGGCACTTCTTTAATAAAGAAAAACTGTACCCATTGTAAATATATGTACTATACTTCAGAAGAGCTAGAAGTATTTGAACTTTAATGGTCAGATCTTGAATGTCTCAATTTTGTTTCTACTCTAGATATTGTATTAAATGTTGGGTCTATATCTTTTCTCAATATATTACTTCAAAAATGCTCTAAATGTGCAGTAAGGTGGCTGCTGTTTGGATGTTACTTATTTATTTATATAGCACCCAAAGTGAGTTTGGAACATTATAGACAACTAGATGACAAGGTCATTGCCCTGAGTAGCTTACACTCTAAATAGGCAAGTGTGATGGGAGTGTCCACCCTACACAAGGCCTGGAGGGGTTAAATTGGCTAGGCAGGCCAATTAACTGCCCAGGCTGCACCTGGAGAAGGAGACCGGGAGCAGGGATTTAAGTAGAACAGGCTCAGCTGGGCAGGAACAGGAGCAGCCTGCAAGAGCTTAGAGCAGAAGGGGGCTGTAGGGAGGGAGTCTGCAGTCACTCCCTGGGAGAAGAACAGTGTATTTGGGCTACTAGAGACAAGAAGCCCACAGTCATTCCCTGGGAGGAGGGTTTATGGCTTGGCAAGCCCAGAGTCAAGAGAGAGCCAGAGAGGTCGGCAAGGCTCAGGGACAAGCAGCGAGGTATGGGGTAGATCAAACCTTGATGGCCGATGAGAAGGCCCCTGAGCTGTTACCCAGAGTAGAAGGTCAGCCTGGGTCCCCTTACCAGCTGCTGACAAAGTGACATCAGCAGGGCAGTGAGAGGAAGACTGCTTGAGCCCATTGTCAAGAGGCACTTTGATACCCCAGAAGTTGGGAGACATGTATGGTAACCTGTCTGGAGGGCTGGGTCAGGAAGAGGAGGCTGTGGTTCTTGGCGTGAGAGGGGTCTGCAGAGTGAGAGGATGATGGGAGAGAGACTGCTGGAGGAGGGTGCAACATCTAGCCAGACCTAATCCCCAGGATGGCCAGGAAGAGGCATCACCAACTGTGAGTGGGATCCCGTGACCATAAGAAACAGACAAGACATGGGAAACAACAAAGGCAAGTGGTTGAGGAGCTCTGATGGTTAGCAGATGTCCTGTTAGTTCAATTTTTTTGTCATTGTTCTTTTCATTGATGCACTCTGCTTGGGTGGGTCAGGATTAAGAGGCTTTGAGATTTATTTTTTTTAAGAGGTATCTATCGGAGACTGGGGATCAGACAAATACCGCCCCAGATGGTGGAGGATGAGGTGTGAGTTGCAGTGTGGGTTGAAGTGCTGTGCTGAAACTACCCTGTGTAGTCCCTGCTAGTGTGAACTAAAAGGTACCTCTTCCAACTCGGGGTGTGTGGGAGGGGGAAGCAGTGAAATTAAGGTGAACTAGGTACCTTTTAATTCTTCCTTGAGGTTTTTGTACATGTGGCTCCCACTTATGGTGCAGCAGCGGCCCCTGCACAGGAGTTTGGAAGTGCAAATAGCTGTGTCCACTACAGGTGGCACATGCTCCCTTCTTGCCCACGTGTGCTACTTTAGTTAGTTTAGTTTGTTACCGTTACAACTTATCAGCTTTTAACTTAGTTATTAGATTAGGGAGGTAATGCCAACCTCTGCAATTCCTGGGAGTCATCTCTCCTCCCTCAGGAGCTTTAAAGATGATCTGCTGGAGCAGTCAGATATAGCTTAGGGATCATTAAGCCAAACCTGCAATCGGGCTGTAGTTCCCTTCCCTAGTACCAAGAAAGAGCAAGGCAGAGTGATAGTTACCCAGGGAGCCACTCAAGGCCTTATCAAGGAAGAAGGCAGCACTGGAGGATCCACTTACCTCAGTAGCCCCGAGCTCAAAGAGATCTAAGACAAATTCTTCATGGGTTCCTTGGTGCTGCAGCAGCAGCACTCACAGCACACCCTGGCAAGAGCAGAGGCTACAGGATCAGGGTGCTCACATGCTAACTCCTCAGTACTGGCTCAGGGAGTGCCTAGGACAGTGTCAGCCCCCTGTGGTACTGAGACTATCTTCTGCAGGCAAGAAGTACCTGTCAGTGGTGGTACCAGGCTCCTCCTCCTTTTCTTGGCAGTACCAGAGATCCCTTCAACTGTCACTTTCAGAGACACGGATGACATCAGAATAACTCCAGAATTAGGCTCCCCTTTGTTGTATTATTTCCCTTTTCCAGCTGGAATGAAGACTCCACTGGGACAGTCCAGGGTACCTGTCACGAAGATATCACTGCATTCTGGGAGTCACAGTCATGCTTAACTGCTTATTCCTCAAAATCAAGCAGTGCCTTCAAATGCAGCTCCCCACTCTGAGGACTCTTCATTATCATCTGCAATATCTTCCCAAGCACCTAGTCGAGACTATTCACCAGAGCTTCACTCATCTCACTCACTCATGATAAGGGTTATGATAAGATAATTTATCTTGAGGACTCTACCTTTAGACCCCCATCACATGAATAAGCTTGTGACAACCTTGTTGGGCCCATATGCAACCATGGCTTTATTCAGCTACCCAGGAACCTCCTTGAGTAATCCATCAAAACCCTATTTCTCTACCAATACCTCAACTGACTACAGAATTGCAACACTCTTTGAGGAAGAGGAAGGAGATGTTCAAGATACCCCTTTTTCACCTAGACCTCTCTACTCCTACTCAGGATAAAACCTCCATGACTTCTTTGGGGGATGATTTTAAGACTTATCAAGAACTTTTAGAGAGAATGGCAGATGTCTTAGAGCTTCCTTTGGAGCTGATTCAGGAGAAGACAAAGTTATTTGCTATCTTACTACCACGTTGCTCAGAACAGAATAGCCCTTCCAGTTAATAAAGAAATTCTTGATCCTGCTGAGGAATTTTGGGTTACCCTGTCACACCAAATTTGAAAAGGACTGAATAAAAAGATCAAGTCCCTCCTCAAGGATTTAATATTTTTATTCACACCCACCACTGTCATCCCTTGTAGTCACCGCAATAAATGAAAGAGCCAAACAAGTCTACAAATCTGCCAAGTTTTTTATTTCATTTTTTTTTAAACCTTTTTGGTCAGGTTTATTCTTCATCCATTCAGATCAGTATAGTGAACTACTAAACTATGCTGGCTAGATATTCATTGACACAGTAGGACAATATCATTCAGAAAATCTTCTAGACTCTTCATAGTAGATGGTAGTTCATTGGTGTATCAATCTCCTCTCAGATTATCAAGATTTCTTACATCATGAATAAGTAACAGCTACTAAATTGAGTGACTGCTCATTCTATTAGGACTCAAGCTATCCTGGCAGCATGTTTCAGCAGAGTTCCAGTCATTGAAATTAGTAGAGCCGTGACATGGTCTCAGTACACACATTTACCAACCATTACTCTGTAGTATCAGCATCTAGAGCAGATGCTCAATTTGGAAGAGCAGTTCTGCAGTACATTCCAGAAGAACAACAGTTACCACGTGGTAAGTAAATGTTGCTTCATGCTGTGATAAGTGAAGTGGGGAACTCCCTTTTATGGACACCCAGCCAGCCAGTTAGCTATAAAGTCCCTCTTGGTGGCTGCTTGCTTTACCTGTAAAGGGTTAAAGAATCCCCCAAGTAAAGAAAAGGGAGTGGACACCTGACCAAAAGAGCCAAAGGGAAGGCTAGAACTTTTTAAAGGGGGCGGGGGAAAGCTTTCTCTTTGTCTCTCTGTTCTTCTCTCTGGACTGAAGAGCTGGGGGCAGTGTAAAGTTTGGACCAGGTATGAAAATTCATCGTCCATACCTAGAAGGATTCATTGGGACAGGGAATGTTTAGGTAGATGCGATTAGGTTTATTTCCTTTTTTCTTTCTGTAAGGCTTGTGGACTCCTCTGTGCTAACCCCAGATGCCTTTGTTTGCTTGTAACCTTTAAGCTGAACCCCCAAGAAAGCTATTTTGGGTGCTTAATTTTTGGCATTGCTCTTTTAAAATCTAGCAAAAGCCTAAATCCCAGATGTATCTTCTTTCTTTTTTGTTTTTAATAAAATGTACCTTTTTTAAGAACCTGATTGGTTTTATGTCTTAAAATGTCTCTGCATATGGTTTTTCAATTAGCTGGTGGCAACAGCTGGGTTTCCCTTTTGTCTGTTTTCTTTCTCAGGCTTCCCCAAGAGTCTGCATGGGGGAGTTATATTGCAACTCTTCAATGTGCGCTGCAACTCACATCACTGAAGTCCACACTGGGGGGGCTGTGTAGACAAGCTCTTCATTGTTTTGCATATTTTGTGTTCATTTACACCTCTACCACCTTTGTGTAAAACGTCACTAAATTGGAATAGAGAAACTGGCCTGATGTAGCTCTGAATTACCCTCTATAGTCCAATAACTTCAGAAGTATTGCTTAACTGAATAATTTATGGTATTCACACTAATCACTAGAAAAGGTAGGTAGATATAGTCAAATAAATATTTATGTTCCTTATTTGGAAAGAAGCAGGATAATGAATTCACATCTTACAGTGATAATGAAACACTTTCTATTATATGAGTAACTAGGGAGGAAGTTAAAGAGCACCCAACAGTATATAAATTGGCTGAGGCGCAATCTGAATCATTAATAATTTACTTATTATTTTTTTTAAACAAATCTTGAAACTCTGGGGAAGTTCCAGAGGACTGAAAAAAGCTAATGTTGTATAAATAGCTAAAAAGGATGAATGGGATGACCTGGTAAATTAAAGTCAAATTAGCCTGACCTAGCTTTCTGGTAAAACCATTGAAAAGCTGATGTGGGATGCAATTAGTAAAGAATTTAAAGACTGTTCTGTGGAAAATAAGTCTTGTCAAGCAAACTTGTCTTTTGATGAGATCACAAGTTTAGCTGATAGAGTAACTGTGACATAATATACTTATATACAGAAGTCTAATTTGTTTGTCCCCCATGATCATTATTTTTTTTTTGTATAGTACTTTTAAAAAAATTCAGAAGTCCATATTAAATGGAATAAAAACTGATTAACAAATTTTAAAAAAGTATTCTTAAATCATCCCCCTATGGGAGAGTTTGTAGTGGGGAACAGTAGTAACCTGTTCTTGGCCCAATGCTATTTAATATTTTCATCAATAGTCCTGAGGAAAATACAAAATCATTTTTAGTAAAATCTGCTTATATTACAAATTAATGGTGGTAAATAATGATAGGGAAAGGAATCATACAGGGCAATCTGGATCACTTGGTGAGGTGGCTCAGTTGAACAAGTGCTTTAATATGGCCAAATGCAGGGACATACCTCTAGGAACAAAAGAATGTAGACCATGCTTATAAGATGTGTACTGGACTGCAGTGACACTGAAAAGGACTAGAGGTCATATATAACCAGATGAATACAAGCTCCCATTGTGATGCTAGAGCTAAGTATGTGAACATGATGCCCAGATTAAACAGGAGACTATCAAGTAGAAGTAGAAAGATAGTCATTGTGTATGCATGAGTCATTAGTGAGACTGTTACTAGAATGTTGTATCTAGTTCTGGTGCCAAACTTTCAAATGGATGTTGAAAAACTGGAGAAGCTCAGAAAAGAGCTACAACAATGATTTCTGGTCTGGAAAATATGCCTCTATGGTGAGAGGCTTAAGAAATTCAATCTACTTAGTTTATCCAAGAGTAGGTTAAGAGGTGAATTAATCATCTACAAGTGTCTAAATGGGGAATAGGTTTCTGATATTAGATGTCGCTTTAATCCATCTGGGGCCATGTCTACACTATGTTACTTCAGTATAATTTACATTGCTCAGGAGTGTGGATTATTCACACCCCTGAGTGATGTAAGTTATATCTACCTAAGTGCTGGTGTAGACAGCGCTATGTTGGCAGGTTTAGCTACCTACCACCTCTAGCTGAGGCAGGCGTTAGTCAGCTGACGGGAGAGCGCTCTCCCATTGGATTAGCATGTCTCCACCACAAGCGCTATGGAATTGCAGCTGCACCGCTGTAAGTGCTGTAATGTAGATGTAGCCTTAAGGCTTTATGCTGCCCACCCATCACTGCAGTGTCCGGTTGCTTCCTGTTGTGTTCCCAGCATACATACAAAAGTTAGATTAAGAACAAATACTCATGCTGGAAGGCTGCAATGTAACAGTACTTTTATTTTTTAGAATTCAGAATGGTAACATGCATAAGAACCCCAAAACAGAGGGAGAGCAAGCAGGTTACTACTTAAAACAGATGCACAACTCAACCCACCTTACACCAGGTTGCCTTGCCATAGACTGATGGCTCCTAGGTGCAGATCACAGTTCCCTACAGAGCCCCCTAGAGTGCAAGCTGAACCAGGAAATCCCCCAAGCATTTAAAATCAGATTGCTTCCAATTATAATACAGTTTTTCACTGCACCACAGCTTCCACGTAAATAAGTAGCAGGTGAATTGTCTGGCTCTTCTCCATTTTTGGACTCAAAACTCTGGGGCAATGGTGTGTTTGTGTGTGTGTGGGTTTTTTTTTTTTTTGTGGTGGGGATTAAAGGGAGGGGACTGGTAGGAAGAAAAAGGTATAACGAGATCAATGGTGAAAGCTGAAGCTAGATAAATTTAGGCTATAAATAAAGTACAAATTTTTGTGTGTGTAATTAACTATTTGAACAACTTACCTAGAGTCTTCTATCAGTTGAAGTCTTTTAAAGTCAAGAGTGGATATCTTTCTAAAAAATACTATACAGAAATTATGGGCTGGATGCAAGGTCTACTGGGATAGCTTGTTTGGCCTGCATTTTGCAGGAGGACTGACTACATGATCATAAGGATCCCTTTTGATCTTAAAATATATGAACCACTGTTTAGCCCTGTGGAGACTTTTAGCTACTAATTGAGCTTTTGGGATGGCTGCTCCTGTTTCAGAAGCCAGATGCTGTCTTTCATCACCATCGGTGGTGTTAATCTACACAGGTCTGCAATAACCTGTAGGTTTACAAGGATGATAGTCTCATGGGAGAAAATCCATGTGTTGGTACTAGAACCTAGAACTATACTCCTAGTGACTGACTATATGCTGGTAGTTGATCAGCCTTAGAGAGCCTTTTAGTGATACCAGCATATATAGGGTTTAGTTAAAAATGGACAGATGGCATTTTCCTCATGATGGCCTGTTAGAGAGTCTTCCATTAGTCCAGGTTCTATTGCTACTTCAGGATTGTGTGCAGAAGGAGCTGATAGTGACATACCGCTTTGTTACTGCCATTATGAAGGGCTCCTAACATGTCCTCTGATCTGATTTCAGTGCTATTCAAGTGCCATGCTAACACTTCTTTAGTATGCTCTCAGTCCATTTTGGATGCATCTCTTTACACTCCTGCTATACCAAGTAGTTGTGAAGGTGGTTTTTTTTTTTTTTATATTTAGTCAAAGTATCTTAATCCAGACAAAACACACACCGAGTTGGGTTTAAGCATTTTATGAACATTGTATTCTGTGTCCATAAGGTTCTTTCCCTTAAGTGGTCAATTAATAAATAATTCTGAGCCTAATTCTGCTCTAGCTAAAATCCAGCACTGCTGCTGACTTGCTGTCTGATCTTGACTAAGTCATTTCACCCCTCTAGGCTTCTGTTTATCCTCCCAATCTTTATTTGTTTTTGTCACTTCAGATTGAGATTTTTGGGTCAGGATGTGTTTCTTGCTAGGTTTGAATAGTGCCTAACACAATGGAGCTCTGATTTTGCTGGTGGCCTCTAGACAGCACAGTAATATAAATAATAATTAGCAAAACTCTCATAGAGTTCAACAGGTGAGAATCAAGCCCTTAGAGAGCACTGGTTAGATCTTACAGGGGTAAACTTGCATTTTTCAATAGGCACACTGCATTATGGAAAGTTAACAGCAATTACTCTAACCCAGGTTTCAGAGTAGCAGCCATGTTAGTCTGTATTCGCAAAAAGAACAGGAGTACTTGTGACACCTTAGAGACTAACAAATTTATTTGAGCATAAGCTTTCATGGTCTACAGCCCACTTCTTCAGATGCATAGAATGGAACATATATTGAGGAGATATATAATATATATATATATATATATACACACACATACAGAGAGCATGAAAAGGTGGGAATTGTCTTACCAACTCTGAGAGGCCAATTAAGTATGAGAAAAAACTTTTGAAGTGATAATCAAGATAGCCCAGTACAGACAGTTTGATAAGAAGTGTGAGAATATTTACATGGGGAGATAGATTCAATGTTTGTAATGGCTCAGCCATTCCCAGTCTCTATTCAAGCTTAAGTTGATTGTATCTAGTTTGCATATCAATTGAAGTTCAGCAGTTTCTCATTGGAATCTGTTCTTGAAGCTTTCCTGTTGCAAAATTGCCACCCTCAGGTCTGTTACTGAGTGACCAAACAGGTTAAAGTGTTCTCCTACTGCTTTTTGAATATTATGATTCCTGATGTCAGATTTGTGTCCATTTATTCTTTTGCGTAGAGACTGTCTGGTTTGGCCAATGTACATGGCAGAGGGGCATTGCTGGCACATGATGGCATATATCACATTGGTAGATGTGCAGGTGAATGAACCCCTGATGGCATGGCTGATGTGATTAGGTCCTATGATGATGTCATTTGAATAGATATGTGAGCAGAGTTGGCATCGGGCTTTGTTGCAAGGATAGGTTCCTGGGTCAGTGTTTTTGTTCAGTGGTGTGTGGTTGCTGGTGAGTATTTGCTTCAGGTTGGGGGGTTGTCTGTAAGCGAGGACAGGTCTGTCTCCCAAGATCTGTGAGAGTGAGGGATTATCTTTCAGGATAGGTTGTAGATCTTTGATGCGCTGGAGAGGTTTTAGTTGGGGGCTGAAGGTGACAGCTAGAGGTATTCTGTTATTTTCTTTGTTGGGCCTGTCTTGTAGGAGATGACTTCTGGGTAGTCGTCTGGCTCTGTCAATCTGTTTTTTCACTTCAGCAGGTGGGTATTGTAGTTTTAAGAATGCTTGATAGAGATCTTGTAGGTGCTTGTCTCTGTCTGAGGGATTGGAGCAAATGCGGTTGTATCTTTAGAGCTTGGCTGTAGACAATGGATCGTGTGGTGTGTCCTGAATGGAAGCTGGAGGCATGTAGGTAAGTATAGCAGTCAGTAGGTTTCCTGTATAGGGTGGTATTTATGTGACCATCGCTTATTAGCACAGTAGTGTCCAGGAAATGGACCGCTTGTGTGGATTGATCTAGGCTGAGGTTGATGGTGGGATGGAAATTATTGAAATCATGGTGGAATTCCTCAAAGGCTTCTTTTCCATGGGTCCAGATGATGTCATCAATGTAGTGCAAGTAGAGTAGGGGCATTAGGGGACAAGAGCTAAGGAAGCGTTGTTCTAAGTCAGTCATAAAAATGTTGGCATACTGTGGGGCCATGCAGGTACCCATAGCAGTGTCACTGACTTGAAGGTATATATTGTCCCCAAATGTGAAATAGTTGTGGGTGAGGACAAAGTCACAAAGTTCAGCCACCAGGTTAGCTGTGACATTATCGGGGATACTGTTCCTGATAGCTTGTAGTCCATCTTTGTGTAGAATATTGATGTAGAGGGCTTCTACATTCATAGTGGCCAGGGTGGTGGTTTCTGGAAGATCACCGATCATCTAACCCAGGGGTTCTCAAACTTCATTGCACTGCAACCCTCTTCTGACAACAAAAATTACTTCACAACCCCAGGACGGGGGACCGAAGCCTGAGCCCCACTGACTCAGGTGGGGGGCCAAAGCCCAAGCCTCACCACTGTGGGCAGGGGGGCCGAGGCTGAAGCTCAAGGGCTTCAGCCCTAGGCAGGGGGTCTGCAACCTGAGCCCCGTTGCCAAGGGCTTGAAGCCCTCTGGCTTTGGCTTCGGCATTGGGCAGTGGGGCTCAGACTTCAGCCCTGGGCCCCAGCAAGTGTAAGCCAGCCCTGGCAACCCCATTCAAAGCGGGTCTCAACCCACTTTGGGGTCCCGAACTACTGCTCTAACCCTTACTTTAAATAAAACAATAACACTTTAGTTAGTCAAACACACATAAATAATCTCCAGCAATTTTACATTGATTAATCAAAATTACCTATTTAAAGGTCATTTATTTCCATAAACTTGTGCATGAAAAAATCACTTGCAAACATTGTCATTCTCTTCTCATGCTAGTAGTACATATGAGTAACTGCAATAAGTGGAGTTATACTAGCTTAAAAACAGTGGCAGTGAGAAGAATCAGGCCTTCTCTCTCTCTCTCTCTCTCTCTCCTTTCCCTGTGCTTTTCTCCAGCTCTCTTCTTTCATTTAAAAAAATGCCCTTGAAGCTTGGTCAGCAGCAATAGATAGCCACTTTTTGGAGTTAGGAAATACATTAAATTATTATTTTACAAGGAATTTCAACTCCTTCCCTATTGAGAACTTCTAACTCCCTGTATGGGAGGGATTTTATGACCTGGGGCAGAATGTATTTAAAAAAATCTACTGAATGGAGTGTTCCCTTAGAGCAACTCTAGGCCAATAATACATTGATTTCTGAAAGCATTCCTTGTACTTCTTCAAGGGTTTGGGGGGAGTTTGATCATGTGATCACACAACTCTGACCTGAATGTAAACAAAATGCAATTTTATAATAAAACTCTACAACCTAAGGTCAACAAACTCGTGGAAATCATAGTGGCATTCATATCTATTTATTTATTGCTAGAAACCAACTAATAATAAACCTCCTATATATCACTGGAACATTATTTAACCTTTCTGCAGGCAGCAGAAGCAGTGTCTGAAAAAATCTCATTTCACAGGTAATGTAGAATCAAAACTATTCCACAGAAGTATAGAGGAAAAAATCCAAGTTCACCCACCAAAAAGATCTTCTGGCAAGTGTGTGCATTTTGTAAAACTACCAAATGTGTAAACCTACAATAAAATAAATGTAAAGGGCTTTTATGGCTACATATGTCTCTCATAAGTTCATGGACCATAATTGAACACTACTTCCAGAACAACACTTTTACTGTAAAGTCTGAAGAAGAGCTAGAATTCTCTTTAGCCGGCAGTATGGGTCTTCATGAAATTCCTAAGAAAACTCCTTCAAAGCAGAGTAATATAGTGAGGGTGGCTCCTGGCACATATAGATTATGTCCCTTTTAGAAGCTGATGTGTGGGGCGGAAAATAGCTGACCCCTGAAAGATCGTTGGCAGTATTATTGTGGCTGTGCTGCTCTCAAGATAGGGGAGAGAGAGAGGGAGAAATCTTTTATTGGACGAACTTCTGTTGGTGGAAGAGACAACCTTTCGAGCTACACAGAGTTCTTTTTCCAGAGCGGACAAAATAATCAAAGTGTCACAGCTAAATACAAGGTAGGACAGATTGCTAATCATAAGCATATGTTAACATTTTGCAGGAGACCAGTTAAAGTGAAGTGAGCAATTAACACCTTTGCAGTCATAGGACAAAGGAGAGTTATTAGGTTACAGATTGTTATAATGAGCCATAAAACCAGTGTCTCTGCTCAGCCAATGATTTTTGGCTCCCCAATAAGCCAGCCTGTCAAGGTCCCTTCTGGTCCCACATTTCTATGATTCTATGAAAAGTGAGCCTGGGAACTTAAATTCATAACTCTACCCCTCCTGGGCTCAACAAAGAGTGGTTTTATGGCTCATTACAACAGTCCATAACCTACTAACCCTCTTTTGTCCTATGACTGCAGAGGTGTTAATTGCTCGCTTCATTTTAACTGGTCTCCTGCAACATGTTAACATATGTTTATGGTTAGCAATCTGTCCCACCTTGGATTTAGCTGTGACACGTTTTGTTGCCACTGGCATTCGGAGTATGTGAGGGCCCTGACTATGGAAAAGGGGCTTGGTTGCTACACTTTAGTGATTCCTAACAAGTGGAGTGGTCTCTTGGGTGACATCGCAGCTGGGTACAACTTAGAGCAGTCGTGAGCACATGGCTCCTATCTGTAAAACAGGGCAAACAACCCCTCCATGCCAACCACCCCTAAACTTTGGGATGTTAAAGATCCAGGTCTGGATCTGAATGTTGTGGCTTGAACGTATAGTGCTAACACACCGCAGGCACCCACTTTCCATTGTGCTGGGGGGTGCATGACCCCTGGCTCTGCCGCAGGCCCCGCCCCCACTCCACCCCTTCCCACAAGGCCACACTCCTGCTCCACCCCACCTCTTCCCATCCCTGCCCCCTCCCCTGCGTGCACCACATCCTTGCTCCTCCCCCCCCCCTCCTGCATGCCACACTTTGGGCAGGCGGGGGGAGGGAGGGGGAAGCACTGATCAGTGGGGGGAACATAAAGTGCTGGTGGGGAGGGGAGCACCCACCATTTTTTTCCATGTGGGTGCTCCAGCCTTAGAGCACCCACAGAGTTGGCGCCTATGTAACACACTATATAAAATGATGCATAAAACAGCAAAGATCCTTCCTAAAGAGAACAAGATCTCACTCATGTTTAAACATGTCACGTTAAGATTACAAACACCCACCATTCAAACTGAAGTAAGGCCAGCAACCTATTTGAAAGAATTCTTATCTGCAGTGCTCCACAACTCCCAAAAAGCAGGACATTTAAGAAAATAAGTTCCTAGTCATCAAGCTAGAAATCAGTGCACTCTGTAATAACACATCCGTTCCATGACAGACCTAGATCAGCTCCTAGCTATGGTGATAGCCCAAATAGCTTAGTAGTCCTATTCCTAGAGCAGTGTTCCTGACCCTCATACAGCAACCAGAGTCCTAACCATAGCAATCCTTACACATTATGGTGCCAACAGGAACTAAAACCCACTAATTTTCCCTGACTAGGCAGGAACTGTTGGCAACAAAGTTGTTGACAGCAGATCTCATTAGAATAAACCCCATCAGTCACAACAGCCAAAAACAAAACAAAAACCACAACAAGAGCTGGCATATCTCACATGCACACATGCAAAATCCAGTAACAAAACAAACAAAAACCCAGTCCTATGGGTGTTTCTAAATCAAGCAACAGCAAACAAGAGATGGGTTTGTCACTGTCTATCCTAAGACCAACCATGTTGGGCTTTTGTAGCTGGTGCATTAGGCTGCATCATCCTTATAGAAGTACTTTGATGATAGACTGCCATCGCAAGTGTGAGGTGTGCAATAATTGGTCTGAGCCTGAGTTACCCAATTTTTAACTGGGGCAAACTTCTAATTAAAACACTGAGAGTTTCCCTGGGTAAGGAGCAAGTAAGAACTGAGCAAGGGCACCAGGATTTGTCATCATCCTAATTATCAGTACCTCAGTACCTTATATCATATGACATCTTCAAAATACGGTCACTGGGCTTTGACTTTCTGATGCTGGAAGAAAACATAGCTCAGAAGAATTCTGCTGGGTAAATTATTTTTCCTGTAGTATCACATCCTGAGAAAGGGAGCAAAGCTAGAAGGACTTTGGACTTATCAGGCTGCAATAAAACACAGTATCTCTGTGGGATGGTGACCTTGGATACAACATGTTCTAGATCAGAACACCTACACAGCCAGCTTGCAGATGTAGCAGGCACAGACAGCAGTTTATTTACTGTGCCAGATTTGACTGGTCAGACCAAGTGGCCATACATCCCAATTACCCCCCACCCACCTCCCCTAAAGTTACAACGTGCAGAACTGCTACAGATATCATAGCCAGCACCATCGAGGAATTTCCTGGGACTAGGAAGGTCTGAGGTCATTCCCCACTACTGGGAAGAGGCCATGCCAGTCTATAAGAACCATGCCTCTGTCAGTTGAGACTGTCTCCTGCAGTGCTTTCTGTAGCTGTCAGGTGGTAGCAATAGCAGCGATAACAGCAGCCTTCTCTGCGTCGTCCTCCTTGTTCCCTGCTGACCTAGACTTCCTGTGCAGGGGAGTGTAAAGAATAGATTAATCAATTCCAAGGCCAGAAGGAACCATTGTGATCATCTAGGCTGACCTCTTGTATAACACAGGCCACAGAACTATCCCAATATAATTCCCAGAGCAGATCTTTCAGAACAACATCCAGTCTTGATTTATAAAGTGTCAGTAATGGAGAATCCACCATGAGCCTGTTCCAATGGTTAACTACCACTGTTAAAAATGCTTGTCTTATTTTCAGTCTGAATTTGGCTAGCTTCACCTTCCAGTCATTGGATATACCTTTCTCTGCTAGATTGAAGAGCCCATTATCAATTATTTGTTCCTCCCGTAGATGCTTACAGTCTATAAGCAAGTCACCCCTTAATATTCTCTTTGTTAAGCTAAATAGATTGCGTGCCTTGAGTCCATCACTATAAAATATGTTTTCTAATCCTTCAGTCATTCTCATGGCTCTTCTCTGAACCCTCTCCAATCTATCAACATCTTTCTTGAACTGTGAACACCAAAACTGGACAGTGTTCCAGCAGTGATCACACCAGTGCCTAATACAGAGGTCAAGTAACCTCTCTAGTCCTCCTCAAGATTCCCTTATTTATGCATCCAAGGATCACATTAGCCCTTTTGGCCACAGAGTCACATTGGGAGCTCATGTTTGCTGATTATGCACCATGACTCCCAAATCTTTTTCAGAGTCACTGCTTCCCAGGATAAAGTCCCCCTGTAAGTGTGGCCTACATTCTTTGTTCCTAGATGTATACGTTTAGCCATATTAAAATGCATATTGCTTGCACCCAGCTTACCAAGAGATGCAGATCGTTCTATATCAGTGACCTATCCTCTTCATTATTTACCACTCTCCCAATTTGTGTGTCATCAGTAAACCTTACCAGTGATGATTTTGTGTTTTCTTTCAGGTCATGAATAAAAATGTTGCAGAGCATAGGCCCAAGAACCAATCCCTGCGGGACCCCTAGAAAAACATCCCCTTGATGATGATTCCCTGTTTACAATTACATTTTGAGATGTCTCTCTAGCTGGCTTTTAATCCATTTAATATGTGCCTTGTTAATTTTATATTCTAGTTTTTAATCAAAATGTCATGTGGTATCAAACACCTTACAGAAGTCTTACAGAAGACTAAGTATCTAACATCAATACTATTACCTTTATCAACCAAACTTATAATCTTATTGAAAAAGATATCATATTAATTTGACATGATGTATTTTCTATAAACCCATGTTGATTGGCATTAATTATATTATTGTACTTTAGTTATATTACCCTCCTTTAATTCTTGAAATTGTATGTGTGAGATTTGTCATAGAGGGAGATAAAGGGCGATGGTCACAAGCAGTAGTGCCCCAAATGGAAGTTCTTATTAACCAAGCAAGTGTATAATTTGCTAACAGCTGCTGTATAACACAGCAGAGAGGCAACTGGCAGGCAACATACAACAGACTGTTCGGTTACTATAGCACATGTATTCCTACAAACTGAGTTTGTCACCCTTTCCAAAAACTTCCAGAGTCACAGGCCAATGTATAACTACTCACAACACAGCAGTACTGAGAGTGGCAGGACAGTACAAGATTTTTCTTTCCTGTGTTCTTTACTAAAAAAGACTCTGAGTCCCATAAGCTCAATAACTTTTGCTTCCCTCTCTATCAACAGAGCTTACCTCGCAAGACTAACTGGTTTGGAGAAAGATCTAATCATATACAACATCAAGTCACCTGTAAAATATAAACAACATTTTATTGCCCCCCAAAAAGCCTCATAGGTTTGCATCATGCTTCTTAAATAAAAACAAAATAATAAAATAATAAAAATAAAAACCAGTCAGTCCATACCTAAATGATATAGAATCCTATAAAATTACTAAAATAGATACTACTTCTAAAAATGAAAGGACTCCAGCAACAAAAGGACTAAATTAACACCAGAGGCCATACTTACCACAGGAGTAAAGAAGACAGCTCCATTGGAATCTATGAAGTTATTCCCTCTTACACCAGGAGTGACTTTATCCACAAGAGGTTGGAGTTTGCTGACTCCTCAGCCCACCACCCTAATATGAAATATCTGTTTCATTCTAGGATTATAGCTGATGTGGTGTGGATGTTTTGAACAGCCTGGATGTTCCGGACTCAGGAAAAAAGCTTTGCCTTTAAGTATGTTATTCAGAACTTCTATGATGGTAGTTTCATTTAATCTTCTTTGTTACCTAATGGACCGCACAGATATTTTCCATGTGCTGACATTTATTTTTATTTCTCTTCATTAGGATGACTTAAAACATCAATTTTTCCAGATTTCAAATGACTTTTTTTTTTTAAATGAAGTCATGAAAAGCTACGAGATTTGCCATTTTCTGTGACAGGTAACCTTTAAATCTGTCATCCATGTTCAGGATTTACTTAGCAATCTGATTGTGCGGGGTGATGCTTCCGGGACCTGTAAAGGAAAGGACTCTTGAAAGCTATTTATTCAAATAAAATATAGGAATTTATAAGTACTAATTATCCTTCCACTGCAATTATACATAAGCTTTGAAGAACCTCTTCCAGAACTTTCCTGCTTCTCCCTGACACTAGGGTACTCAGCAGGTTCAGTACCATCCCACAAAGTAATGCACTGGGGTTTTAAAGTTGCCTTTTCCTTTTAATGACTATGTAACATTTTTGGAGCTATTCTAGTTAATCATTGCTTGATTAGATCAAGCCCATGACTTAGTTATCCAAATGTCTCTGGCCCAATATGAGGAATTTGCTGAAGTGGGACATGACCCAACAATAACAAAAAATAGGGGTCAAAGTTTTAAAAAATAAGATACATACTCCAAATATTTTCTTAAAGTTTGATTTAATGAATCTGGCTATTCCCTATCCTTCTAGATAAGTCCCAAATGACTTTTCAAGAAGCACTCTTTCGTGTCTTTAATTAATGTTTGCAAAACACAGTACTGCCCATGCCACACATTGAAAAACATGAGTTGGGCCTCAAAAAATCATGAGATTGGCTTAAAAATCATGGGTTTTTCTTAGCTTAATAATAAAACATGAAATTATTACCACTGAATTTTGTTTTATTTAAAAAGCAGTCTGACATATGGTTATTTATCCCCGTAAGGGGAGTTCAGTTCCGTGCAGGCCGTGTTATTGGGATCCTGTGACTTAGAGCCAAACCTGCTGGGAAATATAGGAGGCAGTTTGTGCTCTGTATAGAGAAACGACAACAATAAGAGTGTGCTAGGAGGATGTGGGATGGTTCCTTACTGAGAGAGAGCTGAATGATCTGGGAGGTCTAGCTGCAGAATTCAGGACCAGAGCAATAGGGCTTGGGGGAAGCTCACTGGGGGTGATCTAGGAAAGGAGATTCTGAGGGGCTCTGCTAGAAAAGTCTGAGGAAGGCCTATTTCATTATTGCCAAACCTATGTATTCAAAAATCATGAGTCAGATCCCCAGAAGTCCTGGTTGGCTTAAATATCATGAGCTTTTTCTAAAATAAATGTGGGTTTTTTTAATCTTCCTTCGGGATTTTGAAGCTTTAGGGGGAAGCTGCCTGCTTGAGCTTTGAAGGCTCAAAATCCAGCCTTAAATACACATGCAACAATATGTCCTTCTCACCGACTGCTCAGAGGGGACTCCAGCAACTCCCTCACCAGTGAGTAATAGGGAGTAAGGGTTCTATCACTTTGTAATGTGGCACACACAGTGCCCCTCCGGTCTGGCCCTTCTCCCCTATTCTCAGGGACGCTTCAGGCTGGTGCAACACCTGTGCTCTTTATTTGTGATCAAGTCCCCACTACCAGTTTCCAACTATATACAGGCTTTTTACAACAGTTTGGCCTTCCACAGGCCTGGCCAGCAACAGACTAGGAGATGCCTACCTCCATCTGAATCTAACCTTCCCCTCCTGGTCTTTTCCACTTCCTCCTACCCTTATAGCTCCTGCTATGGAGGCTGGCAGGTGTGGTCAGTTACCAGGTGAGATCAGGCTATCTACCCAGCCCTAATCAGGGGGGCTGGAGTGGCAGGAGCTGATTAAGGCCTCTCTAGCAGCACCCTACCACACACTTCTATCCCCCATGCCTTCACTCTCCTCCTGTACCACTTCAATCTTCCTCCTAGCCCCCACTTTCCTCTTTCTGCCACTTGTTCCCTCCATGCTCCTTTTACAGGGTCTCTGTTGCTCCTCACTGACCCTATGCCCTAACAGCATTTTGTCTAGCCCCCTGAACCAGACTGGCAGCTATTTTGCTTGTGGGCATAGCTTCAGTCTCACTAAAAACAGTGGGAGGTTGAAGCTATCTTTCACAGGGGCAACTTCACTTCCAAATGCAGATAGGTTTCAAGGAAATGGCAGCCATCTTGCTTGCTTCACCCCCATTAATGGTAAGGGGACAGGGTGGCCATTTTGAATCAGAGAAAATTGGCAAGTTGGCTGCCTTTCTTCACATTTTCATGAGATGGGTAAATCCCCCAGGTTGCAAGAGGTGTGATAACATCATGCGGGTTGTTAGGGAGTGGCCTGCAGAAAAGAAAGGTATGTGTTGTTTTGAGTGAAGGATCCAACTGCTTCATAATTCATGGTCTCCAGGCTGGAACCTAGAGTAGAGGATGGTCATCAGGCTCAGCTGCGCCACCTGGAGGAAACAGTAATTCCTTGTCCCTTGCTCCTTCTGGCTGGAGTTACTGAGCCAGAGAACCTGGAGAGAGGGTTGTGCGGAGACTACTGATGCTGGAAAATTGTTTTGTGTAGTTAGACTTCTGTTTTGTCTAGGAAGGGGAGGACTCTGCTTTGGCCAGAGACCCACAATTTCCACTTACGCTATACGCTAAGGGAAAACTCCATCCAGCAAGAATGAAACTGAGGTACGATGGCTTTGGACTTCAGAGATGTAGGCTATGACCTTATTCACTCTTCGTAAGCTTTTGAACTGCAAGTGACTTGGGCAGAGAAAGGTAGGAGATATCTCACTGTTTTAAAATGTGTAGAATCTGGGGCTGGGAGTCCTCTGAACAGGTGAATGCAGGCCACCTGGGGGCCTGAGTTTCTGTAAGAGGGAACTCCATGAGCTTCCCAGGACAAATGGAGGCCAGAGACCTGGATATTTCCTCACGGTCTTGCACCTTATGTAGTTATTTAGCTGTGCGTAGTAGAGATAAAATGCTATCATTCTGATCTGATACTGTTTGACACTCCCTTTGCACATGTATAAATGACCACAGAAGTGATGGTTTAGGTTTCACAAGAGTTTGTTATGTACTGAATTTGCCAGCCACTGCATTTTGAGATTATGGATATTATCTAAGGAAAGATTGAACACTGAAAATAACAAGTATTTTTTCTATGTAGCCGTGTCAGTCCCAGGATATTAGAGAGACAAGATGGGTGAGATAATATTTTTTATTTTTTATTTCTGTTGGTGAGAGACAAACTTTCAAGCTACACAGAGCCCTTCTTTGGGTCTGAAAGCGTCTCTCTCACCAACAGAAGTTGGTCCAATGAAAGATATTATCTCACTCATCCTGTCTCTCTAAACATTTTTTCTTTGATTATAGCTAAAGACTGAAGTCTCTTTTTCCTCCTGGTGGGTGAAAACCAACATGGAGGTGGAGAAGTTTGCAACATGCTATATTCTATAAAAATATTTTTGATTCTGTAAGAAGTTAGAGTTCTCCCAGCATTTCCTTAGTAAATATTTTCAAAGGTCTTATAATGAAGCAGTTTTAATGTCCTTTTGTCTAAAAGTTGGTTTACATAAGCACACCACTATTAATAAACTCTAAAGCCTGTATTTTTATGCAGTCCTTACTTGGTCAAACATCCACTGAAAAATATCAGAATTTGCCTGAGTAAAAAATTAAGGATTTAGCTCCTAAGTCTTACAGAATCTTAGCCATTAGCCTTTAAATCTACTTGACAAAATTCAGAGGGGCACATGACCAAATTTAGAGGTGGAATAAATGATGGTGATGGCTACCCCTCAGTGAGAGTGAGTATAAGTGTAAAGTACGGTGACATTACTCCTGTGAGGGACAGAAGAGTGGGTTGTAGAAGGAAAAGCAAAAGATTGTTGTACTGTATGATGAGTTAAATTTGGAACTGTGCCCCATAAAGCGTTACAGGGCCAGGTTCCCTGATGCAGTTGACCTGCCCAGGACTGGGAAGGGTGGAGGCCAAGTGTCTGAAAAGCACCTTTATACTCCTGCAGTGCAGGCTGAGGACTGCCTTAAATTACATGCGGTGGACCGCAGCCTTGTATGGGCCAATCGAGTAACTGCGGTATACTGGAGCATAGGGACACTCTGATCATGCTGACTCTTGCCTGTGCTGGGGGTAATGGGAAGGGGGACATAGAAGTCACTATGGGGATTCTCCTGCATAGGGAGAATCCAAAGGTAGGCAGCTAAACTGGTTGCTTTGGGTTGCCACAGTAATGCAAAGCAAGTGTGATGGGAGCCAGAATCTGTCTCATAGTGCCCCCCATTCCCTTGGTTAGTTCAGTAGCTGAGGTTATTATGCTGTAAATCTCAGCATGCGTGTAAATTTAATCTCTCCTATTATTACAATTGAAGCCTCAGCTGGCTCAGTAAGGAGTCAAGCTGTGAAAAGACTGCATCCTGACTGACGACCAGGATCCTCCAGGGAACGGTGTGTTTCCACAATCTATTTCCATTCAAAGGTTTCTCTGCAACAAAGGCTGCTGAGTTTGCTAAATGTGCAGTATGCCTTTTTTTTTGCTGTGTGGATAGCAGTTCCTAGCATTAGAGGGTGATACTCACACAAGGCCAATCAATGTTGATTTGTTGATTTCTGTTCATTCTCCTAACTCATAGTTCAGACTGGAGAGAGAAAAGGTTGATGACTCATGTGTTCAGCTCTCTAGTCCCTCTTTTACCCATTCTCTTTACAACTCCTAATACATTGTAAAGATTTGTTGACACATCTCATACAGCAACAGAACACTGCTTTCCAAAACCAGATTCCCGTAACTCTCCAAATAAGCATTTGTTTTATCATACCTGCTAGGCATCAATAACTTATTCGGCTTAACCAGCTTCTCAGGTGCACAATTGCATCCTCATTACTTTTGTATAGGATTTCCTGGTTGAACAACCATCATTTTATTGGTTAAATTATTAACATTGTTGGAGTTAAATGGCAATTAAGCACTGAGGATAGTTCCATAAGGATAAAATCCAACCAATTTCTTTCACTTCATGAGAAAAGAGCACCAGTGTGCTGCTAATGAATGTTCAAATGACTTTTAAACCACACACAATAATAACATTCATTATAACTTAATTGACAGTTCACCAAAATTAATGCAGTTAAAAACAGTGATTTAAATTCATTCCTGATGTAATTCCATTGAACTCAGTGGAATGATGTTGAAGAAGGACTTGGCATGTTTTCTATGGGGCTGTTCTGGGGCATACGTGGGGTTAGAGCCGATATGATTTTAAATAATACAGATTGGAGGGAAAGGAGTAGATTTACAGACTTCATAGCAATTTAAAGAATCAATGTATGCACCCTGTTGGGTCAGTTTCCTAACTGAGTGCTTGCATGGACCAAAGG
Organism: Chrysemys picta bellii; assembly: GCF_011386835.1. NCBI lineage: Eukaryota > Metazoa > Chordata > Testudines > Emydidae > Chrysemys > Chrysemys picta. The sequence goes on along the minus strand of NC_088792.1, from coordinate 70,907,221 downwards.
TTCTGCAGAGTTATGGAATAAACCTGAATGGGGATGCCGTTGTTTAGAGGCTGCACATACCTTTGGTATTGGTTTTAGAAGGCTTATTCTTTTTATTTATATTAACAAGGGCATGGTAAAGGAAAGTGATATTTTAAAGGCCAAGAAACTATTCTATTCTTAAAAATAGTGAGGCCTGCTATGCATAACCTTTGAAAGGCGTAATGACAATTACATGCAAAACATTGTGGGCCTGATTCTCATTACACTGCCCTTTGGCATTTACACACACAGTGTAAAAGAGGCCTTAGTATAAATGAGAGAGAGAGAGATGGCAATGCACTCTGTATATCTATTCTGCTGTGCAACTCACCACCATCTAGCACCGGGTGTTTTGGGAAGTTTTTTCAATGCCTCGGGGCTAAAATGAGTTGCGCAGGCGTGCCTGGGAGATGGGTTCAACTTCCCATAGTACAGTGTTCTCCATCCCATAATTTCATCTTCATACCATATTTTGAGCCTCTCTTCAAAATCCCCACAAATCCGTGCATCTCTCCTTGCTGTTCGCCATCCATGACAGAAGCATGGAGCCTACACAGCTCTGCACTATTGTCATGAGTGTTGTGAGGATGGGTGCCTGATCCTGAAGTATTTGCAGAGCCACAGGGAACAGAACGATTCCTTGGAAGCTGGATTGCTGTGGGAGATAGACAGGGCTGTCCCTAGCTGTTCTGGGACCCTATGCAGCCCCCCCCGCAGGGGGTGTATGTGGGGCCCCAGGCCTCCATGGGGAGGCCCCAGGCCTCTGTGGGGGAGGAGTGGAGGGGGGCTGGCTTGCGGGGGCAGGGGGGAACCACCCCACAGCACTCACCAGCAGCACGGCTGGGGCCGGGTTGCTGCAGTCCTCAGGGGAGTGAGGGCGGGGCTGGACAGGGGCGGGGAAGAGGCAGGGCATGGGCTGGAGCAGCACGCAGCTGTGTAGGGTACCAGGAAATTTGGTGCCCCAAATTTCCTGGTGCCCTACGCAGCTGCGTGCTTTGCGTATGGGTAAGGACAGCCCTGGAGATGGACAGAATCAATTCAAAATTGTTGACAGCATTCACGGAGCAGCTGGAGATGGTGGAACACCAGTTCTGGGCCCGAGAAACAAGCAACGAGTGGTGGGATCACATTGCCATGCAGCTTTGGGATGATGAGCAGTGGCTGCAGAACTTTTGAATGCACAAGGTCACATTCCTCGATCTGTGTGCTGAACTCAGCCCAGCCCTCCAGCACAGGGACACCAAAATGAGAGTCGCACTGACAGTTGAGAAGCAAGTGGCGATTGTACTGTGGAAACTTCCAATGCCAGATTGCTACTGGTCAATCGGGAATCAATTTGGAGTTGGGAAATCCACTGCAGGTGCTGTTGTGATGCAGGTATGCAGGGCCATTAATCTCCTGCTACACAGGACTGTGACTCTGGGCAATGTGAAGAACATAGTGGTTAGTTTTTCAGCAATTGGTTTCCTGAACTGCAGTGAGGCGATAGATGGCATGTGTAGGCATATTTTAGTGCCAGACCACCTTGCCACAGAGTACGTCAACAGAAAGGGCTGTTTTTCTATGGTATCACAAGAATTGGTGGATCACCGGGGAAGCTTTACTGACATCAGTGTGGGCTGCTCAGAGAAGGTGCATGATGCATGCATCTTTAAGAACACGGGACTGTTTAGAAATCTGCAAGCAGAGACATTCTTTCCCAACCGGTAGATTACCACTGGGAATGTTGAAATGCCAATAGTGATCCTGGGAGACCCAGCCTATCCCCTTGATCCCATGGCATATGGAGCCATACACTGGCTACTCAACAGCACCAAGGAGCGCTACAGCTTCAGCAGGTGCAGAATGATAGTTGAATTTGCCTTTGTTTTGAAAGGTCGGTGGCATTATTTGCTTATGAGATTGGATCTCAGTGGGGAAAAAAAATCCCAATAGTTATAGCTGTTTGCTGTGTCCTCCATCATATCTATGAAACAAGGAAGAAAAAGTTTCCGCCTTCAGGGAGGGTGGAAGTAGAGTGGCTGTCTGCTGAATTTGAACAGCCAGATACCAGGGCTATAAGAAGATGCCAGCATGCAGCTATACTGCTCTTTTGCAACCTGGTATGAACCTTGTAGTGAGTGTTGTGTTTATGGGAATATAACACTGCCAGTGCACCTATTAATATTGTCTGTGAATGGTATTAAGGGTTCTGTGACAAAAGGAAGCAACAGGACATGCTCGGCACCAACCAGTATATGAGTGACCTAATAAAGATGAATTATGTTCCAAAAATATAATTTTATTCTGTAGCAAGGCAAATAAAAACTGAATAAAACTTAATAAATTAAGGAAAAAGAATTTAGGAAGGGGAAAGAGCAGTCATTTCTATTTCAGGTATACATACACCAACTGTGTCTTTCACAGGTCAGTATATGTGAAGCTGTTATTTTCTTTAATATACCCCCAGGTGGAGTGGCAAGGGTAGTGGACAACCCTGATGCCAAGTGGAATGTTGAGGGGGGCCGTAGGGAGGTCCTGATACAGAGTTCTGTATGGGCTGAAGAGGGAGGCCAGCACAGGATGGTTGAACGTCAAGTCTACTGGAGTCTGCAGAATCTCTGTTTGCTATGTGAGAAGCATAGACATCTCCTGATGCACATCTGTCTTTGTCTTTCTCCTCTCAATTTTATCCTTGTCTGTGCTATCTGCCAGGGTGATCATCTAGGCCCTGTGCTCGTTCTCTGATGCTCGTTCTCCTGGAACATGCCATCCCAAGTCCTCTTTTTTCTCCTCCTTATCTGGCTCAAGTGTTCCATGGGTGTGGAGGGGGAGACCCTCATGACCACAATCGTAGCAGCTGAAGATACAATGATACCTCTGTGTGTTGTCAGTGTATTCACAACAGAAATCAAAACTTAGGATCCTGAACTCATTCCCCTCAATCCCTACAAGTTATAAGCATGACATTCTCGCATCTCCTTGGGATTGATACAGCAAGGAGCCATTCACAGCACCAGCCATGGCTTGTATGGCCTGGTGGGTCGGTGGATTAGCTTACAGGCATGAGTATATGTATATAGGGCAATGGAAGTGAAAACTGGCACCGTTTCCCATAGGTGGTGGTGGTTTTAGCTGGTACCTCACTCCTGAGAGTAACAGAGCCACAGAGAGCACAGCTGCTACTGTTGTCCCAATGCCACCCCAGCCTAAGCAGCTAGCCTGTGTTCTGCAATGGTGCCTGCTGAAGTAATTGCTGAGTGGCATAGGAAAGTGTCCTACTGCACTAGAAGAAATAAGGCAGCCTTCTCCAGAAATCTTTGGCAGAGGTTTTGTCAGGAAAGTTGCATCAAGATCTCTGTGGAGGATTTACAGGACATCATGGTGCATATAAACAAACTGCTCTGCATGGCCTATTATGTCCCCCGTACTTCTTCTCCTTCTCATACTCCTCCTCCTCCTCATTGTTCATAGTGGGAGGCCTGTGACTCTGGTTCCTCTGAAGTATCCACAAGGCTCTTGAGGGTGGTGGTGAGATTTTTGCCAATGATGGTGTGCATCACTTTGCAAAAGCAGCAGGTCTGTGGCTCCACACCAGATCTATAGCTCCTTGGCTTTCATATGCACTGCCACTAGTCCCTCTTGTAGCCTTTCTCCTCCATGCCCCGAGCAATCTGCTTGTAGACGTCGATGCCTGTACATCCTCCTCTTCCCATAGACCTAGACAATCGACCACCTCCTGTGTAGTCCAGGCAGGAGCACATCTGCAGCGTGTATCTGGCATGCTCAGCTGGGCTATTGCACTCAACAATGGAGAGCTGCTAGGTGTACTTGCCAAGCCAGGCAACCAACAAAAGGAATTTCCAAAATTCTCAGAGCTTTAAAGGGCAGGGGCAACTTCCTGTCCCCTGGGTAGTGAAGTTCACAATGGTGACCAGAGCGGTCAGGTTGGGGCATTGTGGGACAACTCCTGGAGGCCAGTAACAGTAGATGTAAGCAATACAGTATCTATGCTGACATTGTGGCGACCTAACTTCATCAACCTTGACGCTATGCTGCTCGGGGAGGTGGTGTTATTAAGTCAGCATAGCGGGGCAGTTACATTGGTGGGAGCAAAATGTAAGTGTAGACACATCCACTGCTGTGTCCACATAAACTGCCTTACATTGACCTAATCCCTGTGTAGACCACACCTAAGGAAAATAATTCTCTGCCTTTCCCACCAGCATGCACCAGGCAGCTGGCAAAGTGGAGCCTGCAGAAACAGACACTATGCTACTCTCAACAGTCTGGGTGCCCCAAAAATACCCGACAGAAACTCCCTTTTTAAAACTGTTTAAAATAAACCTTTCTTGCTGTAAGTCTTGGAAGTGTGTTTATATTATTTTGTAGAATATATCAGACTCATAAATACCTTGTCCCAACCGCCTTCATTCTCTCATCCCCTCTCCTGCTGTCTCTGCAATACCTGCTCCACTTAAAACAAATTCACCACTAGTCATGATGTTTTTATCTCTCATCTCCCTCGGATCTTTGCACTGACTGAAATCACTCTCCCATTGTACCCCGTCTCCTCCCGCCTCAATGGTCTCTGTCAGGCTTTTGACTCCCCTTTCTCTCCATCAAGCTGTTATTGCTGCAGCCTGGATGACCCCATTCTCTTCTCTTCTCCCAATCCTGCACCCTATTGTTTGGCAAATCTGGTGTGATGGATCAGCAAAACAGAAGACTACAACTCCCATCAGCCACATCCCCTTCCTCCTGGCTGAGCAGGGACTACATTTCCCATCAGTCCCCTCCCCTTTTCACTTCCCTTTCCCCTGGACAGGTAAGAGGAAAGGTTCTGAGCCAGGAAGTGGCTGGGCTCTGTTTGGGGAGTGGGAGGCACATGGCAGCAGGGAGCTGGAGAGAAGCCCCAAGAACTGTGGACTTGCTGCATGTGCAACAGACCGTGACTGCTGGACGTCACAGCTGGGTGCAGGTCTGTGTCGGTTTAAGGGAGAACAGCAGTGGCTGGAAAAGAAGCCAGTGCAAAGGGGCCCCAGTGAGATACACTAACTGAGCCTGGCTTGGAAATGCTTATTTGCTGGTGTCAGGATGAGCTCTACCCTGACATCTGGTGGTGAATTATGGCGAGTGGGGAAAAGAACTCCAGGGGCTGATCTTGTTTGCATAGGCACACCCACTCACCTGGCATGAAACAGCAGCAACTCAAAGTGTTACTTTGGCTGGTGTGGGATCCCCAGTCTTCTCTGTTATTGGGGCAGGAAGAATAAAGTTTTGTTACCCTGATTCTGTGAATCAAGGGCAGTGAAACTGTTGTATGACAGAAGGACTGAGTGAGTCCTTCACCATTACCTAAGTAGCACTTGCTTGATAAGGGGCATGGGTTACAAAAGCCAATGAAGGGAGAGAGGATGGGGACAGGTATTTGTACCTGATGGTATGGGCCCTTCTCTGAGGGGTTGAAACACCAATTGCACTACCTCTTCCTCTCTCCACTGTTGAATATCAGAGCTAACTTTGATTCCATTAGAAGTCTAGTTACAGACTGCTGAGCTGAATTCACTTTGGGCCAATGGTGCACTAGCACTGGGGCTCCCCTACTATGTGCTGAAATTGCTAAGAGCTGAAATTGCTAAGAGCGGAGATCACTGAGGCTGTGTTAACTAGTGGGGGAGCCTGAAGCCATATTGCTAAGCGGCTGGTGGAGCAGCTAGCAGAATGGAGCCTTGTGGGACGGTTGGAGTGGAGCTGAGTGACTCACAGGTCGGTGAGCAGAGCGGAGCCTTGTGGGAGCGGCCCAAGGGACGGCTGAAGTGGAGCAGAGCAGAGCTGAGCGACTCACAGGTCGGTGAGCAGAGTGGAGCAGCTGCCAGAGCAGTTTGTGGGACGGCGGGAGCAGCCCACGGGACAGCTGGTGGAGTGGAGCGGCTCGTGGTGAAGGCTGCGGCGGAACCCCGTTGGCCTCGGATCACGTAAGGTGCCCCTTAACACCCTGCGTGCCCCCCCCCCGAACTCTGGGGCTGCACTGACCAGGGACAGAGACTTTGGGGGGTTCTTGGACTTTTGGGACTTTGGTGATCCTTGGGTCGCTGGTTTCAAGAACCCAAGGGAAAGAACACAGCCCAACTTGCTGGGGTGGGTTTTTTGCTCATGGTTTGTGTTATGAATCCTGTTTGTGGTGTTTTCCCAATTTAATGCTGTTGTCGTTTACCTCATGTTATTAAACATTTTCTGTTACACTCAGACTCCGTGCTTGCGAGAGGGGAAGTATTGCCTCTTAGAGGCACCCAGGGGGTGGTATGTAATTGTCCCAGGTCACTGGGTGGGGGCTTGAGCCGGTTTTGCATTGCGTTATTGAAACGGAACCCCTAGATACAGAACCCGGCCCTTGTTGCTGCCAACTTAGATGGGCAGAAGGGTTACACTGGGAATAGAGACTGGGCAGGCGAGAGCTCCCCAGGCACTAGGGCTGAAGTGCACTGGCTCTTGATTGGGCTGCCCCAGGACCCAAACAAGAAGTGCTGTTGCTCACTTTAAACTGTAACTGTTCAAACCTCTGCCCTAGGGTATTTGCAGCCTTTCCCTTAGCCCTAGTAAAAACCTTTCCCTCAGCCATGTTTCTGACGTATCCTTACCCAGCTCGCAGCAGTGAGCCTTGAGCCTGGATCACGATACTCGGGCTTGCAGGGTTCACACTACAGTGCTAAAAATAACTGTGTAGACGCTGCAGCTTGGGCTGGAACTCAGGCTCTGAACTGCATCCCCCTGGATGTGCCATAGCTGAAGCCCAAGTCGGTAGACCTGAGCTTGGAGGCTCGCTGGCACTGGCTGTGTGGACATACCCTGAGTGGTCATTGAGACCCACCAGGCCAGTGCTTACAAGGCTAGCTGCCATGATGCAGTAAACTGGGCATGCTAATTGCACCCTATGGATTTGGGGTACCAAGTAGCACCAATAATTACACTGGCATTGACATTGATAGTTCCATAGTGTGCTTCTTCACCCTTAGCTTCCATTTGTGGTCACATTCATTCTCTGGCCCTTGTCTTACTAAGCACTGATCTCTCTGGTTTCTCACTCACAGAGTTCTCTCTTTTCTATCAGCACCTTGTTTCCTTCAATATTGCTCATTCTCTCCCTTACACCTGGCCATTCTCTCACTTCTCTAGTCTGTCAATATCTCTGCAGCAATTTGCTTCATTGGGAGCTTTTCAGCAGGATATATTACTGCATTTGAGCTGTAGGACGGATGCTATCTAATGAGGAATAATTCCCCTACCCCTCCGCCTTTTCTAGTCTGACAGTACACCTACAGCTGTAAACTTGACACATCCAGTGTCCATATCAGAAATGATCAAAGCCATCATCATCTTTCTCTAATGACAAGGCAGAGTATTTACAAGTTCACCACAGAACTTTATGTAAGTGGCCACACTCTTGACAGTTTTCCTCTCATTAAATAGGTTTCACAAGTTAGCGGTTGTCAGAATAAGTAGGACTATTTGTTGGCACCATTTGTCGAATGTCTTATTTTAGAATACCAATACAGCTATTCATAGTACCCTTGGCAGCTGCTTGTGCTGAACTGAAAACTGCGCCTTTGAAGTTGAGGGGGTTGGCGGAGGGACCCTGCTCCTGCAGTTCTGTAACAGTTGGAAGTCCCCTATTGAGCCCAGGATGAACAATCTTACCACACACCCTCCCATCCTTGGTGGAGATCCTGTGCGTGGGTGACAGGAGGAGAATGTGTTTGGGAGAGCCATAGGGCATTATGGGGCTAGGCTTAGAGTTCCCCAGACTTTTAATTTACTTATAATCAATAATCGTGGAGGAAAAGACCTTGTTGATTACAACTTTGCTGAGTTGTTCAACCATCTTACAGTGAGAAAAGGACTTTTGGTCATGGATACCTTTGAAGCTGTGCCATGTTCAACCATTGTACATATAAACTACCCTTTTCTGTTCAAGAGATTGTTGGCCAATATATAAAATCACACTTGGAATTACAAAGTGAGATTTCATAGCGCTTGGTTAAGGATCTCAATGGTGGCAAAGAACCTGATTCTGATCTTGCACTGATATAAATCAGGTTTAATTCCATTAAAATCCCTAGCATTCTAATGGTGTAAAATCAGTCTGTGGGATCAGAATCTGGCTCTGGAGTAGCAGGTGAGAGACCATGTTTATTTGCTCGTAAAACAGAATTGCTATTGCATTGAGATGAGCTGGATAGTTGGCTAGACTGAAAGACAATGGAGTAAGGAATCGTTCTCAAATTGAATGAGGTCCTTGTTTTTTCTTGAATTTTAATGTGTATTGTTGTTCTGTATTATCAGTAAAACAACCATGTCTTTGTAATCCCAATAAATAATGGAAAGTGATTAATGTAGGGCTCTCAAGGGTGAAGGAAAGACATGCTGATATTAATGCTTTACATGGTTTTGAATATTGCATCCTACGTACCTGACACTCAACTCACTGACATTTATTTTAAATCTGAAACAACTCCATTGACTTTAGTGTAAAAGTATTGTAAGATCAGGACTGTCCTATTTTTCTGGGTTTCATCTTATATTGCAGATATTTATGAACATTTCTAAGGCTAGGTCCACACTACCCGCCCGATTCGGCAGGTAGAGATCGATCTTCTGGGATCGATTTATCGCGTCTCATCTGGACGCGATAAATCGATCCCAGAAGCGCTCCCCCGTTGACTGCGGAACTCCTGCTCGCCGAGAGGAGGAAGCACTGTCGACGGGGGAGCTTGCCTGCGCCGCGTGGACCCACAGTAAGTAAACTTAGTTCGATCTAGGAAATGTCGACTTCAGTTACGCTATTCTCGTAGCTGAAGTTGCGTTTCCTAGATCGATCCCCCGCCCCAGTGTGGACCAGCCCTAAGTTTTAGGTTACCCTCCCCTAAAGCATAATCTTACTGTATTATACTACACAAATACAATTATTAACACTGGCTTATTCCATATTATTTTCCAAAATATACAGTGTGGAGGAAGGGAAAATGCTATACTTGCAAAAATGAGCAGTAGCTATAATACGGTTTCAGAATAATATAGCCACTCAAGGCTTTTTGAGCATAAGTTAACATCTTAAGTGGTGGGAAACTTTCACTTTTCAATGCACTTGAAGGCAAGTTTGTTGTCTTTTTATATAGACTTAAGCAGTATGTGTGTGTATATATATATATATGTCGTGTCTCTTGGCTTAATCATGAGTGAAAATTGCATCACTCCTGCTTCTCATTGTGCACAATGGATTCTTTTGAGACAGAGCTACCTGGCACATACTACAAAAAAGCCATTATTGCCCAACTGACTTTGTAAAAGCAATAAAAAAAAATGAAGTCACGACTTGAAAATTCAGTTTCAATACTGATAAGATAACGGTAATGAATGTTAGAGCAGAGTCTATTTATAGACATTGTATGTCAGGGCCATAATACATTGAGCTGTAGAGGAAATCCTTGCACTGATACCATGCACATAGTGACAGCTATATATAGCCTAGCCTCTCCATTGGGTAGTTTTTTTCTTTGCTTTTTAAATTTTTTAGTGACTCTAGTGCTTGTGAAAGATGGTAGAATGACAGCTCTGGAGGCAGGCGACCTGTAGTTATCCACAGAACAGGGGAAAGCATATAATGGCAGTGTAAGCTTCCCTCTGCTCCTTTGTCTGTGTCTGTCAGTCCCAACCTGGAGGGGACTACCTGCACGGTGGAGCTCTGTGGAAATCCCAGAATCCAGAGTCCATCTAAAATTTGGATAGATTTGGGTTCTATTCCTTGCTCTAAACTCAGTGCAGGAAAGAGCCCCAAAATCAGTGGCTCTGTCACATGGCCCTTCCCAGTACCTGTGCTGTCCCCTTTTTTCTAAAGCCCAGTGACCCCCAGTTTAACTTAAATGTCTTCAGATATCCCCAATCCTTGTTCTGTTTTTAACAAGACTCTACGTTTTATATTCATTCTTTCAGTTGTGTATAGTACATTTATTTGCCTTTCCTGGCTTTGATCTTCCTCAGGTAGATTTCCAGTTCCTTGCCTTCCAGTTCCTGAGCCATCTGCTCAGCCACACTGTGCAGCTCTGGAGGTGATGCAAGCAAGCAGCTTTCCCTGCTGAAATTGCTCCTCCAGGATGCCGCTGATCTTGGCATTCTTCCACTCATCATATTTCTTCTGGGTCTCCTTTGAATGCTTCTTATTTAAGATTTCCTCCTCTTCAGGAGTCAGTGGAGTGCTCTTCTTGCATCTGAGGAGCAAGGTGTAGTGGGTTTCAAGCAACTGTCGGTATGGGGTGCCCCCAGTGAGAATGATGCAGGCTACACCAGCTCATTGTTGCAAGCATTGTAGACCACCTCAGTGAATCTGGTCTTGCAGCTGCAGCACTTAGATACACAAGAGAAGTTGCCAAAGTCCAACTGCAGAGCACGATATTTCTTGTTAACACCATGAACCCTCCTTGTGTGAATTGGGCGCGGGCCAATCTTGGTGTTGGCAGGGGGTTGCCTTATCTCCCCTGGACGATCGAGATACAACAGGAGCACTTAAAGATGATAAAGTCATTGCGGAGAAACTAAATGAATTCTTTTTTTCAGTCTTCATGGCTGAGGATGTTAGGGAGATTCCCAAACCTGAGCCGTCCAATCTGTGACAATTCCTAAGATTTGTCACCTACAAAGAAGTGTCACTAGAGGAGGTTTTGGAATTAATTGATAAACTTAACAGTAACAAGTCACTGGGGCCAGATGGCATTCACCCAAGAGTTCTGAAAGAACTCAAATGTGAAATTGCGGAACTGTTAACTATGGTTTGTAACCTGTCCTTTAAAATCGGCTTCTGTACCCAATGACTGGAAGATAGCTAATGTAACGCCAATATTTAAAAAGGGCTCTAGAGGTGATCCCAGCAGTTACAGACCGGTAAGTCTAATGTCAGTACTGGGCAAATTAGTTGAAACAATAGTAAATAATAAAATTGTCAGACACATAGAAGAACATAAATTGTTTGGTAAAAGTCAACATGGTTTCTGTAAAGGGAAATCATGTCTTACTAATCTATTAGAGTTCTTTGAAAGGGTCAACAAACATGTGGACAAGGGGGATCCAGTGGACATAGTGTACTTAGATTTTCAGAAAGCCTTTGACAAGGTCCCTCACCAAAGGCTCTTACGTAAATTAAGTTGTCATGGGATAAGAGGGAAGATCCTTTCATGGATTGAGAACTGGTTAAAAGACAGGGAACAAAGGGTAGGTATAAATGGTAAATTTTCAGAATGGAGAGGGGTAACTAGTGGTGTTCCCCAAGGGTCAGCCCTAGGACCAATCCTATTCAACTTATTCATAAATGATCTGGAGAAAGGGGTAAACAGTGAGATGGCAAAGTTTGCAGACGATACTAAACTGCTCAAGATAGTTAAGACCAGAGCAGACTGTGAAGAACTTCAAAAAGATCTCACAAACCTAAGTGATTGGGCAACAAAATGGCAAATGAAATTTAATGTGGATAAATGTAAAGTAATGCACATTGGAAAAAATAATCCCAACTATACATACAATATGATGGGGGCCTAATTTAGCTACAACTAATCAGGAAAGAGAGCTTGGAGTCATTGTGGATAGTTTTTTTGAAGACGTCCACACAGTCTGTGCAGCGGCAGTCAAAAAAGCAAACGGGATGTTAGGAATCATTCAAAAAAGGATAGAGAATAAGTCGGAGAATATCTATTGCCCTTATATAAATCCATGGTACACCCACATCTTGAATACTGTGTACAGATGTGGTCTCCTCATCTCAAAAAAGATATCCTGGCATTAGAAAAGGTTCAGAGAAGGGCAACTAAAAAGATTAGGGGTTTGCAATGGGTCCCATATGAGGAGAGATTAAAGAGGCTAGGACTTTTCAACTTGGAAAAGAGGAGACTAAGGGGGGATATGATAGAGGTATATAAAATCATGAGTGGTGTGGAGAAAGTAAATAAGGAAAAGTTATTTACTTGTTCCCATAATATAAGAACTAGAATTAATGGGCAGCAGGTTTAAAACATATAAAAGGAAATTCTTCACACAGTACACAGTCAACCTGTGGAACTCCTTGCCTGAGGAGGTTGTGAAGTCTAGGTTATAACAGGGTTTAAAAGAGAACTAGATAAATTCATGGAGGTTATGTCCATTAATGGCTGTTAGCCAGGATGGGTAAGGAATGGTGTCCCTAGCCTCTGTTTGTCAGAGGGTGGAGATGGATGGCAGGAGAGAGATCACTTGATCATTACCTGTTAGGTTCACTCCCTCTGGGACATCTGGCATTGGTCACTGTCGGTAGACAGGATACTGGGCTGGGTGGACCATTGGTCTGACCCAGTACGGCCATTCTTATGTTATCTCATACTTCCTCTTTTTGAGGCAGGGCTTTGTTTTGCCCACAGCATTGGGATGGTTGTGCCAGATGTCTCTAGAGATACCCATCCCAAGAAGTTTTCCTGAGTCCAGATGCCTCCTACGCTTTCATGTGGTAACTGGTTCCCTCCCTCTTGCTTCCCTGGGTCCCCTGATTATGTTCTCTTTTCCACCCTGCTTCCTGCATCCTAACAAGTTAATTGAGGTCTAATAGGCAGTCCGAGCATGAAAACATTCTTGTTAACTGTGCCAGCCACAAGCTCTAATGAGCAATTAATTCAGATGCCCCATATTCCCTGGAGTGTAAACTAGGAAACCCCCTCCAAGTAACACATGGATGGGATTATGGGGCTGCTTCTTTCCTTTCATTCCTTCACTGGAGCAGTAGGCATTTCCAAGGTAAACTGCTACGGATTATGGGGCATGTATGCCACTGACACTTGGAAGACAGTGACCAGTGTGGGAGTAGAATTGTTCCCTCCTTATGCCACTTTTCTGCTCCAAAAGACAGTTTGGGGACTTGGGGAAGCAGGAGACAATACTAGGCTAGGTATTTTTCCTCAACGACTCTCCTGAGGGGCAAGTCACCATCCTATGCCCCTTAAAGATATTAGCAGGCTCAAAGGGGGTGTGCTACCTGCAGAAATGCTGCTCAAGAAGGGGAAGGTCTCCAGAGCTCACCCCAAAATCTTAAGGTCTGTATGATCTATGGGAGATTTCTAGGAGGTTTGAGTTAATGTAGAACTTAGTCTTTCCAGTGAACCTGAACGTGTTGTTAGACCACTGTCACCCCCATGAATAGTTCCTATAGGATTTGCACAGCCTTGCTAGAAGATTAATTCTGTCTCATGCCCATTCAGCCCATGGCTGCATGGCTGAGTCTACCAGGCTGGGTGCTGTGATTCTTCTTGGGGCATCCAGGGCTGTGAGTCTTCTTGTTACCCCTTGCCTCTAGTGCAAGGGAGTCTTGCCTGTACTAGCTGGTGTCAGCTCCCTAACACAACAAGCCTCTCAGGAACTCAAACACTCTCCTTTGGGCTACCCTAGCCCTGTCGTTGCTTGCAGGTTGACAACAGATGCACTACACCCCAAGTCTCTTCAAAGTGTCCTCCTGTGGTATCCATCCCCTGATCACTGGATACCCAAAGAAATCCCAGATCCTCTGTTTCCAAAGAAGCAGTCTATCACAGTTTACTAGTTTTACCTTAGACCATCACTCCTGTATTATGTACAGCACTTGAGTCAATTATAAAACAAAAAGGAAATTTATAAAGAATGAATAAAGATTCAAATAAAAGCCAGTGTGAGAAATAGAAACAAATGGTTACATTTAAAACACCATAAAATTCCTTCTAGAGACTAAACTTAACTAACAAGTTGTAACCATGCGACCTCTGGCGGGACACTACTGAGAGTATCAATTCAGGACAAATTGCTTAGAGCAGGGCAGTCACAGTCCAAGGCTGGGTTTCCTTTATTATTAAGCACACCAAACCAGCCAACCAGAGAGGACTTCGGTTTTACCACACTGGCTAACCAGAAGTCATACAAGTATTTCCCTCAGACACTCCAGTTTCCCAGTATCACCACCAGCACTGCTCCTTATGGGGACAAATGGTTATGAAAACCAATACCCCAGTAAAAGAAAAACGGTTCTCCCGATCCCAAAGGACCAAGCCCCAGACCCCGTTCAATATACAAGTCATATCTTACCCACAAATCATGCTGTTGCCAATCCTTTAGAATCCAAAATCGAAAGGTGTATTCATAGAAAGAAAGAAATATAGATGAGTTAGAATTGGTTAAATGGAATCAATTACATAAAGTAATGGCAAAGTTTTTAGTTCAGGCTTGTAGCAGTGGTGGAATAAACTGCAGGTTCAAATCAAGTCTCTGGAGTACATCCACAGCTTAGATGGGTCATTCAGTCCTTTGTTCAGCGCTTCAGTGTAGCAAAGTTCCTCCAGAGGTAAGAAGCAGAATTGAAAACAAAATGGAGGGGTATCCAGGGTCTTTTATATTCTTTCTCTTGTGGGTGGAAACCCCTTTGTTCTTCTGTGCAAAATCACAGCAACAAAATGGAGTTTGTAGCCACTTGGGCACGTTACATGTCCACGAATGATTCAGCTTTTTGCAGGCTAACACCATTGTTTACATGTTTGAACGTTCCCAGGAAAGCTCTGGTGTGGATTGGCATCTCCCAAAGTTCATTGTCAGTTAAGGGTTCTTGATTGGGCACTTACTGAGAATAGTCCTTTCTCAAGAAGCTGACCAAATGCTTCACTGAGGTGACTTAGAATCAAACACAGTGAGATACAAGTACATAGCCAATATTCATAACTTCAAATACAAAAATGATACACACATAGAGATAGCATAATCATTACCAGCAAACTACCACCTTTCCATAGACACCCCATTTGACGACCTCTGTACAAAACCTGGTGCAACCATAGGACCCTAGTTGCAACAATGATCTATATGGTCGTAGTTCATGTCAATAACGTCACACAAGGCATTCCCCATCTCCTACAACCGGGGTTCTCAATCTTTTTCTTTGTGAGGCCCCCCAACATGCTACTAAAAACTGCACGGCCCACCTGTGCCATAAGAACTGGTTTTTTGCATATAAAAAACAGGGCTGGTATTAGGGGGTAGCGAGCAGGGCGATTGCCTGGGGCCCCATGCTACAGGGTCTCCCGCGAAGCTACATTGCTCAGGGTTTGGCTTCAGCCCCAGGTGGCGGGGCTTAGGGCCCTGAGCTTCAGCCCCATACAGTTGTGCTTCAGCTTTCTGCCCTGGGCCTCAGCAAGTCTAATGCCGGCCCTGCTTGGCGGCCACCCTGAAACCTGGTTGAGAACCACTGTCGTACAAGATAGCTTACCCCAACTTCTTTCCCCAGTGTTTTCAACCATTTTGGTCATAAGATCAAGTCTATTGCCCGCTTGTCCTTGCAGATTGAAAGAATGCCAGGCTGTCTTTCTGCACACTCAAATATACCAGAGCACACCTTTGATGTTCACCTCAAGATAGGGTCCCTTCCGCACCCTCCCCCCATTTACCTTGCTTTGTTAGCTTCCTTCTCAAGTCTCTGCCAGCTGTTCATTAGCATTTGACATAGTATGCTAACAGACTTCTATTGTATGACATACAATACACAATGGTCCACCATGGAGCTAAGTGTCTCCCACCCCCCTGCCTGGAGAAGTTTGTCTCAAGACACACTTCCTTTGAGTGACTTCTTTTAACTACAACCCTAGAGAACATAATTTGTAGTATATATGCATAACTCTTCACAGATTTTCTGTACATACATCTCACAATAGTTATGATGACTAGAGTGACACAGACTTTCATTAGAGACCTTACATGACCACCTTTTAGTGAACCCAGGGGATCCCTGTACCCCTATGACAGGGGTTCTTGGGTCACAGGTGCCAATTAATCTCCATGTTTGTTGGGTATGTGGTGTGCAGACATTCAGTAGTAACTGAACTCTTTCTAGAGTTACCGTTTGGGAAGAGAAGCTGATTCAGTTTAACTTTCTTCAGTGGCAAGAACTAGAGTTAGTCCAGTCGGGGACTTTTGGAGGCAGATGAAAATCCACACCCCTGAGCGACACAGTTAAGATGACCCAAGTCCCCATGTAGACAGCACTAGGTTGACCTAGCTACTGCCTCTGGTGGAAGTGGGTTACCTATGCCAGTGGGAGAACCCCTTTTGTCAGTGTAGGTAGTGTCTACACTGTTACACTACAGCAGCACAGATGCAGCATTTCAAGTGTAGACAAGCCTTACAAATGCTAACTGGGCTATCTGTCTGTACCTAACTGGATACAACATTAGTTCCTGTAAGACTCACTGGAAGTGTTAGACAGCAGGCTTATTCTCAATTAGCCACTGATGGCTACCTATTTAGGGCATTTGATGGACGGCAAATTCAAAGGTATTTGAAACAATCATAGGAAATGAGGCAATTATGTCTCCCAAGGCAGGTTTAGTCTTAATGGGCAAATAGAACTTCCTGGTATATCCATGAAGGAGAAATGACTTTTTGGTTCAACAAGTGACATCTCTATTTCAGTATCAACTGTTTCAGGTCCCTCATGAGAGGAGTATAGTGGTGCTTTGTTTCTGACAGACCTCTGATACCTGTTCAACAACACCTGTGAAACGAAGGTTGTGGTTTCAGTTCAGTTCCCAATGGACAACCGGTCTACATCACAAAGAAGCACCGTTGTCATTATTTGACAAATTCTGAGGAGAGTCCAAGGACTGAATAGTCTGAACTATGCTCCAACCTTTAAAGATGATCCTTCCAGGTGAGACACTTTGGCAGGGCAGCGTGAAGCTAGCTAGCTTTGCCGTTGTGTGTGTTCTGTACCTGAATGGAGGACCTCTTTCTTAAAGGCTGTCAGTCCAGCTCCTTTCACAAGAACTGATTCAGACACTGATAATAAATAACACACGTTTAATGTTTTAATAGAGATTGGGCTGATCCTATGAGCTACAATATGTTTAAAGAGGTGTTTGGAGGGGGACTCCATTGCTTGCTTCCTAAAGGTGGTTACAGTACATGTGGATGGTCTACATCTCTTTCTATAATTTAGTGGAGGAAGTCTGCGATAAGAAGAGAACAGCTATCCTAGAATCATAGAATATCAGGGTTGGAAGGGACCAAAGGAGGTCATCTAGTCCAATCCCCGGCTCAAAGCAGGACCAATCCCCAACTAAACCATCCCAGCCAGGACTTTGTCAAGCCGGACCTTAAAACCCTCTAAGGAAGGAGATTCCACCACCTCCCTAGGTAACCCATTCCAGTGCTTCAACACCCTCCTAGTGAAAAAGGTTTTCCTAATATCCAACCTAAACCTCCCCCACTGCAACTTGAGAGCATTACTCCTTGTTCTGTCATCTACTACCACTGAGAACAGTCTAGATCCATCCTCTTTGGAACCCCCTTTCAGGTAGTTGAAAGCTGCTATCAAATCCCCCCTCATTCTTCTCTTCTACAAACTAAATAATCCCAGTTCCCTCAGCCTCTCCTCATAAGTCATGTGCTCCAGCCCCCTAATCATTTTTGTTGCCCTCCGCTGGACTCTTTCCAATTTTTCCACATCCTTCTTGTAGTGTGGGGCCCAAAACTGGACACAGTACTCCAGAAGAGGCCTCACCAATGTCGAATAGAGGGGAATGATCATGTCCCTTGATCTGCTGGCAATACTCCTACTTATACAGCCCAAAATGCTGTTAGCCTTCTTGGCAACAAGGGCACACTGTCGACTCATATCCAGCTTCTCGTCCACTGTAATCCCTAAGTCCTTTTCTGCAGAACTGCTGGCTAGCCACTTGGTCCCTAGTCTGTAGCAGTTCATGGGATTCTTCCGTCCTAAGTGCAGGACTCTGCACTTGTCCTTATTAAACCTCATCCAATTTCTTTTGGCCCAATCCTATAATTTGTCTAGGTCCCTCTGTATCCTATCCCTACCCTCCAGCGTATCTACTACTCCTCCCAGTTTAGTGTCATCTGCAAACTTACTGAGGGTGCAATCCATGCCATCCTCCAAATCATTAATGAAGATATTGAACAAAACCAGCCCCAGGACTGACCCTTGGGGCACTCCGCATGATACCAGCTGCCAACTAGACATGGAGCCATTGCTCACTACCCGTTGAGCCCGATGACCTAGCCAGCTTTCTATCCACCATATAGTCCATTCATCCAGGCCATACTTCTTTAACTTGCTGGCAAGAATACTATAGGAGACCGTATCAAAAGCTTTGCTAAAGGCAAGGTATATCACGTCCACCACTTTCCCCATATCCACAGAGCCAATTATCTCATCATAGAAGGTAATTAGGTTAGTCAGGAATGACTTGCCCTTCAGGTAACTAGCAGAGTGATAAACAAACCAAAGAGAGACTTTCATTCAACTAAAGTACTGTCGGCTAAACATTTTTTAATTGATTATTTAATGCAGTCTCTCTTTTGTCTGTCATCTTCTAAGCCTGCCTAAAAGGAGAAAATTGTAAAAGCAGCCAAGAAAAGCACAGCGTCTGTGAAGGCAGAGGCAAAGGTAGAAGTGGCTGAGCAAAGCACGGTTCCAAGTGAATCAGTTCACGATTCCTTTGAGAGATTCAGTGCGAGAGACAGAGCAGCAGTGCCTGCTGTGTTTTATTCAAGCAATCTTACTCCCTTACTCCAAGACATTTTATTGAGATTAATGGGCTGGTGTTTGAGATTGCAAATGACTGGATCGAACCAATACCCGCCAAAGCAAAGCTATTTACAATGAATCCGAAGACCATTGGATTAAAAAATGGATTGACTAAATTGTACTTGCATAGTGAGTATTTTTGTATTGCATTCACAATATCCATAGTTAAGAAAAGCAGCAATGTAAATATTACACACAGAAAAAAACACCTTTATGGAACATTATTAAAGTTGCAAAGTCAAACACTCAAGTTAGGAAATGCCAGATTTAAGGCTGCCTGTGCAACCTGAATTTGGCCGTCCTGTGCATATGCTATGGTCTTTAATTACATGATCACATACTAATTTTCCCACAGGATTCCTGCCTCATCAGTGCACAGGATGGACCCGCTCTGGGGATGGCCTTCTAACCCTCTAGACTTGAGTGCCTGACCTGCAGTATCCACACAACTATTTTAGCACAGTAGCTCAAGCCCTGCTAGTGCCAGTCTGTGTACACGAGCTGGGAGGCTCACTCCCAGCTGCAGTGTAGACATCCCAGAGTCTATTAGAGCTGCCAGCTGGAGGGTCTAGGGGCTGATCTAAAGCCCATTAAAGTCAACGGTAGTCTGTTTGATTACAATAAATTTGGGCTCAAACTCATCATCCTTTAGATTAAGTGGTAGAGGCTCATGCTTCTAGTGCTGAGGGTTCCCATTGCAAACCCTGCTTTTGGCCCAGTTACCATTCCCAGAGCTATTGTTTCAGGCTCTCTGCAGACTCAGGCAAATATTGCTGCATCAGTTCACGTTTCCATGCTTGTCTTTTCAACCAGGAGGACTAGAAACATACTTTTGTAAAAGGAAGGCTGAAATTCTGAGGTAGTCATTATGAGCAGCTAAAAGTATGTATTTGTTGAGTTTATGCCCTAAGCTGGCCCTGGACTCTGCTAGTAAGGAGTGCTGGGGAGAGCAAACCAAAAGGATGGTGCAGTTTGTGCATTCCTCCTGCGCCTTGAAGAGCGGGAAGGTGGGATTGTGTGAGTTTACCTTGGGAACATGCAGCTCTGTACCTCTCTGTTCAAAGGGGTGGCAATCTAGCCTTACATAGTAGGCAATGAAAAAGTTGATATAGTTGGGGGATTTTAAATGGAGCCTGGGCAGAAAAAGAGACGTAAACACTAACTGAAAGAACAAAAACCAAAACAGTGTAGAAAAAAGGAGGAGAGGACAAATGAAGATACAAAACTGCACATAAGCTTCTTTCAGAAAAAAAAGAGAGAGAGAGAGGGAAAGAGAAGCAGTAAGAACTACATTTACTCAGAGCATTAAAGAGCCAGACTGGGGTAGGTAAGGCATTCATTACTGAGTATGGTGAGCTCTGCTCCTAGATAATGCCATACTTTGTATATAGTCATAATGCTAGATATCCAGCCCCAATGAGAGGCTGCATGGAGAAAAGGAGGTACGCTATCTGAGTACTTAATGACTATGGTACAGACCCCTCTGGAGAAAACACTACAGTGGGGAGTGCTTTATGAGGAAATGCCAACACCACAGTGCTGCTAATTATTCCTAGCACCTTCTTACTTTACTGGGAAGGAGGCAATGATATCTGATATTTACAGCTCCTACCACAGGCTTTTTGTATCTCTGACAGGCAAATTTATGAGCCTGCTATATTTCATGTGTCTTGCAGATTGCAGAATCTGGATCATACGCCAGGGGAGAAGTAGGACGTAGCCTTGAGCACCATTGTCAAGCTGGTGGTGAGTAGAACTCCTTGACCACATTACTCTCCCATGGCTCTGTATAACTTGACAATGTACGTATCTAAAGAGTTGCATAAGATATCAAAACCACCTCCTTGGACAAGCCGTGGGAGGGTGCTGCAGACTAGAAACACACAAGATAACAAGCTGTATGATAAATGCTATTTTTTCAATGTTATTCTTTGCTGATAATTTAATAAAAAGTGACCTGTTCTGTGACTATTGATAACAGGAGTACATCTTACACAACTGTAATTTGAAACTAGATTGCTTGGCAATATTGCTTTCCATCTGAATGGGCACAGTCCTGAAGTTCTCACTCAGGGCCATGCTACAAATCCTTACATGCTACTGACTTGTATGTAAGGAGTCCATTGATGCCAGTGGACTTCTGGTGGATTGGGCTCTCAGTTTTCATTATGCAAACGCCCACTAAAGTCATTGGAAATTCACTGGAGTAACGATGTCAGGATCTGACTCGGTAGAAAGCCTTGACTATTGTATATTATGGCCAAATTGGAATAGAACCAGTTTTTATAAACGCCACTGTGGTCACTGCATATTTCTGGGCTTGTGTATATTTAATAATGTGCTGCTTTCAAAAACACATTTTGATATAAAGTGTCATCCTGGCTGGGAGCAGCCAAAATGCCACTTTTGAATGAGTTTCCATTGAGACTTCTAGTTGCTAAGAAAAAAAGCACTTGATTAAAAAAAAATGGTGGTTCTGCTCTGCCCCATCCCATTGCACGATTATGTGCAAACAGCTCTCATTTTCAGACCATTGGAGGATAATTAGGTAAGAGAATATTTATGCTTGCAAAACGTAAGGAGCTAACTCAGTCTTGGGAGCAGATTACGGAAGATTTGAATGGAGTAAATTAAGAAGCATATTTGGCTTGATTTAAATTGAAGATTTTTCTATCAATTCCCTTTGAATAAGAAAGGGAACAAAAATTAAAAGGAAAGTGTTACATATGTTTGGAATTAGCACTTCATGCTATCATTTGAAGTGAAAGAACCAGCTCTAAAGTGAGACAAAAAATAAAACACTCTGGTAGCATCAAGTGCAGTTACTCTTGGGATATAAAATCACTCATTCGGAAGTTGTATTGTGGTAGTGCCTAGCGGCCCCTAATAAGGATCAAGGCTACAGGTATGTGCAGTGCCTAGCACGTGTAATAAGATGGTCCCTGTCTCAAAGAATTTACAGTCTTGGTTTATGACTTAACAGATAGGGTAAAACAATTGGAGCACAAGGTAACAGCTAGTGATACCAGATAATCGTTTCACAGTTTAACGCTCCCAATTGCAAAGGCAAATTAGCTGCTGTATATGATCTTTTAGCTGCATATAATTTGACTTTAGTAATGAGTTAAATACTTCACAGCTGATATTTGCCCTTTGATATCATGGGTTTCCAAGTGGAGCCATGAACTGACCCACTGATACCACTGAAGCAAATGAGGGCAGAATATATGCATCAAAGGGCAGAATTTGGCTCTTAATATCTCTGGTGAGTGACTCTGATGGTTCATGGAGATTTGTGAAGGAGGAAAACAGTTATGCCATAAAAACAAGGTGGTTTGGAAGTATATTTTTCAGGTACAGGGAATGGAGGCTACATAATATCCTGATTTAAAATAAACATCTATCTTTATTGCCATAACCATAGCCACATATACTAGCAGTCCCTTAAGAATAAAATTTGATTATAAATTCATTGAACGGCTTCTGTGACACTTTTCTTTTACAATATAGTTACAAAGGGGATAACATAGTCTGAATTGGAATAGGAGCATTTTCGTCGAGGGGTCTGATGCATTGGTGGTATTGAAACTTTAAGCAGGTGATCCAAACAGGCAATCTCAATGGGAGATGCATTTTGTTGAAATTCTGTAGCCCAGATATTAAATGTTTTAATCGACTTAGCGTGTCCATTTCAATGTGTGTTACCAGTTATCAGTGATGATCCCAGGTTAGAATCAGAAGACTTTTTTTTGGCATCAAAACACAGGTTTTACTTGGCATGGGTCTGAGCTGGCAAAAGCTCTGTATACAAATCTTCCATAAAGTCACTGGGACTTCGGTGCCTGCAGTGGATGAAAACTTGGGACCTGGGTCTGTGAGACACATTCTATGACATGGCTTACTTCACAGTTGATTGTAAAAAGTTACAATAGACTATAGATTAACAAGACTCTTAACTCAGGTTTACTACCGAACTATGGCAGTTGTCCCATTGATTTCCATGCCACTTTTCAAGTAGCAAGGTACTAAACATGAATGAGGTGTGACAGATATGACAACTTCCTGTAATATCCTTGACAAGCCTTATTGCATTAAATTTAACTGTATTTTGGAGTCCATTGTATTAATTGCAAAGGTTATGCATGATTGTGGGCTGGGATTGTATGTAACCTCTCAAGGGTGGACATGTGATGCGGACTTTGGGAAGTGTTATGAACTTCAAAGGACTGTATTGAACCATGTGTCAGACAAGGAGGGACTTCTGGCATAAACAGTGTCAAGTGGTTTGCCTGAGGAATCTCTAGGGGGAGATGAATGCAAATTCCCCACTTCCAGTTCTACAAAAAGCCAGACTTTTGAGGCTACACCCTGAGAAGCTGTTACCTGTTCCTGGAATTTCAAGATCAAAGGTTCAAAGGAATAAAAGCCCAATCAAATCAAAGACCCCATAAAGGAAAGACTAACTATGCAAGTTCTAAGCAAAGGTGGTTATGAATTTGTAACCACAGAAAACCCCCTTTTGAGGGGGTTGAAGGATTGACTCTTACCAGATCCCTTGTTGGAGGTGATTTCTGGTAATCTTATTAGCATGCATGTAGGTTCTTTTATTGTCTTCAGTCTGTTTTCTCTGTAATGCTTTCACCTTAAGAATAAATGTGCTCGCTTAGAAAGAGCTCTGTGGTGACTTGTAACTGCTGGCAATTACAGCTGTGTATAGCCCTCAGGGAGAAAGCAAGGCAACTACTCTGGCCTGTTGAGGCAGTCTGGCTTGCTGAGAATATCACAGTGTAGGCAGGGAACTGTGAAGCCTGAAAAAGGCCAGATCATGAGGGAGAGGGATGTGATGATGGCTGAGGAGCCAGAAGCGTAGAGTGGGTGCCCTCGAAGGATCGCAGAGGGAGAATACAGGTGCAGTTGCCCTGGACTGTGACATGAGGATTGCAAAGTCTTTCTAGAAATGGTGAGATAAACACAACGTTAAGATTTGTGGCCGTGTAGTTTAATATTTTCTCTACCTAATTATAGCGGGCTCACATGGGACTGTTACTGGGGAAGGCAAGAAGAATTAGCATGGTGAATGTTCAGTTTGATAGAATTTACTCACATAATGAAAACGTCTCAATCTGATTCAAATTCCCCTTTCTGTAAGGAGTGAAATTCTTAGTGCCTTCTAGAGTGCACATAGAAACCATGAAATGTTGAGAGTAATCAAACTTCCTGATAATACAATTGTTCCATGACTTGCTCTAGTGCTGCTTTAATAAAATGGAACTGTGCTCATAAATCATGACAATGACATGAGGGAACTAATAAGTTTGTTGCTGCTCAGCCTTGGAAAGATGCAAACCAACCAGAGAGGGCAAAATTCACCCGTGTACAGTACTAGAGCAATGTATCACTTGTGTCCTGCTAAGTCCCTCAGGCACTTAAGTGGTATATAGGTTTTGTATTGGCCCTTTGCTTAGCAATGAATCTCACCCAAGGGGATGAAATTCAAGGAAAGAGTTTATAAGAGAACTTGGGGAAAACGTTACAGTATTGTTTCTTGACAGTGCGTGCTTAGCGGGGAACATGATAGAGTAACTGATCTTTTCTTTCCAAACTGTATAACCCCAGCTTTCTTTTCTTCTGCTTATAACCTTCCAAAGGATTTTTCCCTTAGGGCTGAAACTTTGGTTCATCTCAGCCAAAAAGTGACTTTTCTTTTTTTTTAAGGGGAAGGGAATGGGGACCTCCTATTGGCTATTTTTGACACAGGCAGACAATTCACAAGCAGAAACAACTGCTTATACTCCCTCTCCTCACTGCACCATTTTCTGCTCAGGGTGTATGTTATGATGTACCATGATATCTATAGTCATACAGTGATTGCTATACTTTCTGGGAATGATGAGATAACATACTTGATGAACAATGACAGATTGGCTCTTTTTTTCTGTTTTCACTAAAAAAATTAGCAATTCTCTCTCCCTTGGTATATTGTCGGCTTCTTTATGGGATATGCATCTCAGATGTTAGTGCTGATGCAGTTTCCATTTTTGATTAAACTACTGCTGCAGTTGGCTTCATAACTTTGGGATCAATAAGTGGAAAATAAATTTAAATAAGGGGGTAAAAAGGGAACCAGCCAGAATTAAGATTGCTGGAGTGCTGCAACGTGTTCACCCTTATAGACTACCTAATTAAAATCTGCCTTATTACTATATTATGTTGTATTACTTGTTGAATTGTGTCCTTGTCTATTCTTTACTGTATTACCTGCCAGTAATACTTAAAGAGGGTATATCCTTATCAGCAATGTGTAGTGGCTTTAAGAAAATTCATAGTTACAATACCTGGCTATTGCAAATTAACTCAGTCTGAAAGTGAGTGTTGGTCATACTAGCAAATTCAGATATAGGCCAAAACTTGTAAAGATAGATTCATAAAGTTAAGCATCCTAAATAATTGGCCTGTTTTTCATAGAATGTAGGGTTGGAAGGGACCTTGAGAGATTCTCTAGTCTAGTACCCTGTGCTGAGGCAGGACCAAGGTTTGTGCAATACAATTAATAGGAACTGTGGCTGCTCACAAGCTTTGAAGAGTGGGTGATCTTTAGGTGCTGTCAGATGGATTTGAGGACCTAAATTTAGCTACCTAAGTTTGAAAACTTTGGCCAGAATTAATGTTTTTTCATCCAACGTACTTTACATGTAACACCCATGAGAAACAGAAATCGAATGGTATGTGTATTATCCTGCACAAACAGGGGCTGGAGAGTGCAAATTGTTGGCCAAGTACATTCAAGTAAATCCATTCTCTTAAAAACTAAAAGTGCCTTGCAATTAATATCCACACAAAGGAGCTAGGACCTCTAGTTTTCACTGAAGAGCTCTCACATGTTAGGCCGAATGGCACTCAATGTATCCAGTTTAGAAAGATAAAGGGCTAGTCAAGGCTGGTGGGATTTGAACCTATGGAACAGTGTGAAACAAAGGAGTGTTTGAGGAATGCTTTGTCTTTTATTTGTGGTGGTGCTCCTCATCCTGGACTAGATTTTCCTGAGGTCAGAGCTGGCCAGCTGCACAGGACGGGGGAGTAAGCTACGCCTCACAAAGGGTGTAGAAGTGAGTGTATAGCCTGTGCTCCACCAGGGAGGGATTGCAGCTCCATTTCACCCTGAAATGTGCCTAAATGGCATTGTGCAGCCCGTAATGAATAGCTCCTTTGCAACAATTTGAAGTAATGTAGCCCATATTAGACTCCTCAGCTTCACACTGAAGTCAGATTAAAAATAGAGAGCATGATAGATAGTAATTTTGTTTGCTTTCAGTGGTATCACCAGTTCTTTAATGATTCTCTAATTCTTTAAAGTTCCTGAACTTCGCAGCTTGAAGCCCTCTAGTTATTGGCTCTTGCAGTGCTTCTCATCCTCAGCAGTGGTTTCACCAGACATTTTTTTAAATGAGAATAAAAGGTCATTTGGCTAGTGACTAACTAAATAGGGCTATTTAAAGTCCTCATCTCAACTCAGGCTTTGTTTCTTTTGACCTAATGAACAGCTACAGAACACATTAGATCACAGCTTCCAGAGCTCTCACAATAACACTGTTACAATGTAATACAATGTCTTTGTTTTACACATAACTGTTTTACTGTGAAGAAGAGACATTTGTGACTTCTTGTACACAGATACGGGGCTATCTTGTACTTAACATTTGAAGAACTCCCATTGGACTTCAGTGGGTAGTTCTGTGTTTTAAAACGATGTAATGATATGGCCCTGAGAAGGGCCACATTGGTATAATTATATACATTTATATTTAATTTTAAAGGAAGTGACTCATTTTGTGTTATAGGAGAAACCGGGCAGGAAGTACAGACAGCTTGCATGTAATTTCACCTGTCAATCTCTTACTGTATTAGTTAAATAATTCTTTTTAAATTTAGCTTTATATTTCTAGGTCTGGTTTCATAGTTTATGGTTTATATTTAAAGTCTCTAGTTCCTGAGAGTAATGAGGAATGCTGCATTAGCCTTGATTTTCAATCTTTTAGAGTTCTACGCTTGTCTCAGATCATCCATCCCAGAACGTCAGGTAGTTTACATACAAAGATTAGAACTATTCTGTTCATCACTTGCTGGAGAAGTGGGGTGACAAATATAAATGTTTAATACTTCCAAAGATGCTGAAAATAAGGCTTTCGCCAAGAGGAAAACTTAATTCTTGTGCAAATTAAACTTTGAGATACACTATCAGAAACCTTCACTGTTTGGATAATTTAAAGCAACAGATGTCAAGTTTTCATTTTTTTTAATTAATAAAGAAAAGGGCTTATCCTGTTGGGATCGATTTATTTCTTCCTGTAAGCATCAGCAAAAAAGTTTTTAATGTATCTTAACACAATCATATATTCCCAAAGTCCTATCCAATGCAACTGATTTTTTGTTTCTTTCTTTGTCCTACTGTCAAACTAATATTCCTTCTACTAGAATTGTAGGATTGTAATGGTTGCATAGGAAGACCAATGGTTGCATTGGAAGACCTCAGTCTATTAAAAGGGATTTCTCCTGTCATTATGTACCTGTACCTAAATGGAACTTCACTCATAGATGCATTTTTAAATAGCAACTTCTTGTTAAAGTTCCTAAAATAAAGGTGTAGCTTGATACCATAGCCATGTACCTAAATTCCATTTTTTTAGGTAGTTCGTTCTATCTGGACCCAGCAGAGAAAGAGATACAGACACAGAAGAGCTCATTTAAGCACAACTAGCTGCCATGAAAACCTTTATAGTTCTGTAGCAAAACTGAAACTAACACAAAAGTGAGGCTTTGCATTGGGGCTGGAGGGTGTGCTCAAACATTTAAAGGGGTCAGGACATCACAATTCAGAAGTAGCTTTTCTAATGTAAGGAGTAGGGGGATGAAATTAAAACAAGGAAAATTTAGGCAGACTATCAAGAGTTTTTTCTAACACTGGACCCAATCCTGCAATCTTTTTAATAAGCCAAAATTCCTACAGAACTGTGGAATTGGGCTCTGAGATCTATTAGACTGTGATAGAATGTGTGATGGGGGAAACAGTTTTGCATTGGCACAACGATGGAACAGACAACCTAGCTGGCTAAACTTTCATAACATGCCCCGAATATGTGTGCATGTAAATGTGTGCATTTAGTTATTGCACTGTATCACTTTTTTATTTTGCACAGAAATGAAGTGAAAGTAGGCTTTGTGTATGTACATGAACTCCGCCGCATGCACATACAATGAAACTCATGCCTGCACAGACAGCTAGCATGAGGGCCATGTACCACTGAGTTCCCACTTAAACCATATTTTGAGTTTGCGGTAGTAATTTGAGTGGTGAAATGGCCTTGAGCTGGCCCTCCGGGCAGGGGTGAGCTTCATTCAGTCTGCAAAAAATATATACAAGTGATTTGTATGTGCACTGTCATGGGCTCTGTTTAAACCCAGATTTAGGCACCTTTGCAAATTTAGGCTATGATTGAATATGGGGGTTTCTCAATGTATATTGTGAACCCCAAAATATGGCCTTTGATTTCTGAGATGGTGCATTGGAGGGAGCAAACGGTTTCAGCAGATGTCCCCACAGACACAAGACTGTGATTGCAAGCCATTGCAACCATCATGGGGCATGTTCTTTAGCCAGGCTGGCAAATTGCGGGGAAAAAAACAGTCCTAGGCGAAAGGAAGACTTCGCATATATGGTAACTGGGGTCAGACACAAACAGGGAGAGAGGAGCTTTGAGAAAAGGAAGTTTCCTTGAGGCAGGGAAAACAGACTGGGGAGTGCTCTGTCTGAAAGGCAAACAGAGCCCAGGCTGGGTCCCATGAGTACTCAAGCTTGCTACAAGAATGTAAATGGGGCTTTTTCCGTAACTCAAAAGGGGAGCCAGTCCAACTTAGCTTGTGGTGAAATGTAACATTAGATGAGCCAAAATGTGTGTAGGGTGTCTGTTGTTTTAAAATCACTTTTTCTAATGCTTTGTTCCATTTGCTAAATAAACCTATTTGTTTTAGGAGGGTTGTTAGTCGCTGTATATCACTGGCCCCGTGCTCCCAAAGGGAAGAGATGCAGATACCCAATCAGACTTGTACAGTAACAAGCAATTGGCATAGATAGGGAGCTATATCACGATTGAATTGCAAAATCCTAAGACCTGTCAGAGTGTGAGGTCTAATAACTGATGAGGTGCACAGAGAGACAAGAAAGTGCATAAATGCAAGCAGCCTTGTAGCCATGACATAGGCCTACAAGGTTTTTCCCATTCCCTTGTTTCCATGATTCTATATTTGTGATATAATAATGAGAGAGTATTTTTAGAGAACCACTTTGCTTTGCTATAAGCATATGCAGGAAGTCAGTTGCAGTTACTTTAGCACAGGGTCTTGGGATTCTTTTCTAACAGAAAAGATGGCCTTGAATCTTCACAAACTTTGCTGATTGTCAGGGACAGAGCCCTGAATGAACATATATGGAGACAGATTGAATCCCCCTTAAAATTAAGATGGCTTTTAATATGGGCTAAATGTAAATGTATACTTCTGTAATGCAGGCCATACTTATAGGATGGGGACTCTAATCCTGGGAAGCAGTTACTCTGAAAAAGACTTGAGGGTTGTGGTGGACAAGCAGCTGAACACGAACTCCCAGTTTGACACTAGTCAGAGCTAATGCAATCCTGGGATGCATAAACAAGGAAATATTGAGTATGAGTAGAGAGGTTATCTTACTTCTGTATTTGGCACTGGTGTGACCACTGCTGGAATACTGTGTCCAGGATGTTGATGAATTGGAGTGGGTTAGAGGAGAGCCATGATGATGATTAATGGATTAGAAAACGTGCCTTATTGTGATAGACTCAGAGAGCTCAATTTATTTAGCTTAACAAAGAGAAAGAAAAGGGGTGACTTTATTATAGCCTATATCTATCTATATGGGGAACAAATCTTTAATAATGGGATCTTCAATCTATCAGGGAAAGGTATAACACGATCCAATGAGTGAAAGCTTACGCTAACCAAATTAAGACTGGAAATAAGGCATAAATTCTTAACTATGAGAGTAATTAGCCATTGGAACAATTTACCGAGGTAATGGTGGATTCTCCATCACTGATCATTTTTCAATTAAGATTGGATGTTGTTCTGAAGAGATATGCTAAGAATTATTTGGGGGAAGTTCTATGGCCTGTGTTATGCAGGAGGCTAGCCTAGAGGATCATAATGATCCCTTCTGGCTGTGGAATCTATAAGATCCTTTGTTTGCTAGAAGTGAGCTATGATTAACAGTAGTTAATCATAGTGACTGTTTGCTATAGCTGGATGTCATTGTGCCTCTATTTCTTTTGTGTTTTAACACTGAAGTTTCTGTTTCTAATAATTCATCCATAATGCTGGACACAATCGTGAATTAATCAAAGATACAATCTTGATAAGTGTATGTATTTTTTCTACTGGAAAATTAGTCTTGCATGCAATCAACTCCGCATTACATCCCCACATGCTCTTGGCAGAATGTGGCACAGAACAGGTTAGCAAGATACCTTCATTTTTCACATACATACTGTTACACAGCTGGTTTCTGTAGCTTCATTTTCTTGTGTGGATTGTTAGACTCTACGTAAGAAACAAAGACATTACATGTTTGACTCAGATTCATCGTACAAAACAAGAGGCTGTTATGGTTTCTTATGAACTCAGGAACAATATATTGATAGTTAGTGGAATATCCTTCATAAAGAGGAGGACTGTGTATTTGGTCTCACCAACAGGGGGGATTTTGCCTGAACCGTTCCAGTTCCAAAACTACATTTTCAAAAAAACCCTTTCTTCCAACAATTATATTTAAAATGCATGAAACTTAATTCTCTTGGCATTTGGTTACTGAAATTTTAAGCTTTATGGGTCAGATGTTCAGCTGGTTAAAAGGCAAACTTTCAGCTGCTGTAAATAATCTATGCTTATTTACACAAACTGCAGACCTGGCCTTTGTTGAATAACAGCTCCATATATTTCACGGGAGGAGGTTGGTTAATGCCTATCATTGGGGAAAGTGACAACCTTTAATCACCACAGTCTTTCAGGTATAGGGCAGTTACATAATGATATTATTATTAAAATGATTCAATAGAATTTGTACCTTGCAACTAAAGCTTAAAAAAAGTGCTAAAGGTGATTCTTTCATGTTATTATTTCAATCTTGATTTAAGAAATCTTCAGACCTTGTTGGCATTTCTCCCTGCTAATGAGCTATACTGGAAGTTTGCAACTGCATTGCAACAGCATGTGAAACAGACCCAATCCTTTTTCAAAGCTGTTGTTTTTGTTGGGACTTTTGAGAAGCTTTTTGTCTAATCAGGTATCTATTCCACTAGTAGCCCCTGTCGGAGAAAAACAGAGTTCTCACTATTTGTTTAGGTATAGCAAGTCAGATGCTTTATTAACTCTCACAATTGCGCAGAGGGAGAGAGCTAAGCAGGTCTCTCAACAGGTAAACAATTACAGCAAGCATTTATACCTTTTGTTACAGACAATAATGAGCAACAGTTGCATTTTGTTTATACATAGGCCATCTTGATATCTCATTTCCTCACTTGTTTTGACTCTTGCCAACATACAATATTTTCTATACCTTATCTACACAAGGTCTTCTACACCTTATCCATACCAGGTCATAATGACTTCTTACACAGTTCTTTCTCACCCGCCTCACACAATCCTCGCTTCTACAAATCTCGCGTTATCAGGGTTACAGTTAGCCTGACTCTTGCTAACGAACTGTCATGTATTGCATCCCCTTCCTGTCAGTTCTTTCTCTGCTTCCACACCCCTCTGGGAGAATGGTGCTTTCTTAGGCTTGGTCTAAACTACAGAGCTAGGTCGACATAAGGTGGCTTAAGTCAACCTAACTCTATAAGCATATACGCTACAAAGTAGCTCCCACCAATATAAGTCTTCACTACATCGACTTAATAACTTCACCTCTGCGAGAGGCACAGGGCGACACAGTGTCAGTATAGGTACTGCATTACTTACAGCACCTGTTGGCTGTCAGTCCCCTGCGAGGCTCACAGCTGGAGCTGCCGCGCACCCCCCGGGACTGATAGCCCGAGCTTTGAAAATAGAACTAATAGGCTTATCTTATACTATCCCTGGTAGTGGTCCTCAGCTGTCAGTCCATTTCTGTAGGTAACATCAATTGAAGAAGAAGAAATCAGCAGATGATGTTTTTCTTCTACTGCCATCTTATACCATCTTTCATTGTACTGCTCTGTAAGAATGTACTGCTTTTGTTCTAATACTGGTAAATAGAGCAGGCCAAAATTTGAACCAAAACAATCTCCCCCCCCCCCCAAAAACAAACAAACAACTTCCAGCAAAATTGAAATTCCACAAAAGCTTCATTTTGGAAACACTGATGCATGGTATTTCTGAAACAAAAATATGCACCCACAAGACCATGCAAATAGTGACTGAAATTCACATCATTCTAGTTAGTTTCACTACTGCACAGAGTGAATAGCAGGGTGAAACTGGGGCCTGGGAGTAAAGAAGAAGGTCAAGTGTCTACTCAGCAAAAGGATGTTGAACCCACTGTGCTTTTTTTAGTGAGAATTCCTGGTACACAGAATGTGTTTTAGCTGTATGGTACTGCTCCTTTAACTGAAACTGTAGATAATATTTGATAATATCTATGAATATTTCCATGCAATGATTTTTATTCTAAATTAACTAGAGAACTGACAGGAAATGTAGATTTTTAGAAGCAAGATCCAGTGTGAAATAGTTTCCTGCTTTGAGCCACATAGGTTTAAGAGATGATTGGTGCTTTTTGTTTCTCTAATGATGCATCCCTATAAAGCCAGTTTATAGTCGTAACATAAGACCTGCAGCACTGTTGAGAGCCAGGCTAGTGCGTGAGTTGTTAAAGAGTGTAGAGGGCAAACTGCTGGAGCTGCTCTCATAAAATAACATTAACCTTTGTGCCTGCCTGGATTTACTTCCACAAGATACTACAGTTTCAAAAACTGAGATTCTTCATTACCACACAAATTAATTCTGTCCTTTGTTTTTTTGTTCTGCATTTGATGGGCTGTAATTGGGTTCTTGGCATTCACAGTGAAGCACATTAATTTTGCTTTAAAATCTTTTGAAATTGAATAGCAAAAAATAATATGCAAACCCCGCATGAAAAACTATATAATTCAGAAGATGCACTAAGTGTGGCTTTCCTAACTGAAAGAATAGAAGCTGCATTATCTTTTAAAGATTGCTTGCCTCATCAAGGTAAACTGAAAGCCCTATTGCCTCCCCAGTCTTGACAAGTGTTCTTTCAGCATGCTGTTCAGATTCTGGAGGTTTTTCTAATCTCCTTAGCTCTGCAGATACCTTTATGATAGGGAGGACTCTTTTCCCCCAATGGATTTAATTTAAAAAACCACAGTATTGGCTGGTTCACAGCTAGCAATGCAGGAACTCGGTGAAGTCTCTACTATTAAATTCTCTTCACGAATAAATCTGCCAATAAACTCTTTATTCAGGACATCAGTGGCTTGAGAATGCAGTCTGACTAACCTATGATCAAATATGTCTTGCAGAAAATAGCTTCTGGAAGTGACACTGCCTTCATTATAGTCTAGGAAGGAATCAACTGCCTGTCAAGCCATGTAACCCAATCACCTTGACAGGCTTAGAGAAATCCCCTCGGTAAGAAAGGCAGTGTTAATCATTTGTCTTTTATTTACATATCAGCAGAACATGCTGATTCTAGTTGAGCAAAAAGGATAAATTGCAGGCTGTGAAATGTCCACCAATGGTTTACATTTTTTGTTGCTAATGAGAGCTTCAGCTACCTCTGCTTGCAGAAAGCACTCTCCTGTGCCCAAACCCTGGGCCCTAATTAAAGCCTGTCTGGTGTTCCTCACATGCCACATTACAATCAAGGTGGAGATGCAGTAGTGTAACAGTCTGTCACTTTTAAAAACATCCATTCCTTTTACTCTGGATAACTTGTGTATGTTTAACCCCCCTGTGCTTTGTTAGGGTTGCAGTGGCTAGGATTTTCAGCTACTTTGCTTCCTAATTATTTGGTCTATTCTGTATCCTCCAGAGTTTTTCCTTCAAGTTGTACAGGCAACTGGGTTATGGGAGATTTGGTCACATGAGGTCACTGCTATTGTAAGGAGAGAGAGACTGACTCTAGAAGAGCTTTCTGGCTATTGTCAGTACAATTCATGATGGTAAAGTAGGTGAAGTCTTTTGTTTTGAAGTGAGTGTAACTTTAGCGCCCTTGTGGCCAAGATGGAGTCTGCTCTGCAGGCAGCTCTCGCCAAGAGACGGCGCATGCAGGAATGCAGCAGGAAAAATGCCTTCCATCCCCCGGGGCACCTGTTCCAACCCCCCCAGAGTGAACACCCACACCCACAGGAAAAGTACAATGGATATAATAAAGGGAGATATTTATTTACAGAGGGATGAGAGGAGAAAAACAACAAGGGGAAATATAGGGGGAAGCAGTAGAACAGGGCTGCATTCAAACCAAGGCCCCACAGGCCCAGTGGTAGCACAGTCTGGAAGGGCACACACTGAGCAATGTGTCTGCACTCCAAGTTCAGGAGTCTTGAGAAAAGTTCCAGTCCAGTGGTGAGTCTTGGGTGCTCCTGGTCGTCTTCGACGCCAGTGAACTTTCCCCAACAAACCCCTCCAGTGCCCGTTTCTGGCGCTCTCTGCAAAGCCACACAGAGCGACCACCTCTCCACTTAACTAACTAGCAGCCTCCCTCCTTATTCCCAAGCAGAGTCACAAGCCCCAGTACTCACAGCCCCATGCAGCTCTGGGCAGCAGTGATACTGGGTCCAGCTCCGGCCTGCCCTTCTCCGGTGATTCCTCCCTGGCACAGTGCTCCTCCTGGCTCCTGTCCTGGGGTGTCACCGATCGGCTGCCCTGTACTTCCCAAGCTTCAGGCAGGTTCTCTGCTGCTTCACTTTGTGAGAGAGCCTGTGGGCTGCAGCCCTTCTCTCTCTGGAGCTCCAGAGCCACACGCTGGAGTTTCCCTCTTTTCTCTCACTGCTCCCCCTCCCCCCAGGAAAAAGATTTAAGGGGGTTACACGAGCACAACATGGGGAGCTCCACTACATAAAAAGAGAAGCTCTACTTTTGGTTCCTTCAGCCTTGTGAGAGCCAGAGAAGAGATTTGCAGAACAGGGAAGGGGGAGTGGCCTGGAACAGGACTCGTTGCCTATTTGTCTCATTGGAGACTTTCCAGTCTACTAGAAGTATCTTTCCTTTGTAAGGCATTGAGAGGAATATTACAGTTAAATAATATTCAAAGAATGCTTCGATATGAGATATTAAGGGCTTTGTGTTTCTATTTTTCCTTTTTCACTCATCTAAGAGCAGCTAACACCAGTGGGATCAGCTTTTCTATTAGACTTGCTAATCTATTGACTCTAGTTGTGAATGTAACATTTTTGAGACAGGTCATTAAGTGTCTCATATAATCCCTTTGCAGCTAAATGCACTGGGTATCCAACATAGTTATGTAACACTTCTGGGAGTCATCAGATGCTGCTATTACAGATTTTTTTTTACAAGTTCTTTTTAACTGACGATGTAGGTAGTTAGATCTTGGAGAAATGTTGACTTTGTTGTGGAGTTCTTTTTAGGAACTCTGCGTGTGGTTCTTTCTGTTGGTGTTTCTGTGATGTTGGTTCTTTCTGCCAGAGTTTTTCAGAGTAGCTATCTAGAAAATATACCCATGCAAGCGGAAACCCCCCCCCCCCCCCCGCCAAACAAACAAACAAAAAATGAGCAGGGGGAAGAGAAACTTGGTGTCAAAACCTTACAAGTTGCTCTTCATATTATAATTGTTCTTTGTTAATTGGTCTTGTATTTTGGTATCTTCATGTATTTTTACTACAGAAAAAAGATGCATCTTTATGGAAACTTTCAAGTGAGGTGATATGTGTAATTTAAATATAGTACTGGCTTTATGCAAATGATCTGTTATATTGATAGAGAAGTTAAAACCAGAACCTCAAATCTGAATAATTTTGAATTTTTGGTGTGGGACAGTGGAGGCTGAATTCAAATCTCTGGATGTGAACCTACTACTATGACTAGTTCTAGATCAGATTTAGAACTGTCAAGGCACTATTTTTCTGACTGGACGTGGGTGGAACTTCACAGAAGTAACTGCTTTTGTGAGTTTCACCCTTCAAGATGGTCCATACACCTGTTCCAAAACTCCCTTCATTTTAGTTTTAATTTAGTATAAGTACAAAATGTATTTAGAAGTTACTTGACTGTTGTTTAAAAGTATTTCTGAGTGATACTGCAAACCAGGGGTCAAATTGGAGTGAAAGCTCATAGTGCTCATGTGTGCAGTGCTGGGAAGAGTTGCCAGAGTGATATGCTGCTCACACAAGATTGTGCAGGTGTTCAAATATGGTCATGCATGCACTCTGGGCTCCTTTGGGTTGATTCTCTGCTGGGTTCCTGGAGCTTGACACCTTGTTGATTTTTTTTTTTTAATTTTTATTTGTGTGGTACCTCCCAAATTCCACCCACTTATGACGTCACTCACAATAGATTGTACAGATCTGTGATTTTTCTTTTTTCCTCCATCTGCTTTTCTTATATGCTTTTGTGATAAATGAAGTACTTAAAAATGATACTTAAATGCCTAGTGATCATTATTTAAAATCTCACTGAGATGAATGGGGCAGTTAACACCTCTGAGCATTGCCAGCCTGGTTATGCCTATCTCAAGTTTTTGAGGTTTCCTTTGTAACCTTATTTATTTGTACTGGGGTGGCGCCTTGGAGCCAGTTGAAAATGGGCCCCCATTTTGCTAAGCACTGTCCTGAGTGATAGACAGTCCCTACACCAAAAGTTTATAATGTAACTAGACAAGACAGATGCAGGGTAGGAGAAGGGGATGTCACACGTGAGCAGAGTTGTTTGCAAATATCACCAAAAATAATTTCTAGTTATTAACAAAAGCTAAGATTCTGGCGCATAAGGTGACAGTTTGCCCATATTGTCTCAGTCCAAAACATATTATTTCTGACAGCTCAGAAGCAGAGATGAACTGAATAAAAGCCTCAAACTGGAAAATATGTATTGCCAAACCTGGGCCTCCACATCTCTTGGTTCAATTTTACACCCACAAAAATGGAGGTTCACTGAAGGCTGGTCTTTAGGGCCAAATTTTCAGGCCTCATCCTGCACCAGTAAAATCAGGGGGATCATTCTGACTTAACTTAGATGGTATGAGACAGGTGCTAAATGCACACAGTTCTAATGGTCACAGATATCTCCTTAGCTGCTCAGTCTCTGAATCACTTACATATGTGGGCAAGGTATTGCCTTGTATATAGTTGTGAACTTGAGGATAGTTACGAGATTATGGTAAAACTCTGCAAATTGCCTTTATATTCCAGTCTGTGAGATCCTGATTAACCTCATGAAGAACTTTTGTTTCAAAGTACTATTACTCTATCACTTTCTCTGTTTCTCTTTCGCTGTTTATCTGTGCATGAGAACAGGATGCTTTTTATTTAATAGTTCTAGGACCGAATTTGTTGTTGTTGTTAATTAATGTAGCTCCATTGAATTCACTCAATTTTTAAGCCCTTATGCTTACGGCTGCTTTCCTACCCAGACCTTTCAATTGTCCTTCATTTGAGGCAATATCCTGCTTTTCAACCAAATTCCTTGGCTCTCTTTGCCTTTTTATCTCTTGGTCCCTGCATATAGTGAATGCACAAACAAAACTCTAATTTGCTGCCCTTCTAAATATGTAAATCTAAAATAAAATTCAGATCCTCTAGGCTTTTGTATAGTAAAACTTTAAACTGCTGGTATTTTGGCACATTGGAGTTAACTTGGCAAAAAACTTCAGCAAATAAAAGTCCATTTTGTTTTTGTGGATATGGACAAACATTGAAATAAATGCAGGCAGTGTAGACAAGAGCTGCAAAGCGGAGGTTTTTAGGCAACATGCAGAAAAGCTCAAATAGTCTTGCAGAGGAAATTAAAATGAAAAGGTGTCAACAGATATCCACCTTGAATTATGAAAAGGGAATAAAGGAAGATGATGGGCTTCAGGTCTGCCCCCTTCCCCAAACAATGGGACTGATCCTCTATCATCTTGTATAGTAATTTACACTAGTGTAAATCACTGTCAATCAGTCTGGTATAATTTTAACATCAATATAGCATGATATAGGGACTTGCCACTTCTTTTGAAAAATGTCAGTTAAAAAAATGTACAAATCTGTGTTTTCCACCACCTCCAGGTGGTTAACACCTGCTCTAGCTTCTGCAAGATTTCCAGTCCTGATATATCCTCACTCCGGATATTAAGTCTCTCCCTCCCACCTCTTCCCTGCTGCAGTGTAGCCACCAATATGACCGTGTGGTCACACTCTCACTATCACGAACAATAGTATATGCATATAGTAGATATGCATGCACCCCAGTGTGCACAGCATGACAATCTTTATTGAGGCATTTTAATGTAAGCAGTATAAAACCTTAAACCAAGACTAGGGAGATTGGTTTGGTTTGCAGACAATAACAAAGACTGGTAGGAGGAGAGAATGACAACAGCTAAGCCTTGCTAAGGGGAAGCAGGGTGATGGGAAGGGATAACAGAAAATAATAAGATGGACTATTCAGAAACAGGAAGACTATATAGATAAAGGTAGTTGATCCCAAACTAAGGCTTATGTCTGTGAATGGAGCAAAAGCAAGAATTTTTCATGTGCTTTCATAAATCACGGTGTGAAGTGAAAAAGGAGAGAGTTTGACTCAATCCTTTTTATGCCAGGCTAGTATTGGATTGGACAATCCGTCTTGGAAAGGGATTTCTCTCTGCATTCTTCTCTGATAAAACCTCTACATCTCCATGTTTGCACACTCATAGACTTTAAGGTCAGAAGGGACCATCCTGATCATCTAGTCTGACCTCCTGCACATCACACTCCTGTAATAGACCCTAACCTCTGGCTGAGGTACTAAAGTTCTCAAATCGTGATTTAAAGACTAAGATATAGAGAATCCACCATTTACACTAGTTTAAACCTGGAAGTGATCTGGGCCCCATGCTGCAGAAGAAGGTGAAACCCCCTGAGGGGTTTCCCCTGCCAATCTGACCTGTGGGGAAATACCTTCTCGATCCCAGATATGGTGATCAGTGAGACATGAATTTATTGAAAACCTCTAGGCTTGCTTCCTCTAAATCCTAATGAAGTAAAGAGTTTAGGAGCAAGGAGCATGTGAGCTTTTTCTAAGCAAGACTTGAGAGGCTCCGTTGCCAGTTTGTATGTAGGGCGAGCAGGTCTCACTGCAGCTGTAGAGCAAAATAAACTGTGGCGGACTCTCAGAGGAGATTAAGAATCCTGTTTATGTTATCAGCTGCAGTATTGTCTAGGGCAGAAAGCTTTATCTGTTTTATTATGGGCTCATTAAAGATCTAGAGGCTTTCATCCTTGGGGTTGAGGAGCTGGTTTAGCTGGGCTGGTGAAAGTTAGAGAAGCCTCAAATGTGAAATAATCATCAGCTGTCTGCAACAGCCTCCAATTGGCTGCTGTAGAAGCTGATCACCAGAGTGTGGCAATACTGCAGATATAACACAGCTGACACCAACAGCATTGCCAACTCTCACAATTATGTTTGCGTGTTTCATAATATTTGGTACTCTATAAACCCCATTCCCTGGAATCCCATGTTTATAGCCTGGATTCCCATGTAAAAACTTTTTTTTTTTTTAAATGGAGGATTTCATGGTGTGGAGAAAAACTTAACAACATGAGCTGAGTATGCCTGAAAGGCTCAAACACCAGAAGGCAAACAAAGAACGCCAAACTTTTTATTATTTAAAATCTCATGATTGGCTAAATAATCTCATGATTTGAGGGCCTGACTCATGATTTTTGATCATTTGAGGTTGGCAATACTGCACTAGGGGCTGCAGGAGAGGAGGTATAGGTCTATCTGTGCCAGCTCTATGCTATTAGACATTCTCATAGGCAAACTAGGGAAATGTGGCCTACGTGAAATTACTGTAAGGTGGGTGCCCAACTGGTTGAAAGACCATACTCAGAGTAGATACCAATGGTTTGCTCTCAAATGGGGATGGTGCATATAGTGGAGTACTGCAGTTCCTGGGTTCAGTACTATTCAATATTTTCAGCAATGACTTGGATAACGGATTAGAGCATATATGTATAAAATTGGCAGATGACACCAACCTGGGAGGGGTTCCATGCATTCTGAAGGACAGGACTGGAATTCAAAATGACCTTGAGAAATGGGAGAATTGGTCTGAATTGAACAAGATGAAATTCAATAAAGACAAGTGCAAAATATTTCAGTTAGGAAGGGAAAATCAAGTGCACCACTACTTAATGGGGACTAACTGGTGAGGTGGTAGTATGGTTGAAAAGGATCTGGGGGCTATAGTAGATCTCAGACATAATATGAGTCAGCAAAGTGATGAAGCTGTGACAAAGTCTAATATCATTCTCAGGTGCATTAACAGGAGTGTGGTGTGCAATCAGGAGACAATCGTCCCACTCTTTGTGGCACTGGCAAGGCTTCAGCTGGAGGACTGTGTCCAATTCTAGGTTCCACACGTTAGGAAAGATGCGGACAAATTGGAGAGAGACCAGAGGAGAGCAACAAAACTGATAAAAGGTTTAGGAAATCTGACCTTTGAGGAAAGGTTAAAAAAACTGGGCATGAATAGTCTTGAGAAAAGAAGACTGAGGGCAATCTGATAAGACTTAAATCAGTGACGTAGCTAGGACAGGAAAACTGGGTGGGCCCTGGCTTTTGGGCGAGCAGGCAATGACCGGGGGGTGGGGTGGGTGGAGGGAGGGGGGAAAAGGGAGGGATCTGGTGCCTTGGGGAGGAGGGGAGCGGGGAAGGGAGGTGACGCAGGTGGGATCCTGTGGCAGGGAGGGGGATGGGAGGGATGCCCTCCCCCTTACTGTTCAGTAGGCACCTGGGGCACACAGGCTGTGAGGCGTGCCCATGGGGTGGAGGGACTCAAGCTCCACCTGCCCCTCCCAACTCTGGCTCGGTGTCCGTCAGCCCGCCATGTCCCCTTCCTGCTGGCACCACACGCTGTTTCCCTGGTCTCTGGCCCCAGTGCTGGCACCGCCCAGACATGCCCCCATGAGGCACACACTCCCCCAGGGCTAATGCTGGGGCTGGAGACCGGGGCAGCAGCACGCGGTGCTGGCAGGAGCAGGGATGCGGCTGGGCTGATGGACACCGAGTCAGAGTCGGCAGTCCCAGCCTGTGGATTTGGGGGGCTCCAGCTCTAATTTGGGTGGGCCTGGATGCTAAGTGGGTGGGCTGCAGCCCACCCAGGCCCACCCATGGCTAAGCCCCTGCTTCAAATATGTTAAGGGATGTTATAAAGAAGACTGTGATCAGTTGTTTTTCATGTCTATTGAAGACAAGACAAGAAGTAATGGTCTTAGTCTGCAGCAAGGAAGATTTAGGTTAGATGCTAGGAAAACCTTTCCAACTATATTGGTAGTTAAACTCTGGAATAGGCTTCCAAGCGAGGTTGAGCAATTCTCATCATTGGAAGTTTTTAAGAAAATATTGGACAAACACTTGTCAGGGATGGTCTAGGTTTACTTGGTCCTACCTAGGGTTGCCAACTCTGACTGAAGCTATTAGGGAGATTTCCCCTCTTTCCCCCAACATGACATAATGTCATTTTCTTAAAATACCGTATTAAAATCTCCCAGATTGCTTTCATTAGTCACCGGGAGATTGATGTCGATTCCAGGAGATTCCGGGCCAATCATGGAGGATTGGCAACCTTAGTCTTGCCTCTCCCAAAATGATCCCAAGTACAGTCAGCTTCAACTTTTCCAGCATCAGTATCTGGATCAGAAGCTGGTCCTAACTACATCTACTTTGAATCATCCTGGCAGTGAAAAGCAGACTTAGGCAAATTTTAAGTGACCAGCTCAGTTTCTCCCAATAGAAACATAGAAATGTAGGGTTGAAAGGGATCAAGCCCTGAACCAAATCTGTTTTTAAAAATTCACCTGCATCCTCTGCCAGCTTTATATTCCTCAAAAGAAAGGTGTCTATATTCATTCCACAATCATGATTTAAACCTGGTGTTACACAGAAAAACCAAACCTCCAATCATGCTCTCTTCCCAGTGTACTACACACAGAGTATCTTTCTTTTTCAAGGCAGGGGGCATACTTCCTTGGGAGACATCAAAGAAGCAACGTGTTCAAGGAGTATGTGCTCCAATTTTATTTTATTTGGAATGTTTCCCCTTTTTAGCCTCCTGGCCAGTGGAGACAGTGGCCAGGTTTAATCTCAGTTACACCACTGTAAATTAGAAAGGACTTGGCACTGTTGATTTACACTGGCATGACTGTAGTCAGACTACGGCCCAGTAGCTCAGAATCTGGGTACTACAGGTTTCTCATGTTGGCAAGACTCACCAGCCAGACACCCAGGAAACAATTCCCTGTAATAACTCAGATCCCACCCCATCTAACATCTCATCACAGGCCATTGGGCAGATTTACCGCTAATAGTCAAAGATCAATTAATTGCCAAAATTAGGCTATCCCATCATACCATCCCTTTCATAAACTTATCAAGCTTAGTCTTAAAGCCAGATATGTCTTTTGCCTCCACTGCTCCCCTTGGAAGGCTGTTCCAGAACTTCACTCCTTTGATGGTTAGAAACCTTTGTCTAATTTCAAGTCTAAACTTCCTGATGGCCAGTTTATATCCAATTGTTCTTGTGTCCACATTGGTACTGAGCTTAAATAATTCCTCTCCATCCCCGGTATTTATCCCTCTGATATATTTATAGAGAGCAATCATATCTCCCCTCAGCCTTCTTTTGGTTAGACTAAACAAGCCAAGCTCTTTGAGTCTCCTTTCATAAGACAGGTTTTCCATTCCTCGGATCATCCTAGTAGCCCTTCTCTGTACCTGTTCCAGTTTGAATTCATCCTTCTTAAACATGGGAGACAAGAACTGCACACAATATTCCAGATGAGGTCTCACCAGTCCCTTGTATAACGGTATTAACACCTCTTTATCTCTACTGGAAATACCTCACCTGATGCATCCCAAGACCGCATTAGCTTTTTTCACAGCCATATCACATTGGCGGTTCATGTGATCAACCAATACTCCGAGGTTCTTCTCTTCCTCTGTTACTTCCAAGTGATGTGTCCCCAGTTTATAACAAATTTTTTGTTCTTAATCCCTAAATGCATGACCTTGCACTTTTCACTATTAAATTTCATCCTGTTTGTGTTTGAATAAAGCACATGCTATATTTACATTAGGAAAGAGAAGTGCTGCATTTGCGTCTTACATCAGTGAGGCGCATGCAAGGAGTCTGCATTCTCCAAAAACCTAAACTGTAATAACAGCTTTGCACAGTCTGTTGGGCCTCATTCTCCTCTCATTTATGCGAGTGTAAATCTGCAGTAGCTTCAGTGGAGTTATCCAAGTTCCACTAGTGCAAAACCCACGTGCAGTAAATGAAAGGAGAATCAAGCCCATCATAAATAGAAATATTTTCATAAAACCAACTACTAAACCAGCTTCTGTGGATTTAAACCAGCAATGAGATTGAGAAATTTGGACTTGTGTGTTTTCAAGGCTTGGTGGTGTTAGAGATAATACTGTATAGAAAGAGAGTGGGTGGGGAATTAAATCACTTTTTAAATAACCTTCTTTTGTAGGCTCCCTAGACCCTTTATGAGAATCCTGTGTCCTGAAATTTGAAATCTTTTAGAAGATTAATATACCTTTTGGTGGGTACAATTTAAACTCTGTAAACAATAGCTGTTGAAAAAATTAGCGTTCCCAATACTTCTTATCTGCATACAAGTTTAATTCCTGATTTTAATAGACCTGAATAGGTTTGGGGCCAATTAAAATCAATTTAAAACACTACTAAAAAGCATATGCTTATAATATTTTATAACACTTAGAAGATGTCTTTACTTAAGATAATTACAATCTGGAAAAAAGCTAGCAGTAATTTGATGAAATTGCATATGAAAATCTTCATATTATTGGCTAGTATGACATTTATGGTAGACTTCTAATTATTGGGAAGAGGAAGAAGGAAAAAGAGAGCATTATCAAGCTTTTTTTGTCTATCCAGATAATTTAAGCTCAGCCAAAACATCTTTGTTTTTATTGATTAGCCCTTTATATATAAAATATTACATGGTTGGGCAATATATATACACCTCTACCCCGATATAATGTGACCTGATATAACACAAATTCGGCTATAACGTGGTAAAGCATCGCTCCCGGGGGGGCGGGGCTGCGCACTCGGGTGGATCAAAGCAAGTTCGATATAACGCGGTTTCACCTATAATGCGGTAAGATTTTTTGGCTCCCGAGGACAGCGTTATATCGGGGTAGAGGTGTATAATATATATATAACAATTTTCCTGTGAAATAGTTAAGATTGTTACACACGCTCTTGATATTAAACCACAAAAGTAGGTAGCTTAACTTTACCTATAATCTCCTCCTCTCCCCACAGATACACACCTTACTACTTTTGTACACAAGCACCAACTCCACCAACCTTAACTTTGCGCCTGCTTTTCAGTATGACCTTTTCCAAACTCCCCCTGCCATACA
The DNA here is from genome assembly GCF_011386835.1 of Chrysemys picta bellii. Classification (NCBI taxonomy): domain Eukaryota; kingdom Metazoa; phylum Chordata; order Testudines; family Emydidae; genus Chrysemys; species Chrysemys picta. Next base: position 70,862,907 of record NC_088792.1, on the reverse strand, counting down.
CATTGGACTACTTCTCAGCCTTCCTTCTGCACACCTCCTTCACTACATTACCTTTGTCTAATACAAATAGTTGTGGAGATTTGTCTGGGGTTGTGCAAGCACAAAATCTTGCTCTTAACTGGGAAAATACATTTGGCCTACAGTATTTCTCAGAGCTCTTGGAAAGGCAATATCGTTTTTTGCATCGTAAGAATCTAGACTACCTCAAAGTAAGAAAATATTCTTTCAGCCTGTGGGATCAACAGGTGACTGTAAGCTCATATAGAAAGTGCAGTCATTTTTTGTATAATTAACCTTAGGTGAGATTTTTGTTTTGTGCCCCAAAGTCCTCAGGGTTGTTTAAGTTACAGTAATGGGGTGGGCCACTGTGCTGCCCAGAATCTCAGCAGTGCTGAAGCTCCATCCTGATACATCTCTTCTACCCTTGTGGCTGGTCTTCCAGGGTGCCTATGTCAAGGAATCCTGGCTGGAACTGGTGCTTTCAGGCCCCCCTTTATGCTGTCCTGGGCCTTATTTCTGGTGTAAAAGGACTGGAGTGGGGGAGAGGATGTCCCCCATTGGGTTTCTTATACTTTCCTGTGTTACATAGGCATTGTAATGGAACAAAATGGTATGCACAGATGGAGGCTGCAATCATGGAACAGGATTTGTATGAGCATAAGGAACTGCACATATGGATCATATTCCAAGATTGGAGTCTTAATAGAATGTTGTCTTTCCCGCCAAAGGGTGATAGTTTCATCTTCTAATACATATTTTGCTCCATTTAAGGTTGTGGATAATGAGCTGAAAGCAATGGGAAGTACCCCATGTTTCTTCATTGTTCTATTCCTTGACATCAGACTTGTAAAACCACCACCACCAAACAAACAAACCCAAAGTTCAAATTGCTGGCTAGGGAGGCACAGGGGCTGCACTGCTGTGAAGTCAGAGTGAATTGGGAAAATCTGAGAGGGAATGCAGAAGCACAGGGCCTCCAGCAGATGGCCACAGACACAGGTGGTTCTCCCAAGATCCGTGTGTTTGTCACGCTTGCTCAGGGGATGATCCCTGTCTCAAGTGGACCCTCTTTGTGTAAGCATATGCCTGTTCAATAAAGTGCATGAGAACCTGCTTTAGTTCAAAGTTCAATGCCAATGAGATTTAATCATGCTTAAAGTTAATAGATGGGAGAGGCACCACAATTTGTTTGGAACTGGTATAAAATGAAGGGACTAAGAGACAGCAAGAAAAATACTATATTTTATTAAAGTTTTATAATTTAAGAATGGAATACTCAGAAGTACCAAGACAGTAAGGAGGAACAGCAGCCCAGCCAGAGCATCAGCTGCAGACAGGGGTGAAAGTAACTTAAAGGACTTACCGGTATGCCGGAGTCCTGAGCGGGGCGGGGCCTCAACTGGAAGAGGCGGGGCCTCAACTGGAAGAGATTTAAAGGCCCTGGGGCTGTGGCTGGGAGCCCCTGGGGCTGGGAGGCTCACCTACCTTGTCTCTCTAATTTCCTGGGATCAACACGGCTAAAACAACACTTCAAACACGTATGCCTTCTCAAATAATACATCTTCACCTTCTTGTCTTAAAGTCTCATTTCTAGTTTTTACTTTTTAAATGGCTGACTAATCATTTCTTTCATCTCCATTTAATTCCCTGTTTCTCTGTGTAGTTGACTGGAATGTATTAATGTTAAAAACATTTTATTGTCTTAATTCATAAAGCATAAGGTCAAATAATTATTCTAAATTTCTCAACACTCATTTTTCTTCTGAGTCTGTCTCCACTTTCAAATTTTAACGAAGTCTCTGTCTGGATTTATACTAATTAGGGTTGGATTGAAGTTGGGGATTTTTGTCAATATGGTACTCCACATCAGTGGCCTTTGATTTATCTCTGCTGAAGTCAGAATGAAGGGATCCTGTCTATGAAAGGCTTTGGGTCTAGACAATCCAGAATCTATTGGTCTCTATTTCTGTTTGTCACCTGGATAACATGCTATTCCTACCTTTCTGGTTAGGAGAATCTAATTAGCATCAAACATGAAAGCAAACTTTTTATAGACAGTTCTACTCAAATAAAGCAGGGATTCTTGAGCCAGGTTGCATGTGCGTAACAGAGCGGAATTTTGGCTTTCTATTGTTGAACCAAGAGCTGGATATTGGTGTTTTCGAAAAGAAAAAATTTAGTTTAATCTTCAGTTGTTCTTCACCAAATGCCTTTTCCCTGAGGAATACTAAATCTGGATTCTTTTGAAGATGTTTTGCTGCAGCATAACATAGGAGCACAAAATAGCCAATCGTTAGTTTCCAAAGCAGTGTGTGGTAATTATCTGCCTGATGCTCAGAGTCATTACCAAATCACTGTGTGCCGTGGAAATTTAGGGCTTACATTCTAAGTGTTGCATCATCTTTGTAAAACCATCTTATCATTAGTGTTTGAAGTCACACTTTGAAATACATGATTGTAAAAAGCCATTTAATATGCTTGTAAATGTAAACACACTTAATGGAAGAGTCTGGTAAAGCTCTTCATTTACAATCTTTCTTATGGCTGACTTAAATATTATCAACCTGTCAGAACTAAAGTAATAGGAAGCATTTAAAATTTGATTAAATATTCCCCACCATCTGAAGATTGTGAGACTGACACCTGCATAATTTATTAATCATTTGCTTTTCTACAAAAGAATAACGTAGAAAAAAGTGGTGTCCAACGTATTCCACTGATCTGTAATTGGAAAATTATCCCTTGAGCTGTGTTCAAAATAAAATGAACTCCCCTGGGTTTAGTTCAGCTGCAGATGAATGGTTTCATGCATCAGTCTACAATATATCTTACATAAAATATGGGCATGCTGGAATTCAGTCTAAAATTAGGGCAACAAAGCTTCTGTAGGATAAAAAGTCATATAATTACCACCTCAGTCTCGGTACTTGTATTTTTCCTGGTGCCCAATCCTGCGTTAATTCCCCTACACAACATCTAATCTATTATGTTTCTGAAGCACCCATATGCAGCCCACAATGTGTTACCTGGGATGCAGGTTGAGAACCACAGCACCCCCCAACCTCCCGCACACCGCTATGCTCAGCGCCCCCAGCCCAGAGACCCATCCACAGAGTGGGGCCAGGAGCGGAGCCCCAGTGGTGGCAGGCAGCAGGGCCCCCATACGCTGTTGTGCAGGGCTGGACGGCAGCCCCGACCCAACCCCGATCCCCACTGTGCAGGGCCAGTTGGCAGCCCCAACCCCAGCCCCTGCTGTGTAGGGGCCGGGTGGCAGCCCCAACCCCAAAGCTGGAACCCATTTTGCAGGGCTGGGCAGCAGGGACCCTGTATACCGTTGTGCAGGGCTGGGCAGCAGCCCCAACCCAACCCCGCTACCAACCCCAACCCCGGCCCCTGCTGTGTGGGGGCCGGGTGGCAGCCCCAACCCCAACCCCGGACACTGCCGTGTGGCAGCCCCAGCCCTGGACCCAGCTGCCCTTTAGAACACAGCTGGGCCGCAGCTGTGTGCTAATTGGGCCGCCTGCGGGCCATGGACTGAGAACCACTGTTCTAGGTATTCAGAAGAGCAAAACAATGGCCTGATTTTTCCAAATGTGTGGAGCACTCAGCTCATTGAAACCTCAAGTAAAGCCTGAATCAAGAGCTGAGCCCTTAACCTGTCCTCAAAAAATATAATAAAAATCACACAAACCCTGAGGGTTTGGCTTTATTGATGACTAAAACAGTAACACAACACAAACGTCTGCTTAAGCTTCATTTCTGGGCTTGGCAGCCCCTAGGGTTTCCTTCCTATAGCTCCTCTGATCTAATTGCCTCTCCCTAGAAAGCAACTCACTTCCCTTATATCTGGGGTAGAGCTAATGAACTGCATCTGCCACAATGAGAACTTCAGCTTGTTTGTACAAAGCATCAGAGGGTCCTGTGGCACCTTTAAGACTAACAGAAGTATTGGAGCATAAGCTTTCGTGGGTGAATGCCCTGCTATAGTCACATTTTACACCCACATTGCCCAGGTATAAATAACTACACAAGATGCAAGGCAGTGGCAAATCAGATCTCAGAGAATCATAAATATAATGATTCTTTTAGGTAATGAATTTTGAAATTCCTTTCTTACAATGGACCATCGGGTTACATGTACTCCTCTGCAACCTTTTCCTGATTACTAACCTCTATTGCTTAATCCTTTATAATTTTGCAGAATTTTGGAATATCTACTGGACAAAGATAAGATAAATATTGGGGAATCCACTAAAAACAAGGCAAGGCTGTAGATGAACACATGATTTCACAGTCTCGCCATGCATTTCCATTTGCCATTTACCAAATAAATGTGGTTGTGCTAATGTTTGCTATCAGATAAATATACAGCTGATGACAGAAAATGAGAGTTGCTGTTTATATGACTGACAAGCTAATGAACTGCATCATAGGGGTTATGCACCATTACCATTGCATTCTAGGACTGTACTTAGGGGTTTAAAAACTACACTCTATTCCCTGTGATCTGATTACTTCCTTGCAGTCTCTGTTTTAATTATCTATGGCTATCTTTGAATGTCAAATGAACACAACCACATGCTGCACTGTTCCATTTAAGTCAAGGATGTTGACCTTTTCACTGTAAATGCTTGTTCAATTTCAATTAAGTACACTATCAAGCCATCAATAGACTCACAACTGCCACATGAAAAATCGCCATTGGCAGAAATGACAAGCAATAAAAATACCCTGCTGAGTCCACTTACACTAAAACAGGACTCAGGAGTAGGTGGAGATCATCTAGAGATAATAAACAAGCATGGAGCCTCATTTGCCCGTAATATATTGATGGGGGAAAGTGCACCTGGAGATGTTAAATATGCCTGTAAATTATTGTCCCATCTGGACAGTTGTACCAGGGGTCCTGGTATTTCAGTAATTATGAAAGTAACCAGTTTATATGGTAGCTGCAGCAAGTTTCTTTTAAAAAAGATTGAATTTAGTGAGGTAGTAACAGTCAGTCATTTCCTTGGATCTACATCAAGCATTCCAGAAGCACAAACCGAAAGGGTTGCTCTCATTGGCTAGTTTCCTAATTCTTCATGCAGCATTATTGGTTAAGCATGTGCGAAGCACAATCCATGACAGAAGGGGGAAATGTAATATACAGAGGCATAACTGCATCTGCTGTACTAAAAATATGCTAGTAACATATCAATATTATTTCAGATTTCAGTAGCTCTGTTAATTAGAAATGTTTCAAGTTTGCACTGTAAAATTCTCTAGCCCTCAAGGAAAACCGAATTGTTGACAGTAGAAATTATTGTCTTAAGTAAGCTGTAAAAGAGGGAGTCTGATAGAAAAAATAAGAATACAGCAGAACTGAGGTAGGCTGTTTTTCTAAACATTCTGTACACTTGCTAGAACTTTTTAAAAATATCAATAGCTAGCATCAAAATAGGTGCAGTTTGGTAGCCCAGTTCTATTATAAACTCACTGTTACATGACAAGGTTAGAGTCTCACAAGAAGAATCATTTTCTTCTAACTCAGAGCTTTATTAGAGTAAAGAAAATAGCATGATCTCTAAAGCTACTTGGTCTCTGCTTCACTGTATAGCTTCTGCATAGAACATCCCCAGCTCCATTTCCTGCCTGAATTTTTGCTGTATAGGTAAAGAAACAGTCCCACATCCTCCCAGCCAGATCACCACAGCAGTTGCAACATTTAAACTTGTAGGACCTGATCTTTAGCATTACCTGAGGCCATGATCATCACAGGAAGGCTCTGCACCTGTGCACTGTCTCTGGGGATCATGTGTTTCCACTCAGGTCCTATGCAGCAGTCAATGCTTAGTTAGTAGCAGTGGGGCAGTGTGTGGTTCTGGGCCATTCCAGGACTGAAATATAAGACAAGATAATGTCCAGGAGTGGCTGCCTGAGCCACTCTTTTGCAATTTGAAGGTTGATTCATTAATGTTTTACTTGGACAAGTGGACTAGACTTTTTTTTTTTATGATATAGGCTACCCGTGTTAGTGTCTGACTAGACCTGAAAAAGTCCCAGATACTTTTTCTGTTTCGTATGTCATTTACTAAGAACTGCTGGGATACTGCTGCCTCCTGTTATATGCTTATCCAGAAAACTAACCAGTCTGTCTGCAATCTTGTCAGCCTAAATGTGTGTGATTAGTAAGACTATGGAGAAAGTCCTGCCACAGCTATTGGAAGCCTTATTGCAAATGGGAAGAGGGAACAGGCCAGCCAACAGTGCCCCCCAGACGGTACTGGTTCTTTAGAGTTAAGCACAGGAGCTTGACTGAAACGTGTCTGGCTAACTAGATGGGAGAACACATCCCCTTGTTACTTCCTTTCCGTCTATTTCTTCCCCTAAAGCAATGTGGGAAATATCCTTACCTTCAGGACCTACTCAGTTTCTCTCTCTCTCTGTTGTGAGTTTGCTCTTTGTTCTCTCCTTTGGCAGTGCATGTTCTGAATCTGCCTCTTGGTCCCTCTCTCAGATGGATATAACTTGGGAATAGGAATTTTGGTTTGTCTTCTTCAGTAAGGGAAAAGGAAGAAGAAGGTATGTACTAAGATATCTCATCGGAAAAACACTCAAATGTGTTTAAGTGCTTTCCTGAATATGGCCTAGCTTCCCAGTTTATGACTGACCCTGCCAGCAGGTAGGGGATCTTGGGGGACAACTACTGCACTGGTGGGGTGTAAAATAAACTTTATTAAGAAAATGCAAAACCAGGGAAAATTTAATAGTGAGGTGTATGGGGTTTGTTAAGGTAGACAATTGGGGAGGGGTTTCTTTTAGTAAATAGGATAGGGGGTTTCAATAGTGGGTTACAATACAGTGGGGTACAATACAGTTGGTAACCAATTAACACTGAAGTATAAATGTAACAGGTAGCTAACAGTTTCTATGTAAAGGGTGTGTCACAGCAGCATATAACCAACTGACAGTTATGGGTAAAATGTGTTAAATAACCAACAACTCTAGGTAAAAATGTGTCACAGTGGTGTAAATGTAAAATGTGAGGGGTGTTAGAGAGAAAAAGGGTAACCAATGGGGTTTTATGCTAGACTTCAGTAATACAATTGAGGTCTGGCAGCAGTAGGAGCAGGGTGAGCACGTGGGGGAAGGGATTAAGAGAGAGAGAGACAGAGAGCAGACAGGCTGCAAGTTTAAACAGCAGAGAGACAATTATACAGAACACAGCAAAATCTTATCTATGATTTAACTTAACCAAGACTACACAAATTAGCAAGTAACAAAACACAATGCAACAATTCTTTAAGCCTAACTTAGAGTACAATGCAAGCAATTTTCTAAACCTAACTTAACCACAACTAAGCAAAATGAAATTACAATTTATCTAGACTAAAGGCTAAATCTAACCTAATGGGTGCACCTTATACTAGGGGTAGTTCCAGAGGGTAGAGTGGTGTGTGCCCAAGATACAGCTTCAAGGGGGGGGGGTGTTTAACTAGTGATGGCTGCAAGCAGGCTTATTTCTAGCAGTAAAGGCGCTGTGGAGCTAGAAGCAGATTACAGATACAGACCAAGGAGTTAGCTTGGGTCTGCCTGAGAAAGCCAGAAGCTAGAACAAGGGGAGTGTGCAAGAGGTTTTTCCTTACCAATCCCCAAAGCAGCAGCAGGAACAGCAGTTTCAGCATCAGAGGACGCAGAGAGGACTCGATTCGTTACAATAATCAGGAGGTCTCCAGGCACAAATTCGTTGTTCGTGGGAGGGGAGTTTAAAAACGGGGGTACACTCAAAAACAAATGAGAGCGGGGAGAGGGCCCCCCAAAGACCCTTAGCTGATCAGACCAGGTGGCAAAGCAAGGACCTTCTCCGGGGGTCTGATCAGAAAATGTCTGGTTTTAAGGGCGAACTCAGGCAGTTTCCCGCCAGTAACTTTGATTGGTTTCCCTTAATCCAAGGGAGGAGGGAAGGCAGGGAAAACTGCAGGTAGGCACAGGACATGTCTGGGCAAGTGCCGAGTCACAGGTATGACTCATATGCTCAGCTATGTGGCCACTTTAGGTCTTGCATACCTGGGCAGAGCCCCCTACACCGAGCCGGGTCCGAACAAAGAAGCTAGACAAAGGAGCGAAAAAGCCCCCACCTCCCTGAGCAGAGCAATGGCTCCAGTCAGTCTGCACAAGCCACTTCCATGAGCAGGGCCAGGCTGTGACTTTGGTCAGTTCCATGGCCGGGGGGCGGGGGGCGGCCACTCAGCACAAACAGAAAGGAATCCAGCAGGGGGACAGCTGTAACAGACAATGACATTATTTACTATTTTTCCTCTGATGAACACAAATAGATGGAGCAGTGTCTATTCCTCATCTTTGAAAAGTATATTTGTTTGTTGATATCTTTCTTTTAAGATGTCTTAAGAACATTACACCAAGGCCTTGGCTACACTTGGGGATTCACAGCGCGGCAGCGGCAGCGCTGTGAATCTCGAGTGTAGTCGCGCTGCAGCGCTGCAAGAGCTCTCTCACAGCGCTACAAGTACTCCACCTCTCTGAGGGGAATAGCTTGCAGCGCTGTGAGCGAGCGTGCAGCGCTGTGAGCACTGATTACACTGGCCCTTTACAGCGCTGCACTTGCTGCGCTCGGGGGGGTGGGGGTGGTGCGTTTTCACACCCCTGAGCACAGCAATTTGCAGCGCTGTACAGCACCAGTGTAGCCAAGGCCCAAATGTAACAGACCATCTGGACTCACATCTGTGTGTGGTTTGATTGGTATTATAGCTTTTTCTCTCTCTCTTTTGAAATGTAGCATTCAATTTTCCATACATGATGCATTAAAGCAGTTGACTATCCATTGTGTTCAAGCTGACAGACTGAGAGTCTGTCTCAGTAGATGTCATTATTGTTTTGGCTCCATCTCTGAGTCAGATTTCACAATTTGTGCCCGTGTGTCTGCTTCAGCTAATGAAGGAAACAAAAAGCAAGCTAGAAAAAGAGATGAGAGGGCAAAAACTGAAGGGTACTAAAATTAATGCCCTTCAAAGCACACAACTCATGGGTTCAACTGATCATGGGTTTTTGACCTGGGGGTCACACACAGGTGACAGGAGAGTCTGACCACCTTACCTTTCCCATATTGCTTAATAAGGTGGGTCCCGGTTAGATGGAAGGGGGACTCCCAGTATGGCAAAGGGGACTGCTGTGTGTAAAAGGTTGAGAATCACTGTTATAGAGGAGCTTTTAGCTCAGAGCTTATTTGTATAAAGAGAGATCCAATTTTTTTTCTAGTACTGTATGCCACTGCCAGCTGTTTCTTATGCAACCAGTTCCATGTGTTTCGGCTTCCAGTGGCCTGTTGGCTTAATTGTTGCAAACAGTTTTCTCAGGAAAAATTGTTGGCAGCAGAGTGGGAATTTCTGATAAAGATGCATCTGATATGCCTTGCTACCAGCATAAGGAGAGAGACAGGGGGGAAAACATTAGAAAAGCTGAGACTTTTACAATCCCACAGGCATGTCTCCATCTGATCATTTCTCATTATTTTGAGTCTTCGTGAATCCTTGTATTGAGCAAGCCCCCAAAAAGGTTAGTGTTCAGGTTCAGATAAACATCTCAACATTTAGATGACTATATTTTTTACTCCTGAAGGTCTGTGTCACACTGTCTGAAGTGACTCACAACCGTGAGTGCCTACCTCAGGCAGACTGTCAAAAACAGGGCAGACACCTCAAACTTGTGTTGTGTTCTATAATTAGGCTTCACCAACCCGGTACCAAAAGCGAACTCCTGGATTGCTATAACAGTCTTACCATGAGTTACAGTCAGTCCCCTTAGACTCTCCAGTCTATCCTGCCACCTGAACAAACTGGACTTAGTGATAAATGTCCACGGACACCAAAAATCATAAAATATTCAGGTTGTTTCCAGTCCCAGGAGACCTGTCACTTATCTAAGATACAAACTGATCTGGGATCTTACACCAGACACAACACCTGTAGACAATCCTGTAAAAAAAAAACTGTCTAAAGGTTTATTAATTAGGAAAAAGAAATTAGAGTTATTTACAGGTTAAAGCAAGCAAACATATACACACAAATGAATTACCATCTATGAGTCCTAAAGATGACAGAGAAGTGGTAATCTGTCAATTCAAGATGTCCTTCAGGGCAGACCCAGGGGTAACACCGGGGGCTTTCTGCCTTAATTTAATATCTATGGCCCTGTGAGAGTTCAAACAGATGACAAATTTTCTTGTGATTTTTGTTTTTTCTTTTATATTTGGCCTTCCAGTCTATGAGATGAGCTCCCTTGCATGTAGCATTTCCAAGGTGTGATAGGGCCACCCTCCAATTCTTTGTATTGTGATGTTTCTTAATGGCCCGTTTAATCTTGATAGGCATCCTTAATGGGTGGGGGGACAATTCCCATGCCTGAGTTCAGAAGATCAGAGCAAATATTTTTAAAATTATAACGCAAAACTTGCGTGTTTCCTTATAGCATGGAATACAGGCATTACAAGTGAGATTAATGCATGCAGCAATTTACAAGCTTTTCATAGAGACTAAATACATTCTTATAAGACTAATACCTATTTTGAATAAAACTAACATACAGGTGAGCTGGTTTGGTTTCCAACTATGCGTTTGTCAGTTCTTAGCTAAAATCTATGACCTTGGTCAGTGCTGGTACTTGGTTTACCAGCATCACTGTCCGATTTTAGATTCTGCCTTAGTTCATGAGCGCACTGAGTTTCAGTGTCTCGCCCAGTCCCTATTGGAGACTTGTCCATATCACAAAATCAGTGTTTAGTTTGGCACAATTCTCTGTCTTTGTTCACAAGAGGCACAGGATTTGTTCTACAAGAGCATTACGGGTCAGGATTGATGTGCATTGACAGGAACTACATGCATGCCAAGAACAAGGTCTTAAATCTAACCGTTTGAGAGTTGTGATAACTCATGAGTTCAAAAAGGCATCGAAGCCTTTCTTAGCAGCTGAACACATCATAGTTTTACACTTGGGTAACACTGAAATAGCCAGTTGGATTTTCTCCTTACTCCTAATTCAAGGCTGAGAACAAGTATGAAATATTTCATTTCAGAGGCTTTTGGAAAGATATAATCCATTGAAAATATGGGCTTAGAATAAAAATGCCTTTGCAACAGAGGTGGATGTTCTAAGCCAGACAGTGTAGGTTGACCTTCTGTGGTTTAACTGAGAGGGCAGATATGTGGGGAACCTACAAGAACTCTGCCAAAGAATGACCTCCCACTTCCTGAAGAAAGTAATGCTAATTATAATAATTTATTTTTTTCTTAATCATTTGTGTGTGATGTTTGTTTTGTTTGTTTTTTCCCCATTGCCTAGTCCCAGTGAACACAGACCATACCAGGCAGGCCTGCTCCAGCCAATACCTCAACTGCTTTTCCTATCCCAGCCCTTCCCTCCTCAGTTGACAGAACCTTTCCCTCCTTTCCCATCTTGCTTCTGGGGTTTCTGCCTTTCTAGGGTCTGACCTGCCAGGAACACAAAGCCTATTTGGAGTTCTAGTGGGAACAAGGTAGCTGAGGCAATGCCTTTTATTGGACCAGCTCCAACTATTTGGAGTTCTGGTGGGCAGGGGAAGAGGGGAATAGGGACTTTTTAGGGGCTGGGGAAGCTGGGGCTGGAGTGGAGACGGGGAACTCTGGGAAGAGACGAATAAGAGCTGGAGTTAAAGGAGATAATGGGAAGAGGTGGTGAGACAGTTAAATGTGGGAAGGAGAACAAGAACTAGAGAGAGACAGAAATGGTACCCAAGAAGCTTGTGTCTTTTTAACTCCAGGTGCACAGGTTCCATTCTGGATTCAGGCCTCCCTTTGGAGTTGGGATCACATGATAACCCTGGTCAGCGCTTAAGAGATCTTATGATAGGTGTGGCAATTTCCTGCAATATCCTGGACAAACCTGACTGAATTAAGTTTATGCACCTTACGAGCTCATTCTATTAAAAATACAAATGTTTATGTATTATTGTGGGATTGTATGTAACTTGTCTAGGAGACATAACTAATGTAAACCTTGGCAAGTTTTATGAGTTTTAAAGAACTATTAAACAATAGGCTAAGACCAGAATGAACTGCTAGTTGAGTAGGTTTCCTAGGAAATACTGTGAGGAGGGGAATGACTCATAGACTTTAAGGTCAGAAGGGACCATTATGATCATCTGGTCTGACCCCCTGCATGCTGCAGGCCATAAAACCGTCCCTATCCCTTCCCTGGACTCTGCTGTTGAAGTCCCCAATCCTGTGTTTTAGTGACTTCAATCGGCAGAGACCCTCCTGCTAGCGATCCCTGCCCCATGCTGCGGAGGAAGGCGAAAAACCTCCAGAGGCTCAGCCAATCTACCCTGGAGGAAAATTCCTTCCCGACCCCAAATATGGCGATCAGTAAGACCCCGAGCATATAGGCAAGAGTCACCAGCCTGACCCCTGTTAGCCATTATACTATTTACCTACCATTGCTTGGTTTTCCTTGCCTACTATGTTTTACCATTAAACCATTCCCTCCATAAACTTATCTAACTTAATCTTAAAACCAGACAGGTCCGTCGCCCCCACCGTTTCCCTCGGAAGGCCGTTTCAGTATTTCACCCCTCTGACGGTCAGAAACCTTCGTCTAATTTCAAGCCTGAACTTCCCCACGGCCAGTTTATATCCATTCGTTCTCGTGTCCACATTAGTACTAAGCTGGAATAATTCCTCTCCCTCCCTTGTATTAATCCCTCTAATATATTTAAAGATAGCAATCATATCCCCCCTCAGCCTTCGCTTTGTCAGACTAATGCAAATGCCCATCTCCAGACCTTATCTTTTGAAGCGTAGTCCTGGGGAGAGAAGCTTTGTCTATGAATCACCTATTCCCAGGGCTGAAAGGCCCAAATGGCATAAAGGAGTAACTCTCAGATTCCCAGTGGTTCTTTTTCTGAGGAAAAGGAGTTATGAACTTGTAGACACAGGATGGATGGGGTTTGAAGGACTGTTCACCGGCCAAAACCCTTGTTGGAGTGAGGGGGCGATCTCTGGTAAGCTTATTGGCATGCATGTAAGATTCTTTTATTGTTTTGATATGTTTTCTCTGTATTGCTCTTACTTTAGGAATAAATGTGCTTGCTTAGAAGGAGCTATGTTCTAACTTAATTGTGGCAGTTACACTGTTTACCTTCTCTGGGGCAAAAAGTAAAGCTTTCCAGCTTAGGTAGCCTAACTTTGCTGTGGAATTCCCAGTGGTCAACCTGGAAATACCCTGGTCAGGAGGGAGAAAGATGTGTGTCTCTACCAAGGACAGGTGATGGCTGGGGAGCTGGAAGTCTATGAGCGGGTACTCTTGCCGGATCACAAAGAGGAAATAGAAGTACAGTTGTCCTGAACTGTGACAGATCCCATGCTGCTTAATGATTTTGGTTGTGCTGTATCTCTCAGCAGCTTTTTGATAGGATTGAACATTGGATAGCTCTTTGGTGATTAATAGGAAATGCTGGAATATCCTCCTTTGGGTTCCAATCGCATTTAGAGGATAGGAGAGCCTGGGTAATTTTATACATATTGAGTCTTGTTTACACTGATTTTTGCGTAGTTGCAACTTCATTCACATCAGTAGAATTACTCCTGATTTACATTGGTGTAAGTGAGAGGAGAATCAGGTCCATTCTGTGGGAGTGTCCAAACAATGTAGAATTTGGAGAATCAATGGGCGGTCATCTTGGCACAACAGCACAGATGGATTTGCAACCAAGTATATAGCTTAGCTATTTTGGCAGACATTAGCAACCTGAGTAGCTCAACTCCATAGAAGCCTCTTTGTTTTGGAACACCAATGATTGCTTCTAAGAAATTGAGTCCATCAGTATGAAAACAAAACAACCCCTCCCAAACAACCTATAGAACCAAATGTTGCATAATGCAACAACTGTTTGTTGAAGGTGCCTACATTGAAGACAACGGGTCATAGTCACTAGCTGGTGTAAATTGTCATAGCCCTATTGGCTTCAATTGAGCTTTGTTGATTTAAACTAGCAGAAGATTTGGCCCAAGGTCTTTTGCTAGTTCTACCAAACATCACTACTACAATACTATTACTTGTTTGTATTATGGTAGTGCTAAATGCCCCAATCAGAATCCTGAGCTTCATTTTTGAAGGTGCCAAATGAACATATAGTAAAATATAGTCCCTGCTGTGACGTATCAACCTTTCTTCAGCAGTGTATGACTGAACGTAAATTTGCACTATGTAAGATTACTTGTCTGTAGTATGATTCTGGAGCATTATAGGATTTGGGAATAACTTGAAGTAATGCCATTTGTCTAGCATGAGCAAAGTTCACAGCATGCACTTATCAAATATCTTTCTAACTACTGAAATTATCCATGTATAATCCCTATAACACTCCAGGGCCACAAATTTGGCTCATTCATCAAGCTCTATGTTGTAATATCGTCCAAGGGGTGCACAGTTATACCTAGACTGCATATGTTTTCAGTCTGTATATATTCTAAGTAATGCATATTTATTTGTTCAATGAACTTACATTAAAATGAATGGAAATCATTTTAATTTATCTTATTAGCCTTCCATTTGATGTGTGTAATATCTGTTTTTAATTCTTTCTGCTTGTTTTAATTGAAAGTGAGGATGAAGATTTTATAAGGAAATTTTTTCTCCTTGTTTTAGTGATTAGATCTTCCAGCTTTAAGTCATTCTTCTTCCTCTATCCTGTATCAATCCACCTGCTACAATCCACATCCCTGCACCTGCTGTCACAAGCTGTTATCCCAGTCTGCTCCAGCCTTTTTGGTTCTGAGTCTTCTCATTCACTTGAGACCCTATGCTGTATGATGTTGCCTCATGAGTAAGAATATGATTTAGTCACAGACGTCATGGAAGTCAGTGACTTTACCAGACCTCAGTGACTTCTGCGACTTCAGCTGTCAGTGGCTGCAGCCAGAGCTGTGCACCTCTGTCCCGTGGCTGGAGCTGGGGCTGCCCTTCTCTCCTCCCCCCCCCCCCAGCTTCAGTTGGGGCAGGAGCCAGGATTGTGCTCCCCCGCCCTGCAACTTCAGCTGGGGCCAGAGCCATGTGTCGTTTCCCCTCCACCCCTGTGGATGCAGTGAGAGCTGGAGACGTGTGCCCCTTCCCCAGTGGCTGCACTGGGGTTGTGCCCCCCACATTGGCAGTGGGGCTCGGGCTGTCAGTCCCTCCCCATGGGGCTCCAGCTGTCATTCCTCTCCCCTTCCCTCTGGTTAGTTTTAGTAAAAGTAACAGACTGGTCACTGGCTCCCATTAATTTTTGTTTATTGCCCATGACTTTTATTAAAAATAACTCTGACAAAATCTTAACCTTACTCATGAGTGACTGGCCTGCCCTGCTAGTCCTCATGCTCCAATATCATCTCCTTAAACTCCCAATTTTCTATTCTCCTGCCACCGCTAAATGATTTGTATTTCTCTGCTTTTTGGGCGGGTTACTCTTTTTCCCCACTCAACTCTGATAGTGATACAGTTTCTGACTTGGCTTCTGTGCTGATTTAGCACTTGAACTGTGCCTGTGCCTTTTTATAGTTCCTACATTGCTTCTATTTTTTCCCACCCACCATTCTGATCATCTTGTCTGACTGTCTTGTGACTTTTTTTTCTTGAGTCAGCCTCAGACATTCCCATAATTCTTCTTTCCCTCTCTGCCAAGTGTAGCAGCCATATTTGCTCTGCCCGCTGCATAGCTCATTTAGGTGTGTATTTTTAGTCTATCTGAATTCAGAAGAATCATTCTCTACCATTTCTATAGAACATTCATACATAGGAAACTATGCATTAGTCAGAGTTTGGGATATAAATGAAATGTTATGTTTTTGAGGCTTCTTAAGTACCATGGAGGAGCCTGCATCTTGAACTCTAAGGGGAATTTTCCACTGCATTTATCTGTATGCATCAGAAAATTCATAGTATCCCAGTGATCTCACCAGTTGTTATACTGCAGGGGAGGACATAGGTGCAATACATTGCATTTGCTTTACTTCACTAGGTTTTACCATGTATTTGGTACTTGTGTACTGGACTGGCTTGAATTTAGATCCTTTTTCTACATACCTGAGAGAACACTTAGGCTATGTCTACACTTGCACTTTTGTCAGTCAGGGGTTTGAAAAAACACACCCTTGATTGTTATAAGTTTAATCAACAAAAGCACCAGTGTGGACAGCACTATATCGGTGGACGATGCTACAGCCGCTCATTGGGGGTGGTTTAATTATGCCAGCAGGAGAGCTCTCTCCCGTCAGCATAGAGCGGCTGCCCGGGAGACCTTACAGTGACACAGCTGCAGCGGTACAGCTGTGCCGTTGTAACGTCTGTAGCGTAGACATAGCCTTATAAGAACACTTCTGTATTTCCTTTTCCCTTTTACAAATCAATACTAGGTTGCTTTCTTGTTTCTTGCTATCAATTAAGCAAATCAGGTCCTCCCTCTGCTTTGTTGTATGGTTGGTTTTTTGTGTGTGGTCCTTTTGACCTGAATTTTCCATATGAATTTCTTTGTTTTTGTTAACTTTCTTCTGAAAGATGCTTAGCTGAGTTTTATCCTCTCTTCCTTTGACTAGGTCTTTCTACCTAACATTATTGTACTCGTACTGTAAGTGAAAGCACAGGTATATGAAACATAGAAGAAATCAGCGCAGAAAGGGCTGACAGTCTCCTGATCCTTTGTGTATAACAGTTTTCATAGCTAATGGAGACATTAGGGGGAAAATCTATTGATAATTCAATCTTCCCTAACCGTAGCATGATTCATGTATCATTCACAAGACTGAGTTTGAGATGCCCTTTTAATAGTCTCACATTTTTTCATTGCAAGAAGAATGGATTCAATATAAATATAGATCTCCTGAAATCTTGGGATCAGTTTTGGAGTAAACTTGTAGGAGCAGGATTTTATAATTGTACTATGAGAATTAATGTATGATTTGATTTCATCTTGTCAGCCACCCTTTTTTGAATAGCAGAAAGGAATGACAGACCAGAACAATCCTTATTACTGATTATGGTCACCCTTTTGTTCTAGGATAGGTTATAATGTCTACTATGGTTTCCTATATGTATTACAAATTAGGCACTCTAGTTAAATATTCTTTGTTTTAAGGTTTAGAAAGTAAGAGACAGGATCTTGTATTGTGTCTATGTTAAGGAGATTAGAAGAAATGTTGAGGGCCTGAAGCCCCAATGTGAATTGTTTTAGTTATAAGATTTAGCAAGGCTTGATTTACAATGAATTCTGCTGAATATAAAATACTGTCTGTATACCTTTGAAGGTTTCTGTAAGAGATTGTTTGTGTGAATGAGGAATGCATGCATCAGGAAAAGATAAGGTGTGAAAGCCATCACAAATGTCCAGATGGTCAAGAAAAAGTAAGAGACTTGAAAAGGCCAGGAGACAATCAGAAAACATCCATTGTATCCGATGTCATTGTTAGCAGCATTGACGACCTCAGAGATGAGGCAGAGACCCCCGAAGGCGAGACAACAAATAGGAGATAACGATGGGAAGCCGGACAATAACCATCAAATGATAACACCACTTAAGGACTAATGATTACACGATGACATTGCAAAATGCATGGACTCAAATGAGAATTTACAACTATAAAGCTGGGGTGTTTTGCCATTGAACTCTGGGTTCAGACCTGCAAAGCCTCGGAGCATTGGATTGTGACCGACAAGAGCCCAGCTCGACACTCGTGCTCAATCTAACTGGCCATTAGATTGACTCGAGCTACAACAGACTGGTAACTATAAACATCAATTGGTAGGACTCTGTGTGTGTGTGTGTGTGTGTGTGTGACTGAAAAGCATATGCTAACTGTGGTATTTTCAATAAATGTGGCGTATTTGCCTTTTCCTCTATAAAAGATCCCGTGTGCTTTGTATAGCATAACAAACTATGTGGCTTATTTGATTGTTATTCTTCTGTACATTCTATAATTCACTGAAACAATTCAGCTTTTATTATGTTGAGGCTTTTTCTCCTCCAGTCCATGTGAGATCCTTTTACCCACCACTGGCTTCAATACCACTGCATTCTTTACTCACAAACTTGAATGTCTGAATTCAGTGCACACTTTAATGAGGTGTTGCTCATTGAAATGAAACAGGAAGTGGTACTGTATGGCTATAATATTGTATAGTATGTGTGTCACTTGTCTGGATGTATTATACAGCCATTGGCATTTTGAAGGGGTAAGATAACAGAATGAATGAAGTTTTCAAATGAAGGTGTCTAACTATCAATAATTTTAAAGGCACTCATGTCAAAGTGGCCTAATTTTCAGAGGTTCTGAGTACCCACAGTCCCCTCTGAAGTCAATGTGTTGGGAGTGCTCAGTACCTTTGAGAATCAAGCCACTGTTAAGGGCCTAAATAAGGATTTAGGACATGTTTTAGACATGTTTGAAAATTTTGGCCTGAGTGTCATTGATTTAACTTCTTTGATGACCCTCTGTATTTCTTAAAGATACACGTAATTGAAATCCTAAGCCTAAACAAGGACTACGTTTTGTGCAAAAATCACACCATAGAAAGAAAAAACACCAGGAGGAAAGAACTCAGTATAGCAAAACTTCTGTGTATGAACACCTCTCAAAGCTGGATTCCTCAAGCAAAGCTAAGAACTCTTCCAAAAGCTGGATTTTGACTGAGATGCAGAGTGAGTTAGAATTTCAGTTGGAATACAGCCAGAATCATTAAGCAGAAGCCTGGGATACCACAGCAAAGAAGATACCATTAACATGTTTTAAGGTAGGTCCCAGTAATTTTAAAATGAAAACGAAGGATTATAGGATAAGCCATTTGATTAATTAAAATTAAACATTATGAGGAAGAGAATTGTTTAGAATAATTTCACTGTGCAACGACTTGTGAAAAGGTGATTTTGCCAAGTCTACTTCTTCGGGAGTTTTACTGTTTGGCCTTAATATGAAACATCCACAGCAGAATTAAAAAAGAGGGCAAAAAGGAAAATGAAATAGACTAGTACGACCAGCAGATGCAGCACTAGATCCGCTGCCCCATGAGGGGAAGCCTCTACACTTGACCATCAAGGATGATCTGTATTTCTGAATGAACGGCTGAAGGCAGACTACTACTTTCTCTACTGTTAATTGGTGTGATTTTGTGCCTTCCCCAATTGTGAGCGAAATGAAAATGAGAACGGGGGAAATTGTTAAAGCAGTCTTTGATATCTGATGCTAGAGAGTATTACTGTCATAGATGCAGAAAACAATGGGGAGACCTGTGCGTCATGAAGAAATCTTAAAGCTAATGCGGTTATCAAGTAATGAAAACGAAAGCCAGCAAAACGGAATAATGGAAATAGATCATTCAGAACCTCCAGTCTTGGTTACTGCAAAGGAAGCTAATCGGGAGCTGCAGCCTGCTCTCTGTTTTGCCGAACAGAGCACAAGGCACTGATTTACAGGACAGTTCTCAGATTTAATAAAAGAAACATTTGCACTGGGGCCAATAATGGCTTGTCAAACCTCGGCTGCTGAGTTTTTAATTTAAAAACTTCTTACAGTGTCTTGTATAATTTTTAAATGAATCCGTGTCTGCAGTATTATAGCATTATGGATAAAGACCAACCTTTATCTCTTATGTAAATAACTCAGAGCTAGATTGTGCTATTTAATTATCATCAGCCTGCAGGAAGGGACAATGCAAAGCTACTCCATCCCAGGGAAAGCATCAGGAAGGATATTGTGCCTTGGCCAGGAGGAATGTCTTGCTGGACACCACGGGTGCACAGAGGCATGCTACTTCCTCCTACGCCCATTTGTAGGGTGCGACTGATCGCTCCATTCCCATGTGGCTGTCCAGCTTTGGTGGCAGGCTCGTATTGGGGTTGAGCCACTGGGGCACTGAACACCATCTGGTAAACAGGTTTACACTCAGACTGTGTAAGAGCGAGCAGGATATGCGAAGGGAAGGATATAGGCCCATGTAAAAGACTAAGTACCGATTTTAGATAAATTGATAGAGTCTCTAGTTTACCAATGAAAGCTAACTGATTTTGAGCAAGGGTTAAACTGATTTTTACATTGGCTTTAACTAGAGAAGTTTTAAAAATGAGTCTAGTCAACCCTGTACACTTTTCTAGTAGAGGCAAGGCCTTGGTTTGAATGTGAAGATTTCTGGAACACCCAATTTTTAGCCTGGCTAAACTTACTATTCTAAGAGAACAGCCTTTTAAAAATATATATTTTGTCTCTGGTCTAGTGTCTTTCTGTGTATACCTGTGGATGTGCTTCAGATAGTTGCAAGCTAAGAACCAAAATAGTTAGATAGAAACAAGATGGGGGAAAGAGAGAATACATTGCTATGGAAATGGTCACCAGAGGGCACCATTACATATAGTCTTATAAGTTCTTTTCCTAAGTATGCGAGCTAGTTTTTAGTCTTGGAAGAAAATGCTGTGATGTGGGTTTTTGAATTCAGATTTCTTTGGGGGAGCTATGGCAAGCAGTAAGAGCAGACACGCCAAAGCTGCAGAAAAAACGCAGAAATTTGGCTTGTTTTTGGCTTAATTGGCTTGTAACTTGTTGCTTGTTTTGCTTGTAGCTTGTTGCTTGCTGTAGCTTGTTGCTTCTTTTTTTTGATCGGCTCCTGGCAAGCAGGGGCAAGGAGCAACTGGGGAAAAAGGTGGGGGGAGAGAGTCAGGGGTGCACAGCAGGCCCAACACAGTTCCAGACTGTACTCTGGGGAGATCTAGTCATATAGAGTGTTGAGGTTCTTAGGGATTGGCTTGTTCTGGCCTTGTTTTGAAATGGGATCAGCTTCATTTTTGTCTTATTGTGAAAGTCGGGGTGCTTATTTATCACGTGAAAGTTGGCGACTGTGAGTAAGAGACATTGATGTCTGCCTTAAATTTTCTAACTAGTCAATGCTTGAGGAAGAGTTGCTCCTTGGGAATTAGGCATTAGTGTATAAGGGTAAGATCCGTAAAAGAGGTGATCTACATCACTCATGTCTCCTCCTTTGGGAAGCTGACCTGACATCTGTTACTATTCATCAGAGGGGCAACAATATGTACAACTTTCAACCTTTGTAAAATTCTTTAATTGTGTGTAATGGTTGATATTTCATTGCAATCACCAGACGAATAAAAATTTTCACCAGAGGTAGAAGACCAAGGGAAGTTACGAGACATGCACTTCTGTTACTCTTTTGGAGATCCAGTGAACTTCTAAATGAGATTCAAACTTTTCGCTCATTTCAGCGTTATTTTCAGTCTGAAACGTAGGGAGAATGGCAACAATCTGAAAGGAGACATGCTGTGCTGCAATAAAACACCTCCTAGCAGAACCTGTGTGATGGGCCTCTACCTAGTTTCACTGAGGCAAACATTCTGATCAGAGCCAGGAATGGGAGGCAGGATGGCTTTCCTGTTAAGTGCTTACTATTGTATTTATGAAACTTCAGTTTCTGAAAACTGCTAGGCCTGGTCTACACGGGGGGAAATCGATCTAAGATATGCAACTTCAGCTACGAGAATAGTGTAGCTGAAGTTGACGTATCTTAGATCGAATTAAAATTACTTACTTCGCGTCCTCGTGGTGCTGGATCGATGGCCTCGGCTCCCCCATTGACTTTGCTTCCGCCTCTTGCACTGCTGGAGTTCAGCAGTTGATGGGAGAGCGATCGGGGATTGATTTATCACATCTACACTACATGCGATAAATCGATCCCCGATAGATCGATCGCTACCCGCTGATCCAGCGGGTACTGTAGACGTACCCTTAGAAAGCTTTAAAATCATACCGTGACTAAAGGACGGTGTTTGGGGACTGGAGAGCCCCCATGCAGAGTGCACTCTTAGGTGCGCCTGTGTCCTAGGAGTGAGGCACCTTTGCCTTTCTTGTTTCAATGTTCATCTCATCACTGTTTTAGCATGTGTTTTGTTTAATATTGTAACACATGTTTGGGTTCCACTTTTTTCAGCAGTAGGAGCCATGGTTGAGCCTGTCTGGGCAGGCTGTGCATGTGACCATCACAAGGAACACGCATAACTTAAGGTATGTAGGGGTAGAGTTAAGAGCTTCTCTGTGTGGAGAGGTGACAGAATCTGAACAGAGAGGGAGGCTTGTCTCCCCACACCCAGTTCACCTCACTGGACCACCTAGCAGGGAGAGAGATTGCTTACTGTACTTGCTATACTGTAGCCTAGGAGCATTAATTTGGAATCTATTGTGGTTTTCAATAAATGGTTAAAATCCATTTGGGCTTTCGAACTTAACTTAATTGCTCTAGGGAGAAGGCCAGTTTGTAACAACAGTAATTGTTTAACTGCCATTAGAGTGGCAGGAAGACCTCTGAAAAGTTTATTAGAAATATAATGAAATGAGGCAAACCTATTTAGAAAAATGCTTTATAGACTACTGTGTTTCAGAAGAAATACAGCTTTTGACAGAAAATGAGAGTTCTGAATAACACATTGAATAACTTACCTAAACAATTTAACAATGTATTTATCAGATTTTTCCTCCTTTTAAAACGACTTTAATCTGACTAGAAATGACCTGGATTTCAAATAGCTTAAAAAAATAAAAAAAGCAAAACCTCTGTATGTGGAACCCAAACTGAAACAGTGTTTAGTGCTGTGTCCTGTTGTAATTACTGTGCTGACATTGTTGCTGACACTGGTGCACAAATAAGGAAGTGACAGCAAAAGAAGTAATGTGGGTGTAATTTCAGGAAGCTGAATTTAGATAATCGTGCCCATGGTGATAGATCTCTTAGTAATAGCTAAACTAGCTAGATTTAGCTCAAGAGGTAAGGGCCTGTGCTTCAGAGTAAAAACATATCTTTTCCCCTTAAGATGAACAGACACCCCTCTTAATATACACTGGGAACTGGTATGGATAAGAAGTTGACATTTTTACATAGTCACTTTTCAGAGTAGAATCCCACTTTAATATGTTCGGGGTGTGTGTGTTGTATATAATTGTTTTTAAAGAAAGATGAGGTTGCAAAGTCCAATACTCAAAAGTTGGGAAATGCCAGAATTAAAGTTGCTGGTTCAACCTTAATTTAACCTTGTGTTTATGGTACTGCCTGTAATTATATAGCATGTGATTATTTTTTTCACAGGACTCTTCTACTCCTATTCCCCCACTCTTCCTTTTGCTGGGCACCAGTTTTGATCATTGAGAGCATATGAGACAGTCTCCCTGCTCTCAATACCACCTCCACCCCCAGCCCCTGGAAGGAGCAATTATAGTTAAAGTCTTTCTTAGCCCCGGGCTGGAGCATGCCCAGTGCAGAGGGAATCTTCTGAGAATTTAGTTGCCAAACAAGCCTCTATTAAACATGTACGATCTGTGTGTGGTTCATTACTGGACCAAACGTGGGTGTATTTTCACAGGGACAGCAAAGGACACATCCTTGCATCAGAATAATGTTCCTGCCAAATTTCAATCCCCTATTCCCAAGCATGGAGGCACTGGAGATTTTCAAATGAAATAGTTGTAAGACTTTTTTTTTTTTTAAACATGGGCAAAATTTTTCTATAATCTTGTTCTCAGAAACAACTAGCTTTTGCTGAAACTTTCCACATGAGGCAGAAACCTGGGAAGGAACAATTTAGCCTGAATTGTTGAAGTAGTGCAAAGTTATAAGCCATTGAAAACAGGGTCTTATAATGGAAAGTGGTAGACAACCTTAACTAGAAGTATCACTATCAATTCTGCCTACCATGTGCCAGATACTGTAACCTTTGCTTATGCATAGTATTTATTTATGTGAATCCCATTGATGTCTGCTACTGCTACTTTACCTACCTTTCCCCCCACACCCCAGATAAATCAGTGGTATAAAAATCTTTGTATCATTATGTGCAAACCTATTTGGAGTATCAATATTGCCAGTATGTACTGAAAACAAGGGATTCTCGTTACTGCTAGAACACAAACACAGCACTACCTGATACTACAACTGAAAATCATCTTCCCCAAACACGGCACAGAACTATTTAAGTGTAATTAACACTAATGGCATCAGGGCCATCTTGGTATTCAGACTGAACTGTAGACAGCAAATATCAATGACTATAGCAGTAATTATGAACCTTTCCCTACTGTATCATGACTATTTAATTTACATAGTATAATGAAATCGTATAGTTTAAAGGCTCTTCGGGTATGTTCAGATCAGCTGTTTACAGCATGCACACAGCACAGTATAAGCATGCCTGTTTCTTAGATTATGTCTGTGCTAGCCTAAAAATAACTCTATGAACATATGTACTAAAGTATTTTGGAATAAGCTTCCTTCTTTTTTTTTTTTTTTAAACTAACTGCAATAAATCAAACTGTAGAGCCAAGCACATGCTGTTGCAGCTACTGGTGCAAAGTCATACATCATTTCTCAGCAAAACAAGACAACTGCTGAGGATTTTTTTAATCCCTTAAAGGTATTTATTATGGAATTTTTGAAAAAGATGTAGGAAAAAATGAACTTCCCCTCTGATTTTTTAATTTGGAATTGCTGATGGAAAGTTGCTCGCCTGGCCTTTTATGCAGTAATTTTAATAATCTTATTGCGGTATTACACTTGTAGGTCACCAGTTCACAGCTGGCCCTGGACAGTCAAAGGTCAGTACCCTCTGATAGCTGTCTTGTGGCCTGTGTTAAATGAGTTGGTGGTTTTAGCCCATTTCCTAATGCATAGATGACCATCTCACAGCAAACATAATTGCTCATATATGGACGATCAGCATTACCAGGGAGCGGAAAACCACCTTCGTATAGAATGGCAGCACTGATGGGAAAGGTCTTACATGGTAAGGAAATTCAGGAGTCCATCACTGCAGCTTCCTCCTTGTCTACTTGAGTGTAGATCCCGGACCAGGCTCAACAATCTACTCGCTGGCTCGTCCACAGTTGCCACAACTATGCACCGGGTTGGCCTGGTTTCCTCTTCATGCTGTGACTGTGGGATAGCTTTGCAGATGATAATGTAACGCCGACAGACCCCGGTCGTCACCGGGCAGGATCGAACCGGGGACCTCTGGAGCTTAGTGCATGAGCCTCTACCACATGAGCTAAAAGCCAACTGGCTGTTAGCTAAGGTTGTAGAGCAGTCTCATTTAACTCTCTCTAAGGGCTGGTCTACACTAAGTGGGGGATCGATCTCAGATACACAACTTCAGCTACGTGAATAGCTTGGGTCCTTACGGCGTGGGATTGACGGCCGCGGTTCCCCCGTCGACTCCGCTACCACCGCTTGCTCCGGTGGATTTCCGGAGTCGATGGGGAGCGCATTCGGGGATCGATGTATCGGCGGGTAGTCTGGACGTACCCTAAGTGGTCTCAGTGCCACTAGATGGGACAGAGCACCACATTGAGGAGGTGTGGGGGTTACAATAACTCGTGGTGAATGAGTGCCCAGCTTGAAATCTGGAGGATAGTTTACAATGCCTAGCCTCCCTTGATACAGAGGCTATCCTCTAGTTATAGAACCTGGGCACTGAGCTTTGATGTCTGCATACAAGAGGAGTAGAAGCAACAGTAATAACATGTGGCACTAACTGGCATCCTTGTGGGTGACTTGGAAGCCCATGAATGAGCGATTGGAAACCGTTTTGCCCTGAGAACTGCTTCTTTCAGTTCAGGGTCAAAGCACTTACGTGGTGGGGCGGGGGAGAGGAAGCTGCACCGGTGCTGTGAATAACAGAAGACTTGGAGTCACTCTCTCACTATAATTAAAGTTACTTAAATGTTTAAAGATCACTTTGTTCATGGCCAAGCAATAATATCTCTTATGACATTATATGGTAACTGTTACGTAGACTTACCAGAGTGAACCTCTTGCTGAGCAGTGATCGGCCTGTCAGGGAGAGATTGAAGCAGGGAGGAAGAGAAGAGAGGTCAGACATGAGTTTGTCAGCAAAGAGGAAGTGGAGGCCAGGAGAAGAAGGGAGTCCAGGGATGAGAGATGCATAAGAGGTTAATAGAGGCACCAAGGTTGCAATCAGTACTTTGAACCAAACCTTTGGCGAGCCACCACCCCCTGATTACTGAGTAGTAGTAGATGCTGTACTCTTATCATTATTATTTTTATAAGGTTTGGTATCTGTTGTGTTTCCTCTCTGTCTGGTTTTCTCACAGTAGACCTGTGAGGTGAGGTCACATCAGGGCAGCATGATAATCATTCCTTATCAATCTCCGTTTCATTTGTGTGCTTTCTGTGACGCTGCTCTAGGTTTGCAGACTGCTCTTCTAGATAACATTGTATCTTTGTTGAGCCTTTCAACCTTTAAATCTGCAATGTGGTATTCTTTGAGGTTGAGTGAAGGATGAGCAAACTTAAAGCGCTGTGTCACATGTCTTGATTACTGCGACATTTTTCTTTCAGGCCTTGACAAATGCAATCTTCCCCACTCATATCTATTCAGAATGCAGCTGCAAAGATCATTTTACTAGTCCATTACTTTGACCATATCACTCCTCTCTTACAGATTGACTCCTGCCTCCGATTGGCTGATACCAGCCTCCATTTCCTACTTGTTTACAGTTTCAAACCAGCACCTTTGTGCTTTCTCCCATGCTGTTCCCCCAAGGAGGAATAGCTCCCTGTAAACAGCTACAAAACTCCTCCTTCAGATCCATCCTTAAAACTCTCCTTTGCCATGATGCCCACAAAAAAATTGACATTGATTAGGTTGCTGGTATGGTCAGATCACGGCCTATCATGCCAATCAATATTGTTTCACTGTTTTCTTATACTCTCCCATTGGTTTTTCTGGGTACATCTATATTGTGATTAAAACCCCTGTGGCATCGAGTCTCAGAGCCTGGGTTAGCTGACTTGGGCTCTTGGAGCTCAGTCTGTGAAGCTATAAAATTGCAGTGTGGACGTACCCGGAAAGACGAATGAGGGAGTACAAGGAAACAACGAGAAGTCTAAACTGCAATTTCATAGCCCCACAGCCCAAGTCAGCTGACCTGGACTATGTGACTCGGAGCCATGGGGTTTTTAATGGCAGTGTAGACGTACTCTCTGTCTTCAACTGCGGTCTCTTGCTGTGTACTTGGATTGTAAGGTCTTGGGGAAGGGGAACTGTCTTGCTGGTCTATTTGTACAGCGCCTAGCACAGTGGGGTTCTGGCCCATGACTGGAGCTCCTATGAAGATAGTCAATAATAATGATATGTGTAAGTTTCTCCTGCTGTTTTTATAGGCAGTGTGTGTTTGCAATACATTTGTCTGTCTTTGAGGTTTTATATAACAATGTGTATTTAATACTTTATTATAGAGCAGGGGTCAGCAACCTTTCAGAAGTGGTGTGCCCAGTCTTCATTTATTCACTCTAATTTAAGGTTTCGCGTGCCAGTAATACATTTTAACGTTTTTAGAAGGTCTCTTTCTATAAGTCTATAATATATAACTAAACTGTTGTTGTATGTAAAGTAAATAAGGTTTTTAAAATGTTTAAGAAGCTTCATTTAAAATTAAATTAAAATGCAGAGCCCCCCGGACTGGTGGCCAGGACCCGGGCAGTATGAGTGCCACTGAAAATCAGCTCACGTGCCGCCTTCGGCATGTGTGCCATAGGTTGCCTACCCCTGTTATAGAGGATGTGTGTGTGGCTACAGCAGGCAGAAAGTTCAGAGAGTACCACTAAAAAGAAGTTGCTGTGAGATAGTGTAGCAAATCTTGTCTCATATATCATGTCATAATGTTACTGGTGATTTTTCATTCCTCGAATATGAATTGTTGCACAGGGTAAAATGAGCAATAGCAACATTGAATGCTCCACATAACCAAAGTAAAAAAGAGCATGATATACTTTGGTCAGGAATTTATGTTCCTGAGGTATAATACAGAACTTGTGAATTAGTGGGTTGGGCTCATCCTCACGTTATGATTTTGTTTAATCTTTTTTAACATGCATATTTTTACAAGAAATCCTTTTTGTATGTGCTGTGTATCTGAGGACCTTGCTGTTGTGCTGGGACAGTAAGTTGAGTGAATTGTTATGGAGGACTAGCTTCAATTGATATTTTTAATAACCCCTTTTGCTTCCTTCATACTATACTAGTGTCACTTTTGGAACCATTAGGGTGACACTTTTTGAATTGAGCAGCTCGGAAGACCAGATTTGTAGCTACTGGAAGATTTATTTTCCCTCAGATAGCGAATTTTTATTCAAATTTATGTGAAATAGCAAAAACCCAATGCCTATCTGCTCCACGGTTTGCTGGTTGTGTGACCTGACATCAGAATTTTCTCCCATAGCAGAGACCCAGAAAATAACATCGCCCTATTTACTCGTAACAGTATGATGTAATTAGTTCATGGGAAACGCCACAGGAATACAGTAATTTTTAAGAGTTCTTCCCTGTGGTTTAGTACTGTTATTGGTACATTTGTTCCATTACTCTCAGATGTCCGATATTATGGCTCAGATCCTCTGCTGCATTCAGTCTTTGCTGGTGCCAAAGAAGTGTCCGTCTTGTGACTCCCTGATTTTCAGACTGGTTCTCTGTCAGTGCTGGTGTAGTTTAGAGCAATTTGGGGGGCTTTTGTAAGCTCCACTAGCTGGTAATGACTGCTAAGGGGGTGTGCACTAGCTGGGAATAGTCAATGTCCTGTAGTACTTCTGGCATCCTTCACATGCTGGGTAGAACTGGGTGAAATATTTTATCCAAACTTTTTTTTTTTTTTTTTTTTGGCCAAAAAATGCAGAATCAGGTTGACCGAAACATTTCCACATATTTGTGTCAGTTTTTATTAATTGTTACAGTGGAAACAAAAAAGAAAAAAAAATCAGAAATGTCAAAATGAGTCATTTCAACATCAAAATGAAATGTTTTGATTTTTCAGGCTACAGTGATTTGGAGATTTAGGCACCATTCATAAAGGAAGTGGTGCTGTCCCCCTGGGATGTAGGAGAGCCAGCTTCAAATCCCTGCTCTGCCTGATTTGAAGCAGAGACTCAAATGCAGGTCTCCCACATTCCAGGAGATTGCTCCAATTACCTGGTGATCTGGGGTGGAGCTCTCACAACCTCTCCTGTTGGAGCTGTTTCACTTGTACCCATAATTAAATATTCACTGAAAGAGGGATTGGAACCTGGATGTTCTCCCTCCCAGGTGAGTACCCTAAACATCAGCCAATAGCTTCATTCTCACTCTTTGGCCTAATGATTTTTCAAGTATTTTATATGAAATGGGACCGCTCCCCCAGGAGAGATCCAGCAATTTCCCCACCCTAGAATAGTTTAGTGGTGAGGGCACACCTTTGGGAGAGTGGAGATTTAGGTTCAAGGCCCTGCTCCACAGCAGGGATTTGAACCTGAGTCTCCTACATCCCTGGTGAGAGCCCTAATCATTGGGTTATTGAGAGGAGGTGGGGCTGTCATCATCTGCTCTCCCTCTGCCTTCTTTATTTTGTGAGTCTAGCCTAATCCTTCATTTTCTGGGTTTTTATTAAAAAGGTTAAAAATGCCCAGAACAAAATGTTTCAAGTTGAAGAAAACATTTTGTTTGACCCCAAATTAAATTTGTCCAACTCTTGTTTTGCTGAAAATTCTGGTTTGGGTTGAACCAACTTTTTTTCCCCTTCCAGAACTGCCAGTGAACTGGAAAGTAAGTTATTCACCCAGCTCTAACGCTGGGGACAGAAGGGAGGCATAAGAGCTAATATGCTGACTCTGGCCCAGCTGAGAACTCCCATACTAGGGGAGTTCTCTGCTAATGATAAAGTAGAGTCCTTCTGTGCCACCCAAGCAAGGCAAAGAGGCCAGATATTCTGCCCCTAAATTTGCAGTTGGAAGACAGAAATAGTCAGATTTAGATGGGATGGGCTAAGCAGAAAGATTGACAGGTAATAATGGCTATTACCTGATTGCTTGTGCTTTACAGAATAAAACAAGATCAAAATAAAAAAATCTCAGAAACCACTGCCCTCAATTTCCCAAAACAAAGCACAGCAACATGCATAATCGGAGGTTATTGTAATAACCCATTATCAGCCAAGCAGAGATCTAAAATTATGGGCTAATAGTGGGAGGTATTTTGTTGTTCAACAAAGAACAGTTGCTTCAGGGGAAAAGGAACTTTGTTGCAGTCCCTTTGACTGCACTGAATGGTCTGCTGCTGAGCTTAGATTAGTCCTGTGACAGGCAGTAGCTATGGGGAATACCACAGTCAGTGAGCTTTTTTTTTCTCTCCCCTCAGAAAGTTTCAGCGTAGCGGAGGGATGTATTACAACCACCATATGGCACTGGCTTACAGTACTGCTAAAGTTAAAAATAACCTACCCACCCCTAAGACTGGTGTGGTGCATAGGAGGATGTTTTCACTCTGTTCTACTTGCAAATTTGCCATCACATTTCATCTGCCTACTTATCTCCTCGGAAGGATGCTAAATATACTTTCTGTAACATTTACTCTATAATAAAGCACTAACGATGTACAAAGGCTGAACACAGACAGTAAATAATGAACACATCATTCATAACAACAAATAATCCTTTCACAGTAAACACTGTCAAGTGTTGCAGAAGACAAGTTACTCCATTCAGAGCTCCTTCATTGATAAACTTCCTGGAGTTAAGCTTAAATGCAGATGGTAAAATACTAGCATAAATGGTTTTCCTTTGTTCTGTGCATGGGATGTAATTGAGATCTGAGTATCTGGTGCATAGTCTGTAAATACTGGAAAAGAGCTTTGTTCAACTACTACCACAAACAGTAATTAGATGGAGCAAATCTAATGCTTTTAAGTATCCCAGTGCCATAATTTACAATAAGACAGTGTAAAGAAAAGAGAGGTGCTTCAGAGATTATTACACAAAACACAATTCTGGGTCATGAAGACAGACGTGTTCAAAATCACATAGCTGTGTCTGATACATCTAAAATGCAATGAAGAGCCATGGCATTGGAATCTCCTTCCCGTGACATCGGCCCTTGGCTCTGTTGAAATGTAGGCTTTTCTAAATGCTCTGTGTGGCAAAGCCTTGCTAATCGATTAGTATACGTGACTTTTCATTCTGTAATCTCCTGCATTTAAATGAATATTTTGCTGAGAGTGGCTGATGAACACTCTATCCTTCTAGGAGTTTTGGAGAATCCTAGCTAGCCACTGCACAAAATAATTAAGAGGTGCTGAAAAGTACACAATCTAGATTTGACTTGGCGTAACAAAGAAGGGTCTAAATTAGCCAAAAAGGAGTGTGGACCAGTAGCTAGAACATAGGACTAAGGAGAATCGGGTTCTATTCCTGCATGCCACAGACCTGCTGTGGGACCTTGGGCAAGTGCCTTTATCTATCTGTGTCCTTTCTCCCTACTTCATTTTGTTTTATTTATTTACAATATATGCTCTATAGGGAGGGACTATCTGTTATTATGTTTGTACCGTGTCTAGCACAGCCCCCCGCTGCAACCTGTGGTGGGGTGCTTACATGCTAGAGGAATAGACTCTAACCAGAGAAGGACAAATGTCACAATAAGATCATGAGGTCACACATTAAGAAGCTTACGCATCTTGAGGGATTATGTCTCTCTCCTTACGTTTCCACTCTGTCATTTACAACAGCTGAGCTGACCCAGGCAAGGTTTGAGGAAGGAGTTGAATGTGGAGAGGGAGATTCCCAGCATGAGGAGATGGCGGTGTTTGTGAGAAGA
The DNA here is from genome assembly GCF_011386835.1 of Chrysemys picta bellii. Taxonomy (NCBI): domain Eukaryota; kingdom Metazoa; phylum Chordata; order Testudines; family Emydidae; genus Chrysemys; species Chrysemys picta. The sequence goes on along the minus strand of NC_088792.1, from coordinate 70,831,223 downwards.
ACACAGGAGGGGAATCAAAGCAGCATCATTGAGAATGGGGAGAGGAAGGGAAAAGGATGTGAAGAAAGACCAGGTCTGTGATATAGACAGGAACTTGAGAAGCACTTTCTAAATTTTAATTAAATAATCTTCACAACATCTTTGTAAGGATGGGGCCAGCTGAGGCTCAGTGACCAGTTCAAATGTCAGAAGGGGGATTGAAATGAAGGTGTCGCCCATTCAATCCTGTGCTCAGGCCATTCAGGACCATACCTTGTAGAGATTATTGTATTAGGATTTCCCTTAGGAAATTAGGACAACTGTGGTTATACTGGGGTGTTCTAACATATATGGACCAATTTCTTGGCCCATCTCTGGCTGCTTTGTACTGCTCTAATGCCTTAAACTAACCACAAAACCTGTGAATGTAGTTGGAGGGTTCCCAAAAATCTGGACTGAGGGTTTTAACTCAACCTTCAGGTAACTCCACTTACTTCAGTTGAATTATCTTAGGGTTTGTCTACACTGGCACTTCGTTGGCAAAACTTTTGTCATTCAGGGGTGTTAAAAACACCCCCCTGTGACGGGTTCATTCTCAGAGACCCTCTTTGGACTGTCACCTCATGTGCTGGAATTACCTCTGAGCTCGTTTTCCACTGCCAGCTTGGGACTCCAGAACCCTGCCTTGTTGAGCCAGACATGCAAGCCTACTGCAACACAGACCCAGGGTCTGAACCTCATCCCCAAAGCTGCAGACTTTAACCAAAAACTGCTCAGCAAGTACTCCCGTCTCCGGCACCTAGTTCCCAATGGGATCCAAACCCCAAATAAATCCATTTTACTCTGTTTAAAACTTATAGAAGGTAAACTCATAAATTGTCCACCCTCTATAACACTGATAGAAAGAGATGTACAGCTGTTTGCTCCCCCAGGTATTAATTACTTACTCTGGGTTTACTAATAAACAAAAGTGATTTTATTAAGTATACAAAGTAGGATTTAAGTAGTTTCAAGTAATGACAGACAGAACAAAGTAAGTCACCAAGCAAAATAAAACAAAATACGCAAGTCTAAGCCTAATACATTAAGAAACTGAGTACAGGTAAATCTCACCCTCAAATGTTCCTATAAGCTTCTTTCACAGACTGGACTCCTTCCTAGTCTGGGCCCAATCCTTTCCTCTGGTACAGTTCTTGTTAGTTCCAGCTCAGGTGGTAACTAGGGGATTTTTCATGACTGGCAGCCCCCTTTGTTCTGTTCCACCCCCTTTTATAGCTTTGGCACAAGATGGGAATCCTTTGTCTCTCTCTGGGTTTACACCCTTCCTTCTAAATGGAAAAGCACCAGGTTTAAGATGGATTCCAGTATCATGTGACATGGTCACATGTCCTGTGAGGCTTCATTACTCACTGACTAGCACCCACAGGAATACAGGAAGGCTTTTACAACCAATTGTCCTAGTTAATGGGAGCCATCAAGATTCTAAGCCACCATTAATGGCCCACACTTTGCATAGTTACACTAGGACTTTAGAGTAATACTTCATATTTCTATCTTCAGATACAAGAATGATACATTCATGCAAATAGGATGACCACACTCAGTAGATTATAAACTTTGTAATGATACCTTACAAGAGACCTTTTGCATAAAGCATATTCCAGTTACCTTATATTTACACTCATAAGCATATTTCCATAAACATATGGAGTGCAACGTCACACCCATCAATTACAAAAGTTTTACTGACGAAAAGCGTCTGTCTGAACAGCGCTTTGTTTGCGGGAGCGCTCTCCTGCCGAGGCTGCCACTCGTGGGGGGTGGAAGTTTTGTGTCGGCAGGAGACTCTCTCCTATTGACAAACAGCAGATACACTGCATGCCTTTCAGTGGCACAGCTGTAGCAGCATGGCTGTAGCGGTACAGCCATGTCACTAAAAGCCTCATAGTGTAGCCATAGCCTTAGGGATAGCATTGGCCCAGCTGTGAGAAGGAGGCAGCTTGCAGAGTGTATTTATCTTTCAAAATAGACACAAATGAAGTGGTAATCCAGTGGCTCAGGGAAGGATTGCTGCCATGCCAGACTCAGGGTATAATTTGTTGGCTAAACAAAAACGTAGGCAAAATATCAAAATAAAGTACTGGTAGTTCCTCTGCCTAATATGGGCTACAGTTCCCAGAAACTTTTCCCTCACCTCTCTCAGCGCCCTGGGGTCCTTGCCCTGACACAGGGCTTCCTGCAGGAGTCTGCCTGATCCCTGCAGTTTTCACTCCCTGGGATAGTTGCCTCGTAGTCAGCTACAGGAGCTTGCAGCTCTGCAGTTCTTAAGCTCAAATGATCACTTGATTGATGGCTTGTATAGAGATCGGGGTTAGAGTCATAAAGGGACTTTGGTGCTTAACTACCTCTTTAGATACCTAAATCCAACACTGAGGCACGACTGACGTTCACAAAACCCCAGCTCAGGAGCCGCCTACCCCTCTAGGCACCTAAATCCCCATAAGCACCTAAGTTTCTGCCAGTGGACATGTACAAGTCGTGATGCTGCATAGAGCCCTACTTCATACCTAAGGGGTGATGGGAATCTCAAATGAGGCATCCCCTTGCCTAGCTCACCTGCAGGGCCCAGTCCAGGAGAGGTGCTTGGAGCAGGCCTAACCTGCACGAAAGACAGCCAGGGGGGAGAATGTTTGTGTCTATCCATGTACCAGAACACCCAATAGCACTTTCCTGGGAGGTGGGCGATCCAGGTTTGAATCCTCGCTGTGCCTGATTTGGAGCAGGGAGTTGAAGCTGACTCCTAGGTGAGTGCCCTGGCCACCAAGCTATAAAGTCTGGCTCAATGATGAGTTAATTATTTATGCAAAGTAGAACAGTTTCAACTGGAGTGAGACCTGCCCCAGAATTCCCAAGGGCCTCATGGCCAGGGCACTCACCTAGGAGGTGTGAGACCTGAGAGTCAGGGCTGGGCTCCAAATCAGGCTGAGCAGGGGTTTGAAAACAAGTCTCCCATATGCCGGAAGAGTGCCTTAATCGCTGGGCTGTTTGTATAGTGGATGTATGGTGTGTGTCTTCTTCTTTTTCATGAGAAAGGAGTGACCTGTTTTAGGCAACTAATTCCGGGCAAGGGTTCATGGCCAAGAAACCGAAGCAGAGATAAATGCCTCTCTCAGTTAGGTGTCTAAGGCCCAGATTTATGGGAGCTGGGTGCTTAAGTACCTTTGTGGCTCCGGGCCCTAAGCCCATCCCCTCTCCTCTGCATTTCACCTCCAGGTTGCTTAGGTGGCTCCTCAGTCAGCCAGTTAGATTCTGAAAATCTTCCTGAAGGGCATATCTCTGTGCATGCATCGCACTGGGATCATGGGCACCTAACTCAGGGCTGTGCATTCCATGGGATGGCAGGGTGCCTAGGAGTTAGGCATTGCAATGTCTAATTCCCCTTTCTGAATCTAGTCCTAAGTATTTTTCAGGCGATCACCTGACCTATAGCTACACAGTCTCAGCTGGGAGGCACCTAATAGTCACAGGTGAGGCTGGACCCATCTCCCATTAAAGGACCCAATTACTTTGTGACAGAAACCCTTAGCTGTAGTTATGTTTTAATAGTGATGGTTGCACCTGCTTCTTCAGAAATGGTACCATGTTGTGATAGTCATGAAGTTTCTTCCCGAATTCTCCAGGTTGCCTAACTGACTCACTGCTGGGAGTGTTTCATAAAGGACTTAGCAATAGGTGTCAATAATAGTAATTTCCCCCAATATAGGGTGGCAGGGGATGCTGCTTGGGTTTCTCAACTTGAGAACATCCCCAGGTAATTTCAGTAGGCCACAAGAGAAGGAGATGACATAACACTGTCTCAGGACTATTTCATTCAGATGCTAAGGAACCTGAATGCACCTTTGGCCATTCTATTTTCACTTTGCCATGCATGTTCTGTCTGCTCTGCATTATTTGTTCAGCATATTGATTGGATGGGACCTGGGTTTTCTCTTGCCACTTGATAAGTCAAAGTTGATCTTCAGGTACAGACTAAAGGCGACTAAAATTGTCAAAGGTATATGCAATAATCACTTTGTTCCTCAAAGGGCTTCAGGGAGGTGCTAGTCCCTGCCCAGAGACTCTCCTTATCCAGGATTTCCTAGTGAGACTGAAAGATGCAAAACAGCAAGTTCCTTTGAAAGCAACTTAGAAAAAATGATTCAGTAAACAATATAATTACAAACCACTTAGTAGTGATGGGGGAATGGGCTAAAAGGGAATTCACATTCAGATTATTCCTATTTGTAGCTCCTATTATTCAAAAAATATTTAGAGGTATTTGGATTTGAAAAACTTAGAATGAAATGTAATACGAGCATAAAGATATACAATTAATCTGCAATTGGCAAATATGAGGATAGGAGTAGTACACAAGAATAGGCAGAAAACAGAAGAACTAAGAGTATTACATTTTATTATTAGTCTTTAAACCCTTCATGAGACATGACAGACACATACAGCTGGCTTGTTCCTTCCAGTTCCGTCCAATAACTTAATGAGGCAGGGATCTTGTGGAAAATAGTGTATGAGCATGTAATTAAAGACTGTATCATGCATGTGTCTGAATGGATTTTATCTGTAATACAGGTAAATGATAGCTTCCAAAGAAGAAGAAAGAGGCTTTAAACTGGTTATGCAGCATGCTGAAGGTTCAGCCTACATTACAAATTGAAACCATGTTGTAATGAGCTAGGGGACAAGCACGTGGTCACCAGGTGCTCTGCCTTGGCTGTAGTTCGAAGTGATTCCAGCCACAGTCTGTAACAAGAGCAACTAGAGTGAGCTTTTCTTACTGCCTTTGCCCTGAACCAGATGCCTCTCCTCAGAGCCTGAGCAGCTTAGAAGTTAGTCAGCTATTTTAAAAAAAGTTATGTGCTATTTAGATTGAAATGTATTGAAGTGAAGTTTGTTGTTTGTTTATTTGAACAGGTACTCATTGCTATGTAACCATATATCTTGTTTGATTATACCTGTATGCCTGCTCTTTTGTGTTTTGAAAGAAAAACTAACAGCTGATTTGTTTGCATTTTAGTCTGAACATTTTTGTACTGTGCAATTTGGTAGGAGAGAAGTAGGAGCTATCACATTCATTCCTTAATGTACTGTAGAACCTCAGAGTTACAAACACCAGAGTTACGAACTGACTGGTCAATCACAGACCTCATTTGGAACCAGAAGTACACAATCAGGCAACAGCAACACACACACACACACACACACACACACTCTCTACAGTATTGGGTTAAATGTACACTACACTAAAAAATAAAGGGAAAGCAGCATTTTTCTTCTGCATAGTAAAGTTTCAAAGCTGTATTAAGTCAATGTTCAGTTGTAAACTTTTGAAAGAATAACCACAACGTTTTGTTCAGAGTTATGAACAACCTCCATTCCCGAGGTATTCGTAACTCTGAGGTTTTACCGTACTTGAGTTTAACTCATCAGGTCACAGCATCTGTTCTGAGATGAGCTTGGAACACAACAGCCTGGGCTGATGAATTTTCTAGGGCTGTGCCATCAAGCCAAAAAGTGCAATGAACTTGTGCAAAGTACAGGGGAATTGTGTGTACAGGGTTCTACAAATCACTCAGTAAAACATTTATATAATTGCACAAATATTAATAAGTGAAAGCTTCAGAGATTCAGGTGGATAAGCACCAAGCATTTAAATACTTATCAAAGCTTGAGGGGCAGTGGGATTTCATAGAATCCTAGAATATCAGGGTTGGGAGGGACCTCAGGAGGCCATCTAGTCCAACCCCCTGCTCAAAGCAGGACCAATCCCCAACTAAATCATCCCAGCCAGGGCTTTGTCAAGCCTGACCTTAAAAGCCGCTAAGGAAGGAGATTCCACCACCTCCCTCGGTAACCCATTCCAGTGCTTCACCACCCTCCTAGTGAAAAAGTTTTTCCTAATATCCAACCTAACCCTCCCCCACTGCAACCTGAGACCATTATTCCTTGTTCTGTCATCTGCTACCACTGAGAACAGTCTAGATCCATCCTCTTTGGAACCCCCTTTCAGGTAGTTGAAGGCAGCTATCAAATCCCCCCCTCATTCTTCTCTTCTGCAGACTAAACAACCCCAGTTCCCTCAGCCTCTCCTCATAAGTCATGTGCTCCAGCCCCCTAATCATTTTTGTTGCCCTCCGCTGGACTCTTTCCAATTTTTCCACATCCTTCTTGTAGTGGGGGGGGGCTCAAAACTGGACACAGTACTCCAGTTGAGGCTTCACCAATGTCGAATAGAGGGGAATGATCACGTCCCTCGATCTGCTGGCAATGCCCCTACTTATACAGCCCAAAATGCCATTAGACTTCTTGGCAACAAAGGCACACTGTCGACTTATATCCAGCTTCTCGTCCACTGTAACCCCTAGGTCCTTTTCTGCAGAACTGCTGCCTAGCCATTCGGTCCCTAGTCCCTGCAGCAGGTCATGGGATTCTTCCGTCCTAAGTGCAGGACTCTGCATTTGTCTTTGTTGAACCTCATCAGATTTTTTTTGGCTCAATGCTCTTGCCCTTGCTGAATCCATGCTGACTATTTCTGATCACTTTCCTCTCCTCTAAGTGCTTCAGAATTGATTCCTTGAGGTCCTGCTCCATGATTTTTCCAGGGACTGAGGTGAGGCTGACTGGCCTGTAGTTCCCCGGATTCTCCTTCTTCCCTTTTTAAAAGATGGGCACTACATTAGCCTTTTTCCAGTCATCCAAGATGACGGGGAACTGGGCTATGATTTAGGAGACCTGGTTTCTATATCTGGTTCTGCCATTGACTTGTTGAGTGACCTTGGGAAAATCTCTTCATCTCTCTGTGTCTGTTTCTCCTTGAATCATTTGCCTGTCTTGTCTATTTAGATTGTAAACTCTTCAGGCCATGGGTTGTTACTTACTATATGAATGAACAGTGCCTAGTTCCATGGGATCCCAGTCTCAGATGGGGCCATTAGATTTTATCATACGACTTCAATAATTACTGAAATTCCATGAGTTTTTCTGACTCTTAACCTTTGAAATTTCCTTCACAATTTCCCGACTTTGATTCTTTCATTGCAGCCACTGCCATCCACAGGTTGCTAGCTGCTTACAGCCATCACCTCCGAAATGTCTCACTGTCCCTGGGCCTCTCTTACCACTTATCACACAGCTCCCTGATGAATGCCTCCTCCACCATGCTCCCAAAGCCACCTCTGCAAACCCCTCAAGAAACTCCCAGCTTTTTTCTCCCCAGGGACTTTTATTTGTGCTTGCCAAAGTTATGGGGCTTGTCTAAGGCTGCGTCTATGTTGGAGCAGGAAGGTGTGATTTCCAACTTGGGTAGACATACCTACTATTACAGTTCACAGCAACTGCACCTGTACTGCCCCTGAGTGTTCCAGCAAGGGCACCCACTCTCAGGCCTCTAGCCTCCTAGCTGTTGCCTCTGTTGAGTGGGGACCTATGTCTCACTCCCTTCTCACCAGTGTATCTCCAGGCTGAACAGTTCTCTGCCTTCACTGTGTTACAGCAAAGAGTCTTCCTAAACTGACCTGCTTGCTTTCTCTTCAGAGACTGATAACAGAGAGATTGCTACAGATATGTTACCATACACAGTTTTCTAAGCAAGCCTACTTTATTCTTAAGGTAAATGCATTAGAGAGAAAACATTTAAAAACAATAAAAGAACCTACGTGCATGCTAATAAGCTTACCAGAGTTGATCCTAATTCTAACACGGGCTCTGGCAAGAGCAATCTTTCAGCATCCCAACCTAGCGTGTTCAATGTAGTTACAAGTTCAGCACAGCTTCAGCTCAGAACAAGCACACTCATGACAAGTTTAGTCCACACTTTTATACAGATATGGGGTCTATGATTTGGAGTTTCCAGAAGCACATAATTAGTATATAATAGGCGTCTCTTCCCAGGGTGTATCTTCAAAAGGTTGGCTTCCAAGGGAGAATTGGCATTCCCCTCACCTCAAGGTACTGCCTAGGAAATTCACTTCACACACACTGTTCCAAAAAGACCTTTGAACTTCCTCATGCCTTCTAGAGATTGCATTAATCCTGTCTTCCTGCTAAAGAAGTGTTGTACAATTTCACAATAGTACATAAAGATTCGCATTTCTAATATGGTGTACTTCAAAGGTATTAACCTTCTTTCAATAAGATTTAACCTAATTCAATAAAGTTCATTCAGGATATTATCAGTCTGTCAGACCCACACTAGCTCTGATGGAGCTAGCATGCTGAAAACAGAGTGTAGCCAGGGTGGTGTACGCGGTGAGAGGGGTTAGCTTCCCCAAGTCCCCACCTGAGACCTTAGGTATGTACTCTGGTGGCTGGCTTGTCCTGCCCACTCATGCCAGCATGACTATTTTTATGTTTAACCTCTAGCGCCATCAGAGCCAGTGCAGGTATGTCTGCCCAAGTTGGGAATCAGGCCTTCCATCTCTAGTATAGCCTAAGAGGGCTGGGGGGCAACATAAAATCTCTCATGCCAGGGAGCACAAATATGATACCAAGGGACTTCCCAGAGTGCAAAGTTTCCCCTAATGGGAACACCTCTGAAAGTCATAACTAAATTTAAAAGCAACTTGGGACAGGAGCCCTTAGCTTAGAGTCAGAAATTCTTAAGGAAAATCCACCCAGTTTCCTTGTCACAGTCAAAAATGTACAGCAGTTATTTTGGAGGATAGGAGCCTTCCTCTGGGATTTTTTTTCTTTTCCTCTATTGGGTGCATTTTAGAGAAGCTGACGTAGAATCTTTGTTTCTAACCAACAACTTGAAATTCTGAGCACAGCAGCCAATCAGAGCACAGGGACTGCCATGTTCACTATATAGGTTATTGATCAATAACCTATACAGCGATTATGCAAATCACATCCACTACCTCAGCATGGCAGCGCGTTAATGTGGCTTGTGTGGTTGAGGCGCAGCGCTGGCAGAGAGCTCTCCCAGCGCTCTAAAAAACCCACCTTCACGAGGGGCGTAGCTCCCAGCACTAGTGCACTGTCTACACTGGCACTTTACAGCACTGAAACTTGCTGCGCTCTGGGGTGTGTTTTTCACACCCCTGAGTGAGAAAGTTGCAGCGCTGTAAATTGCCAGTATAGACAAGCCCTAAGTTGTATTCCTCTAGTTTGTTTATGAGAAGGTCATGTGAGACAGTATCAAAAGCCTTACTAAATTCAAGATATACCACGTCTACCACTTCCCCCCATCCGCAAGGCTTGTTACCCTATCAAAAAAGCTATTAGGTTGGTTTGACACGATTGTCCTTGACAAATCTATGCTGACTGTTACTTATCACCTTATCTTCTAGGTGTTTGCAAATTGATTGCTTAATTATTTGCTCCATTATCTTTCCTGATACTGACGTTAGGCTGACTGGTCTGTAATTCCCTTGGTTTTCCTTATTTCCCTTTTTATAGATGGGCACTATATTTGCCTTTTTCCAGTCCTCTGGAATCTCTCCTGTCTTCGGTGACTTTTAGAAGATAATTGTTAATAGCTCAGATATCTTCTCTATTAGGTCCTCGAGTATTCTAGGATGTATTTCATCAGGCCCTGGTGACTTGAAGACATCCAACTTGTCTAAGTAATTTTTAACTTGTTCTTTCCCCCATTTTAACCTCTAACTGTACATCATCCCTGTACTCTGAAACGATTGTTTCAGTGTAACTTACAAATATTTGTATTGAGATTTTTGGCCATAGTACAGTGTGACAGATCAGTCATTTTCAACCTGTGGTCTGTGGACCCCTACGGGTCCGCAGACTATGTCTAAGATTTCCAAAGGGGTCATCACTTCCATTCGAAACTTTTTAGGGGTCTGCAAATGAAAAATGGTTGAAAACCACTGTGATGGATGTAATCAGACCAGGGAGCCTGGCTCATAGAGGAGAATGGGGACTTCAGGTAACTAAACTAATGAGTTTAGTTATCAACTCTGATGAGAGACTGTGGCAGAATTTCCAACTCTTAATATTTTGCTTTTGGGTGTGGAGGTTTCTCGCAGAAAAACTCATTTTCCGCACAAAGCAGACGCTTTTCATATGCACGTGTTAGTCTCTAACCCCGTTTCCCCCCCGAAAAAGATTGAGAGAAATTTTTCATGTAGCCCTGTTGACTTTGCTTTAATGTCCAGGTATCTTTTTGAGTATGCTGGCTACTTTAATAGGAGCTAACAATCACAAATGTAAATAGGGGACAGTCTTAAAAATCCCCTCTGCCTTGCTGGAAAGAAGTGTTACTTCTTTATGAGAACTCAATCTTGTTCAGTGGAACTCACCCTGCAATGCAGGACATCAGGAATTTTAAGTGTCCAAGAATGTGGCTGGATTTCATGTTAAAATAACTCCCTTCTTCATAGAGTAGTGTGTAAATTGCATTGGGGAGATTTAGGGTTGAAAGCTGGTATAACTTATATTGCTACTATGGGGCTGCCTAAGGAAGAATGTGGCTCCTTTATATCAAATAAAAATCCTACACTCTGATGGTTCAGGCCTCCTGGGGGAATTACATCTGATGACACAAGTACTGTATACATTGGGAAAAAAACCAAACAACTGCAAAACTTAAATATATGCTCCTATCCTCTGGCCACAGTACTTCAGAAATCAAATATGAGGAGATATCAAAGAAAAACTGCTCATGCCTGTAGACAGAAACATGAAGCTGCTAATAGGATCCCAAAACATTAGAAGTCTACCTAGAAACGTTCCGTGAGCATAGATAGGCCCATCAGCACTGGCAGAGTGTTGACTTTGTGCATGGAGGAATGAGGTAAGATTCATCACAGAGCTGTAATTGGTAGCACTCTGAGGACTAAGAGTGAGGCAAAAAGTCCTTCTATTTTAGTTAGAACTGACAGAAGGGTCAATTTCTCTCCATAGGCTACTGGTTGCCATTTCTTTTGAAAAAGCTGTGGATTGACCTAGAGATCACTTTTGTGAGAGAGAAATGCATCCTCCATGTTGGAGAGGAAACTGAACAGGAAAGAAATATGCATTTTATTCAGACTGAAGTCACTTGCAAATTTAATTTGTTCCGAATCTTTGAACATCTGTTTAATTGAGCGCACAGAGTGAAACCCCTCTGTCCATAGGAAGAAAAGGATTTAAATAAACTCCCTTTTATAAGGGATCAAATGGATGTATAAATGCTAAGGAAGATTTCCTGTCTTACACTAGTGTTAATTGAAAAGGTCATTACCAGGAAAACGCCAAAAGGCATTTAAAGAATATTTTAATAGAAATCAAGCAACCTGAGTAAGGTCCTATATATTCATCTGGGAACTTATATGGCACACATCATCATAGTATTAGAACATTTCTGTTTGTCTCAGGATTTTGCCCAGTATTCTTATGGTAAATCATGTTATCTGACAGGTTTCAGAGTGGTAGCCGTGTTAGTCTGTATCTGCAAAAACAACGAGGAGTCTTTGTGGCACTTTAGAGACTAACAAATTTATTTGAGCATAAGCTTTTGTGGTCTAGAACCCACTTCATCAGACGCATGGAGTGGAAAATACAGGAGCAGGTATAAATACATGAAAAGATGTAATTTGCCTTACCAAGTGTGAGGTCAGTGTAACGAGACAATTCAATTGACAGCAGGATATCAAGGGAGGAAAAATAACTTTTGAAGTGGTAATGAGAGTGGCCCATTTCAGACAGTTGACAAGAAGGTGTGAGTAACAGTAGGGGGAAATTAGTTTGGGGGAAATTAGATTTAGGTTTTGCAATGACCCAACCGCTCCCAGTCTTTATTCAGGCCTAGTCTGATGGTGTCCAGTTTGCAAATTAATTCCAGTTCTGCAGTTTCATGATGGAGTCTGTTTTTGAAGTTTTTTTGTTGAAGAATTGCCACTTTCAGATCTGTTATTGAGTGACTAGGGAGATTGAAGTGTTCTCTTACTGGTTTTTGAATGTTATGATTCCTGATGTCAGATTTGTGTCCATTTATTCTTTTGCATAGAGACTAGAATTAATTTGTAAACTGGACACCATCAGATTAGGCCTGAATAAAGACTGGGGGTGGTTGAGTCATTACAAAACCTAAACCTAATTTCCCCAAAACTAATTTCCCCCTACTGTTACTCACACCTTCTTGTCAACTGTCTGAAATGGGCCACTCTCATTACCACTTCAAAAATTATTTTTCCTCCCTTGGTATCCTGCTGTCAATTGAATTGTCTCGTTAGACTGACCTCACACTTGGTAAGGCAAATCACATCTTTTCCTGTATTTTCCACTCCATGCATCTGATGAAGTGGGTTCTAGCCCACGAAAGCTTATGCCCAATAAATTTATTAGTGTCTATGGTGCCACAAAGACTCCTCGTTCATGTTATCTGAAAGATTTGGATGTAGAGGTCTCTTATTGGGTTATTGGTATACAACATTTAGGCCCCCAGTTCCAGAGCAGACATTGAGCCCCATTGCTGTTTTACTCATGAAAAAGTAGTGTACTGATGCCTCTCCCATGTGACTATGTCAATTCAACTCATTCCTGATACCCATGCTAGCTTAATCATGGGCCTTCCTTGCAGAAGTGCAGGCAGAAGCTAGGATGGGACCACCAACCTTATCTATCTATAAGCCAGGGCCTGTGTTAACTTTGCTAAGGTATCCATGTGGACTGCTAATAGATGATTTAGTTCCATTCCTAGCCTGCCCCAAACAATGTGGGCCTAAACCTTTCTCCTGCATGGATCTGTAGTAGGGTGGAATATAGCAACAGAGACCACTGATCTCTTCTTCCTTCATGGGGCAGGGGAGATCTGGGAGATGGTGTGAATACGTTGATGGCAGAGAATAAAAACAAAAGGGTGAATTTTAAGACAGGTAGAAAACAACAAAATGAAACTCAGTTTAGAAAAATGCAAGCTAGCCTATCTGGGGGGAAAATAATCTGAAATACAGCTGTACGGTGGGGGGTGGAACATGACAGGTGGGATTTTCAATAGCAAAATTGATCAGTGGATGGAAGTTTCTGAAGAAAGATTAAAAGTTTAACATGTACAGCTGGACATAATTCTGCAAATCTGTAAGGCTGCAAACATAAGGAAGAGAATTTATGTACGTTGTCCCAAATTGTTGTAAATGGGAATTGGCTGAAATTAAATCAAGAAAATATAGGCTGCATTGTGGAAAAAGAATCTTGACAGTGAGCTGTATTAGGCTGTGGAATAATCCCTGGGGAAGTGATAGAAGTGCCATTGTGTGGGGAATTCAAATGTAAGCCAAACAGCTAGGAAATAATCTACTGTTGGATTCAATCCTGGGTTCCTCACTTCCTATGGAAAGCTTGTAATATTGAAGCCAAAGGTTTTACTTCAATGGGAGCAGGATTCAGCTCTAAAAAAGCGAAGAGGTCTTTAATTTGTATTATATATAATGGAAAGCAACTAAATCCAGGAGGAACGTGTAAAAGGTAAATTTTAAGGATCATTTTATTATTCATGGAGATCTCTCGAATCCCTTATAATCGCTACAGGATAACATATAGCTTCTTAATGCATCCCTGTAGTTCCTCTGCCCTTGCATAACTCTGTCTCAGGAGGTGGTGATTTTTCAGCCTCCCTTGGTATCTTAACTGCAGCTAGTCTTTTATTATTTTAAAATTTTCTCCTGTTAACTCTTTGCAATGAATCACTGTGCACTACTTTGATCTGATTTCTGCTGTTCTGTGGGCCTGATCATTTATTAATAAGGGTAATAAACTCAAATACACTGGCTTTTCATTATCACTGTTTGCAGAACATGTTGTTTTGGGCTAGCTTGCACTTGTGTCATAAATCAGGTCTCTGGAAAACATTTAGTATGAATAAAGTGAATAATAAAACCAGTGTTTGTTTGGCATCAATTTAAAAACTAATATATTTACACTCTCTTTGCGGGTCAACACCACCAATGTTTGGCTGAGGTTCTGAACAGGATAATGAAAATGATTTATCTCACTTTTGGGCCATCTATTTTAAGCTGATGTTACTTACATGGCAGTATTTGCAAAAAGCGGAGATAAAGGCTTTTTTTCCATAGTGTCAGCCTTTATAAGTAACCAGGGTCTGTTCTGAGCTACATAATATCTTGAGTGCACAATGTGAGAGCAGATTTGTTTTGGTATTAAAAATTAATATTTCACCCAGGGAAGTTTAAGCGAGGCAGTGTCACCATTTATCTGGAGAACCCCATTAATACTATAATTCTTGCAAAAGGTGGCTGCCTGTGTGGAACTCCAATTTGGGACAGCATGTCCAAAAAATAAATTGCTTCTCTTCCAGTTTGCAAAAGCCCACAAAGGAACAATTTTTCAGGAAACTTCTTTTCAAACTGAATCTAGGCCGCTCTGAGTAAGCAAAATGCTTTTATAAAGCCAGTTCCTTGTTATTGTGTCATGCTACTTATATTTCACAGTTGCTACTGCCATCCAAAAACGTTTAACAATTTAATGCTGAGAAGTGAGGAATCCTAACTGCACAAGTACAGTGGACCATATGCGCACCTGGTTTTGCTAATCTATAAAGCAGGTGGACATTGTCTCTGGTAATGAAAAGTGCACCTGGGAAGAGACGGCAGTGGCACAAAGCTGCTCCAATCTTTATTTGCCAGGGATGGAAGAGTTGTAATGGTAAGAGGCCGGTGCCACTCATACTGATGGTTGTTGAGCAGTGGTTCTCAAAGTTTTGTACTGGTGACCCTTTTCACTAGCAAGCCTCTGAGTGTGACCCCACTCCCCCATAAATTAAAAACACTGTTATATATTTAACACCATTATAAATGCTGGAGACAAAGCAGGGTTTTGGGTGGAGGCTTACAGCTTGCGACCCACCATGTAATAACCTCGTGACCCCCTATGAGAAGTCCCGACCCCCAGTTTGAGAACCCCTGTTGTTGAGGGTAGGAATATGCTGATTCATTGCTTTGACTTCAGCAACTCTTCTGAAGCTCCTGGTAGATTTAAAATTAGTACTCCCCTTCTGCTGTGGAAAGCCCAAGTGAGGGTAGTGGTAGGGAGCAGGTACTGCAGTCTGACAGGTACCATACTTGGTGTCACACTGTCTGGAATGGCAAATAAATGTGGGTGCCAACCTTAGGGAAGACTGTCAGGAAATAGGGCACAAATCCCAAATTGGTTATATGTTCTATAATTAGATTTCACTAACCAAGTAATAAGTGTGAACTCCACAAGCACCGTAACAGCCTTACCATGGAGTCACAGACAATCCCTTTGGGCAGTCCAGTCTGTCTTATCTCCCCAGGCAAGCCTGTCTCTGTGATAGATGGTCCCTTATACCAAAAATCACAATAGTATTCAGGTTTCAGAGGGGGTGCGGTGCTAGTCTGTATCAGCAAAAACAATGAGGAGTCCTTGTGGCACTTTAGACACTAACAAATTTATTTGGACATAAGCTTTCATGGGCTATAACCCACTTCCTCAGATGCATCGAGTGGGGAAAAAAGTAGGCAGGCATAAATATACAGCAAATGAAAAGATGCGAGTTGCCTTACCAAGCTGGGGGTCAGTACTAATGAGGCCAATTCAATTAGGGTGGATGTGGCCCATTCCCAACAGTTGACAAGAAGGGGTGAGTCTCAACAGAGAGAAAATATTTTTTTGTAATGACCCAGCCACTCACAATCTTTATTCAGGCCTAATTTGACGGTGTCAAATTTGCAAATTAATTCCAGTTCTGCAGTTTCTCGTTGAAGTCTGTTTTTGAAGGTTTTTTTGTTGAAGAATGGCCACTTTTAAGTCTGTTATTGAGTGTCCAGGGAGACTGAAGTGCTCTCCTACTGATTTTTGAATGTTACCATTCTTGATTTTGGATTTGTCTATTTATTCTTTTGCGTAGAGACTGTCCAGTTTGGCCAATGTACATAGCAGAGGGGCATTGCTGGCACATGATGGCATATATCACATTGGTAGATGTGCAGGTGAACGACCCCTGATGGTGTGGCTGATGTGGTTAGGTCCTATGATGGTGTCCCTTGCATAAATATGCGGACAGAGTTGGCAACGGGGTTTGTTGCAGGGATTGGTTCCTGGGTTAGTGCTTCTGTTGTGTGGTGTGCAGTTGCTGGGGAGTATTTGCTTCAGGTTGGGGGGCTGTCTGTAAGCGAGGACTGGCCTGTCTCCCAGGGTCTGTGAGAGTGAGGGATCATCCTTCACGATAGTTTGTAGATCCTTGATGATGCGCTGGAGAGGTTTTAGTTGGGGGCTGTAGGTGATGGCTAGTGACGTTCTGTTACTTTCTTTATTGGTCCTGTCCTGTAGTAGGTGAATTCTGGGTACTCTTCTGGCTCTGTCAATCTGTTTCTTCACTTCCCCAGGTGGGTATTGTAGTTTTAAGAACGCTTGATAGAGATTTTGTAGGTGTTTGTCTCTATCTGAGGGATTGGAGCAAATGCAGTTGTATCTTAGAGCTGGGCTGTAGACATGTGGATCATGTGATGTGGTCTGGATGAAAGCTGGAGGCATGTAGATAAGTATAGCGGTCAGTATGGACAGACGTCAGGAGAATTTCCTGGACAGACGTCAGGAGATGCTTCTACGGCCACAATGTTCTGAAGATTCAGAGCAGGCGCAGCAGGGACAGAAGGATTGTGAGGAGGTTTGGCAGCATGTGACCTCCAGAAGGAGAAAGAGGAGCGTCCATGCACCAGCAATGGAGATACAGGTGAGCAATCATTTCCATGTTCTCTCTACAGGTACTAATGCGGAGAGTGGACTAGATGACCCATCTGAGGGAAGGGAGCAGAAGGAGACTCCACCGATTGGAAGGCAAAAGATGCACTGTCCTAGGGATGGGGGTTCCACGACCACCACTCCCAAGAGGAGGAGGAGGGTGGTGGTGGTCGGGGACTCCCTCCTCAGGGGGACTGAGTCACCTATCTGCCGCCCCGACCGGGAAAACCGAGAGGTCTGCTGCTTGCCAGGAGCTAGGATACACGATGTGACGGAGAGACTGCCGAGACTCATCAAGCCCTCGGATCGCTACCCCTTCCTGCTTCTCCACGTGGGCACCAATGATACTGCCAAGAATGACCTTGAGCGGATCACTGCAGACTACGTGGCTCTGGGAAGAAGGAAAAAGGAGTTTGAGGCGCAAGTGGTGTTCTCATCCATCCTCCCTGTGCAAGGAAAAGGCCAGGGTAGAGACCGTCGAATCGTGGAAGTCAACGAATGGCTACGCAGGTGGTGTCGGAGAGAAGGCTTTGGATTCTTCGACCATGGGATGGTGTTCCAAGAAGAAGGAGTGCTAGGCAGAGATGGGCTCCACCTAACGAAGAGAGGGAAGAGCATCTTCGCCAGCAGGCTGGCTAACCTAGTGAGGAGGGCTTTAAACTAGGTTCACCGGGGGAAGGAGACCAAAGCCCTGAGGTAAGTGGGGAAATGGGATCCTGGGAGGAAGCACAAGCAGGAGAGCGCAAGAGGGGAGGACTCCTGTCTCATGCTGAGAAAGAGGGACGATCAATGAGTTATCTTAAGTGCCTATACACAAATGCAAGAAGCCTGGGAAACAAGCAGGGAGAACTGGAAGTCCTGGCACAGTCAGGGAACTATGATGTGATTGGAATAACAGAGACTTGGTGGGATAACTCACATGACTGGAGTACTGTCATGGATGGATATAAACTATTCAGGAAGGACAGGCAGGGCAGAAAAGGTGGGGGAGTTGCGTTGCATGTAAGAGAGGAGTATGACTGCTCAGAGCTCCGGTATGAAACTGCAGAAAAACCTGAGAGTCTCTGGATAAAGTTGAGAAGTGTGAGCAACAAGGGTGATGTCGTGGTTGGAGTCTGCTATAGACCACCAGACCAGGGGGATGAGGTGGACGAGGCTTTCTTCTGGCAACTAGCAGAAGTTGCTAGATCGCAGGCCCTGGTTCTCATGGGAGACTTTAATCACCCTGATATCTGCTGGGAGAGCAATACAGCGGTGCACAGGCAATCCAGGAAATTTTTGGATAGTGTAGGGGACAATTTCCTGGTGCAAGTGCTGGAGGAACCAACTAGGGGCAAAGCTTTTCTTGACCTGCTACTCACAAACAGGGAAGAACTAGTAGGGGAAGCAAAAGTGGATGGGAACCTGGGCAGCAGTGACCATGAGATGGTCGAGTTCAGGATCCTGACACAAGGAAGAAAGGAGAGCAGCAGAATACGGACCCTGGACT
Source organism: Chrysemys picta bellii (assembly GCF_011386835.1). Lineage (NCBI taxonomy): Eukaryota > Metazoa > Chordata > Testudines > Emydidae > Chrysemys > Chrysemys picta. Next base: position 70,813,042 of record NC_088792.1, on the reverse strand, counting down.
TCAGAAAAGCAGACTTTGACTCCCTCAGGGAACAGATGGGCAGGATCCCCTGGGAGAAAAACATGAAGGGCAAAGGGGTCCAGGAGAGCTGGCTGTATTTTAAAGAATCCTTATTGAGGTTGCAGGAACAAACCATCCCGATGTGTAGAAAGAATAGTAAATATGGCAGGCGACCAGCTTGGCTAAACAGTGAAATCCTTGCTGATCTTAAACGCAAAAAAGAAGCTTACAAGAAGTGGAAGATTGGACAAATGACCAGGGAGGAGTATAAAAATATTGCTCAGGCGTGCAGGAGTGAAATCAGGAAGGCCAAATCACACTTGGAGTTGCAGTTAGCAAGAGATGTTAAGAGTAACAAGAAGGGTTTCTTCAGGTATGTTAGCAACAAGAAGAAAATCAAGGAAAGTGTGGGCCCCTTACTGAATGAGGGAGGCAACCTAGTGACCGAGGATGTGGAAAAAGCTAATGTACTCAATGATTTTTTTGCCTCTGTCTTCACGCACAAGGTCAGCTCCCAGATTGCTGCACTGGGCAGTACAGCATGGGGAGAAGGTGACCAGCCCTCTGTGGAGAAAGAAGTGGTTCGGGACTATTTAGAAAAACTGGACGTGCACAAGTCCATGGGGCCGGATGCGCTGCATCCGAGGGTGCTAAAGGAGTTGGCGGGTGAGATTGCAGAGCCATTAGCCATTATTTTTGAAAACTCATGGCGATCAGGGGAGGTCCCAGATGACTGGAAAAAGGCTAATGTAGTGCCCATCTTTAAAAAAGGGAAGAAGGAGGATCCGGGGAACTACAGGCCAGTCAGCCTCACCTCAGTCCCTGGAAAAATCATGGAGCAGGTCCTCAAGGAATCAATTATGAAACATTTAGAGGAGAGGAAAGTGATCAGGAACAGTCAGCATGGATTCACGAAGGGGAAGTCGTGCCTGACTAACCTAATTGCCTTCTATGATGAGATAACTGGCTCTGTGGATGAGGGGAAAGCAGTGGATGTGTTATTCCTTGACTTTAGCAAAGCTTTTGATACGGTCTCCCACAGTATTCTTGCCGCCAAGTTAAAGAAGTATGGGCTGGATGAATGGACTGTAAGGTGGATAGAAAGCTGGCTAGATCGTCGGGCTCAACGGGTAGTGATCAATGGCTCCATGTCTAGTTGGCAGCCGGTTTCAAGCGGAGTGCCCCAAGGGTCGGTCCTGGGGCCGGTTTTGTTTAATATCTTTATTAATGATCTGGAGGATGGTGTGGACTGCACTCTCAGCAAGTTTGCAGATGACACTAAACTAGGAGGCGTGGTAGATACACTAGAGGGTAGGGATCGGATACAGAGGGACCTAGACAAATTAGAGGATTGGGCCGAAAAAAACCTGATGAGGTTCAACAAGGACAAGTGCAGAGTCCTGCACTTAGGACGGAAGAATCCCATGCACTGCTACAGACTAGGGACTGAATGGCTAGGTAGCAGTTCTGCAGAAATGGACCTAGGGGTCACAGTGGACGAGAAGCTGGATATGAGTCAACAGTGTGCTCTTGTTGCCAAGAAGGCTAACGGCATTTTGGGCTGTATAAGTAGGGGCATTGCCAGCAGATGGAGGGACGTGATCGTTCCCCTTTATTCGACATTGGTGAGGCCTCATCTGGAATACTGTGTCCAGTTTTGGGCCCCACACTACAAGAAGGATGTGGAAAAATTGGAAAGAGTCCAGCGGAGGGCAACAAAAATGATTAGGGGGCTGGAGCACATGACTTATGAGGAGAGGCTGAGGGAACTGGGATTGTTTAGTCTCCAGAAGAGAAGAATGAGGGGGGATTTGATAGCAGCCTTCAACTACCTGAAGGGGGGTTCCAAAGAGGATGGAGCTCGGCTGTTCTCAGTGGTGGCAGATGACAGAACAAGGAGCAATGGTCTCAAGTTGCAGTGGGGGAGGTCCAGGTTGGATATCAGGAAAAACTATTTCACTAGGAGGGTGGTGAAACACTGGAATGCGTTACCTAGGGAGGTGGTGGAGTCTCCTTCCTTGGAGGTTTTTAAGGCCCGGCTTGACAAAGCCCTGGCTGGGATGATTTAGCTGCGAATTGGTCCTGCTTTGAGCAGGGGGTTGGACTAGATGACCTCTTGAGGTCCCTTCCAACTCTGATATTCTATGATTCAGTAGGTTTCCGGTATAGGGTAGCGTTTATGTGACCATCGCTTATTTGCACTGTAGTGTCCAGGAAGTGGATCTCTTGTGTGGATTGTTCCAGGCTGAGGTTGATGGTGGGGTGGAAATTGTTGAAATCCTGGTGGAATTCCTCAAGGGCCTTCTTCCCATGGGTCCAGATGATGAAGACGTCATAAATGTAGTGCAAGTAGAGTAGGGGCGGTAGGGGATGAGACTGAGGAAGCGTTGTTCTAAGTCAGCCATAAAAATGTTGCCATACTGTGGGGCCATGCGGGTACCCATAGCAGTGCAGCTGACTTGAAGTTATAAGTCGTCCCCAAATCTGAAATAGTTGTGGGTGAGGACAAAGTCACAAAGCTGAGCCACCAGGTTTGCCGTGACATTATTGGGGATACTGTTCCTGATGGCTTGTAGTCCATCTTTGTGTGGAATGTTGGTGTAGAGGGCTTCTACATCCATAGTGGCTAGGATGGTGTTTTCTGGAAGATCACTAATGGATTGTAGTTTCCTCAGGAAGTCAGTGGTGTCTCAAAGATAGCTGGGAGTGCTGGTAGCATAGGGCCTGAGGAGAGAGTCCACATAGCCAGACAGTCCTGCTGCCAGGGTGCCAATGCCTGAGATGATGGGGTGTTCAGGATTTCCAGGTTTGTGGATCTTGGAGAGCAGATAGAATACCCCTGGTCAGGGCTCTAGGGGTGTGTCTGTGTAGATTTGTTCCTGTGCTTCTTCAGGGAGTTTCTTGAGCAGATGGTGCAGTTTCCTTTGGTACCCTTCAGTGGGATCAGAGGATCATGGCCTGTAGAATATGGTGTCAGAGAGTTGCCTAGCAGCCTCTCGTTCATACTCCGACCTATTCGTGATGTCTACAGCACCTCCTTTGTCAGCCTTTCTGATTATAATGTCAGAGTTGTTTCTTTAGGCTGTGGATGGCGTTGTGTTCTGCACGGCTGAGGTTATGGGGCAAGTGATGCTGTTTTTCCACAATTTCAGCATTTGCACGTCGACAGAGGCACTCTATGTAGAAGTCCAGTCTGTTGTTTCAACCATCAGGAGGAGTCCATTCAGAATACTTCTTCTTGTAGCATTGGTAGGAAGGTTTCTGTGGGTTAGTGTGGTGTTCAGTGATGTGGTGGAAATATTCCTTGAGTCGGAGATGGCAAAAGTAGGATTCCAGGTCACTGCAGAACTGTATCATGTTCGTGGGGGTGGTGGGGCAGAAGGAGGGGCCCCAAGATAGGACAGACTCTTCTGCCAGACTAAGAGTATAGCTGGATAGATTAACAATATTGTTGGGCAAGTTAAGGGTACCACAGTTGTGGCCCCTTGTGGCATGTAATAGTTTAGATAGTTTAGTGTCCTTTTTCCTCTGTAGAGATGCAAAGTGTGTGTTGTAAATGGCTTGTCTAGTTTTTGTAAAGTCCAGCCACGAGGAAGTTTGTGTGGAAGGTTGTTTTTTTTATGAGAGTCTCCAGGTTACTCCCAGTTGCAAAGGGCCAGTTACTTACCCCCAAGTCAGTTGCAACCTAGCTATCAAACCAAAGACAACACCTATAGCTAATTCTATGATAAACTAACTAAAGATTTATTCACCGGGCAAAAGAAATGAGTTATTTCCAGGTAACATAGACACACAAAAGATATCAGAAACTTCTATAATAAGCAAATTCCATATGTCCTTTAGGGCTAACCCCGGCAAAACAGCTGGGGGGCTTTTGCTTATGCTCAGTGATTCTTGTTCCTTTAGAGTCCAGGCAGCAAAAAGAACCAAGTTTCTCCTTGTCGGGGATTTTTAGCCCCTTCTTCCCAGAGCCCAGGGTCTTGTGCAGGCTACTCCTCATGGAGGGGGAGAGGAATGCAGTGAACACAGTTTTTTAAGGATTCACAATGGCACATTCAGTTTCCAAGGCCGCCTTGTTGGGCTGGACCTAACCCCTTTTGGAGGAAGCCAGCATTGCATTAGAGACGGCTTCTTTCCTGTTTGATGAGTTATGCAGTTACAGAGGTTTAAAATGCAAACATTTGCTATTGCTTTATAACATGGGGTACAGCTAAGTGAGTGTAATACATGCAGCATCCTAAGGTCTAAACAACAAACACATCCCTACAACTCTAATATTTAGCTTAACAATACTAACATACAGGTGAGCCAGACTGGTTTCCAGCTATGCATTTGTTAGTGTTCAGTGAGGCCTGGGGCCTTGGCATTACTAGCTGGCTCCTGGTCTGTCAGCATCACACTTGGATGTTCCCACCCTCCTCCAAACACCATATACACACTTACTGTATGTAGCCCAGGCTTACCCCTGCATTCGGCTTTATGGGTAAATCAGTTAACAAAGGCAGAACCAAAACCTCCTCCTGAGCTTTCTTCCCAACCTTAACTATTCGTAGGGTTTCTGTGCCGAACCCTCCCGTTTTCCAATCCCTAGTTTCCTCTGCCTCAGAGAGATGTGCCGGTCTCTTTTACACACTGGTTGTATCTAACCAGAGCCACCTGGCAGCATTAACGAGCAGTAATTATTCTGCAACTTTATGTCCTCCTGCAAGATTTCTAGTTCCAGTTCTGCTTGTCTCCCTTTCTACAGCTTTCTGCATGTGGCATTAGAGTAGATCAGGTGAGCGTTTCCCTCCCGATGCAGGAGCAAACTTTTGAAATGCTGTGGGTTTTTTTTTTAAAGCCAGTAGAAGAGATCATTCATACAGAGTTAAGGTTCAAACTATTAATAATAGCCTCCAGCCTTGAAAGAGCAATGAACATAGAAAATTTATTTAATAGACTGCACAGTTTTGAGGAAGCCAGTTGATAAAAATCTTAGCAGCGCATCACTGACTTGTATGTACAGCAACCATGCTCTGGCCATGACGTTACCAGACATGACAGTCCAAAACAAAGTCTGTTGATGCTTCTGTGACTTCAGCTCTTGTAGTCTGCCTGTGTATGTTTCACATTCTGGAAACACACATACTGTATGCTGGGTATTAACATGAAAGGACTTGGTTCCTAGAAAACTAAACTGATTATTTTAATAAAGCAACTATTTAACATTCAAGCCATGTCATGCAGAGTGTCTTCCTGATGTCCCTTTGAGGTTCCATTCAGGTTGCTACAGTGTACATGTAAGTTCTTCACCCAGCCTTCAACTACAGACACACAGGGTGGGCCCCAGTCTCCTTTTTGGTTACTCCATTGCAATGGATTTACTGCTGAAAGTGAAAGCTCATTCCAGTTTCTTCCAGCTACATTAACGTTAGTGGCAAATAAAATCGTCTCACAACCAGGCTGTGTTAGAGGCCTGGAAGGGTTTTTTGGGTTTTTTCAGTCTTTTAATTTTTTTTAAAAAGTTGCTGGTATAATAAAAGTTTAATTTTTAACTAGAACACACATGTTTCCAAGTGCCAGCTCCCTCTTTCTGGTTCAAGCCTGGTCCTGGAGTCTCTGTGCGGCTAGCTGGGGCAGGACAGCGGGCGTGGGAGAAGACCAAGAGGAGGGGATGGATGTGGGCTACTTTTATTTAATAGGAACCAGAGGCTATGGAGCACCCTTTAAAGTGTGTGTGTGGGATAGATTTGCCCCACACCTGACCTCTCTTCCCCTTAAGTGCCCCCATCAGCAGGCTGAACCCTGTGGCCAGGAACTCCTATATTTATCCCCCTCCAAAGCTGAGTAAATGGCATTGCGACCTGGTGCGTGGGGGCATGTTGCTACTCAGGTTTGGCTAGGCCAAAAAGTGTCTGAGCCGTGGCTTAGGTGTCCCTCCCCGCCCCTGCGACTCCATGGCCTGTGGGAGCCACCCAGGCCTCTCCTTTCTGTGCCACCGGCGTGGAGCAGTGGCAGTTGCAGCAGTTCGATACATAGAGTGCACAGCACATTTCAAGTGCTAATAAATGCCTAGCCTCTGCCTAGAAGAGGCTGCCCAAGTCATGCTGCTGCCAAGCCCGACCGTGGCAACGTTAGGTACCATTGTGCAGGTTTGTGTGTTTCTTCTGAAGGCGGCAATTCATTGGGTCTCTGCAGGTGGTGCGCAGGCCTGCCTAACATTCAACATGCAGCTGTGATGAGCCGCCTAGGCAGGCCCTTCAGAGAGTCCCACTTTCATACAGTATCTTGAAAAGGTTAATTAATAGGCACGCTTCCAGGCATCTATCAGGCACCTGTTTTCAGCCATAGACAGTCGCTGAACAGGTGCTGCTGCTACAGGCTGTGCAGGCATTGCCGTGCTGAGCAGGGATAATCTTCCTGTATGGTTCGCTTACAAATAACCTATTTTGCACAATGGACACAGTTGGACTAGGTCGATATTAATGGCTGAGATTCATTTTCTGTCTCTAGAACGCTGTTCCTTGCCTCAGCTGCACTTCTGGACACCTTCTGGCAAGTAGGTCATATTGCTGCGTAAAGCAGAAAATCAGCCTGCTGCGAGGTCCATAGACCATGCCAGATGTTTGTTTCACCTGAATTTTGAAACAATTTCCTAACTGCAGCCAGTGCCAGCCGTCCTGCTGAGCTGAGAAATAGCTCGCTCACCCGTACAAAGAGACCCAATCGAATAAAGCTGCCAACTGTGAAGCCACATGCTCCACTTTATCAAAAGGCCTGTTGGTCACTCCACAGTTGCAAATCTTAGGCCCAGAATTTTAAAAGCTAGGCACCCAGTTGGCTTTAATTTTAACCAGCATGGTATGGTAGCGTGAGAATCCAACAATGCTAAGCAGAGGCACTGTGGGCTAGTGGGCTCGAGCACTGGACGGGAAGTCAAGGGCACTATTTCTGCCTCTGCCACTGACTGCTGTGTGACCCTGGGCAAGTCACTTCACCTCTCTGTACCTCCCTTCTTCCTCCCACTGTGTCTTGTCTCGTTTGACTGAAAGCACTTTGGGCCAGGGACTGTTTCTTATGATGCATTTGTACAGCACCTAACACAGTGAGGCAATGGCCTCTGTTGGGGCCTTCAGGCATTACAGTAATGCAAATAACTAACCTAGGGCCCAGATGATGCCATTCATTTCTAAGCACAACTCCCTGTTGAAGTGAGTGATGAGTTATGCTTAACAAAGAAGGTATGTTATGGCCCTGGGGTAGGGCAATATTCTTTTAAATTCATACATTTCATTTTTACTGAAAATGAAACATGCCCGGGTCTTGTGATTGCAGCCTGTGTGTGTGTGTGTGTGTGTGTGTGTGTGTGTGTGTGTGTGTGTGTGTACGTGTACACGCACATGCGCTCTTATGATCTGTTTTTACACTTCCTTCAGTCAGAAAAGTGATCAATATGTTTACCTAAATAATCAATGGTTGCAGCCCAGTTAGTTTCTTTTCTTGGTGGCTGCTCTGCAAGTGGGTGGCTTACATCTCGCCTTTTTTTTAATAACCTTGGTAATTTTTCTTTTACACAAGAATTATTGGGGAGTTTGTAATAAATCGAAGCCTACTGTGCAAAGGCTTTGGAATAGGAAACCAGATGCTCTAGCATTTGGCACGATGAAGCTGTCAAACTGGAATTCCTTAGGTCTTATTCTACCTATAGCAGGGGTGGACAAACTATGGCCCAGGGGCCGCATCCAGTCCTTCAGATGTTTTAATCTGGCCCCGAGCTCCCACCAGGAACGGGGTCCGGGACTTGCCCCAGTCTGGCGCTTCAGCCAGGGAGCAGGGTCAGGGGCTTGCCCCGCTCTGTGCGTGCAGTGGCTCCGCGCGGCTCCCAGAAGCAGTGGCATTCCTTCCGATTGAAACCAGTCTTCTGTTTTAAATAATCAGACTGGCCTGTAGGGATACTGGGAAGGCTCCTGGAAGATCCCTGGCCAACCTAAGCACAGGTTAAAGTTACCAAAATAAAATCCTCTTGTGCTGTTAATGAGTGGCCTGTGCCTAGGGTTGCCAACTTTCTAGGATTGTCCTGCAGTCTCCAGGAATTACGTCCATGTAAACCTGGCAACCCTATGCCCTTGAAACTGACAGGCTCTCCCCTCTGCTTGGAGCTCCCTTGCAGCCATCTCTGTGTCTTTGAAGCAGAAAGCTGCTGCCCTCTTTCAGTGGTGTTCGCACTACTGAGTGGTGCTGTCATTGCTTCCTGTGAGGCCACAGTAGTGGGACAGAGGACTCACCTGAGCTGAAGGACGTAGGAGGAGGGCAGCCACCAGCCTTAGAGATGGGTGAAATTGTTTTGGACAAAACTTTCTTTTGCTGAAAAATGCAGATTCAGGTGAAGCAAAACTTCTGGGATTTGCCAAATTGTTTCAGTTGGAAAAACAATCTCACACATTCCAAAACAACCAAAACATTGTGTCCTGACATTTTCAAAACCAAATGTTTTGGTTTCTTTTTTAATTCAAAATGACTGTGTTTGTAAATCTGCTTCAATTTTATTTAAAAAGCATTCAGCTTAAACTAAATGAAACAGTTTGTTTTGGGTTGAATAAAACATTTTGTTTAGTCGAAAACATGCCCCCCGGATTGGAGAGCAACCTGAAACATCTGGTCCTGGTGCAGCTCTAACCAGAAGCCACACCTCTTTGTTAGCAAACAAGGCTGGTTGGAGGGCTGTCTGGTAGACAGAATGCAAGCCAACTGTGAAGGAAAGCCTTCAACAAAGTTAGGGTGACCAGATGTCCCGATTTTTGGGTCTTTTTCTTATATAGGTTCCTATTACCCACCACCCCGTCCCGATTTTTCACATTTGCTGTCTGGTCACCCTAAACAAAGTACAGAGGAAGTCAAAGTAATTGAGGGCAGGGGAGAATGATTTTTGTTTTAGGATTTTTTTAAATGATTTTTGCTTTGGTGGGATTAGACTGATTTTTTTGTTTGCGGATTGTTCGCTTAATTTGGGAGTGATCCTTTGTTTTCGGGGCACTTGCTTCTTAGGGGAGATATCAATTAGGAGGGATTCTTTGATTTGTTTGGGGTAGATCATTTCCTGTGTTGGGGGACTTTGTTTGAGAAGGCGGAGTTGATATTTTTGTTTGAGAGGGAAAACTGAGTTTAACGTGAGTGTGACCATAGCTGCTGCAGTCAGTGATCTCTACTATGTGAGGTTCTCTCCGCACGGCAGAAAAAGAGAAAAAAATATGCAGTAAACGACTGGTGTTTTAAGATAAGGTGGCAGAAAAAAAATTTAAATCTTTGGCAAAAATGGAGCAAATGCCATCCCCTGAACTCCATAACATAGAAGGAGATGGGTGAACCAACTGCACATATTTGTTTTTGGAAGCAAATGGTATTGAAGAGAACCTGTAGAAGGTGAATCCTGCACACTCCTACATGGTAGGGCTAGAGGATTGAAGATCTACAGTACATTCCACTAAAAATATGCACAGGACAAACTGCTAGACAAAGACATTTAAAATGTCAATACATTGATCCAGCCAAGAATGTCACTCAGGAAAGACACTTTTTTTTTTTAAACAAGGAACAACTGAGACAATTGACTAGTATGTTACAGACATGCCTAATAAAATTAAATCTTGTGCACAGTTAACAAATGGACTAATTAGAGGCCAAATTATTTGTGGCAGTTAAGTGATAGCCAGGCCAAAACAAGGGTATTGCAAGAAATGGAGTTGGGCTTTGCAAATATCAATGGGTATTTGCAGGGCTAGTGAAAACTGTTTGCTTAATTAATATGTTAATAACTAGTGAAACAACATAAGTGCATCTCTTTAAAAATGCATACTAAGGCTTGAAGATAGAATGCAATGGTGAACAAATGGCAAAGACCAGATTTGTTTGGAATAAATGTGGCAAGAACCCAATATAATGCATAGGTGACCTGTAAAAGGGCTGCTTTAAGAGACCCATGGTTTATCTCCTGGACCTTGCTATATGACATAGGATTATAAACTTTGGCCTATCACATGACTAGGGTCCGTATCCACTTTCTTCAGTGGTGACTGTTACAGAGAGAATTGTTTAAATTAACAGACTTGGGGAAAACAGGAAAATATGTCTGATTTAAATGAGTGAGGAAGAATGATGGGAGAGTGTGAGGGGATGTGTGAGACAGGAAAAAGGGTAATACGAGAATGACTGAAGGGCAGAACACAAGAAGCTGAATAATAGTGAGGGAAGAATTATTGTATTGTATAGAAAAATAAGAGTATGGGGAAGTCACTAAAAGAGATGAAAACAACAAGCATAAAAAGTGTAAGAAAAAAATGAAGTGAGGGGAAGAGAGAATGAAGAACAAACATAAGACAAAATAGATTTGAATTATTTTATTTTTGTAAAGTTTAGTGCAAAAAAAAGTTACAATAAACTGCTGAAGTTGGAAGAGAAAATTTAGGAACACTAGCACTGAAATCCATCTTGAGCACCTAATAGGGTTGCCAATTTTGGTTGGCTGTATTCCTGGAGATTTCATCACATGACATAATCTTTAATAAAGATTAATCTTTAATTCCTGGAGACTCCAGGCCAATCTTGAAGGGTTGGCAACCCTAGATTAGGAGAGCATTTGGCTATTACAGTGACAGGTGCTTTAGAAGGGTGTTTAATAGTAATAAATGCCTAGGGTGACCCTGTCCATAGAACTACTCCATTTGTGCTAACAGTACCTGGCAGCTAGGACTCCTGCTCCATTCCAAAAGGTTTGGCCCATCAGATTTGGCCATGTCCAATATTTTCACATTTTAACCCCTATTTTGTTTTGTCTTTGGTGGGACAATGTCTCAATTCCAAACATTTCCAGAATAAACCCTGCTTGATATGCAAGTCTTTTCTTGCTTTTTTTTAATAATACAAATTTCAATCACTGTATAAGTGACATCACGCTTGAAACACCCTTCTAATTACACTTTTCTATTTCCCTAGGTTAGTCTCACACTGGAATTATTTCTGGTTACTTATCATGCACCAAATGGTCCATCCTCTAGCCTTTCCCTGGGGGCATTATCCCCACCAGTTCAACACTGCTCTTTGCTGTCTAGGTCATGCTAAAACAAGTTCTTTGGTATTATTATCAGGATAATGGAACTAGTGGTTCTCAATCTTCATTAGACCATGACCCGCTTCTGACAACAAAAATTACATAACCCTCACCCTCCATGCCGGGCTGTAACTGTAGCCCGAGAGCTTCAGCCTCAGGCAGTGAGGCAGTAGCCTGAGCGAGGATGCTCCAAGTGGTGGGGCTGAAGTCAAAACCCAAGCCCAAGCCCCACCACCCACAGCTCAAGCCCTTGGGCTTTGGCTTCAGCCTGGCGGTGGGGCTCAGGCTTCAGCCCTGGGCCCTAGCAAGTCTAATGCCAGCCCTGGTTTGAGAACTAATGTTTGTCAGCTTTGTTTGTGATACATTTTACATCTTCAGAAACAAAGAGTAGCTTGTGACAGATCTGCTGAGTTTCATTTGCTTTCAGTTGTTGCACTTGCATTCCCTTATCTTGCTGGAGTCCAATGCACAGTAGTGAAACCCTGCTAATTATGCAGAACTCCTCGACTTTGCATTCTACAGTGTGTGTGTGTGTGTATATATATATATATATCTACACACTTATAAAATGAAAGAGGCAAGACTGTCTTGAATCTGTAATTGGACTCAGGTGATGTTGATAGGAACTGCGAAGGCAGTGTATCTGTGCTGTGAATCAGTGACTGGGGTACAGGATAAATGGAACTTTTCAAATACTGGACAAACTATTGTAGAAATGAAATGTGCCTATTTTGAACAGTGGGTCTAGTGCTCCGTTCTCCTTATGCAGCATGAAGGGGAACAAAAGAGTGAAGAATTAAGATGTGGGGCAGCTATGTTGCGAGCTCCTAAGTCAGTGATAGCTGCTCTGTGTGAACAGTGTATTCTAAGGACTCTGCTACAAATCATATGTATGGCTGGCTGTAGGGAGCTGGGGGATGGGGTGAATTAAAGTAGTAGCAAATTTCTACTGATGTTAAGGCTGATCTAAATAGCACTGGCCCATGCTACTATCAGTCTGTTGTGGGACTGCGGTCTTAAAATCTCTCCCCTTTCCTTCCTCTGCATAAAAGCCTTAAAGAATTTTTGAAGTAAGTTATATTTCTATGGGCATTGTCAAAGAATGGGATAATCTAGTCCCACAAAATGCTGTAGACATACATTATTATATATTCTACCAATTACCTTATTCTCTCTCTCTCTCTCTCTCTCTCTCTCTCTCTCTCTCTCTCTATCTAATCTGTTCTACATGTAGCTCATTTCATGCTTGCTTCTGTATTTAACTTCAAATTAACCCAATATTTCAATAGAAAAAACTACTTAGAAACAATCATGTTAAAGGTCTGACACTGACAAAAGTCAAGCCGTTCAAAATTAAATGCTGACTCTTTGTTCTGAATTTACACCAGCGAGATTAATAATGTGGAATGATGTGAGTTAAACACAGAGTATCAGGGTGAAGTTGTGCTCCCTAGCGCATCAAAACCTTAACACTGGACTCAGGCCTGAGGTTCTTACTCAAATAAAACTCCCAGTGAAATCAAAATTGTGATTAAACGTGAAGTCAATGGGAGTTTCATCTTGATAAGGATTGCTGGATTTGATGCATTATTTTTTAAAAATAATTTCACAGTATTTTTTCCTTATTTAAAAATAATCTAAGGTTATAAAGGATGTATAATTACGTAGATTTGCTATGAACATGTACTTATGGTATATACTATTCATCTTAAAATTTCATATAAAAATCTCCATGAAAAGTAGTTGCTATGCATGCACAGTCACTATTCAAAGTGTTAATATATTGAGCATTAAAAAAATATTGTTTGAAAATACCAAAAGCAATTAAACAATTTTATGGACAAAATCACTTGCCAAATTTAATTTTTTCTAAAGATCAAAGCTATTTTTAGGTATACAAGTACAAACCAATAGATAAATATAACAGTTCAAGATTATTATTCACTCCTTCTTTTCTTGCTGATTAAAATAGCCTAAATATTTTTTTAAATTTGTTTAAAAAATATTGCTCTTAATTTACAATTCTACCTGCCAATTTTCAGTTCTCATTGAATTTTGTTGGCCAAAAGGTATTAACCCCCTGAAAATAGAGATTATATTGAAGCGCTGAACCAGTTTTAACAATAGAGGTGATAATACAATGCTATAAGACAAAACTAGGGCACTGAATATCATTAGCATAGCACAGTTCACAGGTTAAAATACTAATATCTGACTTGACATTCCAGGTTTTTATTTTTTTAAATAAAATATTACCTTTTATTTTTATTCCTCCAGCATGGATACATTCATTGCAAACAGCATGCAGATAAAGGGGGATCCAGTTTTAAACTACATAGTCTTAACAATAAATAGTTTGATCTACTACATGATGATAGTGCATTTCTTGTTAAAACTGCAAGCTTTTACAAAATGAAAAGAAATCCTTATTCTTCTTATAAATATTTTAAATAGTTCCAGGTACAGATTTCATACCAAGTATATAAAAATAGTATTTGTTGATAAATAAAGAGGTTTCATTTACATGACAAATACCATGCGACTACTAACCACTCTCTACCAATTCTATTTGGTTGATTGTCTAGGAGATGACATGCAGCGATAATTGCCCCATTGCCTTCACGGAACTGACAAATAAACCAGCAGGAGCCATGATCACCTGAAGCAAACAGTGCCACGGATATTGTTTGAGAACAACAATCAGGCACTCAGGAAAAGCCTTTGCTTCAAGCAACAAAAACCTCCGATGACAGTTCTTTTGTCCTAGACTTCCAGCTGCTCTGACCCTCAGGGTCTTTTGGACTATCACAAAAGTCTGCCAAACAGACCATAAGTTATATCTGTGTATACAAAATGCTTTTCAACATGCTTCTAGAATCTAGAAATTGTTTCCTACTGTATGAACTGGTTATATCTTATCATATCCACTTGCTTTCTAAAAATCTGATTTTTTCATGTTAGCAAGTCTCCATGATGACCAGAGAAAAGGCAATACAAAGCAGTCATGCAGTACTGGTTAAGTTTTAAACTGGCAGCTGTGGAACATGCTTTGAATACCACTTATTGGTCTATCGTTATACATTTATGGCTTGGTTATCTTTAATATCCATTGTGCTTGTCACAACATCTAGTGGGAAATCTTCAGAGGTTTGTGCAGAAACTGCTCCTGTTTTTCCTTCAAGGTCCCAAGATCCTGGCAAGTTCTCAAAGCTTAGTGAACTGACTGCTCCTGGGCTAAAGCTACTTTCCTCAGATCTGCTGGGGAGCACAAGGTGCAGTGAAGTCTCTGAGGAGGAGGATGCTGAGGAAGAAAGAGTTGCAGAAATAGACTGAAGAGGAGTCAAGGTAGTATCTGAATATGGAGAGGTGCATCTTAAAAACTGCAAATTATCCTTCTGATTTACCTGATAGCAGGAAGGTGAATATTCAAGGCCTGAAGTATAATAAAATTCACTGTCCATAGAATTTTGAACATGGGATTCAGTTCTTTGGGGACTGCTCCCTACAGAAGATGGATCCCTGTGCCAAATGTCAGGAGTCGTGTTACCATGGCAAAGTTGTGCTTTGGTGCAAGTAATATTCCCAGCTTGCATATGCATACAAGGTTGATGTGTAGTCCAAGTCATTCTAGGCTGTAAGCTTTCCAATGTAGGACTCACAGATGTGCCATGCACTGCACAGAACCCTGGAGGCTTCTGTGATGTCAATAAGTTTTCCAGAAGATGCATCACGTTCTTCATGTCCTTTCTTAATTGTGAGACCTCTTGAGTTAAAGTAGCGACCTGCCGAGGCAAGGCAAAAAAGTAAGTTAAAGTATATAGTATGTGTAGATAAATGGTTTACAAACACATCTGAAATACACTGTAATTTCCTTTTCTGGCTTGATGAAAGGCACTCTTTTATAAAGGTATCAGCCTAGTCTCATACAGTATCTTTGCTTAGAAAGAAATATCATTTAACTAAGCAGAGAAGTGATGTATTGGAAACAGTCCTTCCATTTTAGTTTGCATCTCCTTACGTTATACACATACATTTTATTATATGTATTGCTTACTTCCTTCACTAATACTGAAACATAAAAAGCAAATGTAACAGTGAGATCAGGTGAAAAATAGATCTAGCTTAAAATAGACAAACCCAATAAAAGCAGATTCTGGAATCTGTTCACACTGAAAACTCCAATTGCTTTTAAACAAGTTCCACATATAAAAATGGCTGCAGGTTCAAACCGGAGGCGGGGAGCGGAAATGATTTCTTGTGGCAACAATATCCTTCTAACAGCAAAGATTAAAACATTCCTGGTTACATTTTAAAAAAAAAGGAAGAGAAAAAGTCTGAAATATAAACATGAATGATATGGAAATATTAATACTGATGAAGGCTGCCGAGATGAATCCTTTTGAAAATGTATACAAAGATCTATGCAAGAAATGGTGTTACCTTCTTCATTTTAACTATAAAGAAATCCATGATCTAAATTTTAAGCAGTGACTAATGATTTTAAGTGTCAGTTATTTAGTTCCCAATTTCAGATGTCTTCAAGGTTCCTTGAGCTTTAGAAAGTGCTGAGTGCCTGGCTCTCCGAAAAGCAGATCTCTTCTTCAAGGTAGCTCAAATTGGTACCCAAAAAATAGAGGCACTGAAACGCCCTAGTCACTTCTAAAAAAATTAGGCCTGTCTCTAAGAATGCTCAGTAATGGCTTGCTATATATAACAGGCCTAGGTTTGCTATAGACTATACCCAAATTTGAGATAAAGGTTCAGGAAATTTAACAAATTATTTAATGAAGTTAAGCCTGAGTTACAAATTGGAATCCAAACTCCAAAACATGGGTTTAGTGTAGCTGCATGTTTCATTGGAAATGTTTGCACAGCTGTAGTCACAGCTTTTGTTTGGGAAATGTTGATGAAAAGGGGCCTTTGCCAGAGATGGCATTTGATGAGAGAGATTATTCTAGGGCATCACCAAGTGTTAATCATGTTTTCAATTTAATGTTTCTTTTCCGTTCATTAAGAGGTAATGCACCTTATTGAAGTTGTTGATAATAACAGATTAATATTACTTGAGAACATCTAATAGAAATATAGGGCACATCCATCCAAAACTCCCGTTGTGAGCAGAATCAGGCCTACAGGTTAATAAGCTTCTTTTGGCAAATATGGTGATGTTCGGAGGTAAAGACATTCATTAGGAAAATTAAAAGCTTAAGGCAAGCAATGAAAGGACCAATTCATGTTTTGTTAGTATTTTTTTAAGGGAAAGATTTTTAGGGAGTTAAAGCTAGGTCTTTATTTTTAATAATAAAGGGAAATGAACACGCTGAGGGGGAAAATATGAACTTGGCTTTGCCACCAGTGTCAGTTAATCAATCTATTTTATATCAGATTATTGTCATTATGCCTGTGGAAATAAACACACACAATTCATCAAAGTGATGTTAGTGGAAGTAATCTGTTGAAAGCAAGACATGACTGCACATTTCTTTTCAGAAGGATACACCCACCTGTCAAAAATAGAAAAGGATAATCTAGCTGTACTTGCTTTGCCCCAAACTAAAGAGACCATGAATTAGTTAGGTGACTTATGCAACTTAACTTTTTTATAACCAGAAATACAATCTTCACCATTGTGAAGACAGTTACAGGAAATCCATTGAAGAGGGCACTTCAGGCTGGCTTTGGCAGTATTAGGATCATCCACTGTACTTTTTCTACAGCTACAAGATGTAGGAGCATAGGAAATTTGGAAGGAAAGTACAAAGCATATTTAGGTTAAGTCCTTCCTCTGCATTTTATATTTTTTGTAGTGATCACATTTCCATTTTAAAAAGGGAGGCTCTTTGCTTTTATGATTCTGCTTGATGGGAAATAAGAACTGGTCAGAAGTAGAGGAGAGTCTAGTCTGACAGCTGTCAGATTTGTTAAATGAATGACCTAATTGTTTGTGTGTGTGTGTGTGTGTGTGTATATAGTTAATTAATAAGGTACTAGTAGCTAAAAGTCAAGGATATGTAGCCTAATTGAGTTTTGTACAACCAATAAAAAACTTGGCCTGCATTGCAAATGGCTTCTCTGGCAGCTTTACATCAACATATAACAAGGTTCAACAGAGAGTTGATAGGCTGCTCAGGTATAAAACAGATCTGCTTGAATTTCAGAGAGAATGTGAGGGATGAAAGCCCACAGGATATGTGGTAGAACTAGGTTAATGAATCAAATTCACCTGTGAAAAGAGCACCCATGAAAAGCCCCTTTGTGATGCAGACCTCCAAAGGATTGTCTGGGTTTTCTGTAGATCTGGAAGAAAGCAGCCCTTCAGTGGCTCCTGGACTTCTTTTGCAACCATGAGCTGGTACACAACCTGCTTCCAAATATGTGGGTATGGCAGGGAATACTGGGAAGTGGTGGGTGAGGAGGCCATGGGTCCTCTACTTTAGCTGGTGGATAGTGGTAGCAGCCATTGAGGGGGAAGCAGGGTCAGCACCTGCTCAGGGATGAATTTTGCTCCTTATACCCTGCTGAGTTCCCAACTCACAGCCCCATTACTAGGGCTTTGTTCACGGCTGTGGGTAAGGAGTTTAATTTCCCCTTATGTGAACATAGGTTGCTTGAACTTCAGAGGCTATAAGACAACATCTAGAATTATATTTCTTCTTAATCTTGGTTTCAACTTTTCCTCTTCCCCTTCCAACAGCATTTTTTATTTTATTATTCTCTAGCATGTCCCTCCTCCCAGTTCATTGAAATAAAGGGGGAAAAAATCAGTCCTAATATTAATCCTTGTGACAGGTCTGACCTAGCATAACAAGCTGTTTCAGAACACAAGTATCTTTGATATATGAGCCACTTCTTTCTACATTTTTTGATAAGTAGCTTTTTCCCTATACAGCAACATTCATTGATAGATTAGCCTTGTATGTGCTTCTAAATAGGTCTCTGTAGCATAAGTAGTTTCAGAGCTTTTGGGTATTACTTCTGCAACAAATTTCGTTAGGCATAATCTCCTGTTGGTAAAATCAGAGCAGAGACTTCCTTTGTTAAATTAGGAATTTGTAATTTGTTCACTGCTGACATCGAGTTTACACAGTAGGTCTGACATTTTCTGCATCTTCCCTGTTGGCATGTAATATTGGGCTGCTAAAATTATTGGAGTCCATAAACTACAGAAGGTTGGGCCTGATCAGTTTGGATGGGAGACCTTTATAAAAATAGAGCATCTACAGCAACAAACCACCCGAGTGCTGTAAAGCTACTATAAGATGCCAAATTTGGAATAGTTACTGCAGAATTCTGCAATGTTTTCTGATATGGGGAAAAACCAAGAGGAACCAAAGAGTGCAGCAGAAATGGTGTGAGTTCGTGAGGGGCAACTTTCTGTTTGAGACAGTTCTGCAGCAATGCTCTCGCATGGCATTAGTATCTGCCAACATAACAGTCTCTCCTGTCTTTCAGATGAGATGTAATAGATGAGGCTTTGGCCATTTGTGGTTATTATAGATTCCATGACACTTTCTGGTGTCATGGCCAACCTTAAGTTTGGCTGGGGCAGAGTGTAATTATCCAAATCGCTCCTGCAACTTCAATGGGCTAGAAAGCTTTTCTTTACTGCCAGTACTAGACTGTTGATGTGTACATACTGTTAGATGCTGATACAAAGGGTTTTCCAGCTGCTCTGCGTGTTGAAAATACTGTTCAGCACTAGGCGCTGTCCAGCATCAGTAGTGCTGATCTGTCACCATTAGCTGAAGCAAGGAAAATGGGATGCCTTAGGTCTGATTTTTGGGGTAACGATGCCTTGTTTGACCCTGCACTTCAACAGCAAGTAAATTCATTTCGTTAGGGAAAATTTGAATGCCCTTTTTGGTGAACAGCTCTATATAAATGTCAGCTGACGATTATTACTAACACTTTTAAATGTTAATAGCCATTCCTATCTGGCCCTTGAGTCTTGTTAGCCTCCAATTTCTTGATCAAATGTTCTGGTTTAATTCTGATTTCCCTTCAGTATTTTATCACCCTCGTGATCACCTATCTCACCCTAGCATCTGTCTCCCATCCCTCCCTTCTGAATGCCACAGAAAATGAAGAAGTTAGCTTAGCGTTTGACAAAGCAGAGGAGTTGGCTGACACTGTTCCAGAGGTGCAGCATCTGTCTTCTCTTGTAACCAGGCTGGGTTCTGACAGAATCTTTTGAAATTTGTCTCATTTCTTGTCAGCTCACAAGCCTTGGTTTCTAGGGTCTATGGTCCCAGGGTAGTCAACTAAGTGGACTGGCTCCAAGACCGGGGCTTCCAGGGCCCATGACAGCTAGCCAGGCAGACTGTCTGTGAGTCGGGAACCCTGGGGATTTCCCTTTTGAAATTTTTTGAAATGTTTGCTTTTTGTTCTGAGACAGAACAAATCCAAATTTCAAATACCTAAGATAATTCCCTTTTATAGAAGACTTTCATCACACAGTTCTATGGAGTAGCCCAATTGAAACAGTCATCTCATTTCAGTTCTTTTCCTCTTATGGTCGATGTGTGTCCATCACAAAAAACAAAACCACACGTAGTGTTAATTGTCTCCCCTTTTGGTAGTTTCAGCCGATAGAGCAATGGTTGAATGGATGCGTAAACTGAACTGGTGGCCACTCCAACTTAGAATAAAGCATAGTGGCAGATCAGTGTGGGGATGCTGTCATTGATCCTTCCTCTGGTACACCTGTTCAGTGGCTATCTGCCTGTCTGGCCCTTTCATGAGCACCATGTTTACGGAAACATAATCCTGATGGTTTTTAATTAAGTACTTGCAGGTACTTTCCTAGAATGTATCTCTGCGATTTCAATCTGTCCCTCCTCCAGCTCAGCTGTAATTTCTATCCTGACTTTTACTACCAAATACAGTTAACTTTGCATCACTGACCTCTCTAGCCCGTGTCTGTATGTGACCTGTGAGCTCCTCCTCATCTGGCAGTTTTCTGCCAGCTCCTAGATGAAATAAGTCATGAAACTTGAAATCTCCATGCAACAGTCTTGTTCCTCTTTGGTTAAGGTTGAGCCCACCTCTTTCAGCTCAGTTTTACCTTCCTCCCCCCCCCACCCACTCAAAGTGCTTCAATCTCTAATAAATGTAATGCCCTTCTCTTTAAACAACCACCTTGTCATCTACAGTTGAGAGCTTGAGGTTCCCCATCTAGTTGGCTCTGCATATGGAGCCAAATCACATCAGAGGAAGCTACTAGAGATGTCCTGGATATATGCTCCCCTCCCCTTTATTCTAAGTTTAGCTTCCAGGACCTCTTTC
The DNA here is from genome assembly GCF_011386835.1 of Chrysemys picta bellii. NCBI lineage: Eukaryota > Metazoa > Chordata > Testudines > Emydidae > Chrysemys > Chrysemys picta. The sequence continues at coordinate 70,792,674 of NC_088792.1, read as the reverse complement.
CTACACTTCCCTATGCCAGTTACCAGCATGTCCTGTGACCATGAACTCCACCCCGACTTAACTAAAACTTTGGCTAGATGTCTCATGAGATCTACCTCATTCACACTTGATAGGTAAATTGCCAAATGGTCACCACATATCCAGCTACTGATAGTTTTAATGAATGAATCGCCAGTTGCTATAGCCTGTCTCACAACTATGTCCTACAACTCATGGATGCATGAGGAACGATCAGCTTCCTCTAATTTACAGGAAGGTGACTCCTAGCTGAGGGGAATATGTCCCTCTGTTTGACTCTGGTCTCCACCAGTGCTGAGCCAGAGGATTGGGGCATCCAGTTCAGAGCCATTTCCACCATGCTATCCTTATATCTATCTGTACTGCACTCACCATTGAGTGCCCCCCCTCCCTTCAGTGCCAAACTCACATTTAGCCCAATTGTCTCCCTCAGGCTTCTTTCCACTCAGGTCTGAATAGCACTGGGTTCTCTCTTTCTGCACCAAATTTCATAGAGGAAAAAGGTCACCTTGCTGTTCTCCTGTATTTCCACTTTTTCAAAAGAGAAAATTGTGTGCGGAGGAACTGGCCCATGGATCCAGTTATAGTCACAGACTCACGCCTGTGGCTTTACTCCCCAGTGAACACCTGATGAGACTCTCTGCATGAGGTCCAGGAATCCTCTTCCATGATGCAAAAGAACCCCATTTCTTCTGTTGCATTCAGGCCCTCATGTCCAGGTTTTGCCACATCTCCCCTGCCTGGCTTCACAAGGAAATCAGCATGGGAAGGGGCTGAGATTTTAGGGTATTTGCTACTTTTGTTGCATTCTCTAATATCCTGCAAATGCTAATCAAAAACAAACGTCTTTGTGGTGGTACTCTATGCCTATCAAAATGTAAAATGGTAGAAAACCATCTCCAGAGCAACAGCAGCAAGGGTAGAGACACTTCATTTTCTTAAGTGAGTTGTGAACTACACACACACACACACACACATATACACACACACACACACACACACACACACATATACACATACAAATATTATTAAGCACAAGTACCTCTGTTTTTTCCTTTTATGTTAAAAAACCAAGGAAACTAAATGCAAAAAAAAAAAAAAAAATTAAAGTAACCTAGGGTCTTATGATTAAATTTTCCAAAAGTGGTCGCATCACTTAAATGTAGCATTTAAGGTTCCAAAAATGTTCACTTTGTAGAGATATATTTGTAAAAGATTATAATTTAAAGAGACTCCCTCATAAAGGACAGTATGATGAACATAGGAATTTGGAGATGTGCCCTGGAGGCAGGGGGTCGGGAACACTGCATGGCTGTGCGCAGCAGTTCACCAGAGATACTCTCCAGTTTGTTTTATTAAAGTTTTAGTCCTTTCTCATTCACAGGTTTGTTATTTAATGAACACCAAGATTGTTAGGAACTTGACTATCCAGCAAATAAATAGCATTATTTCTGTTGTTGTTATGCTGGTTAAAATATATTTATGTTGTAAAATGTACACCATAACACAGGGAGAGATTCTGAGATTTCAAATAGATTTATGCCGATGTTACACCAGCTGATAATCTGTCCCATTATGCACAAAGATAATGCTCTACGAACTTTAATGTTTTGTTTTTCTTGACCTTGTGACTTTAATTATGCAAACTTAGTATTGCATTAATGTAGCTTTTTTGCATTTAATAATAACGCACGTACTTGATGTGTTAAATCAGGGATTGGCAACCTTTGGCACACGGCCCGTCATGGAAATCCGTTGGCGGGCCAGGACGGTTTGTTTACCTGCAGCATCCACAGGTTTGGCTGATCGCAGCTCCCACTGGTCGCGGTTCGCCGTCCCTGGCCAATGGGGGCTGCGGGAAGCGGCGTGGGCTGAGGGATGTGCTGGCCTGACAAACTCACACCACCAGACATGTGTCTTACAGGATATTTAACATGGAAGGTACATAAGAACAGCCCTACTGGGTCAGACCAAAGGTCCATCTAGCCCAGTATCCTGTCTTCCAACAGTGGCCAGGTGCCCCAGAGGGAATGAACAGAACAGGTAATCATCAAGTGATCCCCTGTTGCTCATTCCCAGCTTCTGGCAAAGAGAGGCTAGGGATACCATTCCTGCCCATCCTGCCTAATAGCCATTGATGGACATATACTCCACGAATTTATCTAGTTCTTTTTTGAACTTTGTTATGGGTTCAAAAGAAAGCATGTAACTTGTCAAGATTCATAATCATTGTGAGATATATGTATGGGTAACATTTAAGGAATAATGTATTTATGGAGAAAGGATGCTTTATGGACTTGAAGTAAAAGTCATCATGAAATCATACGTCTCAGTGATGGCCCATTCAAGCAGGAGGGAGTTGTAACCCTGCCTTAGGTCATGTGTACACTAAAGCTTACAGTGGCACATCTGTACCAATACAGCTGTGCCACTGTAAGAGCGCTCATGTAGCCATGTTATGCTGACAGGAGAGAGCTTTCCCATCAACGACATAAAACCAGCTCAATGAGCGGTGAGCGTCTCTGCCCAAGTGGTGGATCTGGGGCCGGAGGACCCGTCAGCCTCCCGCCATGGCTCCAGGCTGGAGGAACTGTCAAGTTCCCCAAACCCTTGTACTCCTGGGACCAGAGGAACTCTCAGCCCCCCACCACAGCGGGCAGTGCTGGTGGTGGAATTCAGGGACCACATTTGCTATAGGCCAAGGTTCACTATTGTGAAGGGCATTATAGCAAGGATCTACTGTTAGTGAATATATACGTCTCAGAATGTTACCTGCTTAACTAAATCTAAATTGTGCCACCTTAAAATAGTCTCTTATATTCTCTATCCAAACTAATTTGTCTTTTTTGGCTACTTTCTAGGTATCTGTAACCTTTCTCTACTAAAAAGCTTTTCCTCTACCCAGCTTTTAGACCATTGCTCCCACCTCACTGTCTCTTACTCCCCCAGTTTTCTAGGTTTCTCTTAATTTTGCCTTTCTACTGCTGTCTGAGCAGCTCTTCGATAAGTGATGAGAATGACCTTGCATTAACTTAAATTTATTTTTCTACAGATAAAATTTTTGTATTAAATTTATTTTTGTGTGTATAGATATATATATAAAAAAATAAGTTAATGCAAGGTAAAGCTCAATTTATTGATTTGTGCCTTTCATCCATAGTAAGATCAAATCGATAGTAATACATATATTTGTAACAAAAAGTTATCATTCTAATTCAGTCATCTCCAGTAATAAACAAAGATGCAAGAGCACTGCACAACAGGACAGGAAATGAAGCAGAATTCCATATCCAATTAAAATGAACTGGAGAGGCAGAATGTAATGAACGAAGCTGGAATTTGGCTACAGTGGTGTTAACATCCCTTCTCTGACAGATCCCATATCACTTTGTAATTACCATATGTTCAGATCCTTGGTTTTACATCTCTTCTGAAAGCGGGCACCTGTAGCCATAGATTGTCCCTTGACATCATGATGTCATTAGCTCAGCAGTGACTAAAAGGAAAGAATTCCTTGACTTTCTGAATCACCTGGAACACTTTGCTGCAACACCTTAAAAGGTCTCCTACTGATGTGCTGAAAATGTGAATTCTGACAGGATCATGGCACAGGGTATTGCTATGGGCAATAACATCTTAGAATCACAGGACTGGAAAGGACCTCAAGAGGTCATCAAGTCCAGTTCCCTGCACTCATGGCAGGACTAAGTACTATCTAGACCATCCCTGACAGGTGTTTGTCTAACCTGCTCTTAAAAATCTCCAATGATGGAGATTCCACAACCTCCCTACACAATTTATTCCAGTGTTTAACCACCGTGACAGTTAGGAAGTTTTTCCTAATATCCCAACCTAAACCTCCCTTGCTGCAATTTAAACCCATTGCTTCTTGTCCTATCCTCAGGGGTTAAGGAGAACAATTTTTCTCCCTCTTCCTTGTAACAACCTTTTTACATACTTGAAAACTGTTATGGTCCCTCTCAGTCTTCTCTTTTCCAAACTAAACAAACCATTTTTTTTTAAATCTTCCCTCACAGGTCATGTTTTCTAGACCTTTAATCATTTTTATTGCTCTTCTCTGGCTTTCACCAATTTGTCCACATCTGTCCTGAAATGTGGCACCCCGGAACTGGACACAACACTCCAGTTGAGGCCAAATCAGCGTGGAGTAGAATGGAAAAATTACTTCTCATGTCTTATTTACAATACTCCTGCTAACACATCCCAGAATGATATTTGCTTTTTTTGCAACAGTGTTACACTGTTGACTCATATTTAGCTTATGGTCCACTGTAACACCCAGATCCCTTTTCACAGTACTCCTTCCTAGGCAGTCATTTCCCATTTTGTATGTGTGCAGCTCCTAAATGAAGGACTTTGCATTTGTCCTTATTGAATTTCATCCTATTTACTTCAGACCATTTGGGAGACTTATTTAATCTGTATTTTAATAATTAATATAGAATTAGAAACTGGATTAGGCATAAAGGATTCCTTGTTTAGATACAATTCTCTCCCCACTCTGTAACCCCATTGACTTTAAGGGACTCACTCCCTTTTCACAGCAGTGTGAGAAGAGGATCAGCACTGAAACTGTTTGGTTTTTTTTGTCCAGTGTTAACAGGGTAAACTAATTTTATGTTAGAAAAAATATCATCTTTTCTACTATTGTTTAAATGTATCACAGTGCTAAAAGATTTATAGAACTACACTGAAAAGCAACGACAGGCACAAAGCCACTGCAGAAAAAATGTTTGTTTATTCCATTAGGTTTCTGCTTGAAAGGTTCTTGACATAGTACTATATTTTCAACTGCTGCTTGATGATAATCATACAATACTTATTTATAGCCTCAGATCTGAAAAATATCTGTGCTCCTCAAGGTTAAGGAATGAGTCAATACTACTTTCCTAACTTCTGCTATGGTAAAGTTTCAAAAGCATCACTCATATGCTAGTAAGTGACATTTCTCCTTCGAGTATTGTCAGTACATATGCTCACTCTTGGGATATGTATGAGCTCTCTGCATCAAGCTTTCTAGAAAGCTCTGACGAGTGATGGTCATGCGAGCCTTGTCTCAAGCCATGGGATTTTCCAGTCTGTTTATGGAGGAGGCTCTAAGGACTTCTAAGGCAGATTTGGAGCTCAACTGCTTCTAGGCCCCTCTTCACAGTCCCAGTTGTGGTATATCTAGTCATTTTCCTGAAGCTGCTTTAATGTAGATCTCCATTATAATTGCATCCAGCCAGTCCCAAAACAGGGCCTAGGGGTGGAGATAAAGGTGTATAAAGCCCCTTTTGCTGGTCTAAACTGATTTCAGCTGAGCTGGATATGCGGTTTAAGCGTGAAAATTTGAGAAGTGGCCAATCAGTGAGATTGGAGGAGTGGGGTGAGAGAGAGAAATTTACCATGTGTGGTGACAGTAGTTTGTTAGTCAGAGAGAGAGAGAGAGAGAAGAGAAAAAGGCAAGGCTTATGGCCAAATTTCAAAAAAGGGCTCATTCTTAAAAGTTTCATTTACCAAATTTATAACATCTTTCAGAAAAAAAGATTTTACAGAAAATTCAACCATAAATGGGAAACTAAAAGCAACCATTTAATTGTAAAACAGTCTTGCTTTAAGTACAAATCTCAGTGCAACTTTAACTGTGGAGTTGCTACTGATGCCTCCATCATATGACCTGAAGTACTTTATTTGACTGAAAACATAATGGACATGAATTTTTAGAAAGACCATTGTGAAGACACAGTATCATATACTTGCTGGGAATAATTTTTCTAATGCTTTTCATTTTACCCAATAACCAAGTGATAACTTATATCAGTATTAGTGGAGCATTCAGAATAGGTGGAAGCTAGGCAGATATAAGGAACTATCTTTCTTTAAAACTAAATTATAATCTGAAAAAGCAAAATGCTATATAATTCCTACATTCCACAGGACTAATGGCTTGAGCAGCAAAACGCTGCTACCTAATTGGGAATGGGCAAATGCTTCCTACCTAATTTTGAATCTACTCAGATAATATGGGTTAAATTTTTTATATGAATTTAAACATTACTAGGTTTGCATTTTGCTCAAAGGAGATTGTAAAAAAAACAAAAAAAAAAACCATAGAGGGGCGTGTGATAAGAGTAGACAGAGTGAAACAGAGACAAACGAAAAAAAGCATGGGAAGGGAGAAAGAGCTATTTTATAGGGAAAAAAACAGTATATCTATACATACACACCCACCCACCATATAGAGGCTGCTTACTTGTGATAGAAGAACCATCAAGACTAGGGGTACGTCTATACTTGCCTCCGGGTCTGGTGGTAAGCAATCGATTTTCTGGGATCGATTTATCACGTCTTGTCTAGACGCGATAAATCGATCCCGGAAGTGCTCGCCGTCAACGCCGGTACTCCTGCTCTGCAAGAGGAGAACGTGCAGTTGACGGGGGAGCCTGCCTGCCGCGTCTGGACCCGTGGTAAGTTCGAACTAAGGTACTTCAACTTCAGCTACGTTATTCACGTAGCTGAAGTTGCGTATCTTAGTTCGAAGTGGGGGGTTAGTGTGGACCAGCCCTTTGTTAACTCTAATACATAGCACAGACTAGGTAAAATATGTTTCTTTGTTTATTTGAATTACTCTTGGAAGGTATTAGAAACAATGTATTTAAATTACAGGTAAGATGATTTGGGAATCTCTTCCTAATTTTGCATATTCAAAACATTGTGAAATTCCTAAACATCATGGGGTTTTGCCCAGCTCTTCTCGTGTTGTTATTAAGCAAAGTGTTGTTAATCAGAATAAAACAAATCTCCGTACCTCATGGTTAAGCCTGCTGATCTGCTGTTTGGTTTCTTCTGCTTTGATAACTAGCACTGCAGCACCAACTTCAGAGTCTGTAAATAATCCATGCATATATGTAAATTATAGAAATACATTATCAGGTGGTTTAGGGAGTTAGTAAGGGGACTATTTCACTTGTTCTCTGCTTTAAATCTGACCTCAGGTTTGGTTGGGAGCAAATGAAATTAGCATTTAATGGCTTTCTATGGTCAATGTAAAATGCATAGGAAGGATGTAAATGAGGTATTATGGGAAGTTTGCACTGCCTCTTCCTGTGTGGGACCTACTCTGTGAGAAGATATAGAACTTCTGTCAAGGCGTTAAGTCTGATAATTCAGCAATTAAAAAAAATCACATATGTAATTGCCACACCCCTATTATGCAGTTGTTTTTGCCTTCAAAAAGAATTAGTTTCAAGTAGCATTTAGGCAAGAGATACATAATTATGTGGGCATGGTTTCTTCATCTAGGAGGGGAAAATGGGAAACAATCTGAGTTCAACTGGTTATGCCATTTCAACACTAGCCCATTGCTTTTGCATCACCAGTAATGGCTGGGCTCTTATATTTGTGTTCCTGCCTGCTGCTTTATTTCATCAGTCCTTTCAGAAGACTGCCCAGCATATCATGCTACTCATGGCTTTCACTCTGTTCATTTCTGACACAGTTAACTCTGTAAAAAGCCAAGAGTTAATAGTAAAATAGCAGCCAAGTTCCAGTATAGTTCTTCTTAAATTATTTTCCAGGTATGTCCCTATGGGAACCAATCTTGAAATGTGTCGTGTTCAGTGGATTTAATGGAGTTGATGGCACTCAGCACCTCATAGAATCAGCCCCTATATTAGTAAAGATGTAGTGGAAATCAAACTGCTGACAAGCCATTTATCTTGACTTGTAACAGGGAGGAGCAGGACAACTGGCCCAGACACACTGATGATATCCAGTTGTACCTTTCTGTCATGATTTGCGGTCAATGCAAATGACACTAAGTTTAGCTGCATCTTAAACCCATTCACATAACTCATAGAGGCTTATTTTATTAAGAATCATGCAAATATAGATGTACAAAAGGCAAGTCATCAAAAAAGTGTCTATTACAATGAGTGGCTAGATATGGCACTTACCCACAATTGTAGGAGATACCCGGGATTCCTGCCTGAGTTGATCAGAGCCAAAGTCAAAAGTCTGGCTTCCCTCATTATGGTTTCCATCTTCAATCCCATCAACAATCCTGTTAAAAACATTGTCTTTGAGTATAGAGTGTATAGACCTCACACTTCATAATGTAATTATCAATATTACTTTGAAAGGCACAGTCTTAAGCAATGGTGAATTCTGTATGACACTAATCTTAGAGAAATATAAAGGCCATTGCACAGGTGTGATCAACTGAGTTACCACTTGTTTAAACCTTGAGTAAAGAGAGGAGAATCAGGCCCTTCATCTTAACTGATTATTTTGAAACTATCATTACTTTTACAGGTTGTGATAGGGCCTTTAGTCTAGTCTACTTGCATTCCCTATGCCATTTGTAATAATTATAAACTGTTAGGACTATTAGTGAAAAAGACAGTTACCTTTTCCGTAACTCGTGTTCTTCGAGATGTGTTGCTCGTGTCCATTCCATATTAGGTGTGCGTGCTCACCACATGCAGTGGTGCTAGAAGTTTTTCCCTCGGCAGTATCCATAGGGGACCGGCTCTGGCACCCCCTGGAGTAGCACCTGCATGGCATGGTATAAGGGGCGCCGTTGGCTCCCCCCACCCTCAGTTCCTTCTTGCCAGAAACTCCGACAGTGGGGAAGGAGGGCAGGTCATGGAATGGACATGAGCAACACATCTCAAAGAACACCAGTTATGGAAATGGTAACTGTCTTTTCTTCTTCGTGTGCTTGCTCATGTCCATTCCATATTAGGTGACTCCAAAGCAGTACCTCTGGAGATGGGTAGGAGTTCACGGACGTGTAGATTGCAACACAGCTCTGCCAAACCCAGCGGCATCTCTGGCCTGCTAAGTGATGGCATTAGCAGTAAACGTGTGGACAGAGAACCACTTTGTGGCTCTATAAATATCATGGATAGGGATATGCACCAGGAAGGTCGCCAAAGATGCCTGTGCTCTCGTCAAGTGGGCTCTGATGATTGGCAGCGGCGGAACCCCTGCCAGGTCCTTATGCATGAGGTAATCCAATTGGAAATCCTCTGCGAGTACACCGGATGACCCTTCATCCTATCTGCTGTAGTGATGAAGAGTTGAGTCGATATATTGAAAGGCTTGGTAAGTTCTAAGTAAAAAGCCAAGGCCCTCTGGATGTCCAGGGCGTGAAGACACCTCTCTTCACTGGTCTCGTGTGGTTTAGGACAGAACACCAGGAGGAAGATCTCCTTGTTCATATGGAAGGTGGTGACCAACTTTGGCAGGAAGGCTGGGTGGGGCTGCAACTGAATCTTATCTTTGTAGAAGACCGTGTACGGCGGTTCTGAGGTCAAGCTTTAATTTTCAAGACCTGTCTCGCCAACGTCTCCGCCACCAGGAACGTGACCTTCCATGACAGATGGGAAAGGGAGTAGGAACCCAGCGGTTCAAAGGGCAGGCCAGTGAGCCTAGAGAGGACCAAGTTAATATCCCACTGTGGGACAGGAGCCCGCACCTGTGGGAAGAGTCTCTCCAGCTCTCTCAAGAATCTGACCGTCACATCATGGGAGAACACCATTTGTCCTTGGATTGGCAGGTGTAAAGCGGAGATGGCCGCAAGATGCACTCTAATGGAAGAGTGTGCCAGGCCCTGGTTCCTCAAATAGAGCAGGTAGTCCAGGACAGTCTGTATGGAGGAACGCCAGGGAGAGATGCCCTGTTCGGACGCCCAGCAGGAAAACCTCATCCACTTGGCTACGTAAGTCAGTCTCGTTGAGGGCTTCCTACTTTCCAGGAGGACCTGTTGAAAACCAAACAGGTCTGCACCTCCGGGTTCAGCCACGCTGCCTCCATGCTGAGAGTTGGAGGGACCCCAGGTTGGGGTGTAAGAGCCGACTGTGGTCCTGCAACAGCAGATCTGGTCGGTTGGGCAGGGGCCAGGGAGGGGCTGCTGACAGGCTCATGAGCATGCCGAACCAATGCTGGCAAGGCCATGCTGGGGCAATCATGATCACCTGTGCCTTGTCTCTCTTGATCTTTGCCAGGGCCCTGCTGATGAGTGGAATCGAAGGGAACGCGAAAATCAGGCTCCCTGATCACAACAGGAAAGAAGGCATCGGAGAGGGAGTCCTTGCTCAGACCCAGTCGAGAACAAAACCAGTGGCATTTCCTGTTCTGTCTGGTAGCGAACAGGTCCACTTGGAGAATTCCATATCTTTGGAAGGTCATGCAGGCTACCTCTGTATGGAGCAACCACTTGTGGTGAGAGGAGAAGTCCCTGCTGAGCTGGTCCGCCTGCATATTCCTGATGTCGGGAAGGTGACGAGCTTCCATGTGGATTTCGTGGCTGATTAAGAAATCCCACTGATGGATCACCTCCTGACAGAGAGCCGACGAGCATGCTCCCCCTTGCCGGTTGATGTAGAGGCTGCGTTGTCTGTCAGGACTCATACCACCTTGCCCGACAGGTGGGGCAAGAAGACTCCGCATGCCAGCCGGACTGCTCAGAGCTCTTTGACGTTTATGTGTAACCGCACCTCCTCTGGGGACAACATCTCCTGTGTCTGGAGGTTGCTGAGATGTGCCCCCCAGCTGAGGTCCACGGCGTCAGATACCAACTTGATGGAGTGAGGAGGGTTGTCGAACATAACCCCTTCCAGGACTGTCCTGCGGTCACAGTCCACCATCTCAGCAAGATAAGTATTGCCTGGGGAATGGTAACTATCTTCTCCAGGGGGTCTCGGGATTGGGAATAGACCGTTGCCAGCCATTGTTGCAGGGGCTGCATTTGGAGCCTGGCATGGTGGCCCACATAAGGGGGGGAGGGATAGCTCAGTGGTTTGAGCATTGGCCTGCTAAACCCAGAGTTGTGAGTTCAGTCCTTGAGGGGGTCCACTTAGGGATCTGGGGCAAAAATCTGTCTGGGGATTGGTCCTGCTTTGAGCAGGGGGTTGGACTAGATGACCTCCTGAGGTCCCTTCCAACCCTGATTTTCTATGATAAGTGCACGCTGCCATGTGGCCCAGCAGGCGCAGACAGACCCTGGCTGTAGTCAGAGGGAATGCAGAGACTTTTGCAATGAGCTTTGCCAATGTGTGGAACTTTTCCAGCGGCAGGAACGCCCTGGTGCAGACAGAGTTGAGGACCGCTCTGATGAACTTTGTCCTTTGCTCCGGCATTAACGTCGACGTTTTGTTGTTCACCAGTAGGCCCTGAGAGTAGCATGTGGCTTGAAGCACCACGACATCCCTTCGCACTTGAGACCTGGAACCGCCCTTGGTGAGCCAGTCGTCGAGGTACGGGTAGATCTGGATACCTGGCACCTGAGGTAAGCTGCTACCACTGACATGCACTTGGTAAATACCCTCGGTGCTGTCACCAGGCCGAACGAGAGGACCGTAAACTGGTAGTGGAGGGGACCCACCGTAAACTGGAGGAAGCATTTGTGTCCTTGAAAGATCGCTATGTGGAAGTATGCGTCCTTCAAGTCGAGGGCAGCATACCAGTCTCCTGGATCCAGGGAGGGGATAATAGAAGCCAGAGATGCAGAATTTTAGCTTCTATAGGTACTTGTTGAGGTCTCACAGGTCCAGGATGGGCCGTAGACCGCCTTTGGGATTAAAAAGTACTGGGAATAGAACCTCTTGTTCCTGTACTCGAGAGGAACTTCTTCCACCACACCCAGCTGTAGTAACCCCTTTACCTCCTGAATGAGGAGACTCTCATAAGAGGGGTCCTTGAAGAGGGATGGAGAAGGTGAGAAAGAAGGGGGGATAGAAAGGAACTGGAAGGTATAACTCCATTCCACTGTGCTGAGGACCCAGCGGTCCGAAGTTACAGTGGTCCAAGTCGGGAGGAAAGGGGAAAGGCGGTCGGAGAACACTGGGAAAGGTGAATCCGGGGAATAGTCTGGTAGGTTGCCCTCGGGCACACCCTCAAAATGATCGTTTGGCCCCCTGCTTATTATGGGTTGAGCCCGACTGGGCAGAGGGTGGAGGCGGGTGGCTTGGGCAGTGCTTGTAATCCTGGACTCATTTATGGGGCTGGTCCTGCTGAGGATAGCTCCCCTGGCCCTGAGGTTGCTGTGGTTTGAACCGCTTACATGCCAGGGCTGGGATGTAGAGATCCAGGGTTTTCAGGGTGGTGCAGGAATCCTTGAGGCTGTTTGCGTAAGGCCCTGCTGTCTAAGGGCAGGGCCTGCAATGACTGCTGGGCCTCGGTGGATAACCCAGAGAGGTGCAGCCAAGAGACTTGCTGCATAGAGATAGAGGAAGCCATGGTGCGGGCAGCAGCATGAGCAGCGTCTGACGCCGCTTGGAGGGCCGCCCTGAATGCAGTTGTGCTCTCATTGAGGATCACTCAGAACTCCGTCTTGGAAGCATCGAGGAGTGACCTTCAAACTTGGCCATGGCTTGCCACATATTGAAGTCATATTGGCCAAGGAGGGCTTGGTGGTTGGCTACTTTCAACTGAAGGCTGGAAGACGAATAAACTTTACATCTGAAAAGATCCCACCTCCTTGAGTCTTTATGTTTGGGGGTGGCCTCGGGTTGTCCCTGCCTCTCCTTGTGGTTAACCGCAATGACCACAAGGGAATTGGGGGCTGGATGGGAGTATAGGTACGCATGCCCTTTGGTTGGCACAAAGTACTTAAGTTCGGGCCTTTTAGAGATAGGGCCAGGGAAGAGGGGGGGTCTGACATAGGGCATTAGTGATTTTGGAGACCCCTTCATGAAGGTATAGAGCCCCCCGGCAGGAGACGATGACATCAAACAGAGCATCCGAGGGCTCTTCCAGTTCCTCTGCCTGAAGCCCCAGGTTAGAAGCAACCCTCTTCAAAAGTTCCTGGTGTGCCTTGCCATCCTGAGGAACTGGGTGAGGGGGCCCCATGATAGCCATGTCTGGTTACAACGAGGACGATGCTATGGGAACCTCCACGTACATTGGTGAACCAGCAGCTAGCTCCCCGGGTCCTCCTGGATCTGCGGGGTCTTACCCCGAAGCTTCGAGCACCGGAGAACGGGATACCGGGGCCACTGGCCCCTGTGAGGCTCCCGGCACTGATCGGGCAGCCTGGGAAGGTTGGGTGAAGCCCCGGGGGGTCCATGGGCACCATGGCGCCCATCACCAAGTTAGCAATGCCAGGTCAAAAGCTCTGTCTACTCTGTGCGGACATACACAGTAGAAACACTAGCTTTGACAATTCCATTGTTCTATTTATCCAGCCCTGCCAATATCAGTCTATCATCTTGCAAGCAGCAAACCCCATTTGCAAGACAGACTGATATTGGGCCTAAATCAATGCCCACTGAAGTCCCAGGAAGGACTACATTGAATGCTCTATATAGATCTACCTATATAAGCTGTATTAAGAGCCAAATCCTGAAGTCTGTACTTAATTCTTACTCAGGCATGGCTGATAGTAGCCCCAGCATGCCCCCCTCCGTGGGGGTGTAGAAGCTAGACTAACTAAAAGATCAATATAGATCCTGCCCTGACTCACCCCAACTCCAGCCATGTTACAAACCCATCTTTTGCAACCATGAAAGTACAAACAGTAATTTGACCCACAACAAACTTGGCTCTAGTGAAACTCTATTTATGAGGAAGTGGAATGGAAATCCAGATTGTTTCAATGCATTGCAATGGTCAGGTTGCAATTCCAGTTATGGTTCCTTAGATCTTCCCAACACACGGGCAAACATCTAATCAGAGTAACAAATGCCGTACAGAATTCAGTAAAACTTTCCCAAGCTCTTCAGATATTCAGTCCTCCTGTGTGATTGTTCTTCCTTTTGAATTTGCATACATATGGCTAACCGCAGGGTTAAGATTGCTTCACTAAGCTAAGGTGAAACTTAAGCTGCTCTAAGAATCACAGTCACTGGAGCTCTTGAGATGAAAAATACTATTCAGAATGAGATGACTGTATGAGGATCTTATTTTGAATCGGATGGGTTTTATTGCGGTATGCAAGCATAGCTCAAGGCTGTACTTATGTGTTTGTCAAACAGAGAGAAAGGGGAGAGTGCACATCATATCAAAAACCTTCAAACAACCAACCCAACCGACAAATAAAAGATTGATTTATGAAACGGACCTTTTCAGCTGGGCCTCCAGACACTGTGTCTACAGAAGCACCCGTTTGTGCATACAGAAACACACGTTAACATGTAAACGCTCACTTTGTAGAAAAGCATTTGAGACAAAAAGGCAGGTTTTTCTTTCACTTGCGCCAGTTTTGCACCATTTGAGTCCCATGAAGCTACTCCTCTGATTCACTCCAGTATAAGTGATATCTGAATCAGGCCCGTGAAGATGAAGAATGGAATAATTAGAAGCATAGGCCCATTAATATACAAGTTTGAATATTTCTTATTTTGATGTATTGATGTTTTGTATTATGAATATAAGCCTTTATCCCCTAATGTTTTAAAGCAAATCAAGTGGCTGTATTTTAAAGAATCCTTATTGAGGTTGCAGGAACAAACCATCCCGATGTGTAGAAAGAATAGTAAATATGGCAGGCGACCAGCCTGGCTAAACAGTGAAATCCTTGCTGATCTTAAACGCAAAAAAGAGGCTTATAAGAAGTGGAAGATTGGACAAATGACCAGGGAGGAGTATAAAAATATTGCTCAGGCGTGCAGGAGTGAAATCAGGAAGGCCAAATCACACTTGGAGTTGCAGTTAGCAAGAGATGTTAAGAGTAACAAGAAGGGTTTCTTCAGGTATGTTAGCAACAAGAAGAAAATCAAGGAAAGTGTGGGCCCCTTACTGAATGAGGGAGGCAACCTAGTGACCGAGGATGTGGAAAAAGCTAATGTACTCAATGATTTTTTTGCCTCTGTCTTCACGCACAAGGTCAGCTCCCAGATTGCTGCACTGGGCAGTACAGCATGGGGAGAAGGTGACCAGCCCTCTGTGGAGAAAGAAGTGGTTCGGGACTATTTAGAAAAACTGGACGTGCACAAGTCCATGGGGCCGGATGCGCTGCATCCGAGGGTGCTAAAGGAGTTGGCGGGTGAGATTGCAGAGCCATTAGCCATTATTTTTGAAAACTCATGGCGATCGGGGGAGGTCCCAGATGACTGGAAAAAGGCTAATGTAGTGCCCATCTTTAAAAAAGGGAAGAAGGAGGATCCGGGGAACTACAGGCCAGTCAGCCTCACCTCAGTCCCTGGAAAAATTATGGAGCAGGTCCTCAAGGAATCAATTATGAAACATTTAGAGGAAAGGAAAGTGATCAGGAACAGTCAGCATGGATTCACGAAGGGGAAGTCGTGCCTGACTAACCTAATTGCCTTCTATGATGAGATAACTGGCTCTGTGGATGAGGGGAAAGCAGTGGATGTGTTATTTCTTGACTTTAGCAAAGCTTTTGATACTGTCTCCCACAGTATTCTTGCCACCAAGTTAAAGAAGTATGGGCTGGATGAATGGACTGTAAGGTGGATAGAAAGCTGGCTAGATCGTCGGGCTCAACGGGTAGTGATCAATGGCTCCATGTCTAGTTGGCAGCCGGTTTCAAGTGGAGTGCCCCAAGGGTCGGTCCTGGGGCCGGTTTTGTTTAATATCTTTATTAATGATCTGGAGGATGGTGTGGACTGCACTCTCAGCAAGTTTGCAGATGACACTAAACTAGGAGGCGTGGTAGATACACTAGAGGGTAGGGATCGGATACAGAGGGACCTAGACAAATTAGAGGATTGGGCAGAAAAAAACCTGATGAGGTTCAACAAGGACAAGTGCAGAGTCCTGCACTTAGGACGGAAGAATCCCATGCACTGCTACAGACTAGGGACCGAATGGCTAGGTAGCAGTTCTGCTGAAAAGGACCTAGGGGTCACAGTGGACGAGAAGCTGGATATGAGTCAACAGTGTGCTCTTGTTGCCAAGAAGGCTAACGGCATTTTGGGCTGTATAAGTAGGGGCATTGCCAGCAGATCGAGGAACGTGATCGTTCCCCTTTATTCGACATTGGTGAGGCCTCATCTGGAATACTGTGTCCAGTTTTGGGCCCCACACTACAAGAAGGATGTGGAAAAATTGGAAAGAGTCCAGCGGAGGGCAACAAAAATGATTAGGGGTCTGGCGCATATGACTTATGAGGAGAGGCTGAGAGAACTGGGATTGTTTAGTCTCCAGAAGAGAAGAATGAGGGGGGATTTGATAGCAGCCTTCAACTACCTGAAGGGGGGTTCCAAAGAGGATGGAGCTCGGCTGTTCTCAGTGGTGGCAGATGACAGAACAAGGAGCAATGGTCTCAAGTTGCAGTGGGGGAGGTCCAGGTTGGATATCAGGAAAAACTATTTCACTAGGAGGGTGGTGAAACACTGGAATGCGTTACCTAGGGAGGTGGTGGAGTCTCCTTCCTTGGAGGTTTTTAAGGCCCGGCTTGACAAAGCCCTGGCTGGGATGATTTAGCTGGGAATTGGTCCTGCTTTGAGCAGGGGGTTGGACTAGATGACCTCTTGAGGTCCCTTCCAACTCTGATATTCTATGATTCTATGATTCTATGATAAGTGCTTGTAAAAGGTGCTCGACTGACAACAGTGGACAAGGAAATCCTCACTTTGTCCACAGAACAGGCACAGCATGGGAAGTGGTACAGTCTTCCCTAACACCGCCTCCACACTGACACAGGGGGGTGACTTTCTAGAAGATAGTTCAGTTTTATGCTCAGCCAATTCTTGGCCTCTCTTCTTACACTGCTAATTGGGATGGTGGTGTTTTTGTGATAAGGAGACACCTGTACAACGGGAACTACACTTTACATGCAATAAGGATGTACTTATTCTTCTCCTCAAATGCAAAAATCTCATGACTGGGCAAATCTGGACAACATAGAACAGAGAACACAGTGGGACTGGTGGTGGGTTTGAGTTGAGAGACGTATACTTGCAGCAACATACGTATTATAGTCTTGATCTCCCTAATTCACTGTGCACATGCAGAGTGCTACTGGCCTCAGTGGGTGCAAGACCCTCTGTACTAGTGCATCTGTTTGCAGGATTAGGATTTCAATTGAAAGTCATTACACTTTACTGTATTAGGTGCATACAAAAAGTTATCATCACTATCGAAAGGTGACAGAGAAGAAGATGGGACTCATGAAAAGATGACCTACTCAGGACTATGGTGTTTCCTGCAACTGGAAATTCAGATGATTAATTTGTTTGGAAACTCAGTACAAAAGCCGAGTGCTATGATTTGGTTTCATGTCTTCAAAGAATAAGATTTAACTCACATCAAATATCCACTTTGTACAGGTTATTAATGGATTAAAACATTATCTTAATTGCATTTAAAGCCCATATGGAAAATAAGCATGGTGAAAAGCTATTAGATATGCATTGAAAATTACAGCAGATCCATAGTTTAAAGCATTCAGAGATATAAACTTAAAGATACAACTTTCTAAAATAACTAGAACTGTATTTCTCATAAAATCCACAAGACAGCTATACAATCAATAAGTCTCTATGGAGAAATCTGTAAACTAACAAGAGACCTTACTAATATATGGAGGGGTTGTAGTGTTACTTCAGGATTAAAGGTGAACTGAAAAGTAATGTCAAAAGTGAGGTATGGATAGACTTACATTTAGACTTCAAGGGCCTGACTCACAGGCCATTAAGTCAGTGGAAAGGCTCCCACTAATATTAACGGGCATGGGATCAGGCCTTAATTGTTCCTTCTGATGAAGTTGTGGAAGGAATTTCCCCAGACTACAACCAGAAATCCTGTACAACTATTGTCTCTTCTAGTATTGATGATATTCCAGACTTCTTGGGTCCTTTAGTGAACCCAGAAAGAGACTGATTTTCTTTTAAGGAAAATTAAGACTCCCAGCGTCTGGTAGTGCAATGGGTGCACCCATTTCTGTCTCATATAGGCTTTTACCAATGTGCTTTTCCTATTAAATGTAGAGAAGGATGAATGCCATTTTTATATGAATATACTGGCCATGCCAGCTGTGAGTACTGTAAATACTAGAGTAGATCTGGTCTTGGAAGCATTTCCTCAAAAAAAAAAAAAAAAAAAAAAAGCAGCTTGGTTGATAGTTGCTGTGATGGCAGCAAAGCAAAATATTTTAAGAAATAAGGTAAGGCTGTTCTGATGAAGGCTGAATGGATAGTGCTCCAAATGTAAGTGAAATTGGGGTAAAATTCTCATGTGGAGTAAATCTACCTAGATCCATTGAAGTCAGTAGAGCTACACCAGTTTACATTAGCTGAGGATATAGCCCTATGTTCAAAAGATACTGATATTGATTTACAGGGAAAAATACATAACACTACCTCAATTATCTATACAGTGGAGCCATCTCACAGGGAAGTGTTTATTCTCCACAAAATGATTTGATTATGGCCCAAAATCTGAAACATGTGCACTGCCTAACTACTCAGGTGGCGTGCTTGATCATCTGTTTGGGTTAAAGGGGAACTGTACCCCTCTCCTCTAATCTATAACGTGGCCACTACTGTAGTCTCAGGGCTGCAGAGGCCTGCACTGGAGATACAGCTGCAGTCCCCAGGTGGAATTCTGGTTGGCCCAGGCAGAATTTCCCTTAGGGATTCCTTAAGAATGCACACTGGAGCCACCCTGGCAGGTTGGGGTCATGGCCCTGCCCTCATTCTGCCTTTCTTCAGGCGGATAGTATCAATGCAGAATGCTAGGAGAGAGGCCAGCACACATTTCCTCAGCAACATTGTGGCTGCTCCTTCTAGATGGATCACAAGTTGAGGCAGTTTCTTGCACGTCTCCCCCTCATTCTTACACTCCTGCCCAAAGTAGGCCAACATTTAGCCATTGGTTAGGGTCCTATTTGCATTTTAATGCTAACTGGGAAAAACACTTGCTCCAGGCTTATGATTTTCCTTTTTATTTTGTTGAACATGTTCTGATATTGCAAATGTAATTTGGGTTGGGAAGTTACTGAGAAAGGGATTTTGGCTGGCAGGATAATGTGTCTTAAATCATGTATGTTATGGGCCACATTTCCAGCCTAACTATAAACAGGACTCTAATGTTCATATGTAAAAGTACGTATGGAAATAATAGTGTGTGTAACAATGCACCTGCAGTTTGCGCCCACAAAATTGGAGGTCAGTGTCTGGCCATGTGCATGTGTATGACTGTAATGGACAATTTTTAGTAGGCACCATGAACCAAAGATTTACTGAACTACTACTCATTTTCCACAGGCCATCAAATGGTAATGACTTTCAGTCATAACTGACTTGAGCCAAATCAAACGTGTGACCTACAGTAGAGATGAGACTTTTCCCTGAATCACTTTTGCTAATGCTGAAGCTGACCTATCACATGCTTCCACAGATATACTAACAACACAAGGGGTTGGTTTGCTGCATGTATCTATGTGAATTTTGGCTATAGTGAGTTTATTGCACAATTTCCTAAATACATTTTGACTCAGCTAGACCTATTGTATATTTGTGATGCCGAGTTGGTGGTTTTCATGTTTACTTTACCACTACCATAACCTTGAGAGGAGAAAGAGATTATTACGCTTGCTTGTCTATCACTAGTAAACAGAGAAAACTTTTAAAAATATACAATAGTTCAAAATTGCTGGAGGATGTGAATTAAAACCCCCAAACCAAGACATATGAAGGGCTATATCCTCAACTGGTACAGCTCCCTATGGTGACTTACATCAGCCAAGGATCTGTCCCCAAGACTATCGTTTTTGCTAATAGCAGCTTCTGATTTTGGAATAACCTACATAAGCAGCGTTGCCATTAATGAGGTCATTTCACACTTGTACTAATCATACTTTTATACCACCACACACATCATGTATTTTGTTTACACCATACATTTCAGAGAAAAGCTGATTTTAAAAACTTCATAGTTACTTCCCATCCAACCTGTAAAGCCAGGTTGCCATTATACAATCTGTCACTTTTTAAAAACCATAAACTATTAACTTACTCCAGTCACTTTGTGTATGAGCTGACACCGATCACTCTGGATATAGCCTTTCCTCTGAGGGACTTTACAAAATTAAGCCTCATAGTGCCCCTGCAAGACATGTATTTTCATACTTGTTCCACAGAGGGTATATTGATGCATAGAGGGGTTAAGGCCAAAATTTAAAATCTGAGTGCCTCAAGTCAGGCACTGAAATCAGTAGTTCATCATCTAAATATTTCATCTGATTTTCATATATGCTGAGCACTGTAACTTCCACTGTTGTAACATCATCTTTATCTTGTAATGCGACCCTGAAGTCCTAAAATTCCCCCTGCTGGGGGCTAAATAACATTGAGTTCTTGTTAATAAAGGACTCTCCCTGTCCCTGTAGGATGCCTGGGATAAGAAGATTCCAGGAAGGTTAGATGCTAACATTAAAGAAAAACAAGAATTTTGCAGCATTAAGAAAAAAATGTGTGACTTGATACTTAAAGCAGACTTATGTGATGGGGAAGAAGATAAATGTTTATAGCTATTACCGTGGGCTGAGGTCAGGGGGACCAATGGTGTTCAGTGTTGAAAGGTGCAGTTTTAGGTTTTTCTCTCTCTTTCTGGAGTAGTAGTGGAGTTCAGTTTCATGTCTGGTTCTTGCAGGGTTTGAACTGCAAACTCGGATAGGGGAGTGAAAGGGCACTGTTCCTGAGGCCAACTGTTTCAAGTTTATCCCTAGATAGCTTTTATTGCTTCCAGCCTTCTTCTCTTGGGATGAGGTTGTGCTCCTCGTGTGGATTGGAGAAAGAATGACATTCTCCTCTTCTTCTCCTTCATCCTCATCTTCCTCGTCTTCCACAATTGATGGGAGTCTCTTGTTTATGCTGCCATTTCCCTTGGGCTCTGTCTAAAATAGTGGATAATTCATATTAATATAAACTTCAAAGCCCAGCACTGCAGGGACAGTTGATTTGCTCTGATGTTCATACTTGAATAAAACCAAATCCATTAGAGCTTTTATTTTTCATTAGAACAAATGTTATTTTGGGACCCACCTGTTATTTACTTCTCTCTCTTCAGTCCCTCACATATATATACACAAAAGCCCTCTAGTAACATAACCAGTGAACTCACTGCAAATGTATTTTGTTACTGAGAAACGTTGCCTGGCTTTAGTTCTGACAAGCCACCCAGAGTACGTATACTTTAATAGGTTTCTCTCGGTCTTTTGAGGAGTTAGTTCTTCTGAAGTTAATGCTGTGAGACTGTTGATGAATTAAGAATGGGTTTTAGGTAAGTAACGTATATACCCACAGTCCAGTATATGGCCAGTACAGTTAGTTATAAGGAGTGATACAGTTCACTTAGGACCTGAATGCATCCTGGTTCCTCCTCTTAGTCACACTAAGTGGGACCTTACACTCTGATCTTACTACCTTACAGCCAGACCCGTGAGCTCCCGCAGAAACCTATTAATGCACAACAGTGTAACAGGATTACCTTCTGAAGAGCTAACTCATCAAAAGATAGAGATGAATTTATTAAAGAATACAGACTGTAGGATGGACTGTAGGTGCTTGTTATAGGAGGCAGAGGGGGCCTAATGGACTCCAAAGACCTGCCACTCTACTGCTGGGTGACCTTGGTCAAATCATGTCTCTGTGTCTCAGTTCCCCAATTGTAAAATAGGAATAATGTATGCCTTTGTAAATCACTTTGATATCTACTAATGAAAATGGCTATATAAGAGTTATGCATGATTAATGAATTTATTATTATTATTATTTCTTGGAACCAAAATACATGTGCAGTGAGTTGCAGAGGTCTGCCCATCTGGAGCTTTTTCCGGGTCAGGGCCATGCTTCACAAGTAATCCCATTTATTCCCATGCTACAACTTGTGGGGCAAGGTATTATCACTATGAGTAGCAGAATCTGGTCCTATGTCATTCTTACAAACTCCACACATCTCAAATAAATAGGACAGCCAAATTCAACTGATCCCAAAAGAAACCTTTTCTGAAAATAGTACTGGAGCATTTTCAGTGTGATTGAGAACAGGAAGTAGCAAAAATCTCACATAGGAGTCTGTTCTGAAGAGATTTCCAGCCCAGTTGTCCACAATCATATCAGTTTGGATAATTTGGGTAAAGATACAAATTTTGGGTGAACAATCTTTTGAGATTTGCCCATCACTCCTTGTCCTCATATTTTGCAGCATGAGTTTAATTTTGCTATTCAACTTGCACTATCAGTTTACTGAGTAAACATTATACAATTATTATTGTTAATGCAGATACAATGAGCCAGACCTTTTCAATCTGACATGTCCAAAAAGTCAAGAATATAAAATGTAATAGCAAAGGCCTGTCTGTCAAGACGATAATAATGGCCTCCCTGAAAACTATTCTGCTATATAGAAGTCTGATGAACAAACTGTACAGAACTCTGATATGAGAAATAACTTTATGTAAATTTAACTTTCCACGTCTATCATTTGGGCTGAGTAAACATTCCCGGCTCATCTTTAAAACGAATATGCATTAATGGAACATCCAAATCCAGCATCTGGATGCTAAGATGCCTAAGCATTTAGGCATAGAAAATGGACATTTGTGAGGTACACCTAACAGCAGTTTTAGCATTCAAATGCAGGATCCTATTTAAGGGCCTGATTCAAAACCCACTGACATCAGTGGGAGCCTTTCCATTGGCTTAAGAGGACTTTGGATCAGGCCCTAGGCACTTATGTTTCAAAGTTAAGCTCATCATATTTAAAATCAGACAATCATACCTGGGATAGTGTAGACTTGTTTGATAATCTTGATATTACCTGAGGAGGGAAAAAATGTAGTAGTAGCAGAAAATAAGTGAATCTGCACAAATTTGGCTTCCAAAGGCAATTTTATATGATGGAACAGCAAGGAAATCTCATAATGAAACAAATGTATATTCCACAAATTAAATTCAAAATGCCACTGATGATAATGAAACGTCTTTGAAACAGACTCTGTCAGGATCAAGTTGTTGACCAGAAAATGTACCTTCCATTTTAAAGAAGGGAATTCCTGTAAAATTAACATTTTATTCCAAAGTAAAACAAGACTCGGGACATGACCCTGCACTGGACATACATGGATGGATCTCTGCACAGGGAGGCCCAATGATTTTGATAGGGTTCCACGTAGGCACAGAGTTCGTTGTAGGATCGGTCCTTAAATATTGTAGGAATCTAGAACAGTGACAGGTATGCCAACAATTTTCAAAAATAGATCCCTAAAGTTAGGCTCCAAACTCCCACAAAGTCAAACTACCATCTGTGCCTTTGAAAATCTCCTCTTTAGGCTCCAAAATAAGTGTCCTGATTTTCAAAAGTGCTGACTGCCCAGCATCTCCCTTTGAAATCAGAGGGATCTGTGGGATGCTGAGCACTTCTGAAAATTATACTATTTACATAGTTGTCTACGTGCAAACTCTAGGTAACATTTTCAAAGCTTAAGGGCCAGATTTACAAAGGTATTTACGGGTCTAAAAATGCAGATAGGTGGCTAGTAAGATTTACCAAAGTGCCTCAGCGAGGTAGGCACCTAAGTCCCATTTACTTTTAATCTTTGTAAATCTAGCCCTCAAGCCCAGATCCTCAAAATTATTTGACTTCAATGGGATTTAAGCACCTGAATAACGTAGAGGATTTGGGCCAATTCAAAAGTAACTTAGGCACTTAGGAGCATAAGTCACATTGAAAGTGAAGGGATCTTCAGAGCATAAATAACTTAAGTGCTTTTGAATATTTTACTTCAGCAGATTAATTTTAGTAACCCATTTTTGAAAATCTTGGTTGTTTTGTCATTAGATCAGAGCTCTTGCAGTTTATAAAGCTATTAGGCAAATAGTTCTGTAATTACTCATAAAAATGAAGTCATTATTATTGCCACACAAATGTGTGCTTCTCCAATGTTTAATTTTGTCTAAGCAGTAAACCTATTCCACATCTGCCTAGCCATCAGCGTGTGGATTAATCAGACATGTTGCTTACATAAACTTAGCAATAATTCTCAATACACTGAAAAGCAGAACAACCAGAATCATTACATTGTGTAAATAAAGCAAAAATATGGCCCTGCTCCTCCTGTGTCAGTGAGAGAAAATGTCAGGCAGCCCTAACTGGAGCCCTGATATGGTCAGATGTCAAGCCCTTTCGGCTCTGATTGTAATCAATGTCAGCGGAAGGAACTCAGCACTTGGGCCCTAGATAGTTTGGAGCAATGGAAGCATTCAGTGTGCTAAATGCTATAGTTTAAAAAAGATCAGTTTAATATGACACTAAAGGCCTGACTTGCATGCACACCTGCACCCAGACACACCTGGTATTAATTAGATTCATATAGGGGTGTATAGTGCCTAGCAATTTGGGGCCTCTAAACACTACTGCAGTATAAGTGTTAAATATATGTTGATATAATATTAATTGATATCTACAAAACCAGCCACATGAATTAGCAGTTTAACAAACAGAAATATGAAAATATTAATTTGCCTGCCAGAATCTTGCTTGGGTTTTACCAAGACAGGACTTGTGTGTGGGTGCACATTGTTAAATGTGGGCAAAGATCTCCTCTTTTGAACTTTCTTCCCCCAGTATAAAGGAGAGTTATATGTGCAGCCTTGACAATAAGGAAATACAAACTGCTGCATGGAATGGCTTTAGCTTTTATGTATGCTTTCCCAAAGCCCTGCTGGAATTGCATGCATTCAGCTGGGCTGCAGGGGCTGAACAGCATTTCCCCTGCAGGGAATCCACCTGACTGCCAGGGATTAATGCTGTGCCAGCAATGAGTGCATTGAACCTTTCTTCTCCACCACTCTCACTGTATCCTGCTGGTAACCCAGCTACTGTGGATTTGCCTGAGGGAGGAGGAGGAGGAGAGAGCAACCAGCTGCCTCAGAGCATTGCTAGTAGGGATGGGAAATAATGGGGGGGGGGGGTGTCAGAAGATGTATGGAGGTACAGGCTGGTGAAAGGTAGCTCAAGGGAGGGACAGAGGTTCAAGGGGAAGCAGATTGTTGGTGACAGGTTCCCTCTTGAGAATGTCCCCCATCCTCTCCTCCCATTTGTTTCCCTTATTCTGTCCATACAGCCTGTTCTCTCTTTTGTCCCTGGCCCCATGGTTGGGCAGTTTCAGTTTGAATCAACACATTTGGATAAGTTATGTGTGCAGGAACAAGCTAATCCATTTCATTAAGGCATGCCAAAGTAAAGAACATTATAATTGCATATCTCTGGTATTCTAATACTTCATTAATAGCTGACAAAGATAAATATTGTGTCCACTTTACATAAAGGTGGGGTCTGAGCTCATTTGCTTTGATAGAAATGATGCTCGATGGTAAACATTTTTGAGACCCACACACTTAATAGATTGACCTGAAAGTGGGCAGAGTTTTCTGAAAAAGAGGCATTCTAAGTCTCTTCTGACTCTCCTCTCCAAAAATATAATTCTCAGAGAGAAAAAGAATACTAATGTACAAGGGCATGAACTAAGAGCAGGAAATTTAAAAACTGCAGTATCCACATAACCAGGGTTTCATCTTCCTGCATCTGACTGCATAAATTTAGTATCAGTGGAATTATCACAGGACCTGAGGAACTGTCCTAATTTCCAATCTACTAAAGCATTTTTTTGCTTTAGGACAATACACAGATTTCCTTAAAGTGTTGTGTGGCTTCCATGAAAAGAAAGAGGACACACAATTGTACATACTGTATGCTGTGTTTAAAAAAGAAGTAAGGTTAAGGTTATAAACACATTTTGAAAACAAAGTTGAAGAGGTATTTCCCAAATAGACATATTAGGAAAATGTCACTAATGTTAATGTGAGTCATGCTAAAGATGCTCAGAGGATCTGATTCAGATTTCAAATACAGCACATGTATCCTTTTGTATCTTGTAAAACTTTGTACACAACACAGTAACTGATTTCATGAGGTACAGTGGTAATAGACTAAGTATCAAGATCAGAATCAAGCCCATAGTCTCAATTTGATGTTTCCCTAGGATTGTTTAGAATTTTGGAATTTGGTACAGACGGTGCAACAGTTGTATTCTCTTCTATTAATGTTCATTGAAATTAAGGTTAAGATTTTGTCACAGTTATTCTTAGTAAAAGTCACAAACTGGTCATGGTCAATAAGCAATAATTCACAGAAGCCCAAGTCCTGCTGCCCGGGGGGTGGTGGGGAGTGGAGGGCTGACAGTTCGAGCCCCTCTGCCCAGGGGGGCGGGGTGACTGACTTGCTGTCCGGGGTTGAGACCCCAAGCCCCACAACCCAGGGCTTACCCCACCGCCCAGGGCTGGCAGCCCAAGCTCCCGCCGCCGGGACTGAAGTCACCAAAAATCACAGAATCTGTGACCTCCGTGATGAACTCCTATCCTTAATTATAAGGCCAAGAATGGTACTTACACATCAGAAAAAGCTGATTATTCAATGCAGGAAGTCAATCCAGATCTTTTAATCATCTGGAGGTGATTTTTTTCTGGACTGAGGTTATAAAACGGTAACCCCCAGTGGTATAGATATCTGGTAGATCATCTATGGGGATTTTCAGGGTAAGCCAGTGAAAATGTAAATAATATATATACAATCTGTTCAAGAGGGATTGTAAATCATATTTTGGAAAAAATGAATTTAGAGGTACAGCTAATATCCAAATTTTAGGGATAATTAGATAAACACTAGAGTATATAGATTTGCTGGGCTTGAAAGGGTAGGGTTTGATGGATCATGTTGTCTTGTTCTGGCTTAGAAGGTTCAATATTCTTCATAGCAGGGCTTGAGTCTGAGCTTTAGAAACAAAGCATGCGTCTAGATTTACTGAGTTCTTTGTAAGTCTGGGTTCCTAGAATATGTTAATAATATTTTGCATTTTAGGGAACAAAAGGCTAAAACACTATGTCAGAAAAGGATTTGGAAGCACAAACTGGAATATTAATATGCTTAGTTAGTATTAAGAAGTACACAAAACTGTTTAAAGATGTTGCCAATATGTAAAAATATAGATCAAATGCCATATGCTCAGTTCATAGGGATTTTACTGACTGTTAATGGAAAATATATGAGCACATAACAAGGGATTACCATATCACTGAAAAGCTTAATGCCTCACACATGTTCATCCCCTCAGTTTTCCTTAATCAGGAAGTTCCTCAATGAAATATAATAAATCCCTTAAATCACAGCCCATTGACAGAAATATATGCTACAGGAGGTCTTAGGTTAACTATAATTGTTACTGTAACTACACTCCATAATTTAAAAGCATATTTTCATGGGCATTTGGAAATGTCTCCTGTCCCAATATCTTCTGCATTTTAATTTTTTGGTTAATCAAAAAAATCTCTCTCTCTCATTCTTGCAGCCTCCTCCCTCTTACCTTTTTTACACTGCCTCTGGCTGAATGGAGAATAAATAAATTCCCTAGAAACTGATGTCTTCAGCACTCTGGGTTTGTACAGTATGCTGTGTAAGCAGCAAGAGCTGAGTGTATAATCTGTATTGAGTACCTTATGCTGGAGTTTAGTTTCTGATTGTGAATTGTCCACAAGCAACATATAACTTTCTCCCATTAATTCATTATTATCTTCAAAATTATTCCTGGAATAGTTTTGACAAATAATCATGATTCTATTGATTTTTTGTGAGTATTTAAAATGTGAGTTATGTTGGTTAGTTTTTATTGGCCATGTAGGTCACAGAGTTTCTTTTCTCTGACTGGATGCATATAATGTTTAGATTTAGATTTCTGGTGCCAACACTCACGTTTACAAATTTGAAATTCACTTTCCATAAATATTCTATAAAGTGAACACTCAGAAAAGAGAGGCTAAATTCAATGAATAAATTATTAGTAGTGAAATATTCACTCACCTTCCATTTAGACTGTGATTGGTTGTACTCCTTAACACAGAACTTATAGTAATTCTGCTTAAAAGGTTGAAATAGAGGAACCATAATAATGGCAAAAAAAAAAAAGCGCTGGTATAATTTTTTAATTCTGTTTCTGTGTGCACTCTTCTCTTTCATTAAAAACAAAACAACCCCCCCCACCACTATTCCTGAGGATTTTGTGCCACTTTGAAATCATGAATTAAGAAAGACACTTTTTATTTAGGTAGTAAATCCTACACCAGTGAAAAGAACACCATCAAAAGAAAGGAGGTAGTCAATGAGGACAAAATGAGATAGGAGAAGCAATTGTTAAAAGAGATGGCAAGAGACCTTTGCACCTACAGCGTGCTATTCTAGAAGATAATACTTTTGAGACAGCTTCCAGGTTATTACAGACAAAAGATATATCAGAAAGAACACTAGATATCTTTCCTATTTGGTTACAGTAATTGCGGAGGGGACATTTTGATGAGGATTTACTGTATGTTTGTAAACATTACAGCTAACACTGAAAGCCTTAAGAACAATAACACTCCAAAGCCCTGGTCCTGCAAACACTTATGAATGTTCTTAATTTTCCTGAGGTGAGTACAGTGAAGTATGTGCATAAGTATTTGCCAGACAGGGGCCCTGGGTAGGAGGAAATCTGATTAGAAATGTTCAGTGCCTATATGAGCAACCTTGGGAAAGAGAGGAATTTAAGGGTGAGATCACGAGCCCTGCTCCAGCTTCTTTATGCCATGGGAAAAGGTCCCTAAAAGCCTCATGTCTACCTGGGGCAGAATTCCTCTGGAGTAGGAACTATGGAAGTCAGCTGCAATATGGTTGTTCGAGGACCCGGTCACAAGCCCTGCTGTAGGGGGCAGGTAAAGGATAGGACTGTGTGCGTGCATGTGTGTCAGGGGCAGGGCTGCAGTGACTCCAGGAAGTGATGCAGCCCATAGGGCATCCCAGTTAGGCTACCATAGTTCAGACAGACTCTCAGGGCTGTCTAAGTTAAGCTGGAGGTGTCTCCAGGCCCCAAAGCAGCCCAGGGTCAGGAGGGTGCAGAGATGACAAAGCTGCTGTGGTGGGTGTGGAGTTTCTATGTAATAATCTAGGAATGCTGCTATGTAATTTATGAATACTGCAGGCAACCTGTCAATGAGGCAAAGTTACTGTCTAACTACATGGGTTTATTAGACTTTCCTATACAGGGCCGCCCGTGGGGGGTGGGGGGGGGGAGAATGGGGCAATTTGCCCCAGGCCCCACAGGGCCCCCACGAGAATATAGTATTCTATAGTATTGCAACTTTATTTTATGGAAGGGGCCCCCGAAATTGCTTTGTCCCGGGCCCCCTGAATCCTCTGGGCAACCTGTTCCTATATGAATATATGATCTAGCTTAATAAGGAGCTTTTGCAGGAAAGCATCACAATGGATATTGATAAACAATGCCCCAACAAACATTTGGGGGGCAACTGTAGGATAGTGGCCTACTTCTAAGCTCCAGCCTGAAGTTACACAGCTGTTTTGCCATTGCTGAGAACCTAGGGAATCAAAGGGACACAAAATAGATAAAAGGGCTCTCTGGAGAGACAGGTGGGGGGATTGTTGTCAGTGAACTCTGACAGAGACAGGTCCTGCAAAAATGTCTGAGGAAGTTTGGGCCTTCCCTGACTTCCAAAGATTGGGTAGCCTTAGGAAGAGGCAGTATGTATATAGTCCATTTTCTTGTTTTAAGATTTTTTTTTCTGAAATGCTTTTGTTCTAAATAAATAATACTTTTATTTGAAAAGGCTATTTGGTCACTGCTCTGGACGGCACAGAACTGCAGGTACTGGACACACATCAGGCCTGCTGAGGAACCATAGTTATCAACTGGGGATGGGAGCCCAAGGTCTGGTCTGAGAGTGGGAGAATTATGTGATTCCACACAAGACTGGTGACTGCCTAAGACCTGAGAGGGAAGTACACTTGATAAGACTGTAGCACTGGCCTGGCCTGACATGAGTAATTAACACATGGAGGGAGGCCTCATTTTCTGGAAGATAGAATTAGGAACATAAATGAATCATCAGGTTGAAAACAGAATGTTTGTGCCAAATAAGATAAGTAAATAGGTGAGTGGGCTAAGAAGACGGAATGTCTGAGCCAACTAAGATAAGAGGGAGAACACACAGGGAACTATTTGTTATGAACTAGATAACAAGGGACAAAATAAGTTAGGAATGTAGAGATGAGGTAAAGAGGAAATCAAACCGTGGACAGCGTATGTTGCACAGGGATTGGTTCCTGCAAAATAACAGCCAATCCAAAAACATATGATGCAATGTATAGGAGTAAATGCAATGAGCTGTGTAATGTATATAAAGGGAAAAGGTTTCTGTGTAACTTTGAAGTTGTGATGTACCCTGCATCCATCCCTGCTGCCTTTGAGTCTGATCAACTCAGAGTAGCACCGCTGTATGCCAAATAAAGATACCTGAGTGATGAAGGCTGGAGTCGAACTGAGTTCTTGGGAAGCCAAGTGGAAAGAGATCTTGGAGGGAATCCCAACAAAGACCAGAAGGGGTCAGAGACACCATTAGCTTGCTAACTATGACAGCCACCATAGCCCCTTTTCTCTGGCAGTAGAAGTTCTGTGTTATGCCTCATAGCAGTACAATACATAATTTCACTCTAAGTGGGCCAAATACAAGGCTAACTGAGTGAAATTTAATGGCCTGGTCTGGGTCCCACACCATTAACTGTTTGATCCCTGTAGGCTTGTATGATTCCATTGCCCCCAGATTATGTCTGAACCTACATACACCTCAATTCATATCTGCTGTGGGACTTCTGCTGACTCAACAGAATGCCACTCACCTTCTTCTTCTTTACTATCAACTGGCTGAGGTGCCTGTTAATTTTGCCTGAAACAAAATGGAATGCAGGGGGAAGAGTTTGGGAACAGATGCTAAGCTTATCTTGCCTATCACTGTATGTGATCATAATAAAGACACTGATGTGAACAGCTTAGAAAAGATGGAAAGCAACAGCAAGAGAAATGTGATTCAAACAGGAGCCATTACACTACTATTAGTGCTGGCATTGCCCCAGATTAGTTATTTCATACATAAAGCTTCTTCAGACGGCTTCCAAAGCCAAAAAAAGAAAAAAAAATCAGGGAATGATCCAGCAATAGGTCTTGAGCATGTTTAATGGACTGTACCATCTGTGCAAGAAGCAGTTTTGTTAATAACCAAATTCACCATGTGGCCCTGGACTATCCAACATGAATGCCAAAGCAAACATAACAAAAACAATGAATTCAGAAAGGGAAAGCAGAACAGAAAATGGTTAGTTGAAAATAATAATCCCTAATTCATATCAAGTGTCTCACAGTCCCTTTCAGACTATACGAACCATACAGAGATTACGTGACTCACAAATAATAAAATTCAGCCATTCTATGCCAGCATCCTATAGCTATTCTATAGGTGCTAGCTTTCAGGAGGGATATTATATTAACCAAATTTCACCCTGAGTTATTAGAGTTTGCATATCTAAATTCATTCTGAAGTTTAAATTGGCAAAGTTCACTCCCCTCCTCCCCTCCCCAGCACTCAATTTGGAATTTGGTAAAAAAAAAAAACCCCTCAGATTAGCACCCCTATATTTTGCAAAAGAGATATTTAATTACCACCATTGGAGGTTTTTAAGTACAGGTTAGACAAACACCTGTCAGAGACAGTCCAAGTATATTTAATCCTTCCTCAACATGGGGGGCATGGACTAGATAACCATTCTTAGGTCCCTTCCAGCCCTGCATTTCTATGATTCTATAAGAAGAGATTATTACTGTTTCATATCACAACCTACATGCAGTACCTGCAGCAGCACAGTTCCCCCTAATATCATGTGGGATATTAGTTCAGTACTTACTTGGAAGGAAGAATGCCACAAACTGAGCATCCATCCATTTCTTACATCTGGCTTTGCTTGGAGGTCTCCCATCATAGTCTTGCCCAACTCTACTTATCTGATGAGACCACAGTACAACCATAAATTAAAATATCACTGTGTAACTATTTGTAAAACACAGGCCTGCTACTATTATTAAATTAACTAACTTGTGGCTATATAGGTCACTGCTCCAGACAACAGTTTAGCTGAAAGCTCGTCCCACCCTAAAATATCAAATTATACACTGCATGAGCTAGAGATGGGATTCTGATAATGACAGCAACAGGGTTTGCCACCTTTTCTCACATAAGGTTCACGGTCCTTCACACCAAATATTGTACTTGCCCAGGATGGGTCTGGTAGTCTTGGTCACTCTTCTAAACTGACCCTGGGACAATTTAACATACAAGAAGAAGAAGAGAAGCCTTTTTCTCATATAAGACCTCTCTGACTCCCAAATACTAGTCACAGACATCTAAGTTTGTTTTTGATCAGCAACCAACAACATAGGGAGCAGTAGAGCTAGCTACCCCATATGCCCTGCCCCATCAATGTGCTACAATCCTAAGCATGAGAGAGTCTCTCTAGATGCAAGGTGGCATTTTAGTCTCTTTTCTGGGCAGGAAATGTTCGAACCATCAGCTAAAACATAAATAAACAAACTAGAGAACGCCTTACATGAGACTACAAAGTTGCTTCTTTGATACATGCCTCACAGGTTGCAGGTGACCAGAGAGCAGTAAGAAAGCCTATTTCTACGTAGCTGGTGTCTTGTCTCTCTCTTTTCCTCCCTCCCACCAAAAAAATCTGACAGACATGTTGATTAGCCAGCTAACAATTTTCCACCGAAAACCACATCTGTACAGGTGATGTTTTTGCTCTATTATTAGGGCATGCTGCATGCCAGTTGTTAACATACGGCTTTTTGGGAGGGTATACAGTAAAGAAAGAGGGAGGGAGAGTCCAAAGCATAGTTTTAAAAAAATAAACTTATTTTCCTTTCCATTAGTTTTTTCCCCTCTTTTCTCCCCACTCTGATCTCCACTTCATCCTATGTCTGATCTATTAGTCGGTGCAGTCTTTTTTGTAATTCCTTGTGGTACCCAATACATAACCCACACATTTCAGGTAACAACTGATAATTTATAAGGATTCTGGTGGCACTCTGGTACGTTGATTGCTGAGTCTATTTTCCCCAAAATGGGGATATAGATGTACACTAAGGGAACTGTTCTAACAGATTAAGTCTACTTACAGAAACTTTAAATCTAGAAAACAATCCATGTGTTTTCTTTGTTGAACACATTACATTTTATTTATTTCTCTTTCTCTAGGGGTTCCACAGAGCATTTTTTGTTTGCTAATGAAATACCTCTTTAGTTTCTTTATATGCTGAACAAAAAATGTTGTGTTATCTACTCAATACCTAATGAAACTGAAAGCTGAAATATAGAAATAATGTGTATCTATTGAGTGCATGAATTGTTGATTATATGCCGTTTATACAAGTATTCTTACATATTACTGCATTCCTGTTTCAATATACATCTTGATATGTATGATTTCTAACAAGTATAAACATATGCGTTTAACATGTCAGTGAAGATTCAGAAGTATTTTAAAATTTCACTATTACTGTACCTGTACAACAATTTTTAAACAAATCCACATAATTCAATTTTACTTCACACTGAATAATAAGATTGTTTAGTGTAATAATTCTTCCAAATTTAGGGCCAAACTGTACTCTCCATTACACCAGTGTAAATTTAGAGTAGCTCAAAAGAAGTCAGTCTGAACTTATATCAGTGTAACTGAAAGCAGAATTTGGCCTTTATAGCATATTTTTCTGCTTTTCTGTTGCAGACACACAAACAACATGTTAATGTTTACAAATCAATATATGTGCAATGTTCCGTGGCACAATGATACATACTGGAAAACAATTACACAACATCGCTAATATGCCTACAACAGAAATATGGTTAGGTTCCTAGGCAAATACTCCACTGAAATCCAAGAGTTTTTCCTGGGTGAAACTGTGTTTTATACCCTTCTCGTATACATTTTAAAAACATAGATAAGCTGCTTTTCTAGACTCTGGATTTTTCTACATGTAACCCTCTGGTTAATCTTTATAATCTGCTGCAGAATGCAATAATCCTGGGAAGTGAGGTGAATGAGGATGGAGAGATTTCAAAATGATTCAAAAGCTAAAATTAGTAGTTAAGCATTGTCACTTCTTCAATCTCAACATTGTAATTACAATAATAATAAACAGTTTGCCTTTGTATAGGATTGTTTATCAAAAAGTATTATGGGTCTAATTGTGGAAACGCAGTCCATGGGGCTACTCACAGGAGTAAGGGTAGCACCATGGGATCCTATTTTATGTATAGATAATCCCAGATTTTAAAAAAAACTACATTCAGATGGAGTTAAAGTTACATACAAGTAATTGAGGATAAAAGACACAACAGGTATTTTGCAATTATCCCCAAAACAAGCATTATAATCCAGAAAATTCAGAATTAAATTGAAAAGAAATCCAAACATCTTAAGATCTGGAAGTTAAAGTACCCAAACCACCTTATTTCTGATCTGCAGTGATACCATACAATAGCTGCACAATTATGATTAACGAATATTGGTATTTGTGGTGCGCAAATTAAATTTGATTAAAATGATTTTTAAAGACATCAGATTTCTTCTGTTTTGGTCCCTCAAGGTGTCACTGCAGGACCCCTTGTGATAGGGCATCTCATTATTAAAAATAATGTGTAAATGCAGTAAAATGCCAGGATCTTGGGAAACAAGTAAAAAGAATTGGAAATGATCCTAAAGAGTGGAGATTATGATCTAATGGGGCTTAGTGAAACATGGTGGGATGAATGTCGGTATTGATGGCTATATCAAGAAGAGAAGAAAAAAGGAAAAATAGGTCACTATTTCCCCAAAAGCGTTTACAGTGCCCAGGAACTAACACACAACAGTGAGGTGTGTCAGGATGATACTCTTTAGGAAAAGATACAAGGAATGAAAACCAAAGAACAAACAACGAGCATCTGCTATAGCATACCATGTCTGACAGAGAAAAAGCATCCATTTCATCATTCCTGAACTTTATGTTTCTTCACAATGTTATGTGGCACCTACTTACCAAGGTGATGGACGTTAGAAACACAATAGATGCATAGATACCTGAGGGTTGGTCAAGGCAGTGTTTTCAAAGCTGCAGGGCATCATGCTCATGAGAGATTTTAACTAAACTCTCCAGCCAATATTCCAAGTAGAAAGAAAGTCGGCCTTAATCAGAGTTAAAGGAATAGGGGAGTATGAAGGAGAGCAGCTGCCATGGCTTTGCTAAAATCAGAGGGAGAGACCCTCCTTTCCCTCCTTGGTGTGTGGGGAAGAACTGCTCCTCCAGATCTCCCCGTTCCACCATTCCTGGTGAGGGGAGTATTCACCAGGCAGAGGAAGCTGAAGTGTGTGTGTGGGAGTGGGGATGGGGAGGAAGAGTTGATTGCACATATGTGAAGGAAGTAGTATTGAGTTTATGGGCAGCCATGGTAGTGGAATCAATTGTCCAAAAGTGGTTCCAAAAATTCATGGCTGGGGCTTCATCACAATTTGTTTCGTTGATGCATGGATGCCTTAAATAGACAGGAGACATCTATAAAATATTCTGCAAGGAAATGTAGGACAGAAGCTATTCTCACAGTGTTTCTCTCTGGTTTAAAATTGAAAATGTCGTAGAAAGCACCTGAAAGAGACTGTTGTCTAATTATATTTTGCTCACATGGTTATGCAGTTTTATAGAAGAACAACCCCTG
This sequence comes from Chrysemys picta bellii, assembly GCF_011386835.1. Taxonomy (NCBI): domain Eukaryota; kingdom Metazoa; phylum Chordata; order Testudines; family Emydidae; genus Chrysemys; species Chrysemys picta. The sequence goes on along the minus strand of NC_088792.1, from coordinate 70,757,047 downwards.
TTGCTTGCCATTAAATAGAAGCACAGGGAGGCTACGTGGGTGGTTGCGTGGGTGGTGACTCGTTCAGCAGGAAACAGGAGCCAGGCAGCCCCAGAAGTGTGCAAGAAAAATTAAACCAGAAAAAGGCTTATAAAAAAAGCTATGCAAGAGAGCACTGAGCAGTACTTCACAGCAGCACTAGCTGCTAAATAGGCCATGCACACAGGCAGCTAAGAAATTTGCTCCCAGAAAACCTACCAAACCCACCTTTGCTATGGGCTTGATATTGCCATATGCTGAGCGCTCTCAGTCTGATCCAGCACAGTACTGAAGTACAGGCTTAAGTTGAAGTCCAACAGGACTATTCACTGCACTTAAGTGCTTTGCTGGATTGAGCCAGAGCACTCAGGAATAGCTGGAGGAATCCCATTTTGTTGAGGGGTGCTATTCGAGTACAGGAGTTATGCTGGTTATGGGTTTATTGATTCAAATTCACTGAAGTGTTTTTACACTTAAAAGGTGTTTTTGGTACATGCTCATTATTACAGGATAGCAACCAGGAAGTTCAGATTTGGACAGACCCCACATCTAAGATGTGTAGAGGAGAGACTGGTAATACTGTATCTGGCAAGCAGAAGGCACACACAATCAGTTGCTTGGGATCTCTTATCAGAGCAATGGTGAGCCATTCTATGCTGCCGCTAAATGTACATAGACTGAAAGGTGAAGATTTAATCTGGAAAAAATGGTTACCTACCTGTAACTGTTCTTTGAAATGCAATGCAGATGTGTATTCTACTTAGGTGTGTGCACGCCCAGCACACTGGAGCCAGAGGGTGGCAGTACCCATAGGATGGCTCTCACCTCCTGTGGCCCTAGCCCCTCCCCGGCCATATAAGGGTGGTGTCTATCCGACCTCCTCAGCTCCTTCACACTAAACGTCAGAGGTACAGACTGATGCAGAGGGGATAGATCAGTGGTGGGCAACCTGCAGCCCGTGGGTCGCACATGGCCCATCAGGGTAATCCGCTGGTGGGCTGCGAGACAGTGTTTGCATTGACCTGCCACAGGCACAGCTGCCCGCAACTCCCAGTGGGCCACAGTTTGCCCACCACTGGGATACAGGGTGGGCCGTGGAATACATGTCTGCATCAGATCTTGGAGAACAATAGTTACAGGCAGGCAAAGGTTTTTTCTTGGAGTAGATGCAGCCATATATTCTACTTAGGTGATTTAGAAGTAGTACTCACAGGTGGCAGGGCTCTGAGTCTATTTAAACAAAGACTGCATCTGCTCCCAAAGTCCACATCTGATCTGGAAGCGGCTGTAATGGCATAGTGGTTTGTAAAACTATGCACTGAGGACTAAGTGGCAGTCCTGCCAATGTTCAATATAGGAATGTCACTTAGGAACGCTGTTGACGTTGCCTAGGCTCTTGTGGAATGGGCTCGCACCCTTTGAGAAGGTGTAGCCTGGGCTATGTCATATGCTGTCATGATACAGAAAGTTATCCACCTGGAGATTGTCTGTGAAAGAGACTGCTTGACCCTTCATTTGGGCTGCACATGAGACAAACAAATGAGAGGAGGAGTGGAAAGGTTTGGTCCTATCTAGATAAAAAACTAAATATCGTCCGACATCCAGTCGGTGAAGACGCTGTTCCTCTGGGTTTGAATACAGCTTAGGGAAGAACACTCATCAACATACAGCTTTGTTCAAATGAAACTGGAAAACCACTTTGGATAAAAACTTAGTATGTGGCTACAGGATTACTAACTCTTTAGAAAACTGAATGTAAGGGGGCTCCAACAGCAAAGCCTGAAACTCACCCACTGTCTTTGCAGATGTTTTCACCACAAGAAAAGTCATTTTCTGACACAGAAGGAAGAGAGAAGAAGTTTCTAGAAGCTTGAATGGATGCCCCATAAGAACCACTAAGACAGTATTAAAGTCCCACAAAGGAATCAGGTCTTTATCCAGCGGGGGAAACAAGTGACTCCTTTCAAGAACCTCACTACCATGGGGTTTGAAAACGCTGACTTCTCATGGATAGGTGGATGAAATGCTCGCTACCAGGTGGACTCTCAATGAACGAAGCGCAAGACCAGAAGACTGAAGATGCAACAGGAATGGGTGGGTGAGGTTCTGTGGCCTGCTATGTGCTGGAGGTCAGACTAGATGATCGTGATGGTCCCTTCTACCCTTAAAGTCTATGAAGCTATGAGTAGCAAGTATCAGAGGGGTAGCCGTGTTAGTCTGTATCCACAAAAACAACAAGGGAGCAGAAGTTCTCAATACCCTACATGGGAATGAAGTACTGTTTCTCTGAACACTCATGTGGGAGGCAATGAAGATGGAGTATTCCAGAGGGCCTTCGCAGGCTCCAGAAGATCACCATCTCTCCCTTGGGCTTGGGCACCAGGAAATACTGGGACTAGAACTGCTGTCCCTGATGCTGCTTGGGGATCTCCTCTATAGCCTCCAGAACTAGTAGAGACTGAATCTGCTGGAGGGCTTTTATGTGGGAGGGCTTCTGTCCCTGGAGCTGATAATTGGAGAATGTCCAACAGCTTATGTGTATTCTTCTGCAGGAATTCTGCCTGAATACCCAAGGTAGCAGCCATATACCTTAGGAAGTCCCGGTAAGCCTTAAAGGATTCAGGCATTGAAGGACAGGGAGATTCCAATACAGTCGAGTCAATTGGGCAGGACGAGGAGGCAGTTCGCTGCACCAATGATGGGTCCCGTTCTTGCACCACAGGATCTGGTCAGAACAGCCCTGGAGGTCCAGGACAAATGAGTTCAGTGGCTGCTTGCTTGAGATGGTTTGGGAGTGGGAGCCACTGTTGGGATTGCCCCACAGCAGGTCACGGAGTGAGACCTCAAGGAACGAGGAGTATCCCAAGGAGGCCACCGGGCATATGGATAAGGCATTGGTGGCCAGTAGGTACCACTTGTGCTTAAATTTAAATACATGCTTAAGTGCTTTGCTGGATTGGACCAGAATGTTCGAGAAGAGAGACTTCAGAGGCTTTAATTTCCAAGATAAGACATCTCCTTTACACTACAGAGATGTGGCTCACAGGCAGTTTTATTTTGAACTGTAGGTTTGGATGTTTTCAGTTCTTCCAGAAAAACAATGTTATCCCATCTAACTTCTTCCATATTGATCACACGGGCAGGGAGATCAGCAGATCAAGTGAACAGAAGCACTAATGACTCTGATGACAATCATTCTAGCCTATGAAGTGAAACTGAAATATCAGACAGTGGGAAGAGCTGCACAGTCTTCAATTACTATGGTGGATAATTGTGTTGGAAGAACACAACACTAGTGTAAAGCAGATCCTTTGCCATACTGATTTTTAAAGAACAATAATTTGACCATGTTTGGTTACATGATAAATAAAATGCCTGCCCACCCATCCATTACTGTCAATTCTGAAAGAGCTTTTAAATTTTCAGGAGGTTGAAGTTAATGACAAAAGAATACCACCGGAACTTGATCATGTGGGAAAACTAACCTTTAAAGGTTAACACGCCCTACAAATAAGATGCCAGTTTCTCAAAAACCAGAGAATTAGGCGTTCTTTCTAAAAGCACCGGTTGTGCACATCTTATATATTTTTTTCTTTTCTGCATAAATCCCCCGTTTTACTCCTTCTCAGATTCTGGTTTCTTGATGCCACTGTCAAACACTAACTTCACTACACTGAGATGTGATGCTCCTGACAGAGAAGGAATCTACTGCTTTTCTGTTCTGAACCTACATTGTGTATCATGCATATTGTGGTAGCACTGTACAGCCCCAATCCCTCCCTCTCTTTCACAGACCCAGAATTTTTGTTTTAAATAGTATACTCTGCCAATCTTGAGGAAAAAGCTCTCCATGAAAGACAGGATGCTATTTTTAGTGCTACACAAGAAATGGATTCATACTAATTAAATATCCTGTCTGCAAAGATAGATTTCTAAGTCCTCAAGCAAGCCATCTTTCCCTTCACAATGTGACACATATTGATAATGCCCGGCTGAATCAAAGACAGAGAGCACATGCTTTCCAAACAGGTTCTTATTTTCCTTTGGGACTTCATTAAAGCTTGAGAAATGGCAAAGTATCTGACTTGGATAGTATTCCACTCTATATAAAGTCTATGGACAGTACATAAAAGACACAGAAAATCTCTGTCAAGTAACAAATTATTTCATGGCTAAAATCAAATTAACTGAAGTGACTGATGCCCTGATTTATAGCTAATGTCACAATTCCCTCTAACCAATGAGTTCCTAGCTGCCTTAAAATGATTAAATATGCTTAAAAACATTTACAAGTTTCTCTTTTACTAGCAAATATCTACTAATCTAGCAAAGAAAACAGAGGGGCAGAATATATACCATTTTTGTAAAGACACTTTTTTAGTTAAAATCTTGCTTTGCCAAGAATACAAGAACACAACACAATAACCCTGCTAGGACACGCTGGGTTCTGATAACATCGCAAGCCACTTGAGGATTGCTGTTTCTAGCAATATTGGCAGAACCCATTGAGGCCTTTATCTCCCCATTTCCATAGCTCTCCATTTCTCTCTTCTCTCCTTAGAGGTTGAGATAGCATTGTGGTTTCTATTTCTTGTATTTAGGAGTTTCTTTGGATTTTCTTCCTGGATTGTTCAAGCTACGTTTTCAGCCCTTCTATAATGGGAAGGCTGCAGTTTTTACTTGATAGCCTGGGAAATCCTATTATACATCTTTCATTTCTCAGAGATAATCCTCTGCTGCTTCCTCAATGACTGCTCTTTTATCTTCCGTAGAAGGAAATAATCTCTTGGTCATTAGCACCAGCTCCTTGAGGGAAAAGGGTGTTGTAGAAATTTCTTAGCTAAATTTTATTTCATGCTGGTTGGTACACTTGGTTTTCAGATTATTTTTTGTTTTTATCTTAGCCATCCTCTTTTCTTAATTATATTTTCATGTGGTTCTGTGAGGGTACAGGAGGAGGGGTGGGGGGTTAGCTTTATTGTTCCCCATTCTAAATATCCTAAAATCATGAAAATCTCTGTCATGGATTAAGAGTTATTTTGTCCATAAAACTGTCTGCCACATATATTATAATACATGGAGGATAGTTCTGACAGGTAAAAAGACCAAGATTTTCATAATAGACTAGGGCTGTTGGGTGCCTCCAATTTTTGGTTATCCGGCTAGAGTGACTTTAAAACGGCCTGATTTTCTGAAAGTGCCAATCACCCATCCTCTGAAAATTAGACCTACTTAAAGTGTCTCAGATAAAAACCAAGGCACCCAAAATCACCAGTCCCTTTTGGAAATCTTGCCTAAAGTCATTTTTAACCAAATTTAATAGGGCAGGTTTTCATAGAAGCATAGAATCATAGAATATCAGGGTTGGATGGGACCTCGGGAGGTCATCTAGTCCAACCCCCTGCTCAAAGCAGGACCAATTCCCAACTAAATCATCCCAGCCAGGGCTTTGTCAAGCCTGACCTTATAAACCTCTAAGGAAGGAGAGTCCACCACCTCCCTAGATAACCCATTCCAGTGCTTCACCACCCTCCTAGTGAAAAAGTTTTTTCTAATATCCAACCTAAACCTCCCGCACTGCAACTTGAGAACATTACTCCTTGTTCTGTCAGGTATCACTGAGAACAGTCTAGATCCATCCTCTTTGGAACCCCCTTTCAGGTAGTTGAAAGCAGCTATCAAATCCCCCCTCATTCTTCTCTTCTGCAGACTAAACAATCCCAGTTCACTCAGCCTCTCCTCATAAGTCATGTTTTCCAGCCTTCTAATCATTTTTGTTGCCCTCTGCTGGACTCTTTCCAATTTTTCCACATCCTTCTTGTAGTGTGGGGCCCAAAACTGGACACAGTACTCCAGATGAGGCCTCACCAATGTCAAATAGAGGGGAATGATCACGTCTCTTGATCTGCTGGCAATGCCCCTACTTATACAGCCCAATATGCCGTTAGCCTTCTAGGCAACAAGGGCACATTGTCGACTCATATCCAGCTTCTCGTCCACTGTAACCCCTAGGTCCTTTTCTGCAGAACTGCTGCCTAGCCATTCGGTCCCTAGTCTGTAACAGTGAATGGATTTCTTCCGTCCTAAGTGCAGGACTCTGCACTTGTCCTTGTTGAACCTCATCAGGTTTCTTTTGGTCCAATCCTCTAATTTGTCTAGGTCCCTCTGTATCCTATCCCTACCCTCCAGCGTATCTACCACTCCTCCCAATTTAGTGTCACCTGCAAACTTACTGAGAGTCCAGTCCACTCCATCCTCCAGATCATTAATGAAGTTATTGAACAAAACCGGTCCCAGGACCGACCCTTGGGGCACTCCGCTTGAAACCGGCTGCCAACTAGACATGGAGCCATTGATCATTACCCATTGAGCCCGACAATCTAGCCAGCTTTCTATCCACCTTATAGTCCATTCATCCAGCCCGTACTTCTTTAACTTGCTGGCAAGAATACTGTGGGAGACCGTATCAAAAGCTTTGCTAAAGTCAAGGAATAACACATCCACTGCTTTCCACTCATCCACAAACCCAGTTATCTCCTCACAGAAGGCAATTAGGTTAGTCAGGCATGACTTGCCCTTGGTGAATCCATGCTGACTGTTCCTGATCACTTTCCTCTCCTCTAAGTGCTTAAGAATTGATTCTTTGAGGACCTGCTCCATGACTTTTCCAGGGACTGAGGTGAGGCTGACTGGCCTGTAGTTCCCCGGATCCTCCTTCCCTTTTTTAAAGATGGGCATTACATTAGCCTTTTTCCAGTCATCCGGGACCTCCCCCGATTGCAATGAGTTTTCAAAGATGATGGCCAATGGCTCTGCAATCACATCCGCCAACTCCTTTAGCACCCTCGGATGCAGCACATCCGGCCCCATGGACTTGTGCTCGTCCAGTTTTTCTAAATAGTCCCGAACCACTTCTTTCTCCACAGAGGCCTGATCACCTCCTCCCCATGCTGTGCTGCCCAGTGCAGCAGTCTGGGAGCTGACCTTGTTCGTGAAGACAGAGGCAAAAAAAGCATTGAGTACATTAGCTTTTTCCACATCCTGTCAGTAGGTTGCCTCCCTCATTCAATAAGGGGCCCACACTTTCCTTGACTTTCTTCTTGTTGCTAACATACCTGAAGAAACCCTTCTTGTTACTCTTAACATCTCTTGCTAGCTGCAACTCTAAGTGTGATTTGGCCTTCCTGATTTCACTCCTGCATGCCCGAGCAATATTTTTATACTCCTCCCTGGTCATTTGTCCAGTCTTGCACTTCTTGTAAGCTTCTTTTTTGCGTTTAAGATCAGCAAGGATTTCACTGTTAAGCCAAGCTGGTCGCCTGCCATATTTACTATTCTTTCTACACATTGGGATGTTTTTTTCCTGCAACCTCAATAAGGATTCTTTAAAATACAGCCAGCTTTCCTGGACTCCTTTCCCCCTCATGTTATTCTCCCAGGGAATCCTGCCCATCAGTTCCCTGAGGGAGTCAAAGTCTGCTTTTCTGAAGTCCAGGGTCCGTATTCTGCTGCTCTCCTTTCTTCCTTTTTCACGATCCTGAACTCGACCATCTCATGGTCACTGCTGCCCAGGTTCCCATCCACTTTTGCTTCCCCTACTAATTCTTCCCGGTTTGTGAGCAGCAGGTCTAGAAGAGCTCTGCCCCTAGTTGGTTCCTCCAGCACTTGCACCAGGAAATTGTCCCCTACACTTTCCAAAAACTTCCTGGATTGTCTGTGCACCGCTGTATTGCTCTCCCAGCGGATATCAGGGTGATTAAAGTCTCCCATGAGAACCAGGGCCTGTGATCTAGTAACTTCTGTTAGTTGCCTAAAGCCCCGTCCACCTCATCCCCCTGGTCTGGTGGTCTATAGCAGACTCCCACCACGACATCACCCTTGTTGCTCACACTTCTAAACTTAATCCAGAGACTCTCAGGTTTTTCTGCAGTTTCATACAGGAGCTCTGAGCAGTCATACTCCTCTCTTACATACAATGCAACTCCCCCACCTTTTCTGCCCTGCCTGTCCTTCCTGAACATTTTATATCCATCCATGACAGTACTCCAGTCATGCAAGTTATCCCACCAAGTCTCTGTTATTCCAATCACATCATAGTTCCCTGACTGTGCCAGGACTTGCAGTTCTCCCTGCTTGTTTCCCAGGCTTCTTGCATTTGTGTATAGGCACTTAAGATAACTCGCTGATCATCCCGCTTTCTCAGTCTGAGACAGGAGTCCTCCCCTCTTGCCCTCTCCTGCTCGTGCTTCCTCCCGGTATCCCATTTCCCCACTTACCTCAGGGCTTTGGTCTCCTTCCCCCGGTGAACTTAGTTTAAAGCCCTCCTCACTAGGTTAAGGAATAAATAAATAATTCCCTTAGTTCATGATTTCAGTTGTATGTAGATATATGGAATTATGTGATAAAGCCAGGCCAGTTAAGCTTCATTAACAATAAAATAGTTATGAGATGCATTAAAACAGCTCTCCACTTACCAGACCAAATTCAGCCCTTAGTTTCAGCAATCACACCAAAGGGCTTCACATGTAAAAGTGAAGATTGGATTTGGCCTATTTGTAATGATAAAAACTTATAAACAAAAGCACATACACATACACCCCTCTTTGCCAGGGTCAAAAGCAGCACTTGGGAAATTTGGAATGATAAAGAATACAGTTAAAATTATATAGAAGTTTTACACAGGATAAAAATACAGCACTGACATGAGACTGGCCAAACAAACCTAACATAGAAAACTCAGTCTACAGAATACCATGAACAGGACAAATTTATCTTTCCTGTTTATTGGTCTTCTCTAATAGATACTCACTACTTGGTAGTCTAGTCCAGGGGTAGGCAATCTATGGCACGTGTGCCGAAGGCGGCATGTGAGCTGATTTTCAGTGGCACTCTCACTGCCCAGGTCCTGGCCACCAGTCCAGGGGCTCTGCATTTTAATTTAATTTTAAATGAAGGTTCTTAAACATTTTAAAAACCTTTTTTACTTATCATACAACAAGAGTTTAGTTCTATATTATAGACTTATAGAAAGAGACCTTCTAAAAACATTAAAATGTATTACTGGCACTCAAAACCTTAAATTAGAGTGAATAAATGAAGACTTGGCACACCACTTCTGAAAGGTTGCCAACCCCTGGTCTAGTCCATTCCATCGTAGAGGGAGGCTCATGCAAACTCCTCACTTGGACCACAACCCTGCAAACTGCTTATACCTTTGTGGAATCCCACTGAAGTCAATGGGGCTGCGTACAAGGGCAAGGGTTTGCCCTTATGTATCCCACTAGCGAGATGGGAGGTATGGTACCTAAATCGAGCCAGCTAAAAGTCTGACTGGTCATTTGGACAATTTGCTGGTACTCCCTAGCCTCAGATTTTCTGAGAGAACATCATTCAGCCTTGAGTATTAAAGGCACTCTTTGAAACCAAATTTTCTTCTATGTGCACTGAGAGTGCTCCAGAGTTCTCAACTGCTCTCTCTTGCTACATCTGATATTGGATGCAAGAAAAACAGGTGGACAGCAACAGCAACATTGGATGAGTAAAAGTAACCCTGGAAAGCTTATTTACTCTAGTATAATTTGCTGAAAGCACAGAATTATTATGAAGTCAGAGTGATCACTGATTTATCTTCAGTGTTGCAAAATATTTTGCCCATTCTTATCAATTTCCACATGAGATTCAAGACTGCAATTGGTTTGACACTGCTTATCTAAATATTTACAGTATATCAAGCCTTTTTTTTAAAGCAAATTAGCTTCCGATAAGCGAACATTTCTTGGGAATTACTCCTGGCTAATTTTAAAAGTTTTCTGGCAGCACTCCCTATTGATTATCACAGCTCATAGTTACATCCAAAAAAATATCTACATCCTGTAGTCTCCAAGGTACTGGTTTAATGCACCTTTCTATTGCAGGAGATGTGGATCCAAATTTAGATGACTCCCTTTAGATTAACATATTGTGCACAGTCAGAGGGTAAGAAGTTTTCCATGGTACCTACTGCACTACACAAAACTTAAGCATAATTAAAATATCTCCTTGCAGTTTGAATCATTTATAGGATCATACTGGTGCTGCTTTGTCTCAAAATTTTTTATCACTGTTACATGACAAGGAGAGTCACTTTCTTCTAATTCTAAATAAAAAGAATTACCATAATGCTACGTTCTCTCTGCCTCACTGAAGAGCATCTGACTAGGATTTTCTCCAGATCCATAGAATCATAGAAAATTAGGGTTGGAAGAGACCTCAGGAGATCATCTAGTCCAACCCCCTGCTCAAAGCAGGACCAACCCCAACTAAATAATCCCAGTAAGGGCTTTGTCAAGCCGGGCCTTAAAAACCTCTAAGAATGGAGATTCCACCACCTCCCTAGCTAACCCATTCCAGTGCTTCACCACCCTCCTAGTGAAATAATTTTTCCTAATATCCAACCTAGACCCGCCCCACTACAACTTGAGACCATTGCTCCTTGTTCTGTCATCTGCCACCACTGAGAACAGTCTAGCTCCATCTTTGGAACCCCGCCCCCCCTTCAGGTAGTTGAAGGCTGCTATCAAATCCTCCCACACTCTTCTCTTCTGCAGACTAAATAAGCCCAGTTCCCTCAGCCTCTCCTCATAAGTCATGTGCCCCAGCCCCCTCATCATTTTCCCTCCGCTGGACTCTCTCCAATTTGTCCACATCCTTTCTGTAGTGGGGGGCCCAAAACTGGATGCAGTACTCCAGATGTGGCCTGACCAGTGCTGAATAAAGGCGAATAATCACTTCCCTCCATCTGCTGGCAACACTCCTACTAATACAGCCCAATATGCCATTAGCCTTCTTGGCAACAAGGGCACACTGTTGACTCCTATCCAGCTTCTTGTTCCCTGTAATCCGCAGGTCCTTTTCTGCAGAACTGCCGCTTAGCTAGTCGGTCCCCAGCATGTAGCAGTGCATGGGATTTTTCCGTCCTAAGTGCAGGACTTTGCACTTGTCCTTGTTGAACCTCATCGATTTCTTTAGGCCCAGTCCTCCAATTTGTCTAGGTCACTCTGGACCCTATCCCTACCCTCCAGCGTATCTACCTCTCCCCCCAGCTTAATGTCACCTGTGAACTTGAGGGTGCAATCCATCCCATCATCCAGATCATTAATGAAGATGTTGAACAAAACTGGCCCCTGGGGCACTCCACTTGATACCAGCTGCCAACTAGACATCAAGCCATTAATCACTACCCATTGAGCCCGACAATCTAGCCAGCTTTCTATCCACCTAATAGTCCATTAATCTCATCCATACTTCTCTAACTTGCTGGCAAGGATACTGTGGGAGACTGTATCAAAAGCTTTGCTAAAGTCAAAGTATATCACGTCCACCACTTTCCCCATATCCACAGAGCCAGTTATCTCATCATAGAAGGCAATCAGGTTGGTCAGGCATGACTTGCCCTTGGTGAATCCATATTGACTGTTCCTGATCACCTTCCTCTCCTCCAAATGCTTCAAAATGGATTCCTTGAAGACCTGCTCCATGATATTTCCTGGGACTGAGGTGAAGCTGACCGGTCTATAGTTCCCCGGATTCTACTTCTTCCCTTTTTTAAAGACGGGCACTATATTTACCTTTTTCCAATCGTCCAGGACCTCCCCCAATCGCCATGAGTTTTCAAAGATAACGGCCAATGGCGCTGCAATCACATCAGCCAACGCCCTCAGCACCCTCAGATGCAGCGCGTCTGGCCCCATGGACTTGTGTATGTCCAGCTTTTCTAAACAGTCCTTAACCTGTTCTTTCACCACTGAGGGCTGCTCACCTCCTCCCCATAATATGCTGCCCAGTGCAGCAGTGTGGGAACTGACCTTGTCTGTGAAGACAGAGGCAAAAAAGCATTGAGTATTTCAGCTTTTTCCACATCATCTGTCACTAAGTTGCCTCCCCCATTAAGGAAGGGTCCCACACTTTCCCTGACCACCTTCTTGTTGCTAACATACCTGTAGAAATCCTCCTTGTTACCCTTCACATCCCTTGCTAGCTGCAACTCCAATTGTGCTTTGGCCTTCCTGATTACACCCCTGCATGCTCAAGCAATATTTTTATATTTCTCCCTAGTCATCTGTCCAAATTTCCACTTCTTGTAAGCTTCCTTTTTATGTTTAAGTTCACAGAAAATTTCTCTGTTAAGCCAAGCTGGTCGCCTGTCATATTTGCTATTCTTTCTGCACATCGGGATTGTTTGTTCCTGCGCCCTCAATAAGGCTTCTTTAAAATAGAGCCAGCTCTCCTGGACTGCTTTCCCCCTCATATAAGGCTCCCAGCGGATCCTGCCCATCAATTCCCAGAGTGAGTCAAAGTCTGCTTTTCTGAAGTCCAGGATCCTTATTCTGCTGCTCTCCTTTCTTCCTTTTTCACGATCCTGAACTCATCCATCTCATGGTCACTGCTGCCTAGGTTGCCACCCACTTCTACTTCCCCTAACAATAATTCCCTGTTTGTGAGCAGTAGTTCAAGAGGGGCATGGCCCCTAGTTGGCTCCTCTAGCACTTGTACCAGGAAGTTGACCCCAACACACTCCAAAAATTTCCTGCATTGTCTGTGCACTGCTGTATTGCTCTTCCAGCAGATGTCAGGGTGATTGAAGTCCCCCATGAGAACCAGGGCCTGTAACCTGGAAACTTCTGTTTCCTCATCTACCTCATCCTCCTGATCTGGTGGTCTATAGCAGATGCCCACCACGACACCACCCTTGTTGCTCTTGCCTCTAAACTTAACCCAAAGACTCTCAACACGCTTTTCTCCAGTTTCAGACTGGAGCTCTGAGCAATCATACTGCTCTCTTACATACAGTGCAACTCCTCCACCTTTTCTCCCCTGCCTGTCCTTCCTGAACAGTTTATACCCATCCATGACAGTGCTCCAGTCATGTGAGTTATTCCACCAAGTCTCTGTTATTCCAATCACATCATAAAAGCAACAAAGAGTCCTTTGGCATCTTAAAGACTAACAGATGTATTGGAGCATAAGCTTTCGTGGGTGAATGCCCACTTCGTCAGACACACGAAAGCTTAAGCTCCAATACATCTGTTAGTCTTTAAGGTGCCACAGGACTCTTTGTTGCTTTTTACAGATCCAGACTAACCCGGCTACCCCTCTGATACCTAATCACATCATAGTTCCTTGACTGTGCCAGGACTTCCAATTCTTTCTGCTTGTTCCTGCGTTCGTGTATAGGCACCTAAGATAACTAGCTGATTGTCCTACTTTTTCAGTATGAATCAGGAGGCCTCCCCTGTTGAACCCGCCTCCTTGTGTTTCCTCCCGGTATCCCACTTACCTCTGGGCTTAGGTTTCCATTCCCCGGCGAGCCTAGTTTAAAGCCCTCCTCTCTAGGTTAGCAAGCCTGTCTGCGAAGATGCTCTTCCCTCTCTTCATTAGGTGGATCCCATCTCTTCCTAGCAATCTTCTTCCTGGAATACCATCACCTGGTCGAAGACTGCAAAGCCCTCTCTCCAACACCACCTGCGCAACCACACATTTACCTCCACAATTTGAGGGTCCCTACCTGGGCCTTTTCCTTCAACAGGGAGGATGGACAAGAACACGATTTGTGCCTCAAACTCCTTTATCCTTCTTCCCAGAGCCACGTAGTCTGCATTGACCCACTCAAGTTCATTCTTGGCAGTATCATTGGTGCCCACATGGAGAAGTAGGAAGGGGTAGCGGTCCGAGGGCTTGATCAGTCTCGGCAGACACTCCGTCACATCCTGAATTCTGACTTCAGGCAAGCAGCACACTTCTCGAGTTTCTCAGTCTGGACGGCAGATGGATGACTCCATCCCCCTTAGGAGGGAGTCCCCGACCATCACCACCCATCCCCTCCTCTTGGGATCCATCCCACCTGGCTTCCTGATACAGACTGAAAGATGTCCCCAGAAGTCTAATTCCTTAGGAGATCAAACTAATTAAGAATAGAGCAGAATAACGAATAGATTTTTCAGTGGCCAAACCAGAAAAAAAACTGGTTCCTTGCAAACCGGAACTGAATTTGTTTTGGTTTTTCCTTATCAAAATGGCAAAAAAGAAATTTTTTGTTCGAGTGAATGAAACATTTCAAAAGTTGTTTCGAATGGACATTTTCTAAACAAATGTTGTTTCAAATTGACATTTCATTTGCAAAATGTCATTTTGAAAGGATGTGTCAAAACGGTTTATTCTGAAAATGTTGGGGGAAAAAAAAACCATCCTGATTTTTTCCCAGTTGAAAGTCTTTGCCAAATTTAACCCAAATTCCCAAATAGTTTCAGTGCCCTGAAAAATACATTTATGGCAAATTTACTATGCTAAAAAAAAATCACACAAGTCTAGTTATAAGTAAAAGTAAGTTCAGTCATCTGAGAGAATTGGTAGAGTTTTCTCCAGGTGTGCTTCGTGAATGGTGCATATGTTGTCTGTCAGGACTGAGATACACTGGCAAGTCATCATGGGAAAAGTCAGGGTACTCTTGCCTGCAGTATGCCTGGCTCTTACTGCTATTGATCCACTTTCATGAGCCTCAAATTCACACTCAGTTTTCATGAGTACCAAATTTTCCGTCATGTAAAACGTAGGGGAAGAGAGAGAGAGAAAGAGAAAAGAATAAGGTAACAAAAAAAAAGTGACTGGTTCAAATAAATAAATGATCCTCTAAACTAAGGAGGAGAAAATCCTACAAAACTAAAATTTCCCATGAAGTTCTAGAGGTATCATTAAATTTTAAACCTGCTTGAAAAAGACTATTTATTCAGGAAGACAGAAAAAAACCCTTCTTGATACATCCTACAATGCTTTGAATCCCATCATCAAAAGCATTACTCTTGCAATGACATTGTAGCATAGAAAACACCAATTGGTTGAGGCTGTGATATCATTCCTATAAGCATTGCTCTTGGACACTCTCTCTGAGTATATTGAGGGAAACATCACCCAGAAGGGGGTGAGAGAGAGAGTGTGCTGGCCTTCAGTGGGAGCCAGGTGGGGACAGGGATGGAGAGAAGAGCCTGTCTACCACCCTATCACCTCAAAAGAGAAAGGGATTGTGCCTAATTTTATAGGGTTTTAATAGGTTTATATGGATACAATATGTATGATAATTTACAAACTTGCCAGTATAATGAAAACTGTTAAACATTTTTTACATAGGGATGTGTGAACCTATGCAAGACAGAAGAGGAAAGCCCAAATTTCAGCCACAATCTTGAAGTGAACCAATTCCCTTTTCTAGATTGAGATGGTATCTCAAACTCCTCCCCAACCCCCGAGAGGCCTGTTGGCTTCATTTAGCTAACATTCTTCTACCGTTTGCAACAAAGGTTTGGCCATATATGCTGGCTCAGTTGCTATCTTAGTCCCAATGAGTTCTGGGGCTTCCCAGCTGCTGCAGGGATGGGAGAGCACAATGTATTCTAGGACACAAGATCTAGGGCATGCCGAGATATTAAGTTTAAATATAGCCAAAATACAACATTGACAGTCAGCATTGACAGAGACACACCCTGGTCCAAATTCCCTTGCTTTAGGGCATAAAGCTGTCTTAATACAGGCTATGCCGTGCACAGGCTAACACGCTGCAGAATTGAGCTCCACAGTGACTTTCTGTGCAGGAACATGCGGCAGTGGATATGGGCAGGATGACGACATGATGCTGTTTGGGTCCATGCACTGTGCATCCATTGGTTCCTGGCCCCATGAAATAGTTGAGCAGTAGGCCACATCCCCTTTTTCCCCTGTACTATGCAGTAGCTGGCCACAGTCCACATGCCTGAGAGCTGCTATGGGATTGGGTGGATGAATCTGTTTCCCCACAGAGTATAGTTCATGCAGATAGCTATGGAAACGTTTGGACTAAGATCCAGATCACGTGCTTTAGATGATCCAAGGCTTCATTCCATGGAGTCACTGTGAAGCTTCACAAAATCAGAGAAATTCAGATAAACACCTAAACTTATCAAAGCTTATGTGAACCAAACCTTTTAACCTCTTGAACGTTGGCCATCACTATTTTCTAACTAGTATACTTGGTCTTGTGGTTACTTAGACTCAGATAAACACTTCCCCTTACCTAGGAGATTTTATACATTTATATGTTGAATCACAAAAGGAGAGTTGTCTCCAAATGTTTTAATTATTAAACTGTTAGTATAACTGAAATTGTGTGGCAAACTATAAAGTGTTTTGGTCAGTCCATTTTGTGGTCCTTAGCAATATCCTATTCAGGGCTTCTTCCTTGCAAGCACAGGTTGTACAACATACTGATTTTCTGCACAGTCACATACCTATGAAGTCCTGGATTAAACAGCAAAATATATTTATCTGTACTGCTTTGAAAAACAGTTGTTCATATAAGAGCTCATTTCAAGCCCAGGTAGCACTGAAAATTTTTAATGTGAAATGGAGAATTCAGTGAGCTATGAAGTTAATATTCATTAACCTGGCATTTCAGGATCTACAGGAGCTGTAACTCTAGTACATCTTTGGATACATATTTTATATGAAAGCAAATAGTTGTTAAATATAAGCACAGGAGGACAAAATCCACTCAAAAGGAATCATTCATAAATAATGTTTTCACATAGACAAGTGAGAAAAAGAGGTCATGTTGGGATTACCCAATCAATAATTCATGTGGTTAACGACTGAATTATCATGTCAAGCATAATGAGTAGTCATTTTAAAATGAACAATAAAGCCTTATTTTACTGCGATAATCTAAACCACCTAAGTACAAGAATCATCCTTAAAGCTAATGGACACTGCAGATAGCTTAACGTACTTACATCACTTTCATGGCCTTCTCGCAGATTGTATGTGAGATCATGCTGAATGTCTTCCACAAATTTGTGAGCATACTCCGGGTAAAGATCGAGCACTTCAAAGAGTCCTTTGAGGATAATGCATTGGAGGTCACAGTAGGTTAGAGCTTTAACATCTGCATTTGTTTTAATAACTTGGTCCTTAATTGAGAGGTTTGCTCCAATTAAATCTCCTTTACCTAAAGGAAAATAGGAAAGTTATTTCAAAAGAATAAATACTTGACTCTCCTTTGAAACTTAAAGGTCCATTTAATGTTAACTGCTAAAATATAAAGTCTGCTGCTGCTACTGCACAATTTCATTCCTAACATTTTAAAGACATCCATGATCTGATATTTAAAAGCTTTCTCGGTTTTTGCAGGTGCAATATTACTTCTGCACCTACAATTGGTGGAAGGTACAAATGCTAATCTCCAGATGTGTAACTACCATCTTGAAGGGAGCAATATAGTAATTAGCTATACAAATATAAGTGTTTTCACCAGCAATTAGTGACAGGTGCAATTTTGTGTCTGCAAAAGTAGAGGCTCATTCACAGACCCTCTGTCAGAAAGGAGGAAAACTGACAAAAGTATTTATAATCAAAAAGATGGCTCTAAGGAAGGGCTCTTTTAAATATATATATTTTTTACTTAAAATCTGCACGGTGAATGATTTGCCATGTATGGTGGCTATGTGTCATTGTATACCTTACCAGTGTATTGTTGCAAAACAGGGGATCCAGTTGAACAAAATTCCCGTCAATAAAAAAAACCAAAATTGATTCTCAAGCCGTTATACCTTCAGATATAGGCACAACTGCCTTTGAGTCGCACATGTATTAAAGGGCACAACTGATCCTGAGAGCATGGAAATTTTATGGTGAAATGTTCAGAAATATTTGTACATATAAGTAAAAGACAGTATTTCAAAGCTGAAATTCCATTCAGTTGGTAATTCCAAATGGATATTGCACTGGAATGCTTAACTTAAGAGTTAAAAAAAACAACAACAATCCACTAGAAGTTGCTTAAAGCAGATCAGTTTTGCTTTCTATTGCTACTGCATCTTCACTGTAAAGATCCAGATGTTACAAGGTTCTGTTTTCACAAGTGCCTACAGTAAACCCAGTAGGGACTGATCCATATTTACATAAGATTATGTTACACAGCTCCGACAGCATAAAAGGGCCTAAATGTATTTTAAGAATGGAATAAAGTGCCCTTAGTGTAAATGGTAATCAGGACCAATTGTGTTTATGATCAGAATGGTAAACATAATAGATACAACACCACACCAATACAAATATTTTGCTATGATTTCACTGCATTATGTTCTAATGGCAACTCAATCAAAAGCAATATAAAACTAAGCAAAATGATATGTTGACTTTGTGACTGATATCACCAGCTTTTTAGACTAGATTTTCCTGGTTATATTCCTGAGAAGGCAGGCAAGGTGTTCCAGTGTCAGCTATATAAACAAGGGCACTAGTTAAAAAGCTATTCGGAATTTACCAAAACTGCTTTCAAATATACTGAGGAAATTCCTCAGGTGTGTGAACATTTTAGTATGATGAATCTATAAACCATCTGGACTAGATCTCATAGTTTAGGACTTTTAAATATAATACCAGCTGGGAAAAAAAATACAATTTATCTTACAAGATTACTGTATATTCCTTTTCAAGAGCAAACATTGTAGACAGAATGCGGAAGACACAACTATCAAAAAAATAAAATGAGCAAGTGCAGGGTAGACCAACATTTGCCATTTAAACAGATGTCATCATATAAGTCAGTCTAAGCAGCTCTTCTCTTTTCTGATTGGAGAACAGAATTGCTTGTGTGGATTTACGTGGAGACATCTGTTTGATAATATCTCTCTGTCATTGCAGCCTTATTCACAAATTCATTTGGTTGATGGAATGATTTTTTCTCCCCAAACATTTCTGGCTAACCTTTTAAAACATAAATCTAATACGTATATTTAAATAGCATGTCATTTCAGCATTAAAATATATTTCTTTACTTAAAGACCCCATATTCATGATTATAAACTGATAATATCAAGAGGAACCAAAATAAATAGCTATACTGTATTAAATTATCTAATGTTGTATTAACTGTATTGTATTGCTAATGAAAATGTATCAAACTTGAAGACCACTCTATTGGAATTACAAGTAGAGTATAAATTATAACATTATAAAACATAATTTATAAATTAGACCAGACAATAATCCACTGTTTTAATGATGAATTTGTCTCCTGGATTACTTCACATCAACAGAGTATATTCTCATTAGGGCAATATAGGTTTGATGTATGCATCTGCTATTAGTGTTAATCAGACTTAATTGAGGAAGTTCCCATTCACTGTGATGAAACTTTCATCCACACTGTTATAACTCTGTTTTCTAATTATGATTTCATTAATTTCATGGAGAAATCCTCTAAGCCTTTGTTGTTGTCTCTATTGTGAAATGTTTTGATTAATGTTTTCAGAAATTCCTAAAAATTGAAGCATTAATGATACCTTAATTCCACTCTGGGCAACTCTTGACCTTTTGTTATATTTAAGCTTATCATTTCTCTACACCCTATTTTATAGCATTGGTTTAGCTGATCCAATAAATGCTAGCCATTTTTAAACTTCCTAATTACAAATGAGTAATGGTCTGGAGTGGCTTGGATTGTCAATTTAATGGAATTAAAGGGTTATAAAACAAAGAAATGTATTATAGTTATTTTCTTGAAAATACCTAACCCCTAAATGTATATTAATAATAAAATAAAGGAAATTCAATTATCAAGATAGAGATCAGTAATGTCAAAGGTCTAACATGGTCCTACAAAAACAGCAAGTAAAGCAGAAAGTAAATATTTGTTTTGTCTCTGTATTGTATGACTATTCAAGGCTGTGACACTTAGAAATGTAAGAATATATTCTAAAATTACAAAAGGGGCTTAACAACTCACATTAAATAATACTTTACACTTATAGCACCTTTCATCTGGAGATATCAAAGTGCTTTACAAATACTGAACTAGATAAGTCTGATGGGTCTGATCCAAAATCCACACGAGTCAATGGGAGTCTTTTCATTGACTTTAATGGGCATTGGATTGGGCCCCGTTACTGCAATTACTTGAAACATGGGGCGATTAACAGGTGACATATAGCAAACCAGTGGCTGATCCTAGAATAGAACCTATTTCCACTCTCTGCTATAGCTATTAGCTTCCTTGAAAGCTGATAGCAAAGATAAGCTTAAAAGACAAGACTGTTTTTAACTCCATAGCCTTACTAGAGATGGGTCAGGGTACCCCAGTGTTACATTGATTTGGGTTAGGGTTAGGCCATGACTTTAGGGTTGGGTTTAAAGCTGAATTATGCCTGTGGGTTGGGATTAGATTTAATGGTGCCAACATCTTGAGAGCTGTTTTCTTGAGATTTTTGCCTCGAACGATGAATTATTGTAAGATCATCACTCATGCAATTTGGGCCTCTTTTGAACTAAAAATAGGACCCTTCTAGTCTTGAATCTAACTCAGAACGAAAGGGATATTTGTGTTGCATGTATAGTAGATCTAGGGACCTGGTTTTGGCACATCTCTTATCAATATTGCTAGGACACACTCATCTATCAGTTAGCAGTGGTCTAAGTGTTCTCTGGACATGTTTGTTTATCTTTGTTAACATTTAACTTTACAGTATTGTCTGCATTAGAGGACTATTCATTTTCTTTGAAGATGTTAAACATTAACCTACCAAGAATTGCCAGCACCATGCTATCTTTCAGTACTTCCATGGAACCTGAGCACACAAAATAGATAGCCTGCAAGGCATCTCCCTGCCGCAGGAGGTACTCCCCAGGAGCACAAAAGGAGGTTTTGATATGCAGAGACAGAGACCTGAGGCAACCACGGCTGGCACACTCAAAAAGGGACAGCTGCAGAATCTCCTTGTTCAAGTGCATGGTGATGTCTGAGCGCAGCTCATCTGGAAAGTCTTTTAAAAGCTGTCCAAAAAGGGAAAATGACATTGATGTTAAGTGTAAAATAATTTATTTGACTTTTTTGCATAAATGATCTGAGTTACTAGCAATGTACACAATGCCTTTATGCTTAGGTTTTCTCTTACGCATTTATATTTAAAGTAAAATACACATTATAGAGGGCCAAATCTTGCAGTCCTTTGTTAGTTCTTACTGAGTCCTTACACAGATAAGCACCCACTGATTTCAGGGATACTTTATAATATATTAAGGGGTTTTTTGGTAATTAAAAATACATTTGTACTACAAGTTTACCTTGTGCACAAAACCCACACACAATTCTTGCAGCTTTTTGATAGAAGAAAATAAGCTATTTTGTATTATTTGTATGTTCTTTGTGGCAACAATGCCTGGCACAATGACTCCAACTAGAAATAAAACAACAAATAATTCGTGCTAGGCCTATATGGCATGGGCAGAAACAAGTGATGATAATTTTGTTGAGTTGCAATAGAGTCCTCTTAAAATGTTCATATCATGTATCGTGTGAATGGGAGATAGGCATTTTAAATAGGAAGCTGCAAATCATAGACTTTTCCCTTCCTTTGCAGCTATCAATGTATTTCCATTTAAACTGTGTGTTTAGTCATGGAGTTTTACCGTGAATATCACACCCACCCCACCCCGCCCAAGGAACCCTAACTGCAAACAGTGTTACTGTGGTCCAGTTCCTGAGATCCTTAACCAATCCTTATTCAGGCCTATATTGCCCACTTCTTTGGTAAAATCCATGGTAGTGGTTATGGGGGATAAAACCTCCATAAGGTTCCCCCTTGCAGAGTTCCCTCTATGATGTTACACTGGATGTTAGGGGGAAAAGGGAATGGTGATGAGGTGGAATGAGGTGCATGTCCAGCGCAAAACCCTGGTGAAGGCAAAGGGTGGATACTTCTTCCTAGTTTTTCCTCAGTCCCAATTCAGGCAAGCTCCCATTGTAGTTTTGAGCCTGGTTCTGATGTCAGTTTCTTAGCAGATCTAGTGCAGCAGAGGAAAATTAATAAGTACATGTTTCTGCTCATAGATGCTTTTTTCATATAGGGGTGGCATAAAAACTGATAAAACATTCTCTTTCTTCCACCAAGGCACTACAAGAATTTTTTTTTTTGGGGGGGGGGGGGAGAAGAGAGAGACAGAAAAAGTGTTTAAGTAACTTTTTGAAAGTCAATAGGAAGAAGTAACTGGCATTCGTTCCTCTGAAAATCTCCCAGTTTGTGCCTAAGTCATTTAGCACTGGTGAAAATCCCACCCCCTTGTGTTTTCTGTGTGCACCAGAAAAGAAAACTTCAAAAGGAATGTTCTGAAACCAAAATCTTCACATTTATTTCTATATTGGTTTTGGAGCTATTGAGGCTATTTTGGAGCTATTTTATAAGGACACATGTTATGATGACAATTAAATGTTCAACCGGAATGGTTTGTTCAAACAAGCATTGGGCCAAGGAAAGTCATTATATCCTATGGAGTAAAATAATAAACGATTTAGTTGAGTCATATATAAAGAAACCACCAGAATTCTCTCTCCAACTTTCACACTCATGTTACTCTTCTTCAGTAATTAGTTAACGTTAAAAAAATGTAAGAAGTAATAAGTATATTTTAGATTCAGACAGTGACTTTCAGCCTAAAGGATCCAATCATGTTTCACAACCTCTGTACAGACAACATCCATGAAATGCAGCCACCTATGTACAAAAGGTTGCAAACAGTGAAGAGAGGGTAAGGATGGAGGAAGTAGTAATTTTGGTCAAGGACAGGGAAGAAATCCCTACTCTTAGGAAAAGTGCCATGGATACTTTAACATTTGGTGCAGGACAGAAACTCCTCTGTTTCAGGGCATCATCAAAAAGACCCCTGCTGAATGGTACTTCAGTGCTTCCAAATTATGGTGGGCTTAGGTGGCCTACTGAAATTTGGATTTGTAGTTTCAGGGAGTCTGATATTTCCAAACAGATGGTTCAACAACCTACATATCCCCTCTGGGATAACAAACTCAGCTTTATTCCTTATGCACATTCTTTCTGGTGTGTGATTTCACATAAAATTTCAGAATAAAACCATCTTAACCAAAAAAACCAATTAGAACAAATCTAAGAAGCCAATGGAAGCCCCACTTTGATTATTACCTCATTGGAATCTATTCCATTATTGACAGACCAGGTGGTTTGGAAATATTCAAGCATCCTCTGCTTTAACTGCTGTGGCAGGTGATGGACCCGTATAAAGTCCTTTAGATCCTTGGTTCTTGTGTGATAAAGGGACCATCTGGAGTACATCCTCTGAATTATAGCAGTCACATTTCCGAACACCAAGGCATGCATCAAAGCTGGGGAGAACAGAAATTATGTACAACGGGATGCAATGACTTTGCAGATTATGGTTAAAATACAATATAGAAAATATTAGGACAATTTTCACAGAATCCAAGCTTTCACTTATAAATAGGCAAAATGAAGTTTTAGAGAATGCAACACCTTCTGAAACACAGAGCAGTACTTTAACAATAAAACTCTTAAGTAAATATAGCTACTCTGACAGCATGTTAACCAAACCAGAGAGGAGATAGACATGGCATTTCAGAACTTTTGTACAAAAAAAAAAAAATCTATAATATTAGGTCAGAATGGATGCTGACATGTGCTGTTATCTGACTAGAGATTTTAAAAACTTCAGGAAATAAATTTGTTTTTAAAGCCATTTACAAACTTTCTGTTAAGGCAAAGTTGCAATAAAACATTAGCATACTACATTGTACATTACTTATTACTTATTCGGGATCAGGTTAATATTAAAAGAACCTGGGCTAAAGACTCTGGCTTGCTGGGTGGGGAACCCTCCTACTTTGAGTATGATTAAAAAGGGTGACCAAATTTCTTTATATCTATCCTCTGTTTGGCACTTCTCTTGTTTAGATACTTGGTGTGAAATCTTTGGTGTGAACTGCTTTGGTGGCATTCGTGATTCAGCTGGAGCTGGTGAAGGTGGGGCAATGTCATCTGGTTCCCTCTCTGGCTCAGTCTGGGCGGGACATCTCACAAGAATAGGACAAAGAAGGTCTGGAAGTAGATGGTGGAAGCAGCAGCCATGATGGAAGCTGACATCTCATTTTTCTCATTCTTTAGGGACCTCAAAATGGACTGATGGTTGGAACAGCCCATCTCCTCATTATTTTGTCCACCAGTTAGGCCTAATTTCCAATGCACCAATTTTGGCTCATTGATTTCTGGTCCCACACTTGCTTACCAGGCATGCTCTTAACACAGTCATTGAGTTTTATCAGTAGGCCTTTCTAGCTATGTCTACATGTGTCCATGCACATGGTTGTGCCATATAACCCCCCTATTGTTCACATCTAAACTCCAGAACCACATGTCTGCAGGCAAGTGGAGGGTGAATAAGCTACCATGCCTGTCGGATATGGGTAAGTACACACCTCAGGCTGTGGCATGGCCTCGTACCCATGCCAGTCTGCACTGTGGTTGGGAGTAAGGGGAAGGTACCAGGTCTCCAGTTTCAGTTATCCTCCACCCCCGTTCCCACAATGCACTGAACTCTTTTCTTCCTCACCTTTACCCAACTGCAAAGATCCCAATCCCCCCATTTTCTTGGGTAATAGTGAGCAGTGCTGACTAAAGATAAAGTCACAGAGCTCAGCAACCAGTTGTGCTGTGGCATCATCAGGGATACTGTTCCTGACAGCTTGTATTCCATCAGTGTGTGGGATGTTTGTGCAGAGAGCCTCCACATCCATGGTGGCTACGATGGTGTTTTCTGGAAGATCACCAATGCATTGTAGTTTTCTCAGGAAATCAGTGGTGTCACGGAGATAGCTGAGAGTGCTGGTGGCATAAGGTCTGAGTAGAGAGTCGACATATCCGGACAGTCCTTCAGTGAGAGTGTTCACTTACACCAAAAAAAAAAAAATTCAGGGTGCTTCCAGTCCCAAGAGACCAGTCAATTACCCCAGGTCAATTGGTACCCTAGATCTTACACCAAAGACAATACTTGTAACCAATCCTGTAATAAACTATCTAAAGGTTTATTAACTAGGAAAAAGAAACAAGAGTTATTTACAGGTTAAAGCAGGCAAACATATGAGTCGTCATTTATGACCCCTAAAGATGACAGAGATGTAGTAATCTGCCCATTCAAAAGTCTTTTAGGGCAGACCTAGATTGACCCTGGGGATCTCTGCTTTAGTTTAGTGTCTTTGTCTCTGTGAGAGTTCAAATAGCAAGAACATAATCATTTTTCTTGTGAGGCATTTTTGTATCTTCTTCCCTCAGAAATCAAGCTGCTGGCAAGTTTCCATGCAGGTCCCTTCTTCATCGAGAGCTGGGGGTGGGGAGAATGCACTTAAGAGTCTTTGATCCTTCATCTCACACAACAGTTCATTTGCATTTAATGAACAGGATTTAATAACTTCTTGTCAGAGACCATCATGTGCATTATACAAGCCTTATTTCTGTTTGACAAGTCACAATCACAGGAGGTTTACAATACAAATGCTTGCTATCACTTTATAATATGGGGGGATAGCTAAGTGAGAAGAATACATGCAGCATCCCACACGCATTTTATAACACACTAAACACATTCTTATCAATTTAACATCTAATATTTATTTTGATAACACTAACACACAAGTAAGCAAAATTGTTTTTAGCTATGCATTTGTTAATGTTCAGTGAGACCTAGGGCCTTGAC
Source organism: Chrysemys picta bellii (assembly GCF_011386835.1). Taxonomy (NCBI): domain Eukaryota; kingdom Metazoa; phylum Chordata; order Testudines; family Emydidae; genus Chrysemys; species Chrysemys picta. The sequence continues at coordinate 70,731,457 of NC_088792.1, read as the reverse complement.
ATGAGCTCGCATCTGGTCTTCCAGCATCAAAGCACAGACACACCATAGAGAGCTTCTTGGGAATAAAGTCCCTTCTTTCTTCTTCAAGTACAATTCCCAATCTACACAGCATCCTGTGCCTTTCCTGTGTTTCCCACATTTGTATTCATGAATCTGCTTCTGTTGTCCACTAAGCTTTGAAGAACAAATGAAGAGTAACCTTTTGGGTTCACATACTCACTCTCCCCTTTTGGAAGGAAAAGTTTTGGAATATGGATACTGCCAATGGCCCATTTGGCAGAGTTTGGAAACCCCATCCTCTCAAATCCAGCTATTTCTGGAACTTTTCTTATGGTAACCATCGATAGATAGATCACAGTGTTAGTTGCCTCAGAAATCTGCAAAACCATGACCCCAACAATGGACTTTCCAATCCCAAAGTGGTTTGCAGTGGACCTATAGCTGTCTGGTGTTGCCAACTTCCATAGGGCAATACCCACTTCTGCACTGGTATGGCTTTCCTGAATCGAGCATTCTGGAACTGGAGGGTTGGTGCAAGCTCCTCACACAGTTCCATGGAGGTATGTTTCCTCATTCAGAAGTTCTGAAATCACTGCTGGGCCTCCCAGGTTTCTAAAACAACGTGATCCCACTACACTGGGCTGGTTCTCCTGCATCTGAACCGACAGTCCACTTAAGGGCATCCATGGCAATAGAGGCATTCACCACATCTTATACCATGGGAGTGAAGTGAATTGTTATGACACTGAAGGTTAGCGGTCTTCGATATGTCAGAAAGTTCTGCCCAAATTCCATCCAGCATCTCGCCGATTGCCCACTCCACTGCATAAACATTTGTCCCGTGATAAGGAGCAGGAGCAGAACCACATCATCATCCCATTGCTCCATGTCTCCCACCCCAGTGTTGCAGGGAATAACAGTGAGGGGAGATATGATCAGGAACTGCTATTGACAAATGTGTGACGGCAGGGGACAAACACCAAGAACACAAAGCAAAGCGATTCCCAGGGTGTCTCCCTGTCTGCACAGAACCTTGGGATACCACCCCTAAAATGGTAGCACTAACGTTGGCAGTGTGGACATATGTATACACAGTGTTAGACCCGTGTCCAGCACAGCATATGTGGACACTCTGTGCTTGTATGGGAAGCACGCATGAACACATACATGGTCCAGTAACTAAGTAGGCTTGCCAGTTAAACATAGCCTTTGTTTGGACTAACTCAGTCTGAGTCTCTTCTGTATCTTTTTCCCATCAAGATTTGTTACTGTGCCCTTTTATAAATTTTCATTCACTTTTTACAGTTGCGCTCAAAATTACAGAAAATGTGTAGGCCCAATTATCCCAACAGGTCTGACACACAGCTTTTTACTTGAGTGGCTTGGTAATAAAAAGACCTGAGGCAAAATTGAAAGCATGCCCACAGACATAATCTGTCTGTGTTTAGGTGTGCAGCATGCTTGTCTGTTGTGAGTGGAAGTATTTAGTTCTAGATTGCATCTACAATGGGGTACCTAATGTACCTATTTATAAATTGTTTACGAAAAAACTATTTAAGAATCTAATTACTCTATAAGAGTCTATTCTTAAGGTATATCTGTCTTCACAGCACTAGAAAGGAAGCAGAGAAAGGCTCCCCAGAGTACTGAACATGTCGGTTTATAAACAAGAAACATGGTACTGACCTTAAGTGGCAACTTAAACAGATTCCGTGGGTAAAGAGAAAGACAAGGGGAATGTGAGAAAGAAGGGATGTTTCCTTCTAGAGCTAGAGACAGACAACATATTCTCTAGTTTAGAAAAGTTTTGAAAACTGTTATAGGCTAAGAAGAGTGCAATGAAGGAACCAGTAGCTCCTTTGTTGTCAAAGGAGATTAGAGAATTAAACAAAACACAGAACCCATTTGGTGAGATTTCGTAATAAAATGTGTAATGTTTCAGAGGTGATCTGAGATGAAATCAAGGCAATACAAGCAAATCAGTAAAATGGGATGAGTATGATGTAATGGAAAGAGACAGACTGCAGAGTGAGAGAACATGTGTATGTGTGTGTATAGATAATACACACACACACACACACACAGAGAGAGAGAGAGAGAGAGAGAGAGAGAGAGAACATTAAAAAAACCAATGGTAAAAGAACATTGCTGTTGCAAAGTCAAGCAGCCAACAGTTAGGAAATGCCAAACTTAGGGTGTCCATGCATACAGTCATGTGTGTATGCCTTCTGTGTGTCTCTAATTACATGATCACATAATATTTATTTCCATGGGACCCTCAGTCAGTGCACAGGACAGAATGTTCACCATGGGCATTGGGAAAAGTGGGAGGAGGCAAGCAACCAAAATGGGCCAAATTTCAGTGGTGTTGCAACCTCGTGTACCAGGTTGCAATGCCACTCACTCAAATATGGCCCAGCTGCCCCTCCATCTTGCCAGCTGGGTAGGGGCTCCACCGTTATGGCACTCTGCTCTGGTTAGAAGCCTGGGGGGCTTTCCCCCTTGCTGCATCCCTGCTGAGTTTAGGTTTTCAAAAGTGGGGGGACATGCCCCCTCATATAAAAACTGGGGGCAGGCAATGACTCTCAACCCCGCCTCCCCACCCTGGCCATCTCCAGTGGTCATGATGGTCTCTGACTGGGTAGTTATTTAAATATTTTTTTATCATCATTCAATGTGTTGCCACAGGCCTTATTTGCTGCACACTCTTCAAACCCTTCTCTGAATTCAGAATTACTAATTTTCAAATGGACTTTTCTATGTGACTAATGAATCATCACTACAGTATTGGAAAGCTTCACAAACATGAATGAATTTACCTTCACACCACCCCTGTGAGGTGAGAGGGTGGTATTATCCCAATTTTACACATGGGGAACTGAGGCAGAAAGATTAAGGCCACAGTTCCCAAAAGTGTCCAGTAATAATGGCTGCCCTATTGCCGTGTTCTGCTGAACAAATACAGTAATAACACAATGCAATCTGTAATATATCTGGACTCGGCTGCTGAAAGCAAGTTCACCTGTCAAGAGCAGAAAGATGGATCTACTAAAGTCTAAAGATCTTACTTATCATGAAAATTCTATCTGTGCATGATCCACTTACTTTCTCCTTCAGCTCTGGGACCACATATTGCATGGAGTAAGACATTTTTATCTTTCCTATGATTATTTATCTGTCTTACACCATAATTGAAAAATTCATAAAAAATCAGTACATCAAAGCTAGCAAACAGATATAATAAAACAAGAATACAGTATAATAAAATAAAAATCAATACAGAGTAAATAATGGCTACCTTTGAAGAACAGACATTATGTAAAATTCATAAGCATCAACCAAAGTTTCATAAACCTAAGATAAGGAAGCATCTGATATAATCAATAAATATTTTTTCTCCCCCATTCTTAAGGTCATGCTTGAAAAGTGCTTACAGGAAAAAATTACAGGCTCTTCCTGTGCTGAATGTTCCCCTTTCCTTTATCTGCCAGCCTACAGAACTTTATTAATAAAGGCTAGATCTTTCTTTTCTTAATGATGTAATAAATTCACACTTTAGTCAATGATATATACTCTCCCAACTGACCTACCCTGCAGTGACACCCAGAGAACATTATTCCTTCTGCTTTTAAAAAAAAAAAAACCCACTCCATATGAAGCCAACAGATTTATTAATTAATGCCTCGCCAGGGCAAGTATCTTGCAAAATAAATAAAGTATTAATTTTCAAGACTTTAGTCATTTCATTAATGTATAGTAAAATATAAGAGCTGGGAAAATTATACACCAAAGGCACATTGAGAACCGCATTTTTTCAGACAAAAATACCTTAAGCCTTGAAACAATGTAGATGAATCTTCTTATCCTCAACAAATTCTACTGAGGTGAAGATAAGTTCCTTTGTCTACCATGTTTATTACCTCCCACTGCCCCATAACTCCACTGCCCCTCTTTGGCCTCTCTGCTGAGTCCCCTAAATAATGTCCCACATACTTAAATGTCCACAAACCTTCAGTCAAAAGTACTCTAAATCAACCTCTTCTTCCTTCTCTTCTTGACATATGCTTCCACCCAGCCCCTTCCCGAATGCAAGTTCATTCCCTCTTCTTCCAACATACCCTTGACTCAACCTGTCTTTCAGCTGCCAGTTTTCTTCTATTGCAACTGCATTATAGTCCTGAAAGAATCTGACAGTCCGTCTGCATTTCCTCAATACCCCGGTCCCCGCACACACGCACGCACACACACACACACACTGGACCCACTACCCAGGTATTAGAAAACATCCCTCAAAGTTAAACACAAGATCTGCATCTCACACCAATTAATTATTAACTCTTTGTACTGTTCTGAGAGCTAATAACTGTTTGGAGGCCTGATTCCTTGTGCCCCATCATACAGAGTTCAAATGAATCTCTCTGACTTCAGTGAAAGATAGCCATGAACTGCAGGGAGAATGAAGTCTCTTATCTTAACATGAAAAATGTCAAACTTCTGATTATTATAAAGTCTGCAAATTAAACCAACAAAAACAAACAAGCACAAGCAAAACAACACCCCCCCCCCCCCCCCGCCTCACCCCCAGCATCTGAACTGATATTTGAAATGAAAATAAGTGATATTCTTCTATCTAGGAAATAAATGGCAGTTATAGGGTTCCTTTATATTTTACCAAGGTAAGTTTTTGGAAGTTCTGCCGTCTTCATCGTCCCCTCATGGATATTTCTTTATTACCTCAATAAAAACAATCCCCCCCTGTATTCCACTACAAAAAGTTTTGTTTGACTACCTTGAATGCATGTGGAACATTTGAAGGTTAAATATTTAACCTTTTCACTATTATTCAGCATTGAAATTGTATGTTATCAATAAAATTAATTACTGTACTAACTGTAGCATTCATGAAACTGCTGGAATTAATAAGACACTGTTCCTTGTCTGACTCATTATAATTACAGCTACTTATCGCCAGGACAGTGAAAAAGAGCTGAAAATTCATCAGGCTTTTTATATTTTTATACGTCATTGCTGGATGCTGTGAATTCATAATTTACAGTGGTATTCATCATGTACCATGGTCTCTGGTGTCAAGTTTACACTGTGGAAATTTACACTGCTGAACTGACAATAAGAGTCATGAAGACTAGGCTTGGAGTGAAACTTCATTGGTGAAAATACTTACCACTAAATCTGGGACAATTAAGCTGCCAGAAAAACAATGTGCTGCACAGCGGTCTAATGGTGACTCACTTGGTTTCCCTCCACTCATGCAGAGCATCACCTTTGATTAGTATGAAATATGTATGTCAAGGCTGCTTCCCCACTTTGAACTTTAGGGTACAAATGTGGGGGCGTGCATGAAAACTTCTAAGCTTAACTACCAGCTTAGATCTGGTCCGCTGCCACCACTCCCCAAATGCTAATTCCCTTCCCTGGGTAGCCTTGAGAGACTCTTCACCAATTCCCTGGTGAATACAGATCCAAACCCCTTGGATTTTAAAACAAGGAGAAATTAACCATCCCCCTCCTTTCTCCCACCAACTCCTGGTGGATCAAGATCCAACCCCCTTGGCTCTAAAAACAAGGAAAAAAATCAATCAGGTTCTTAAAAAGAAGGATTTTAATTAAAGAAAAAGGTAAAAATCATCTCTGTAAAATCAGGAGGGAAAATAACTTTACAGGGTAATCAAACTTAAAGAGCCCAGAGGAATCCCCTCTAGCCTTAGGTTCAAAGTCACAGCAAACAGAGAAACACTCTAGCAAAAAGGTACATTTACAAGTTGAGAAAACAAAGATAAAAACTAATACGCCTTGCCTGGCTGTTTACTTACAAGTTTGAAATATGAGAGACTTGTTCAGAAAGATTTGGAGAGCCTGGATTGATGTCTTGTCCCTCTCAGTCCCAAGAGCGAACAGCCCCCAAAACAAAGAGCATAAACAAAAGCCTTCCCCCCACCAAGATTTGAAAGTATCTTGTCCCCTTATTGGTCCTTTGGGTCAGATGTCAGCCAGGTTACCTGAGCTTCTTAACCCTTTACAGGTAAAAGGATTTTGGAGTCTCTGGCCAGGAGGGATTTTATAGTATTGTACACAGGAGGGCTGTTACCCTTCCCTTTATAGTTATGACAATGTATTATGCTTTAATGTCAATATTTTTGGAGAAGAGACAAAAGTAAATGTATAAAAACCTGCAGAACTCTCTCTCCACTTTTCTCTATTACTGTCACTTATCCTGATCCAGGTATACCACATTTTGAAGATGAAACCAGTTTGGAATCTTGCAGTGAGGGTGGGTTGACTCAACAGAAATAAAGCCACTGCAATGAGCAAATATTTTTTCAACAGTAACAAACATTTATCAACATAAATCAAAAGCAGATAACAATAAGCAGACCAAATATAACAAAAACCCTTCCAGCTTTGATATTAATCTACAACAGTGATCAGGCATATTTTATTCAATATTACTGTTCCCCTTGCAATTAAAAATTGAGACCTGCAGACAATTGTTTGTTGGTTTACTATACCACAAAAAGGTTTCAGATTCATTGAATTTGCTACTGAGCTAATGAAAATGTACCATATCATGGCTCAGAAATTTCAAATGTAATCAAGGACATGGCATTTTAGGATTAGTGTTTTACTTGAATTCATTTCAAATTATAGTTTCACATTGCCTTTTTCCCCCCCTGTTCAAATTTGACTTTTTGCAAAACATTTTTACTTACCCCCAATCAGCATTGTGCAAATGGAGAAAATCTTTTCTGCATCAGTATTGGCTGAAACATTTCCAAACCCAACACTGGTGAGACTGCTGAGAGTGAAATACAGGGCAGCTATATAGGCACTTCTGATTGACGGGCCTCCTAATGTATTATTGCCATAGTAAGGAGACTCTATACGTTTCCCCAGCTCATGAAGCCAACCTGAAAAGCAAAAGAAAAAAAAAAAGTCCAATGAGAAACAGCATAATGAAAACCACAGATTCTGTAAGATAAATGTCATACTTTTTAAGATTTAGGGCATTGGATTCTACATATGATTCCAAGAATAAAATGAAAATTAAAACTCCAATTCTGCAAACACTTATAAGGTGTTTAGAGAATTATGTCCATACACAATTTGTTCTTATGCATGAGTGCATATGGTGAAAAATAGACTCCTTTATTGAAATCAAGTGTTTATTAGATGCATTCAACAGCTGTATTGGGCAAATCAAAGAATCCAATTTAGCAGAGAAAATAAAAAAAGTAATCTAATAATACTGTAGCATGAATACAACTTCCATTTCATTCTTTCCATTCATTGCTGTTTGAAAAGCTTTTTGAGCTTCTGAGAGGCAAAGCATTACTTGTTAATTATTATCATAAAGATTTTGGATCTTTATGTATACATTTCTTCTGTATAGAAGAAAAGATTCAGAAAGCCTTATAAACCAGAGTTAAGGTTTTAAAAAGATGCTGTAGTGAATCTGTTTTCTAAATTGCTCATCTAATCTTTATTTTCATTTTTGCCAAATTGAGGGACAGCTAAGCAAACCTTGAACAAAGAATCTGAATAAATGGCAGATGAGCAACACATTAAGGAAGGAGCAGAAATAAAAAAAATATTCATAGTGCCAAGTTCTGCCCTTTGGAAGATTTGCTTTTGTAGGTGGGAAATCTTCCTAGATATTCATGCACAGTGAGGGCAGTATAATATGCCTGGTATGCTGATTTCACTGTCAGAAGATCTGGGTGGGATTTCCTTTTCTGGGTTGTATTCTAAACCCTTCATGATGCTTGAATAATTATGTTAATTTACGCATGTACTGACAGTAAAAGACAGAAAGATCTATCCTTTCCACTCGCTTCATACAGATCAGTAAAACTAGGAGCTGGAGAAATTCCTTTAGACTGAAAAGCTACAAAATAGGCAATAAGCTCTAAACATGAAGTCTAACAATTGTGATAACATTTTGTGACTGTTTTGTGACTTTGTATTGGTATCTACCAGAACAGTTCAATCAAGCCTCTGAAAGCAGACTGTTCAGAGTCATTACTATTAATACGCTGGACTAGCCACAACTGCAGTCTCCCTGTTTTCTTGTGCTACCCCCTCCTCATTGCCGTGGGATGCTAGCTACTCCAAATGGAGGGAGGGAAGAGGCAGGAGAAGCATAGCTGTAGCCTTGCCACCACATCTACATAACCTAGCAGGATTATCAGGATGCATAGGTGGAAAGCACGCTGCACCTTCATAAGGTGACTGTGCAGAGTGACTTAGGCCTTGTCTACACTGGCAAGTTTCTGCGCAGTAAAGCAGCTTTCTGTGGTGTAACTCCTGAGGTGTACACAGTGCCAAGTCACTTAGGACTTGTTTACCTTACCCGCTGGATTGACGGGTAGCGATCGATCCAGCGGGGGTCGATTTATTGCATCTAGTCTAGTTGCGATTAATCGACTGCCAAGCGCTCTCCCAATTCTGGTACTCCACCAAGGCGAGAGGCACAGGTTGAGTCGATGGGAGAGCATTAGCTGTTGACTTACTGCAGTGAAGACACTGTGGTAAGTAGATCTAAGTACGTCGACTTCAGCTACATTATTCATGTAGCTGAAGTTGCGTAACTTAGATCGATTCCTCCCTCCCCCCAGTGAAGACCAGACCTTAGTGCACAGAAACTGTGCAGTTGTAGCGCTGTAAAAGAAAAAGAAAAAAACCCACCCTGATGAGAGGCGTACAGCTTTCTGCGCCAGGGCTACAGCACCGCAGTGCCAGTGTAGACACCCTGGTCGATTACAGTGCTGTGATTGGCCTCCGGGAGGTGTCCCACAATGCCTGTTCTTGGCTCCCTGGTCATCGGTTTGAACTCTACTGCCCTGCCCTCAGGTGACCAACCGTGAGCCCCACCCCTTAAATTCCTTTAGAATTTTGAAAGTCCCCTTCCTGTTTGCTCCGTGATGCGTGCAGTGGTCTCAGCGCATCTTTCCAGGTGACCATGTCTGCTCCACACACTAGGTGATCTCCAGCTTGGAGCAATGTCAAGCTGCTGGACCTCGTCAGCATTTGGGGAGAGGTAGCTGTCCAGTCCCAGCTGCGCTCCAGCCATAGGAATTATGATACCTACAGACAGATGATATGATGCATGACAGAAATGGGCAATGACCAGAACACACTGCAGTGCAGGGTCATAGTAAAGGAGCTGCAGAATGCCTACTACATGGCGCGGGAGACAAATCATTGCTCCAATGCTGTGCCCAAGAGCTGCTGGTTCTACAAAGAGTTGGATGCAATACTCGTTGGCAACCCCACTTCCACTGCGAAGGCCACTGTCGAGAGTGCCAGTCGAGAGTGGACCAAGCCAGGAGGAGGAAATCTTGGACAAGGATGTGGAGGGGGAGAGGGACCCAGAGGCAAAGGATGACTTGGATGTCAGAGATGCATGCAGCCAGGAGCTCTTTTCTACCCCAGAGGAGGCTAGCCAGTCACAGCTGTCGGAGCTTGGCGAAGCGAAAACAGGAGAGGAAGCCCCTGATAAGTGGATTTGATTTTGGGAATTGCTGAAGCGAGTTTTTGGGGGCTGGAGGTTTGCAGAAAGCAGGCTTGTGTCTGTATGATGCACGTACCACCACATGCCTAGTCTGAGCGGCGGAACAGGGTGTTGACTCACTCCCTCACTTCACGGGAATCTGCCTGAGAGATCTCCACCAAACTCTCTTGGAGATACTGGGCAATCCACTGCTGCAGGTTCTTTGGCAAAACTGCTTTGTTTCTTGCCCTATTAAGGGTAACTTTCCCACGCCACTCTGCCGTCACTGGGGGGGGTGGATGACCATTGCTGCACACAGGCGAGCTGCATAAAGGCCAGGGCGGAAGCCACAGTCTTGGAGAAGATCCTCCCTTGATTCACTGCTCACCCTCAGCAGCGAGATATCTTCCATAATGAACACAGCCTGTGGAAAATGGCAGGACAGTAATGATTATAAGGCCCCCCCTACAGTGCTGGCTGTCCCCAAGAGCCACGTGCCCAGTGGGCAGCACAGTCCTGGAACACTGATTTCCTCTGCCCCCGTGGCTACTCACCATTTTGGGGTCTTGTGCTTGCCTGGAGTCACCCAGTTAGTGACAGGTATGTGAATAGTGGCTGTGTTTTAAATCACTGAATCAGTGGTCCGTGTGTTGCAAACAATACTGCTTCTGTAAAATGTTGCATTTTGGCTTCACAGATATGATTCTGGGAGCCCAGCCTCCCTCTTTGTTATCGCTGGCTGAACGGCTGCGCAGAATTAGAAAGTGGCCACGGAAAACTAAAGAGGACTTTCTGCGTGATGTCATGATCAGGAAGCCCATTGTTGCAAAACCATCCATGATGTCCTGCACATTGCTCAGAGTAACAGTGCTGCATAGCAGGAGGTGATTAACGGCCTTGTACACTTGCATGACAATGGCTCCCATGTTGGATTTCCCAACTCCAAATTAATTCCTGACTGACCAGTAGCAATCCACCCACTTCTCTACTGTCATTGAGGCTCTCATTTTGGTGTCCCTGTGCTGGAGGGCTGGGGAAAGTTCTGCACACAAATCCAGGAGTGTGTCCTTGCACGTGGAAAATGTCTGCAACCACTGCTCATCATCCCAAACCTGCATGGCAATGCGATCCCACCAGTTGGTGCTGTTTCTTGGGCCCAGAATTGGCACTCCATCATCTCCAGCTGCTCCGTGAGTGCCACCAGCAACCTTAAATTGTTTCTCTCTCTGTCCCACAGCAATCTAGCCTCCAAGGAATTGTTACGTCCCCCGTGGCTCCTCTTGTACCTCTGCAAATCCTTCAGGATCAAGTGCCTGTGCTTGCAATGCTCATGACAATAGTGCAGAGGTGTGCAGGCTTCATGTGTCTGTCACAGGTTGTGGACAGCAAGGAGGGATGCATGATCTTGTAGGGATTTTGAAAAGAGGTGCAAAATATTATGAGATGCAGATGAAATTATGGGATGGAAAGCACTGCATTATGAGAAGTTGACCCTAGGATCCCGGTCACCCCAGCAGGACTCATTTCAGCCCCATGAGGCATTGCAAAAACTTTCCAAAACACCCTGCACTGGATGGTGGTGAGTTTCACAGTAGGATACCTACCCACAGTGTACTGCACTCTGCACCGATACAAGCACTGCTGGTGAGGAGATGCACCGCTGACACAAGGAGCATGGTGTGCACATGCACAAGCGATGTAATAACTGCAGTGGCTGTATGGCGATGTAACTTAGGTCGACGTAATTTTATAGCATAGATATGTCCTTAGTATTCTTTGGTGAGCAACTTTCAGCACATCCACCTTGTCGTTATTAGGACCCATCCTTGGCGAAGGCCTTAGAACGCCAAACTTTTTGAAACACTGCTATTCAGGTTTTCCTAGACTTCTCCAAATATTCCTTACAGAATCCAAAAAGTCAAAGCACATCAAACACTTCTCAACCCCACTATCCTGCCTTCCAGTGAATCTATGATTAGTTAGCCCAGGAAATAGAAAATAATAATGAGAAAGTGCATCACTGCCAAAATGACATCTCTGAGGCATCTTTCCAGGCTTTAGAGGACTCAGCTGGATGTTTCCTAAATATCACACTGATCTTCAAAAGCAATACTACCATGTGTGTATGTTAGATAGTGTGCATTATCAGTGCTATACAAGGAAAATATAAGTTACTTAATGAAACTGATAGAACAGAATCTTAGAAAATCACATTCATTATAGTGAACTTTTCTATCACACTTAGGATCAGATCCTGCAGCCCTTACTTGCAGGCATTAGTATCAGTCCCTTAATAAGTGCACAAAGGAGATATGGATGCATTAAGTTCATATAGCAAATAAATCTTGTGGTTGTAGAAGCAAAAGTACATTGACTTACTTTTTCACATTAACACATTAAAGTAAGTTAAATAATAAAATCTCTACATTGTCCTATTACAACAAATAAATTATTAGTGCCATTAGTAATTAATATTAGTAGGACATCAGATAAAAATATTTTTTTTTGCATGGTCTTAGTTTTATTCAGCATCCAGCAGTATATGGGAATATATTAATGCGCAGTAACTCAAGTTAACTGTGAATGTGACAGTTATGGAATTAAACACAGACTTTGGAGAATCAGCATTTGTCCCTTCTTAAAATAGCTTACTCTGATTCATCTAAGTCGTGCTTTTAAAAAAACACATAACTAACTTTATCTGATAGCTTGATTGGGTGTGAAATACAGTAAGTACAGAGAGTATGCACAAAAATCATATAAAGATCTTTAGATGACAAATAAGGCTCGGGAAGGTTGCAATATTGGCCTTGAGGAGTGTAAGAAAGCACTTAGAGGGCAAGAGGAAGCATCAGAGATCTAGGTGCAGCCAAGTGATTACTGCAGAAGTGAAAGGAAGTGTCAAAAAGCAGCAAGAAACATCAGCAAAGGAGTGAGAATCAATCAGGGTGTGTAGCGATGCGGCGACTCACTGGTGCAGCGCCTCCTGCTGGATGTCCAGGGAATTAGGTCTCCAACCTCTGGAGCGCCCTCTGTTGGCCAGTGTCTCACCTGTCGCTGGCCCCCATATCCCTCCTGGACCCTGGTGCCCTTTCCCTTGGGGGCTGCCTCCTGGCAGTACCCCCACAGTCTCTGGGTCTCCCCTCCCAGGGGAACCCCCAACCCCCTATCCCCACCTCGCCTCAGTATATGGCTACTGCCAGTCACCGTCAAGCCCCCACTCACTGGAGCGGACTGCAGTGTACACGCCATTCATCACTGGCAAAGGGGGGTTGGACCTGCTGCCTTTGCCTACCCCAAGCTACCCCTCTGTAGCCACAGTACCTGTTCTGGCCTCTATCAAGGCCTGTAGCCTGGGGGTTCCCCAGGCTGGAGCTCCCCAGCTCCTCTAGACTTTCCACCAGCCCTGCTCCACTCTAGGTACCTTTGTCAGCTCCTAGGCAGCCAGGCTTGTCTCCCTCAAGAGCTAGAGGGAGAGTCCTACAGCTCCTGGCTTTTCCTGGCCTTTATAAGGCCAGTTATGGTCTGATTGGGGCATGGCCCCAGCTGTGGCTGTTTCCCCAATCAGTCAAGGCTTGCTGCTCTCCCTAGCTGCAGCCCTCACGCAGCCTCAGCCCTGTCCCTGGGGCTGATTTCAAGCCCTTCAGGGCAGGAGCGGGTGACCACCCCGCTACAAGGTGGTAGAGGAGTGTGACCATGTGGTCTCCCAGCATGCACCTTCCCTCCCCCGTGACGTGGATCAATATGGCAGTGGCTTCTGTACTCCTCTCCGGCAGGGAAAGTAGCGCTAAAATCGACCTTGCTGGGTCGAATTTGGGGTAGTACGGACGCAAATCAACGTTATTGGCCTCCGGGAGCTATCCCAGAGTGCTCCAATGTGACCATTCTGGAAAGCGGTTTCAGAATGGTCATCAAAAAAGGTATTGTCTTTTCTTTTTACCAATCTTTGGAGAGGTTCTTCTTGTCTTCATGAGTTTGGTGAGGGGTTGCTTAACTAATTTCCTAATTATTATAAATTATCTATAGTCAAATGGCTACTTATATCTGTAATCCGTTATAGCATCATATGGCATTGATATATTTATACATAAAACATCTTACTATTCTCATAACAGTGGTATCAGGCAGTTATCATATGAAGGTTTGTGTTTAGATACAAAATATTTGCAAATATACAAGTGAAAAGAAACATATGCCATCTTATGCATTTGAGAAACGACAAAGGTCTTCACCTTTAAGTAACCAATATAATCTGTAAAACATATCCCACCATAAATGTTCTCCAGATTGAAAGAACAGATTCTTAGTGTGTTTACAAGGAAATCAATCTCAATAAGCATATTTCTATAATTCATTCTGTAGGTTTAACCTAAGGTGGTTCTTTCCAAAAAGGAGGGCTAAAAGATCCACTTTTATTAGTTGGTTTATAGTTCTGATAACACACCCTCAGCATTACTTCTTTTTAGAATTTCTGAATGAAAACACCCTCCCATCCTTTACACAACCAAGATTCTTTCTCAAACATAAACTATCTTACAAAGTCTGTTTTCTTGAAAAAAAAAATCATATTGATACCAAGCGGATATCTTATACAAGAGGGATTTGTCCTGTTCTTTGATGAGGCGCTCTGATGGATTTGTTTGTTTTGAACAAATGGTTTCTAGATTTACAACCTACCATTGCAGTATATTCATAATTCCTAATTACAGACTCAAATATTCTATACAAAGCATGAAACACAATATCTCTTATATACATCTTTCAAAACCTAATATTAAAGAAAATAGTATTGAGTGTTAAAGCAAAATAGAAATTATACAGCTGCATTCCATAGACTGTATAAACACACTTGGAGATAATAAACTTGGCTCTATAACCAAAAAGAGGTTACCTTTCTGACATTTGCTTGTTCTTGGGAGACAAAAAGCAAAGCCTTTGGTATTTCTTTGATGAGTTTGAACATTTTGTAACATAACTAGCTAAACATTATATGTATTGTTATATATTCAAGCATCCTGGCTATAACATACTTGTAGCTATATCTTAATATTCAGTAAAGACACAAATATGCAACAACCTTTATAAAAGTTATAGTAATTTTATTTATCTTATTTTTGCATCAATATGGATGTGTGTCTCTCTCACAACACCGTCATGTAATGATGTGGGTAATTATAGGCATGTCAGTCTGATGTTGATTCTAGGCAAGATAATGGAGCGGCTGATATGGGACTTGATTGATAAAGAATTAAAAGAGGGTAATATAATTAATGCCAATAAACATGGGTTTATGGAAACATAGATCCTGACAGATTAACTTTATATCTTTGTTTGGTGAAATTGCAAGTTTGGTTGATGAAGGTAACAGGATTGATGTAATATACACCTCTACCCCGATATAACACTGTCCTAGGGAGCCAAAAAATCTTACCGCATTATAGGTGAAACCGCGTTATATTGAACTTGCTTTGATCCACCAGAGCGCACAGCCCCACCCCCCGGAGTGCTGCTTTACCGCTTTATATCCAAATTTGTGTTATATCGGGTCGCGTTATATCGGGGTAGAGGTGTACTTAGACTTCTCTAAAGCATTTGACTTAGTACCTCACAACATTTTGATTAAAAAACTAGAACAATATAAAATTAACATGGCACACACTAAATGGATTAAAAGCTGGCTAAATGATAGGTCTCAAAATTGTAAACAGGGAAAACTGTAATTGTAAATGGGGAATCATCACTGAGTGGGCATGTTTCTATTGGGATCCCGCAGGGATTGGTTCTTGGTCCTATGCTATGTAACACTTGTATCAATGACCTGGGTGAAAACAAAATCATCACTGATAAAATTTGCAGATGACAAAAATTGGGGGAGTGGTAAATAGTGAAGAGGATGATACAGAGAGACATAGATCTCTTGATAAACTGGCACAAGCAGGCAATATGTGTTTTTAATATGGCTTAATGTAAATGTACACATCTAGGAACAAAGAATGTAGGCCATACTTACAGGAAAATGCATTCTATGCTGAGCAGCAGTGACTGAAAAAATATTGGGGGTCCTGGTGTATACTCAGCAGAATATGAGTTTCCAGTGTAATGTTGTGACCAAAAGAGTTAATACAGTCCTGCGATGCTTAAACATGAGAATCTCCATCAGGAAGTAGAGAGGTTATTTTACCTCAGTATTATGCACTGGTGTGACCCTTGCTGGAATACTGCTTACAGTTCTGGTGGCCACAATTCAAGAAGGATGTTGATAAATTGGAGCCATGAGAATGATTAAAAGATTAGAAAACATGACTTATATTGACTGACTCAAGAAGCTCAATCTATCTAGCTTAAAGAGAAAGTTAAGGGATGACTTGATTACAGTCTGTAAGTACCTACATCAGGAATAAATATTTGATAATGGGCTCTTCAGTCTAGTAGAGAGAACCATACCATGATCCACTGGCTGGAAGCCGAAGCTTGAAAAATTTAGAGTGAAAATCAGGTGCACATTTTAAACAGTGAGAGTAGTTAACCATTGGAACAATTTACGCTCATGGTGGAGTCTCCATCATTGGCAATTTTAAAATCAAGATTAGATGTTTTTCTAAAAGATACATTCTAGGAATTATTTGGGGGAAGTTCTATGACCTGTGTCATAGATGATCACATTGGCCCCTTCTGGCTTTGTAATCTGTGAATCTATGTATGATTTTATATATGCGGATAATAATAGTTACATTATACATACACATACTGCATAACAGAGTGACTATTCCACATACTCTGTGGTAAGTTTATCTAAAAAGCAGTACTTCCCCATGATCATATATGTAAATACAATCTGGGATAATGTTGTAGGAGAAAAATATCTTTCCTGAGAATATTATAAACTGTACTGCAAAACTGGCTGGAAAACTGGTTTCCCAGTTCATGAGTATTTGAGATTTCAAAAAAAAAAAAATCCCATTTTGCATTGGGACAAAACCAAGATGTTTGAAAATATTTCATAAGAAAATGAGACAACGAGAGTGCATGCTGTCACCCTGGTTTGAGACCAATCTTCAAATATAGCAGAGCAGGGACTTGAACCCATGTCTCCAATATACAAACTCACTTTCTGTCTTTGACTCATTTTGACTAGCAATTTCATCCTGGAGTCAAGAAATATTTCCTGACAAAAGTTTCATTAAAATTGGGACATTCCTGCAAAAAGTGTTGGTTTTGATGAATCAGCATTTTCTGATGAAAAGCTGTTTCGTCAAAAAATTCCTGACCAGCTCTCCTCTACAAGTTCCCAGCCTCAGCAGTCCCCTTTTTCTGAATACTCAGTTACCCTTCCTCTCTCACAACTCTTGCCTCCTCCCATGTTACAAATGCAGAAGTTTCTCATATGCTGTCCTCCTCTAATGCCTCCACTTGCTCAGGTGACCCCATCCATCTCCTGATCTCCCTCACACTCTGTCTCAACCCTTCCCCTCCCTTATACTCCTCTTTAACCTCTCACTCTCCCATGGCTCAGTCACAAATCTTAGTAGTTTGTTATGAAACATCAGTTAATATTATACAGCTAGAAATTATGGAGAACAAATGGCAAACAAAACAAACAAAAAACCCTAAAAAAACTCCAAAGCAAAAATACTAGAAAAATAGGAATTAAGCATTAATCACCTCATAAAAATACTTTACAGTAGTAATACAGAAGGTGCTGTATGTCTGCTGATGTGTAAGGAGCAGACAGTTTGAGGTCATCCTGGCAAAAAAAGACTAGCTGAGAGAAAATGGATTGCATAACCGGACCGCATTTTTTAATGGAAGTAAATTTAATTCCTGAGAGCAGTGCTCGCTCCCACTGTCACAACCTATGATCACTGTTGTAGGCCTGCTTCCTACCTCCAATTTAGATCTACTGAAGGACATCGATGAGCTGAAGGGAGCTCACTGGGGCTTGTAGGATCCCCTTGTTAACAGAGCTGCCCGCTGGACCCTGTAAAGGAGAACCACAGCTTTCATTATTTAAAAAGAGTGTGGATGAAATCCTGGTCCAACTGAAGTCAAGGGCAAAACTCCCATTGACTTTTATGGGGCCAAGATTTCACCCTATATCTTTAGGCTCTTTCCATGCAAAGTTTGCCTTGAAAAAATAAACTCCAATGCAAAACATTTGCTAAGATGGAAAGGAATACTCAGCTGGGCTCCACTTCTGTAACAGTCAGCTCTTAGCAAGGTAAACAGTTCCAAACTTTTCAATCTCTTGTCATAAGCGTGTTTCTATGTCCCAATCATTACCATGAACCATTTGTTTATGACCCTCACCTTTACTTGTGCTATATCTAGTTTGAGGTGGGGTAACCAGAACTGCACATTGTTTTCCAGATAAGGCACATCATTTATATAATTACATCACAATTGGATGCACTGGGAGAGTGTAATTTAAAAGGACTGAACATGAGGCAAGGAGTCAGTTGGCATGCATAATAAATAAAAGGTACGTGGCAGTTTCTTTTTCAATCACTACATAGCGCAAGACTGATTTAGAGGGAAAGTTAAACTGGAGAAACTTTAGTATAAAGTTCAATAGACACATCTGTAAAGGCTTCATTGCAATAAAGTAGGGTTAGAATTAATCTACTCCCATCTGTCTTCTGTTAACCCACTTTCCTAGACAAAATTTTTTTTTAAACTACAGGGGAAAAAAAACCCGACAAAGGGAAGACATCTGAAGGGCTTGTCTACGTGCCGGGGTAATGCACACTGTGGGGGTGTGATTTTAAGCACTAATGTGGTTTGCATAAATCAGTCCATGTAGACCTTGCTGGTGCATGCTAAAGATTCCCTAATGCACTTTAAAAGTGTCTATGAGCTAAGATGTGAAAAAATGATCTAAGTTATATCTGTTCTTATCAGTTAATGTACAACACATTAGGGTGCTTTAGAAATCACACCCCCATAGAACGCATTACTTTTGGTGTAGACAAGCCCTTAGTTTTCTTTAAGTATTAAAAAAAATCCTGTTAAAGTATATTAAATCCATTCATAATAGAGTTTATGCTAACAATAGGCTTATTCACAGTTGTGTGTATTTTAGAGACATGTAAATAGCTTAAACTGTACATTCAAAATATGTCATACGGGAGGCAGCTAATGACTTAGGGGACTGGTGATGACTAAGAAATTGATATGAGCCTTTTATACTTACATTGTCAATAGCATCTAGACCAATTCGGGTGTAAAATTTTGGCGTCCCTATGTGGAATGAGTTTGGTCCTGTTCTCAATGATACGTGTCCACATCACCAAACTTACCATTGCAATAAACATTACTTGGCACCTTGTTGACATCTCAACAAAAACACCCGCATACACAGACACACACACACACACACAGCACACACACACACAGGTATTTGGGATGGGCATGGAGAGGAACAATACTATGATTCCTAGAAGTACTCCTCCCAGCTCAACTGTTGAGGCACACTGGTCTGGCGCGATGGAAAAACTTGCTTCGCCTCTCTAGGGCTTTCAACCATATACATTCCATAAATTCTAACTATACACAGCTATGCAAATGCACTCCTGACCTCCATGGACATAGATGTCTATCAAGGAGTGGCGCCAACAAAGGAGAAGACTCGATTTAAGGAAGCCAGGGAGGGAGTGGTGGGGATGGCCAGGAAAAAAGTGGGGTGTAGAAAAGGAATCCCACTGTTGCCTGGATCCTCTACCCTGCACAAATGACTTTTACTAGACATTTCAAGTGCAGTTGTAAGTGCAGCACTTAGATACTAATGTGAAGGATGGTTTAGAAAACTAGAGCTGGACAAATTTGCTGGATGGGTCTCTATATTGTAAATAAAAGCAACACACAAATCTTTGTTATGGAACGAAGAAGGGAATATGATCTTTTTTCTGCATGTAAATATTTTGTGTTACTTTTCTATTAAGTAGCTAAAATTCTGGAAAAAAAAACAGTTAATGCACAAGAAGTTTGACATTTCAGATTTAAGATGCGCATCTGTTTAAATGCCAGTGCATACACTAAAATAAAACCTCAAATCATCTGAACTACAAATGCCATATGTCATTACCAACTCTATTTGACATTACAAACAGCATGCTTCAGGGAGTTGTTATGGATCTTGTCACTGTCATCATTTACCAACATTTTTAAAATTAAAAATGGAGGCTCTGCAGTTATTGGTTCAGAACAAACTTGTCAGAAACAGAGTTTGATGAGAACACCTTCTTTCCAAAATTACAAATGAGGATTTATCAGCAGCAAATGCTAGGATTATTATTGTTATAATGGAAGTTAAGTGTACCCTACAGAGGACTAGATTCAATAATAGTGCCATTTAGCTTCCACAGCACAGAAGTTGGATAGAATTTTTATTGAATCTCTTCCCAAATTAGCAACTGAAACAAGAGATGGGCCTGAGCCAAAACTCAAAGTACAAGCAGCTACTAATGCTGGGGACATCTGGACCCAAACTTTGCTTCTAGCTCATTTCTCTATGATGTGCCAAATCAAAACTGGGCCCCACTGAAGTCAATGAAAGTTTTGCCATTGATTTCAATGGGGCCATAATTTCATTCTCAGACTTGAGAAAATGTGGATCTTTATTCATATCTGAACTTCACAGCTTGCATGGGTGGTAGGCCAGATTAAAAAAAAAATATCCCAGGGTGTTTTCCAAAAAAACACCCACCTCTGGCTGGAGCTTTATTTTCCATCTTTTGAAACTGGCTCAGCCACTGTTTCTCAGATTCTATCCCAAGTAAAACACAGTTGCATAAGAAACAAAAACAAAACAAAAATGGGTTACTTGCCCATAACTTCTTGGCCTCTTCCAAGCCTTTCTGTAGTGTGGTAGAAGGGTGCTGCTTATATAGTCCCCTTAAATCCCAGCATACTTTGCTATGACTACTGTCACTGTTACTTGGGAGATGCTTGTTAGCAAACCCTACTCTCCCGTACCTCCATGAGAGACTGACTGGGAACTAACTGGATCCAGTTTTGTCCCTCACTATTAAAGGCACAGGAGTTCTAGTGCATCCACCTCATGGAATTTAGGTTTCAGGCCCTAAAAACAGAACCAGCAGTTTTCCCAAACTGCCTCTCTGTTTCTCAGTGAACTTGCCCTACACAAGCATGGTTCCTGAAACAGCATAGTACTGGCCCCACAGTATATATTATACCTACACGCAGCTATATGAAGACTAAACAATCTAAACTATCAAATAGGTTTGTATTGATACAACACATTTGTGCAGAATTTGAGAACCATTCGACTGTACTGGAATATAGAAATGAAAATGCCATGCAAAGGTTGCAATAGGTTTTAAACCACATCTTCCAAGGAAGGTGGCTCCCATTACATCAGCAAAGAGCCATTTATTTTCAGAGAATAAAATTAGTTACAGTTTGATCCCAAGGGAAAGATCCTGGTTAGCAACATTTAAGTAGTCAATAGAAGTAGCTCAGTAATGAATTAAGCTATCTTTGTAAACCAGGTACCAATTAGAGATAATGGAAAATTTTACACAATGCATAATAAGAGAAAGGTTAGCAAGTGGTTATAAAGACAGAGAAAAGTAACTGGTTGGAATAAGGAGAATTCTTCTGAGAGAAGGTACCTTTACTCTCTGAGCATTAGCATTATCTCTTGGAAATAAATAGAATCTCAAAACCATTATAAAAATAATTCTGTAAACTCACAGACCAAGTCATAACAAAATTATTGATTCTATTGTTCTGACTGGAAATGCAGTTTTCCTGGCAAACAAATATTTAATCATCATATTGGTTCAAAAACAAGAGGTGCTCAAGGGATCTTAAAACAAGAAAGATTCTAAGCTCCTATTCTAATGTTGCTGATAACAAAGACAGCTGAATCTACAGCAATGCCAAAAACCTGATAACAATTGAGCCTTATAGGCACAAAACTGAACTCTCAATGGACGCTAAGAAGTTTGCAAATATCACAGACTGTAAGAAAGAAACAAAGTTTTTAAATTCCCAAGTCCTATTGAAGTTAATGGCAAAACTCCCATAAATTTCAATGGGGCCGGGATTTCATTTCCTGTCTTTAACCGGATAGGGGTTTGAAAATAATTGAGGTATTCACTTTGGAAGGTGAAACAATTTAGCCACAGGGGAGCTACTGTTTATCATGTAAGAGACTTGGAATCCTCATGAGTGAAGGCAATGAGGTGTAATGGCAATTCCTTTATGTTGGGTATTGGTATGTCAGGTGCTTCTAAAGCGAGTCAAAGCAGTTGTGCTAGTCTGAGATATTTCCGTTAACACAGTAACATTTCACTAGAAAAAGAATGAAAAAAAGATGAATTTGTTTGAACATATGATTGGTCAAGGTGGAGTTTTGCTATTCCTCCACCTAACCCAATGGATTATAGCACCAAGGTAAAGGAATTATCAACAGCTGCCCTTATTTCCTGTAAGGGCAAATCCAAGAAGATTTGTATCAGGACTAATCATTTTGCTTCATTCATCATTAGGATCACATTCCCAGTTGGTGAACTTATTATTAGTCACAGAGTCCTGTGGCACCTTTAAGACTAACAGATGTATTGGAGCTTTCGTGGGTGAATACCCACTTCGTCAGACGCATGACTGAAATCTGTTAGTGTTAAAGGTGCCACAGGACTCTCTGTTGCTTTTTACAGATCCAGACTAACACGGCTACCCCTCTGATACTTATTATTAGTCTAAATCCTGACCCTCTTGTGCTTGGGCATAAGGGAAAGTTTTGTACCTTACTTGTGTGTATGGTGACTTTGCACTGGCTTGACCAACCTTATGAGGGCTGGCTCTGCAGTTGCTCCAAGGTTTGAACCCATAATGCTTCTGGAGGTGATGGAGAGTTTATGTAAATGAGATACTCACAAATTTCCCCCTCTCTCTCTACCTGGCACAGATCTTCTCTCTTTCTCCCACAAGGCTATCTTTATCCTCATGAATTTGCCATGGGGAAGAAGAGGAAATTGGGTAGGGAGGAAAATATCCCCTATGAGTCGAGATATGCGGCAGTCTCAGGAGTGTGACCCTTGACCACAGGGCTCAAAGTCTCTAATGTCACTTTGTCCCTGCTGTGGTAGAGGAACTCAGGCCAAGATGGGTCCATCTTGTCGGACAGCTCCTTTTTGGGACTGTGGGCCAGCTGTACAGGCTGTGGGTTGTTCTGCTCATTCCATCTCCTTTGAGGAGTCACTTCCCCACTGACATATAGGACTGAAAATGCAGTTTTCATGGCACAGTGACAGAGTGCTGTTATCAGTTTCAACTTGGGCTCTATGGAAACCAGCACCCTGGTCACTTAGAACACCCAGGGCACTGGGTGTGATTAAGATAGAAGAGAACACTTTTGCCTGCTGCTAGCCCAACAAGCTAATGAGGTAATTAGCTCACCAGCTGGAGAACCCAGGAAGGAAAGGAGGCAGTATAAAAAGCTAAACCAGGGAGCAAGAAAGGTGATCTACATAATTGCTGCTATGTTGTGATGTACCGGGGGCAAGGATGACAAAGATACTTGAAGGTACTCTGGTGGACTGTGTATACTGGTTAATTCACCCAAAGGGCTTAACCGAGTTTCCAGGAGCTGAAGGGAGAGTCTATTGACAGGCACACAACTAATTTTCAATATTAAACACAAGGAATCCAAACAGCCTTCTAGCTCTTTTGGTTATATTAAAGATGAAGAAGCAAAACATCCTTCAATTGTCCCACAACAGAGCTCCATATTAAATTGGGGGCTGTCCCATAATGGGAGACAGTCTATAATCTATGGACTTCATGCATCCTAAAAGCCATCTCAGCAGGTCTATGAAATACTTTTCTATTGATATTTTATAATGTAGTAATTCTTTGCACACCTATGCTTACTGTAGGTAGCAGCTACAGTATAAATGACAAGTGCTTACACATCCTTGCAAAACTAGTCCACAAGTCCTATCAGTCTCGTTGATCAAGAAGTAGATAAATATAGAAGAGAAATGTACCAGAAAGTCTTCCTTTCTATAAGGAGAATACATGCCTCTTTTCAACAGTAATTTTTCAGGTGTGTACATTTAGGACACACAAGAGATCAGGATTTTAGTCTTGGCTCTTCCACTTACTTTTACAAGTCACTTGATTTCTCTCTGTCTCCCCATCTGTAGGATTAGGATAATTATATTGCCACCTTTTTAGGAATATTATAGTTAGTTATTATAAAGTGCTATATAAGTACTAAGCATATTTATAAAGTTTTATCAATGAAAAATGGTTTATATATGCTTCCAACATCAATAATTGGTTGGTATGGGCACAAGTTTCCTTTTGGTGTTGGAAACTTTTAAAAATTATTTATCCCACTTTGCCCATGTGGAGTTTTGTTTCTGTTTTGTTTTTATAAATGAGAAGAAATTATTAACTTTAAAAAGTTCACTATTTGTATGTTACCTCATATATAATTCATATAAGCTTTAGATAGCAGTAACTACTGACCTAATCAGACAAATAATCAAGGAAGTGAGACTATGGACAGATGATTAGCAATAGATAGTTTCCTTGTAGATTATTGACATGATACAGACACTGGTGTGCTGAGACAACTGTCTATATTGCTGACCAATATTGTTTCATTCTGTCTATATTGATCTGCTGTGTCTTGTTTTATACATAGACTGTAAACTCCTTGGGGCAGGGACCGTCTTTTTGTTGTGTATTTGTACAGCGCCTAGCACAGTAGGTTGCTAGTCCATGATTGGGGCTCCTAGGCACCAAAACAAATAATAATAATAATAAAGATGATGATGATGAACTAGATAATGATTTTCCTCTCTGATGTTCAAAAACCATTTTCATTACAAATATTAGTGGCTTGGTCTGTTATTCATAAATTACCCTATAAAGGTACATGGAATTTAACCATCAGCAAAGCCCATGCAACATAAGAACATAACATAAGAACAGCCATACTGGGTCAGATCAAAGGTCCATCTAGCCCAGTATCCTGTCTTCTGACAGTGGCCAATGCCAGGTGCCCCAGAGGGAATGAACAGAACAGATAATCATCAAGTGATCCATCCCCTATTGCCCATTCTCAGCTTCTGGCAAACAGAGGCTAGAGACACCATCCCTGTCCATCCTGGCGAATAGCCATTGATGGACATATACTCCATGAACTTATCTAGTTCTTTTTTGAACCCTGTTATCGTCTTGGCCTTCACAACATCCTCTGCAAGGAGTTCCACAGGTTCACTGTGTGTTGTGTGAAAAAATACTTCCTTTTGTTTGTTTTAAATCTGCTGTCTATTGATTTCATTTGTTGACACCTAGTTCTTGTATTAGAAACAGAAAGACAGAACTCTGAAAAACTACAAGTGTCCACTTTCTGGCCATTCATATAAGAATGACAGCAGAAACCACCTTTAACTTTGCGAAATGAAATTATAGGGGAAGCCAGCAGAGACCACTACATTTAGACTGACGAACACTTTCTACTATAAAAGATTTTTGCAACTTTGTTTTGAGAAGTTTTAACACCTATATTGTTTGCAGAAGACCTTTGAAATCTGCCAGGAACAAAACCTTGGCGCTTTTAAAGTGCATTTCACGCGACCCATGAAATTCCATTCAGGTTGGGCTGAATTATAAACTACTGAAATTCACCATTTCTCCTCTCACTTGTGTGCCTCAGGAATATTTTGGCAGCCTGTTGAAAAAAATAACTGACCATGACCATTCTAAGGCTAGGACCATATCCCTACCAAAACAGCAGCAACACACTGCATTGGAAACACCTGACAGTCCATGGCGCAGTAGTAGCTGTGGGGGAGTGTTAGGGCAGGATAACCCCTCTACCAACCTGCACACCCCAGTTCCAGCACATAGCTCCAGCATCCCATCCTTCCCACATCCTCAGGCACATCACATGGAGATGGGGGAAGAAAGAGCAGGCTGGGCTCCCCCGTTAAATCCCACAACAGCTCATCCTCCCTACTCTAGGGATACCACATGGGGTAGAATGAGGGAGAGCAGGAAGAGAGAGTCCTGGAATGGGCTCCTCTCATCCTCCTCCGGGGACCCAGCACATGGCACTGGTGGGCAATCCCCCAATATGTGACAGCAGTCTTCTCGTGCTATCAACCTAATCCTATAGATCATACGGTAGAAACCTCTGCTGCAGTGCTGAAAGGGTTCAAACCCTCATGATGGTGGGCGGTCCTCATAACTGTGCAGAATAGATTTTGTTTTTACCTTTTTATTTTATGTAATTTGTAGAGATACTTTGTTTTTAAAAAGACTACATGAAAATAAAGTTGTTTAGATTGCAGAGTCCAGTACTTGGAAGTTAGCAAATGCCATCTTTATGGTTGCCACCACAACCTTCATTCTGCCTGTTTGTGCATTATGCTACAGTCTTTAGTTTCATGAGCACATACTATTTTTCCACAGGACTCCTGTCTCATGCAGCGTTGCACTTCCTAACATTTTAGTGCTTGACTTTGCAACCTAAATAACTTTATTATAATGTAGTGTCGTGTGTGCTGTTTTAAATAAATAAGACAAGGCTGAAAAGTATTGGGCGTTTTGGAAATCCACAGCACATGTCTTTTCACAGTGTGTTATATCTTCATACCCAAAGAGCAAAACAGGTACTTTCATTGTAAAGGAAGACTTTATTTAAACTTAAGGAAAACAAAACAAGAACAAAAACACACACCACAGAAAAAGAACAAATACAATTAAAGTGTCCATAAGAAAGCATAGTGTATATTTAAAGCTGCAATTCTGAGCATAACATAACCACTGTATTTGCAGGCTTGACAATGTTCTTAATAACTTAGAAGGTATAGGATAATGAAAATAAAGGTATGACTGTTTCAAGCTGTACAAACTTCTGTAAGACATTTGAGTGCTTTGAGATCTACTGATGAATGGTGATTTATAACAGCTAGATATTACTATTATTGTTGTTATGGTATTATTGCACAGCTCTACTAGTGTAGGAGTTTTCTGAAGTGCTGCACTATTACAACCCTAGCTATATCTAATTTGTCATAGAAACAAATAATAGCTTTGCAATTAACATCCTGATATAACTATTAGCAATCAAAATAAATGTAAGAAAAGAGCTTGAGCATTTTCTGTGGCCTATGGGCAATGAACAGATTTCTGAAAAATACTGTAGAATATCATTTGATTTTACGTTACTATATTAAAGATTTTCCATTTTGTTAGCAGGAACACTTCTTCCTTTACCAAGTACCTGGTATAATAAGAGGACAGAGAGGAAGAGAGAAGGATGAATCAATAGCAAGAAAGCAGATATAAAAGGCACATGTCTGTTCTAAAAATTCAGTTAGGAAAAAAAATGTGTGAATATGGGCACTGGTCCATACCATATGCAGCAGACGTAGGAAAGTAGAGAGAGAGAGAGAGACTGGAAGGAGGTCAGAAACAGGTGCCCCATTGAGGGGAACTCCAACTGATATCTCAGGAGGTAAGCTAGCAGATTGCCTATGAGGCAATACAACCTACTATTGATAAAGCATATGAAAATGGATGCAAAATACAGAAAAAACATGCTGTGGTCTGCCCAGACTTGTGCTGGACTTGAAACGTTTTAACATGTAGGGGTCAGACCAAGAGTTATGAAGACTAAGGCAATATAGAGTTGGCAAATTCCCAATCCCAGCACAGCCTTCCATTACACTGAAGTGTTCCTAGAACTGTACAAAACTCTCCAAGCTACAGTGCTTGAGGGCTGAAAAGTGTCTGATGTGATTTTTCACTCACTGAGCAGCTTTTGCACACTATCTGCAAGTTTTAATAAATCCCTGAGTGTTCAATATAAACCCCATGCAGTGTTTCTATTACAGAAGAGACCTGGAGAAATCACAGGGCTATTTTAGCTCTTGTTCCTTCTCCAACCAATGGTGCAAAATGTATTTTGCCAGTTAGACAGGCAGAACCACAGGATATCAACACATAAATGAGACAATGGTGTTTGGAGGAGGGATTTAAATTTATTAGGAACTGGGGAACCTTTTGGGAAAGGTGAAGCCTATACAGCAAGGATGGACTCCACCTAATCCAAAACATAACCAGATTGCTAGCTTGTAAAATTAAAAAAGGTTGTAGAGGAGTTTTTAAATTAAGGGCTGGGGAGGAGGGGTAATATGGAGATATGGAGGAGCACAATCCCTTGACAGATACATCCCTTAGGGGAGGATTTATTAAAAGAATATGTTCAGTTTCTATCTCTATGGATAGAAATTCCATTATTGAATAGTAAGTACATAGCAGTAGGAATCGACTACCTGACCAGGATGGTAACCGTGATTGTAAAATGCTCAGGGAGATTAGAGAGGCTACAAAGGCAGAAAACCCAACAATAATGGGGGAATTCAACTAGCCCCATATTGACTGGGAGCATGTCACCTCAGGATGGGATGCAGAGATAAAATTTCTAGACACCATTAACGACTGCTTCTTAGAGCAGCTAGTTCTGGAATCCACAAGGGGAGAGCCGATTCATGATTTAGTCCTAAGTGGTGCACAGGATCTGATCTAAGAGGTGAATATAGCTGAAACACTTGGTAATAGTGACCATAATATAATTAAATTGAACATCCTATGGGGGGGAAATACCAAAGAAACCCACCACAGTAACATTTAACTTCAAAAAGAACTACACAAAAAAAGAGAAGGCTAATGAAATAGAAATTAAAAAGGAACAGTCACAAGGGTGAAATGCCTGCAAACTGTTTTTAAAAACACCACAATAGAGGCTCCAACTAGATGTATACCTCAAAAAAAAAAAAAAAAAAAAAAAGTAACAGGACAAAAAAGAAAATGCCATCATGACTAAACAGAGTAAAAGAGGCGGTTAGAGGCAAAGACATTTTTTAAAAACTGGAAATCAGACCCTACTGAGGAAAACAGAAAGTAGCACACACTGGCAAGTCAAGTGTAAAAGTAAAGTGTAAAATTAAACAGGCCAAAAAAAGAATCTGAAGAGCAAATAGCAAAATATACAAAAACTAACAGGAAAAACCTTTAAGTACATCAGAAGCAGGAAGTCTGTCAAATGATCGCTGGGGCCATTGGATGATCGAGAGGCTAAAGGAGCATTTAAGGAAGATAAGGCCATTGCAGAGAAGCTAAATGAATTCTTTGCATTGATCTTCATGCAGAGGATGTGAGAGAAATTCCCACACCTGAGCCATTCTTTTTAGGTAACAAATCTGAGGATCTGTCCCAGATAGAGGTGTCAATAGAGGACGTTTAGGAACAAATTTATAAATTAAACAGATAAGTTACCAAGACCAGATGGTATTTACTCAAGAGTTCTGAAAGAACTAAAATATTAAATTGCAGAACTATTAACCGTGGTATGTAACCGATTGCTTAAGTCAGCCTCTATACCAGATGACTGCAGGATAGCTAATGTGATGCTGATTTTTAAAAAAAGGCTCCAGCAGAGACAGTCCTGGCAATTGCAGGCCAGTAAGCCTAACATCAGTACCAGCAGAGGTGAAAGTAAGCCAGTACTTACTGGTATGGCGTACCGGTAAGAGCCAGTTTCCCATATCGGGGCAGCCCGGCTTCCCCAGGGGGCGATTTAAAGCCCGAGGCCCTTTAAATTGCCACCAGAGCCCCACTTCTGGAGCCCTGGGGTAGGGCTGCGGGGCTCTGGGGGCTATTTAAAAAGACTGGGGCTCCTGTTGCTTCTTCCCCGGCCCTTTAAATAGCTGCCGGAGCCCCACAGCCACTACTCCAGGGCTCCGGCAGCTATTTAAAAGGCCGTGGTGGTATAAGCAGGGGAGCCCCGGGCCCTATAAATAGCCCCAGGAGGCCCGGGCTGCTGCTGCTACTCCAGTGGGGGGGGGGGGCACTTACCTTACAGGGTGGGCTGGGGCTGGCTCTGACTCCCTCAGCCACGCCCCTTCCACCCTAGGCTCTGCCCCTTCTCAGGGCCAGAGCTGGCCCCAGCGTACAGGTAAGTCACTGGACTTACTTTCACCCCTGAATACCAGGCAAATGGGTTGAAAGTATACTAAAGAACAGAATTGTCAGACACATAGATGAATACGATATATTGGGGAAAAGTCAACACAGCTTTTGTAAAGGGAAATCATCCCTCACAAATCTATTAGAATTCTTTAAGGGAGTCAACAAGTATGTGGACAAGGGTGTTCTAGTCAATATTGTGTACTTGGACTTTCAGAAAGCCTTTGACAAAGTCCCAAACCAAAGGGTCTTAAGCAAAGTAAGGAGTCATGGGATAAAACAGAAGGTCCTCTCAAAGATCAATAGCTGGTTAAAAGACAGGAAATAGGGTAGGAATAAATGGTCAGTTTTCACAGTGGAGACAAATAAATGGTGAGGGCTCTGCAAATATCTGTGACGGGACCAGTGCTGTTCAACATATTCATACGTAATCTGGAAAAATGGCTCAACGGTGAGATTTCAACGTTTGCAGACGATACAAAATTACTCAAGATAGTCAAGTCCAAAGCTGACTGTGAAGAATTACAAAGAGATTTCACAAAGCTGAGTGACTGGGCACCAAAATGACAGATGAAAGTGATGAAAGATTTTGGAATAATTGAGGATAGTTCTCTGAAAACATCTGCTAAATGTGCAATGGGAGTCAAAAGAGCTAACAATGTTAGGAGCCATTAGGAAAGGGATAGATAAGACAGGAAATATCATAATGTCACTATATAAATCCATGGTACTCCTACACCTTGAATAATGCATACAGTTTTGGTTCCCCCATCACAAAAAAGCTACATTAGAATTGGAAAAGTATAGAGAAGGACAACAAAAAATTATTAGGGGTATGGAACATCTTCCATATGAGGAGAAATTAAAAAAAAAATACTGGGACTCTTCAGCTGGAAAAGAGACAACTGAGGGGAGATCTGATAGAGGTCTATAAAATCATTACTAGTGTGGAGGAAGTCAATAGGAAAGTGTTATTTACGCCTTCATATTACACAAGAACCCGGGGTTACCCAATTAAATTAATGTGCAGCAGGTTTAAAACAAATATAAGTCCTTCTTCGCCCACACAATGTACAGTGAGAACCTGTGGAAACCATTTCCAGGGATGTTGTGAAAGCCAAAAGTGTAATTGGGTTCAAAAAATAATTAGATAAGTTCATGGAGGATGAGATCATCAATGGCTATTAGCAAAGATGGCCATGGATGCAGCCCCATGCTCTGGGTGTTCCTAAACCTCTGAAGATGGGCCTGGATGACAGGGGATGGATCACTTGATAAATTGCCTTGTTCTGTTCACTCCTTCTGAGGTATCTGGCACAAACCACTATCGGAAGACACGATAATGGGCTAGATGGACCATTGGTCTGACCCAGTATGGCCATTCTTATGTTCTTAATTCTTCACTCCAGTTTGCACTGAGGATCTCTATTTCCTGTGCAGCAATTGCTCCAGACAAGGTATTCCCACTGATGTCAACAGGGATTGCTTTGAGGAATGAACAGACAAATATGCAAGTCATCTGCAGTGCACATCACACATGATTTTTAATTGTGATGCATATCACCAAAGACAAGGACTACATCCAGGTACCATGATTTCTTCGACAAAAAAATGTTAGCAACTACATAAAAAGGCTGAACACTTTTCTCTCAGGCCTTCTGCATTGGCAGGACTGATCTTTCTACTCTCAACCTAAGCTTGAATGATTCATTGAGCTCTGGAAAGTGAATTAACAATTTTGAAATTTTACAGACTGTATCTATAGATCACACTATATCTCACTAGAACTCTGTATTTTTTCTTTTACAACATTTCCCCAAAATAAAATAGCTTTGGTTAACATTAGGTATATATATCCTCCCTACACAGAGCAGAAATCACAGCTGCCTTGAGTCTGTTAAAAATGTATAGGCCTAGCTAAAATAAAATTTAAAAGGAAAACTATCCAAGGTGGCTTCACTTGTCTTCATTTCTTCCAAGTCCTATTTTTACTTATCTTGCATGCTTTTACTCCCTGCTGGACTATTGGAGTGTTAACATTTCAGTATCTGAATTGTCTGCCCAGATGAGAGCAGTAAAGTGCATTAAAATTTGCTTAAGAAACTGGTGGTGCAGCTTCAACAGTTGTCATCCAAAGTATGATCGTATTAAACAGATTTAGCCTGGGTCAAAAAGGCCAACATGGTCCAAGTTTTGCCTACAATAGTTTTAACCCTTGGACAAAAGGCCCTTTTCACAACTAGGAAGAAACATTTTTCAGCTGTGAAAACTGCTTTTCATTAGCACAAAACCCTATAATTTTTCAGACTTAAGAGGGAACAGCAAAAAGTAGAATACTTGCTCATTTTACTTTTGGGATAAGCATTTTTTTATAGCACTACATGTGAAGAAAAACATTTAGTGTAATGTATGCAATATAGCTGGTCCAAAACTGGAATTTCCATCCCATAGGAAATGCCGACATTTCAACATGTGTTTTCATTTTGAATTGGGATGAAAAGTCAAAACATCAATATCTATATATATATTGCATAATGGAAAGCTCCACAATTTTTTGATTTGGAAATGTTGTAACAATTCAGCTTGGTTTAACACTGAACTCTGTCCATTTGAACCACTGTGGTGCCTCATGGGAACTGTAATTCAGATGCTTCATGTCCCCGTTCTCCTCTAGGGGCTGGGCTCCCTGGGTGGACTGGATCTCAGAGGATGTAGCTCAATCATGGAACTCCCATGATTCATTGCAGTGGTTCAACCAGAGAGGAGACCATGATGCATAATGAGAGATATAGTCCAGCCAGATGGCCCATACAGGAGAAAAAGGAGAATTGGAGCATGAGACACTTGAACTTTAACTCTCATGATGGACCAGGGCAGTTCAAACTTTCACAGCTTAATAATGAACTCACCCAAAATCAAATGTTTCTACTGGGTTCAACAAATGGAAATATTTTGATTCAGGACAATCCCACCCACAGTGAAATATTTCATTTCAATTTTCCCAATGGAGATTCAAAAAATTTCAGCAAAATTAAAATTTTCCCACAGAAATTTTTGATTTTGCGGAAACTGAATTATCTGTCAAAAAAAAATGATGGAAAATTCCTGATTATTTTTCATTTGTAGCAGTACTTTGAGAATGATGATGATTTTTTAAAATCTTTTATGAGTAGGATATGTCAGATACAAGGAAAGCAGAAACTTGGATCCAAAGTGGGCCTCAACATGGCCCGCATTTGTGAACATGGAGCTTTGTGCATTCAGAACTCACCTATATACTAGCAGCTGCACACACTGGTGAGTGGATCTGCATATGTAAAAATCCATTTGTTGTATTAAGATTTTTGTGTGTGAATTCTAGCAGCGTGGCACACAAGTGATAGATTCTGTAAAAATAAATAGAGGATGGATTTTGATGAAAGAATCAGAGGAACTTCCCCTCCCTTGTAGTACTTACTAAAAAGTGTAGTCCAGTCAACTTCAATGGGATTATTCATATGAGCTAGTATTTCTCAACCTGAGTAAGCACTTCTCAACCTGAGTAAGTGTGGCAGAATCAAGCCCTATGTTTTTAGACAGATATTTGGAAGAAATATCAACAGAAATTAATTTTCTCAATTTTTTCATGTTTTGTGTTAGAACTTTTCTTTGCAAAAATGATTTGATAATCCAGATCTGACATCTGACAACATTTCAAAGCAACTGACTGAGTGGAAAAAAATAAAATATTACTTACCATGGCACTGATTTCAATGATTGAAAGACTGGGAATGGAGGGTGGATTTTTCCTGAATTAACAATGTATTCCAGTCAATGCATCAGGTGCACAATATGCAATATATTGAAATACTAACTATTTATGATGGGAGAAACTCAACAGGATTGGAGATCAAGTTCAGATGATGATTGCCCAAACTTCCTTTGTTTGATAGCTGTGCTGGAAAATTCTCCAGAATAGATGTTTTCATGAAATTTCCAGCACTTCCTGTTCCAATCGTCTCAGAAATGTCTTAAAATTAGCCTTTATCATGGTATTATGATACTTTCTTTTATTCCCCCCAACATTTTTGAAACCCACTAAATAAAACTTAAAAATATTGAGGAGATGGGTGTTGCCAAAAGCTTACAAAGTTTAAGAATGATTTGTGATTGGTTAAGTTTTGAGATGATTGTCTTTCATTCTAACCA
Organism: Chrysemys picta bellii; assembly: GCF_011386835.1. NCBI lineage: Eukaryota > Metazoa > Chordata > Testudines > Emydidae > Chrysemys > Chrysemys picta. The sequence continues at coordinate 70,697,748 of NC_088792.1, read as the reverse complement.
TTTAAGTACCACCAACTATTCACATACCATTATACGGGGGTTAATCAATTTGCTATAAAACTGAAGAGGATAATCTGAACTGGTTGGTTAAATTTGTAAGCAACTGGAGTCCCAAAAATTTCACAAGAATTGGAATTGGCAAGTGTTTCTTTCATACATTAATTTGGAAAAGAATTTGCAGTCAGATGAACTCATCCTTTTCTTTTCCTAGACATCAGAAATAGACAAGCAAGCAGATGTATGTACATCCCACACAACAAAGGAACTTTAATGGGATCACCCCAAGTCACTAGAGAGCCTTGATACATTTTCTTCAATTGAAGAAGCCACTGCTCAGTGAGATATAATTATATCTTTTATTCCTCTTCTTAAAGATGCTTCACAAAAATTAGAAAGGACTGCAACTTCAACATAACAGATATTGTCGTCACTGGTAAGATAATGGTGAATTTAAAATTAAATACAATGAATGCACTAGAGCAGAGATTTAAATTAAGAATTCAGAGGCAGAGATCAGACTGAGCTAAAGTTCTGACAATGGCTAGTGAATGACATACTGTATATTTAGTCAAGAGTGTAGTTCTTCTCCTGCTAGGAGTCATAATCCTACACATGCCAACTCTAATTAGCATGTGTGTGTGCATGAGGCGGTCAAGTCAGCTCTAATTGTGGCTTGTTTAACCTGAGCATTTAAAGAGCTGACCTCTTCCAATGAGGAAGCTTTTCAAGATATCCCACTTTGAAATGGCTGAAGTACTCCTTCAGTAACTTTGTTTTAGGTTGATTGTGCTTCCCCCCTTTTTAGAAATCATTCAGTCCAGAATCACACTGGTATGAAGAGAAGTTTACAGACGTTACCATAAAACTATAGCTACACCATGATTTAAACTGAGTTGCCAAATTCTGCACCGACTCACACCCTGCCCAAGCCCAGTGGGTCCCACAGCCCAGGATTTGGCCCCAAATCTTAACTAGAATACACAGTTATGGGTGGAGAGTCTTGAGCATTCAGAGTTGCTCTTGTTGGCACAGGAGAGAACCCATTTAGTTCTATAAATGTGATCAAAAATATATCGAGACTTAAGAGAAAAAAATATAAAAAAAAACTTGAAGCTGCAAAACTAGAAGAATGACTGACCCACATGTGCGACATTTCATCAACATCAGGCTTAGTTTGGTGTGTGTTCACTTCTATAACCAACCAAATCAAAGGCAAGATTGTCACTTACACTTATGTGGTCAGACAGGACAGCATTCGGCGTAAAACCCCTCACAATGCCCTGTGTGGTCTGCCTGGATTGTGACAGCGCACAGGGTTAGGGAGAGCAAGCTTCCCATAGCTGCTATTCCTGCTCAGAGTAAAATGATCATGATAGGGCAGGGAGTGAGTGGAGCCTTGGCTTTGCCTCCCCATCATGCCTGCCAATGTGATGGAGGCAGTAAGTTGCAGTCTTTTCAGGGCAGCAGTAATTTACTTCCTCATGGGAGCAAGGATGGGGATCAGGATAGGACTGTGACTCAATCACAATTTCTTCCTAGGGCTTCTCCTAGGAGGACGTAGCTATGCATGGCCTCATACTCAGGGTAAGAGTTGGTCATAATCTAGCCTAAGCATTATATTATTTATATTATTGATATATATATATCAATCACACACACACTTACTTCATACATTGGATACTTACTAAAACTAAATTAAAACTAATTTTTTGTATAGGCCCTGATCCTGCAATTAGATCCGTGAGGGCAGATCCCATGTCTATGGGACTTGGGTGTAAGGGTCTGTCTATACAGGATCAGAGTCGAACAAGTGCAGTTTTGTCAACTATCTTGATTTTATCACAAGTCTTGTAACAGTTGGTATTTTTCTTAAAGCCCTAGTTCCTGGAGCCCTATGATTCCATGACAGCTTCAGTATTTTCTTTCTTTCTTAAAAAGTAAGCTTCTAGTCTTCATAGTTGTTAAGAAAAGCTTGAAAACATGAACACCCTCCCCCCCCCCCAAGAACTGTATTTTAAAAATTTCATGATGGGGGACTGGCTCATGCTTTTCAAATGCTTGGAGTTGGCAATACTGCTAATGTCACTTACAGAAAATAATTTTAATAAGTAACCAACAGCAGGATCAGGGCCTAAGTCTGTACAGAAACACAGCAGGAATAATCAGCAGGAATAATAATTAATAGTTATTCATTAGGGCACTACGTAAGGATGAGCATAGGCGCCATCAAATCCTGAGATCTAATCTGAGCTCTGGTACATGCTCCCCACTGTGGTCTCTGGCAAGCCATTTAACTTCTCTGCTTCAGTTTTGTTACATACATTGAGAAGTATGTTATTTACTTCATTATACAATGTTGTGAGGATTAATTAAGATTTGTACAACACAGTGAAGGTGTAAGGAATGTTAAGTATTAATTGTTACCATCCCAGCTTCCACATTTCTTTGGTCATGTACCGAGAGTAACAGTACTGCTGTTTTTCTAACTTGGCTTTTATCATACCACTGAGCCTGCTGTGTCATCTCTCAGATTACTAGGAGATTTTAATTAATATGCTAAAACTCAACATAAAAGTGAAAAACTAGCAGCTTTGTATATCTCCGGTTTTGCAAACACCTAAAAAATAGCCTTTCCTCCGAAAGAAGTGTAACGTGAGTTTATCCTAGATAGGTGTGCAAGTGACTCAAGAGCCTGCTCACAAGGATAGCTTCAAAACACATCCCCAGAGCTTCTGACAAGATTGTTGGTAACCGCAAAAGAAATAATGAAAAGAATGATGAATGCCTCAAGTTTCTTTGCATCAGCCTGGGAAAACCTTCCAAGCATTAAAAACCTAGCTAAGCCACTAAACTCTGGATATGATATTTGATAATTATCATGATGAATATTCCAGCTCCACAGCTGACTTCAGAAATACTGACAGAATTTAGACAAACTATGCACAGAACAAGTTCAGCATGGAGAGTTTTATACTGCAACCTTGTAACATAAGCGCAAATAGAATAGTCCAAAACCTTCCAGAGCTTTACTGTTACGGAGTCAAACATAATCGTCACAAAAGTAACAAAAACTACTTATCCAGTATAAATCAGAAAAGAGAATAAAGATAATTTCTTGAAAGAAGCGTGAATAATTAAATAAGTTTGAATGAAAGAGGTTTTTTGAATCCTTTCCAAAGGAGGCAAATTTGACATTTTTTCCATTTAAATATAGGTGTTCTAAGTTGGTGCTGATAATAAATCATCCATGACTACAGTATTATAAGTGTTACTGTAGGTGAGCTAATAAAAAGTTGTTGCTGAAGTTATGGCTGACGGAGGGAGAACTGCTCAAGACTGTTACATAAATTATACTTGACAGCTTTGACTATCTAAGAGAAGCAGCATCCTGACTTTTGGCTGCCTACTAATCTGCTCACTGTATATTCACGGTAGTCCAGTTTCAACAGATCATACAGTTCTCATAGGGTGAATGCATTTAGCAACAAGAAACATTTTCAGTACTGTCTGTTTCTTGTACAGCCAGGTCTAAAAGGCACTTCTGATAGCTGGTAAGAACATGAAGGGTGCTAACTCAGCATGGACTAATTCAAAGCAGGCAATAAAGGCTCTGTGCCTTATTCTGATTTCAGTTAAACCTGTGGAAATGAGAAGCAATGCCAGTGAAGTCAGTGAAATCACACTGGTGTAAGTGAGATCAGAATGAGAGCCTCTATTCTGTGCTAGCTAACTGAAAAACTTATTTGTGCAGAAAATCATGCCATGTCTCACGGAGATGGCTGCCTCACCAAAGGGACTGAATGATGGAAACAATACAAAAGGAAAATGCAAGGGATTTAAGTAGCAAGGAATCAAAAGAGGAAAAAGGAACATAACACTATCTCAAGTGCTGATTGAACTGTAAATGATCAGCCCAGTAGCTATGCTTTATCAGGCAATAAAGTCAAACTGCACAATGACTAAAGAACAACTGCTTTCTTGTCTGGTGAAGGCTGCAAGACTTGCTCAGGTGAGGGTCTCAAGTCCTAGACAAGAAGGCTCAGGTTGTATCACTTTCTCATATCCCATATTGAGTGGGATCCCGCAGGGATCTGTCCTGGTCCGGTTCTATTCAGTATCTACATAAACGATTTGGAAAACGGCACAGAGAGTGCACTTATAAAGTTTGCAGATGACATCAAGCTGGGAGGGATAGCAAGGGTTTTGGAGGATAGGATTAGAATTCAAAATGATTGTGACAAACTGGAGAAATAGTCTGAAATGTATAGGATGAAATTCAATAAGGGCAATCTCAAAGTACTACACTCAGGAAGGAATAATCAAATTGCACAAACACAAAATGGGAAAGGACTGCCTAGGAAGGAATACTGCAGAAAAGGATCTGAGGGTTTACAGTGGATTATAAATGAAGTGCGTCAACAATACAATGCTGTTGCAAACGAACATCATTCTGGGATATATTGGCAGGAGTGTTGTAAGCAAGACACTAAAAGTAATTCTTCACTTTACTCAGCACTGATAAGGCCTCAACTGGAGTACTGGGCACCACACTTTGGGAAGATGTGGACAAATTGGAGAAAGTCAAAAGAAGAGAAACATCATGATTAAAGGTCTAGAAAACTTGACCTACATGGAAAGATTGAAAAAATTGAGTTTGTTTAGTCTGGAGAAGAGAAGACTGAGAGGGGACACGATGATAGTCTTCAAGTACGTAAAAGGTTGTTATAAAGAGGAAGGTGATAAATTGTTCTCCTTAACCACTGAGGACAGGACAAGCAGTAATGGGCTGAAATTGAAGCAAGAGAAATTTAAGTTAGACATTAGGAAAAAACTTCCTAACTGTAATGGTAGTTAAGAACAGGAACAAGTTACCTAGAGAGTTTGTGGAATCTCCATCATTGGAGGTTTTTAAGAACTGGTCAGACAAACACCTGTCAGGGATGGTCTAGATCAAGAGTGCCCATCCTATGATCTGTGGGCCATACATGGCCCATCAGAGCATTTCAGAAGGTCCACAGCCTGCTTCAACACAATATACTAACAGCTGATTCGTTAGCATTTTGTCATGTTTATATCATTGTCATTTACAAAAGTGTGTAAATAGACAAGACTGTACATAGAAACAAGCTGAACTTAAAATATAAATCAATACAGGTGACTTTAAATCTTATTAAAATACATGGAATCCATTTGGCACACACAAGGTTGCGCTCAGGTTTATGTGGCCTTCCTGTGTAATAAAGTTGGGCACCACTGGTCTAGATAATACTTAGTCCTGCCTCAGTGCAGGAGACTGGACTAGATGATCTATCACGAGTCCCTTCCAGTCCTAAATTTCTATGATTTCAATAATTTCTATGTCAATCAGTAAAAACCTCATTAATACTAGAGCTGAATAAGTAATCTTAGGGCCAGACTGTGCCTATCTTACTCACATTGGTAGATAGTTACTCACACTGAAGACAACAGAGGTCAGTCTACTCCTATAATTGCTCCCCTGTCTGCAGACAGGAACCACAGCCTACCCCCTCATGAAAAATCAACTCCTTTTTCTTCTCATAACCGAATGGCAAAATTCTTGAATTTATTATTTTAAATTCTTTGCAATGGGAACTTTGCCTGAATAAGGGCAAAGAACTGAGGAAGAACTTCATGATTTGGCTTAATAAGAACACAGCGCACACACTTTTCTGCTTTGCGTATTTTCATTGGAAGCACTTTATCATTCCCCTCTCCCTAATCCAAATGCAAATTAAGTACCTGGTTTGTTTAAATTAGCCAAAGAAACAGATACATGGGCCCCATGCATGTCCCACTGACCTCAATGGTATGGGATCAGGGTTATGATGTATATCTGTTAGCACAACTAGGTCCTAAGTAATAGTTACAATATTACAGCCTAAAAATTTTAGAGCATCATCAAAACCTCAGTCTTTATTCTGTGTTGAAAGCTTTCTGAGGAAACACTAAACATGGTAAGGAAGTTGATAAAAGAAACATGATCTGATAAAACACGTCTATGTATAAAAACAAAGAATCACTAATTTTTGTCCCTCCTCCAACCAAAGCCATCTTTTTCTTTCAGCTGCTAGATGCAATACCATGAATCCAGAGGGGCTTTTCAGCTACAAGGCACTTGCTACCACAGCTAACTGGAGAAGAAAAAACCTGCTTCTAGGGAGGAGACATGTTCTTTTGTAAACAAACAGCAGAATAAAGATATATATACTGTACATCTTTCTCAAAATACTGGCTTAGGGCCTGATCCAAAGCCCACTAGAGTCCATAGAAAGATTTTCATTGCCTTCAGTGGGCTTTGGATCACAGCCATCTTTAAGAACTGAGTGTCTAGTTGTGGTTTTAATTGTATCGAATAAAATGGTAATGGTAAAATGCGATTGGCAGATTAGGTACAAAAACGAAGGGCCAGGTTCTGCCACCCTTACCTGCATTAAGCAGTACCTTAACTAGCAAGTAGTGCTATTGAAATCAGGGGAACTCTTAATGGAGTAAGGTATTAGCTAATATGAGCAAGTGTCAGAATTGGGCTCTAAATAAATGTGGACTCTCATCCTTTATAAAACAGGAGGAGAAGCTCCTCATTACTACGGACCTGCTCTTGCGACTCATAACTTATGCTAAGTTGTATCCTACTTAGAGAGTGTTCTCCTTGATTGTATTTAAATCCCAGCATGTTTTGAGGTAAAATATGATGCAGATGTATAAATTAACAAGACAAACTCTGCTTCACTAGTGAGTCCTGTTTACCATGGACCCAACTCTATCATGCTTATAATAATTACCCTGGGACTATTCACAGGGTAACTCAATGACATAAATAAGAGGCTACACAAACATGAACGGAAATTCATACTGTATTGCTGTTTGAGACACTCTGTGGTTCCAGTCCTTCGGTTCAGCTCAGTTGTACTCTCAGGAAGAAGGTGTCTCTATGACATCTTTATCCTCTCCCAATCCTTGGGGCTTCCAGGGGCAAGTGTGGCCCCAGGTGTCAGGTAAAGCAGCCTCAAGATTGTTCTAGGTTATGGCTCCAAGTTGCATCTGGAGATTGCCGGTGTGCTGCAGAGCTCCAGCCAAACTCTTTCCACCTCCTCCACATACGTCCCTTATCTGGGGAGATGGGGTGGCATAGGGCTGGATGCATTGCTTTTACAACACTTGTGGATTCCCTTGCATTATGGGTAATTTTAGTCTGCTTGAATCAGCTTTATACTGTCTGTAGTCAAGTGGAGCGCCTACCACTGAGCCGCAGGGGGAGGGACCACTCTCTAAACCCAGGTGGGCAGAGCCAGGCAATGCTTGCCCCTCCCACCCAAAGTCAAGAGGTGGGACAGGAAGTATAAAGGGCGAGTCCTGGAGCTCAGTTGGGCTGTAGCCGTCAGAGGAAACAGACACCTTCTGCCCACTTCCGAGCCTGGAGACCGAAGGGGAGCTCCGCCAAGCTGAGGACTGGCCAGAGTGGCTGGAGTCGCCAGCAGACCGAGACATTGAGGAGTCGCTGGGACGGCCACTGGCTACCAATCCTGAGGAGTCGGAGGACACTCAATGGATCCAGTACAACCTGAGAGGAGGGTAGGAAGTGGCCCAGGGGTAGCTGACCTCAGTCTGGCTGCATCGCTGCCTAACCTGCAGTTAGCGTGTTGCAGCTGGATTCCCCACTGACCCAGTGGTGGAACACTCCACCACTGTTAGGGCCCTGGCCTGGGGTCCAGTGGAGTCGGGTGGGCCCAGGTCCACCTACCCCCTGCCATCCCACCTCTGGGTTGGTAGCCTCCCATCTCTAGGCCAAAAGGCCCGCATTTGTCAGCCATCTGCCGGAGCTAGGATGCCTGACCCTTTGCTTCTCTGTCCTGATAACAGGCCAGAGCCAGACTGTTTGTTGCCCCGCCCTGCCTGAAGGTCTGGGTCCAGAGACTCTTTTGCTGCACTGCCCTGACTACAGCCAGAGCCATTGATAGCAGAGCCCTGAACAAATTTCCTGACTGTGGGCGATGTCCATTGATGAAGTGAGGCAAGGCAGCTTCCCACTGAGCCAGAGCGGGAGGACCACCGCTAACGCACTACATTGCCACATTAGCACTAATCAGATTTCACAGGGAGCTCAAAATCTAGCATCCTGTCTTAGCAGCAAATAACTTGCATGCGAAAAAACCCAATGTGGTTACAGAAATCTGGCTGAGGGCAGAATATAGCCCACTGTTCTAATATATGGAGCATGGATATGTTCAGGTAGAGATTTGATGTACATTTTATGGAAGGTGACTTAGTCCTTGTTTGAGTCTGAGCCCATTGTTTTCCAACGATTCTAATACTTTAAATAGTTTTCCTTTTAAAAACCCTTATACTAAATTATTACATATAACATATGGAGAGAAGCTTGGCAATGCTGCTCGTGACAGATGTGAAGCTGATATGTAATAATGTTCTGAACGCTGTACGTGACCTGGTCTGTGAGGGGGTAATGGAATGTTTATTATGTGTCTGTGTAAGCTACTGAACTGTCTCTATGCCCAGAGTCTGGATCAGGCCTTTTCCCCTCTGGGCTTCATTTACTGGTGGTGCTGGCAATCTTCAGAAAAATCCCCAAAATAAATAGTTCAACATTAATTCAACAGCTGCACAATTCCCCTGATCCAGGGCTTCCTTGCCAGAGTTTACATGCCTCTGGCAGCTCTTCCTCAGTCCCCATAGAGGCTGTCTGCCTGAAAATCTCCCCCTCCCGCCCCACTCCCAGAGCCAACCTGCTTCCTACAGAAAGCCTCCTCAGTTCAACCTTTATAGGTATCACCTGACCTCTTCCCTGCTGGGTCTGATTATCACCTCTACCAGGCCCAAATACCGGTCCTTAATGGCACTCCGCCTAGAACAGAGCTGGCTAGCCCCAGGCCCACTAGCTCTAAAAAGGGCAGCCTCTAATACTTGAATTCAATGGGGTCTATACAGGAAGACAACAAAATAGCTTCCCAAATAGGAACACCGAAGCACACACTTAAAAGACAGTGGCATCCTTCCAGTCTCTAGGGGGAAGTGACACGGCTCTTTTGTCAGGCTGGGAGTCTAGAGATCAAAAGGGTTATAAAGAATTAAAAAGTTGTCTTGATCCCTGCAAAGGGTGGTGAGTCACCGGGAGCTGTCCAGGGAGCATCAGTGAGCTTTGACAGGGAGACAAGCTGACAGAAAGAGGCTCTGTGGGACAGTTTATAGGAAGCTAGTTCTTCCTGTCCCCACATGGAAGATGGTTAAACACCTGGTAAGCCAGACACATGTGTAGTGGGCTATATTGTTTTTATGATACATTTTCTAGAAATGCTTCTGTTCTAAATAAATGCTATTTTACTTTAAGGAGGCTGTTTGGTCTCTAATTACCATGGTCATTGCCCCCAGAGAGCACAGAACTGCAGGGGCTGAGCCTAAAGTTATGCCTATACTTATGGCTGCGTGTAGACAACAGACGCTACACATGTAGGTACGTGCCACAGGCTGCATCCACAATTGTCACTGTGGTGTATTGCTACACACTGCAGTGAAAGGCTCCAGCAGCTCTTCGCTGCAGGACACAGCAGGACACTACACTGCAACGGCGTAGACATGGGAGGGACTGCTTGGGTGTGTAGAGAGCCGTATGGAGTATATACCCTGCGGGTTCTGGAGCATAGGGCACTCTACTCACCTAAGTTGTGCCTCACAGTCTATTTATAACAGCGCTAGTTGGGGCGTGCAGTCTGTGTATTGCACATACCGCCATAAGTGTAGATATACCTTTAGTCAGGCCGGCTGAGGCAATTGTGGTTAGTACCTGGACACTGCCACCTAGGACCCAGTCAGAGTGGGAGAATCACATAATTGATATGAAGTGATGGCCCATGGCCTGAGACTGTAGGGGGGGTGCACTCATTGGGAATCAGAAGGCAGTTTGCCTGGTAACTGAGACAGTGCTAAGTGTGTTTGAATAAACTAACTTTTAGAGCCTAAACCCACTGATAATGTCCTTGGAAAGCTGTTTAATATGCCTGTTGAGCATGACTTTTTTCCCTTTTTTTTTTTTTTCCTGCTGTGAATGTGTGGCCAATTCAAACACAGTGGGCTCTCTTTGTATCTCCCGGTCTTCTGCTACAGCTTTGTGAGGTTTCTGCACTGCACTTTGTGAGGAGCTCGTTAGCCAGCCCCAGTAGCCGTTTTTTACAAACAAATTCATGACAAAGAGGAAGAAAACATGAACAATAGACAAGCATGACAGAGAATCAGACAGGATTTTGGTAGCTTCATGGTAAGCTGGAGAGGTACGGTGATTAGGTGATCCTCTCCCTGACCTTCTCCCTCCAACTTCCTCAGTTAGTTCAAGGTCAGGCATTTTTAACCTTCTCACTAGTTTTCCCATCAGCCATTCCTCTTGCAGCAACTTTTAAAGAAGGGTGGGGGGGAGAGACATGCAAGGAGACAAGAAAAGGACCTGATGTTTTAGCTAGAGCCAACTTTTCTGTACACTTAGTCCCTGCTGTTTGTATACTTCCCTCACCAAACATTTTCCTGAGCAGGCATTTGAAAGGGAATGAGTCCTATATCCCTCTATCAGATATGATTATTGTGTCGAGTAGGCAACAGGCCTTTCTTACAAACAACAAAAACACATCTAAAATACTCACACGCTTCTATTCAGCCCTTTTGTATTTTACAGAACAAATAAAACAACAGGGTTTACAAGACCCAACCAATTTTACCATTGTCCTCCCCTCTTTCTATTCACCTAGACAAGAACAAAGGGTTTTATGTAAGGTCAAAGGAAAATTCAACTAGGAAGAAAAAAACCAAGGAAGTGAAAAAAAGAGGTGACTCATAGTTGGCCAGCAAAGAAAAAGGCAGAAGAAATTCTTCTTTGTTCCTCATTCAGAGTGAAGTTAGAATGACATTGAAAGCTGCAGGGTGATAGTTACTGCCTTAAAGAGTGATGTAGTTGCAGTAATACCCAATAACTACCAAACCCCTTCATACTCACATACAACAGTCAATTAATCTCCCAGTTCATAGATGCAAACCCTTATAACTAGGTAAATATAATCTAGGGTGGGGGGAAGGAAGGAGGAGTTCCCATCCAATACAACTTTAAAAGCTCCAGAAGTCTTGAACATCACTCAGAAGAAACACAGGATAACCAGTTGAGGAAACTGGCCCTTAGGTTTAACCTGAAAAGTACAGACCTTCCTCATTGACATATTCTTCTCCCCATTCCACACCCTTCCCAAACAAACAAGGCCTTTCACTGGAGAATTTTAAAAAAGAAGCCAGTCCAGGGTCTACTGATTACATTGTGAAGCTACTAAGAACTGGAAGCCTCTCCTGGCTTTCCATGGTTTGCAAACCTCCTGAGCTACTGTTTTGGTTTGCAGGATTCAGTGAAGTAGTTTGAATTTCAGACCTTCCACCACCATTTATAATTTAAAATCTTTTCTCACCTCCTCATTCTCCAATTTTTTTGACAAAAAAAATCTAACTAAAGGGAAGCCGGTACATGGTATTTATCTTTTCATCAGAATTTTTCTATTGACTCTTCCTCCCTGCTCATTTGTCACAGTCTTTGTTTTTCACTCTTCCTACTCTGTGCTCCAGTTTAATCCTTTTTTTTAAATTGGATATCTTCTCAATTCCAAGTGAAACAGGAACTCAAAAATAATGAAATATGCACCAAACTTGCAAATGCTTGACCTCAAATGGGTCCAAATTTAAGCACAAAGCATTTCCCCAACCCTAGTGATGAAATGGTTAGTTCCTCACATTCTCTCCTGTAACTTTTTGTGTGCTAGTAGAGTTCACATTTTCAGATCAGGAAAGAGAACAGCTTTAAATGACAGAAACTGGGCCAAATTAATCCCTGGTGACTCACTGATTTCAATGTCATTATCATAGGGATGAACATGGGCCAATACCTATAAATGTTATTGTCCATATACTGTCTCTCTTTTAATGAATGTTTTAAATACCATCATCAGACACATGATTTGGGCAACAAACCCTTGCCACTGGTTTAATGCACTTCGAGAAAAATAATAAAGTGCTTAAATAAACATTACTAGAAAAAACAAACAAAATAGATTATTTAAAACATCATACATGGAAAACATATTAAAGTACACACTATGTTTTAAAAAGAAAAGGAGACAGTTAAAGGAATGACAGTCTTGTGTTGGAGGTAGGTAGATAAAAATTTACAATTAGGTAAACTCAAAAGAACTTCGCCTCTTAGGAGCAAATATGCAAAATCTTGTTTTATATATAAATCATGTTCACGTTGTAGGTAAACAAATGTGGGGTTGAGGAATGGACACTTTGGGTCAAATTTCAGTGGGATTACCTATCCCTTAATCATCAGGCAATTAATTTTAAATATTTACATGTATTAAATATGCGTTGGTTGATAAAATATACTATGTAGTGTTAGCTTTTATAGCCTACAGTATTATAAACTTTAACAACAAGAAAGGAAACACTGGGTGATTTATATATGGTAAAAAACAGACTCTTACCTACATCCCAAGTAACGGGATTATTCTCTTCCATCTCTTTTTTTCCAATGACATACCAAATGCATGCCATCCAGTGAGCAAGCAATGCAAACATAGACATAAGAAGTGTGAGGACAATTGTGCTGTGCTGGGAATAACGATCCAGCTTCTGAAGAAGACGTAAAAGACGCAGCAATCGGACAGTCTTTAGGAGGTGGACAAGGGACACCTAGGAAAATAGATGAAGCAAAAGAATTTTCAGCACTGGTGAAATAAACTAGACAAAGTTGTGGTTTAGTGGAAGGAAGTCCTCTTCCCCCCACCCAAGTTCTATGAAATTTCCTTGCCACATGCACACACAACTTGGTTACTCAGTGCATGCGTTGAGTTCAAACAGTGGCTAAGCCAGTACAATTTTTTTAAAACTGAGTGTGTTTGTATATATATTTTGTTTATTTGACTGCAGCCAAACTGATTTCAAAACACAGATGGCCTCAATCTTTGGCCTTGCTTTGTGTGCAGCACGAGGCCTCGGGTTTCACTTAAGTATTGCATTTAGGCAAACCCCTCAACCAAAAAACAAAATGAGCTAAACTAACCAAATTTCACATGGCTCCAACATGAAGAAACAAACTGCCCCATTTTTGTAATAATGTTCGATTACTGCTAACAAAGAGCCAAACGGCATGATTAAAAAAACCCCACTGGGCCAAAGTCAATAGCGTTACATGTGGGCAGGGCCAGCTCTAGCATTTTTGCCGCCCCAAGCAGGAAGGGGAAAAAAAAAAAAAAAAAGCCGCGATCGCAATCGTGATCGGCGGCAATTCGGCAGCAGCTCTAGCACCCCTTCATTCTATGGCAGCAATTTGGCGGGAGGTCCTTTGCTCCCAGAGGGAGTGGCGGTCCCGCAGCCGAATTGCCGCCAAACTGCTGGACGTGCCGCCCCCCTCTTCATTGGCCGCCCCAGGCATCTGCTTGCTATGCTGGTGCCTGGAGCCGGACCTGCATGTGGGATAAAAATGACTCAGTAACTAAAGCCTGGATAAAAAGGGGATGAGCGGTTTCTCCCAAGGTGGATATTAGATAAAAACATGGCATGTAGTTTATGCATTGGAAGCAAGAGCACGCTACAGATACTTTGCAGGACAGAGACCAGAGAGAACATTACAAGCTCTGATATGTCATTCAAGCACACTATTGTGTTGGGAAAGACAGCAGTGATGGGAGGAGTTATTGCTCCATTGCAAAGGAGAGCTCCATAAGGGATTATGCCTCAGAGAAGGTCCTTGTACTATTTCCACATGATACAGCTTCTTGCTTCAGAGAATGCAATGTGAATTAATCTGATTTTATATTTTTCAATGGATGCAGAAACCAAATAACTTCCAGGAATTGTGAAAATTTGACTCAAGCTTTTAAATCTCCTGCCAAACCCAGAGGATATTCCAGGCCTTCTGCTTACATTTTACATTTCTTATCATTTGTCATCACTATTTACATTTATTTCATGTAGTCATTGGAATATATACATTTTTAAAGACTCATTCTGTGTCTGTCTTGTGTTGGCTGAAAAACACAAATCAAACTGCATATCTTCTGCTAGTACTTCCAGAACATTTGTATATTACAGTAATGGGTGCTATAAAAAACATGAGCAAATCTTTTAATTTTTGACCATTGTTTTCATATATTAACCCAGTATGAACTGAAGGCTTTTTGGTTCAATCAACAAAAAGTTGACATTCTAAAAGGTTAAATAAAATGGCTCGGTTCACTCAAAAGTAGGCCTAGTTTGGCTGATAAAGTTTGCAACCCGGGCTAAGTTTGGAATGATTAATGAAACCCCAAACCAGCCATGGGCTTTATTCTGTTCCCAGTTACACCTGTGCAAATCCATTGAAGTCAATGAAGCTATTTAAATTTACACTGGTGTTACTGACAGCAGAATATGGCCCAATAGACTGATGTGGCACCACTATAAAACATTAACAACTAATCCTTGATATTGATTTACACTGAATGCTTCATTATCCCCTGAACTTTTTACCTGTGCCTTCATTGCCCATTATTTTAATTATCCCTCAAGAACTTTCGCTCTTTTTCCCATGCTGCCCCCTATACAGTGGAGGAAAAATCCACAAAACCACTACAGTATCCTCCTTTAAAATCCTTCCTTAAGGACACAGCGCTGCAATCAATAATATCTGACAACAGCTAGGCAGTCTATCTGCATACTGAGACTGCTGTTTATTATACCAAACAAACATTTCACTGTCCCCATGTCCTCCTCCCTTCCTTGCATTTGCTTGTCATGTGCTAAAGAGTCAGGGGGTTTACTCATGTTTGTAAAGTTAAGCATGTGAGTAAGTGTTTGTAGGACTGTGGTTGACAGTTGTAAAAATCTTTGGGGCAAGAACAGCCCTTTTTGTTATATGTATGTACAGTGCCTAACACAATAGAACCCTCACCTCTAATTGGGGCCTGTACCATAATACAAGCAAATAATGATAATATAGCTGAGATATAGATGCTTAAATTCAGACATAACCATAACTACAGCATGGCAAAAGTTATGTGAAGATTAAAAAAAATCTCCAGGCATAAGTCATGTTGCTAAAAAAAAAAAAAAACTGCTGATTTCCATGTTCATTCATACGTAAATTGTGACTACATTCTGAACTTTGACCACTTTGTTTTTATTAAAAAAAGAGAACACTACTGGATAATAAACAATAGATGAAACAATACAAAATTTCTTTTTATGATGTCTAGAAAAAATTCATTTTTCTACTTGGGCTAAAAAACCCACATCTTGAAATTATGTGAAAATAAATTTGCACATGGGCATAATAAATCTTGTATAATTACACTGAATTTTCTCATTAGTTATTCCAAGTTTTTTTCTTCTATTGTGTTCAATCTGTCATTGAAAGATCTCAGATGAAAGCAGGCAGCTTTATTTTCTCTATAATAAATTTAGAAAGACAAAGTGAAGAATCAGCACTCATACTTGTGCCAGGGTAGATTTGCTTTGTCCATAAATACAATGCTAGCTGAATTTCTACATTCAGTTAATCAATTTAGACTAGCTGGGTTAACCTTTTCTGTTGCAATGACATAAAGACAAGAGTTTAGCAAAAGGCAGCATAAGCTGAAAGAATAGCAGGCTTCACTGCCTCGAACTACTGAGGAGATTAGGGATGAGAAATGAAGTTGCTAAATTTGATACAAAGTTGGGAAGGAATTCTCTTGACTCTAATCTAATCCTCAGGATGGCCAACAGGAGGTGCCACTGTGGTGAGTCACGCCCTGTCACAGTCACCTCCACTGGGTTAACACTTTAGGGTATGTCTACACTACAGTCCCCATACATCAGCCTCATTTAGACGGAGTCCCTGGCTGTCTCTATCATCTCTTCCTCTCTTCTTCAGGGACTGGCTTCCCTTCTTTTCTTCCTCAATATCCCATCTTTTGCCTTTTTTTCCTCCCCATTCCCTAGTGCAACAAACCTTTTACTCAACTAGATATCATCACCACTAGCTATTTTGGGTCTTCTCTCATAAGCTCTATCAGGCAACATTTCATCAATAAGTAGCTTCAGTCAGATACCCACTCAAGGATAACATACATACTACAGCTACTGCATCCAATCATCTTCTGTATCTCCTATGGTCACTTTTTAGTGCTGCCTCAGTAGGCATCATTGTATTCTTTTCCTAGGCCCTATTCCTTAAAAAAAAAAAAAAAAAAAATGCCAGGGGGTGGGGTGGGGGGTGAGGGGAAACCCATACCAAACTTCCATTTACTCTCTCAGAGAAACTCCACAGTTAATTGCTAGTTGCTCCAACTTTTGCTAGTGACAGGCTTTTAAAACTAGGTCAACTCCTCCCCATTGTTAAGGGATACCGGCAAACACTGATTCAAGCCAGACATCTAGAACAAATCACTGAAAAAAAAAATATCAAGACTGCACCTCCAGCACTGAACACAAAACCACTACTCTCTTTTTTCAGGCCAAACTCCCACAGAAACTCTGTTAGCTGTTCGTCTTGCACCAGGGATAGTCATTTACCCTAGAACAAATGATGTGCAAAATGAGTGTAGAATACTACTACTGGTGTAATATTCAGATTTCTGATTTGGTAGCACTTATTACCTCTGTGCAAAATTGGTGTTAACTATACAAAGTGCAAAGCAGTGGGGCATTTATGCCCTTGGATAAAAACATGGAGGTGTTTGGGGAGACAGTGAGTGCACAAGATTAAAAAGTCCTAGGTTTCTCAAAACTAGAAAGGGCACTGCATAATAGAGAGAATTCAGAGAAGAGCCTCAAATATGATAAAGGATCTGAATAGACTGACTTAAATGAGAAGATAAGGCTGGCCAATCCTCTGCCATGATATGCTCCTTTGCTCAATTGAGGTAGTACAAAGGGAGTAAACCTCCCATAACTCCCCTGCTGGGGATATTTAGTGTGACCAGATGTCCCGATTTTATAGGGACAGTCCTATATAGGCTTTGTCTTAGATAGGCGCCTATTACCCTCAACCCCCGTCCAGATTTTTCACACTTGCTATCTGGTCATCCTGGAGATAACCCTACTGATGGCAGCATCCCCCCACCAGCATAGAGTCAACACAGCTAGCTCCTACAACTCCTTTTTTGCAACCCTGATGCAAAGGGTATGTGAAGGGTGGGGAGGAGATACTTCCCCAACCACCAGTAAGTGGACAAATCCTCGGGTCAGGCTCCACAATGCACAAGCCAATGGAGCTGGGTCAGGATAAGGGTGGAAATGTAAGCTGCACCTTGTAAAAAGATGAAACATCTTATTTCATCCCCGGAGCAACTGAGAAGCTGTGACTATGAGTCACAATTACTTCCTGGGGCAACACAGCTATACACTGTCCCTTACTCAGGGCTCAGAGCTATGGCTCACTACCTATCTTATGGAGAATCACTGGGAGGACTATTTCAGCGGCCTACTAAGTTATTAGTTACTGTAATATTGTCCACAGCAACAAATGATAAAAGGAATGATAGGAAGGACAGATCTGAACTAATCAAATTATTATAGCATTTGTATTACTGTGTCGTCTTTAATAGAAAAAATAATTGTTGGAAAATGGTTCTTCCCCACAGAATTCATTATGATAAAGATCCTCCCCAACCCATGATGCTAACAGTACTAGTTTTAAAAGAAACATTTTATTCAGATTATGTTACAGACTAAAATAGTGATTTGTTCCCTTTTTTAAAAATAATCCTTGAAGAAAAGGCTTTGGAATGGCTCATTCAGAAAGAAGTTGCAATGTAAATTTCTGACTGGAAATAAAATTCATTGACATTCATGTTGGTTGGCACAATTATAATGCATTGAGCTAAACTGGATTGGTAGCTTAATGCACTAGTATGCCTACTGTTTGTAGAAACTGTGATATGAAAACCTGGACCCATTGACTGAGCTGGGATTAAAATTACAGCACCAAACATCAGACTGTCTGTTCTTAATATGTCAGACGGGCTGAGAAGAGAGGTTAGCTAAGGAGAGGGAATTAAAAGAGAATAAAAATGAAGAATGTATTTTATAGAAGAGGATTCCAACACGGGTCAACCAATTCAGTTTAAATAAAACTTTGCTACATGTGAAAGTCACCATAAATTAAATGAAATTCTTCATTTGTGGCAGATACCATAATGAGGATTATTGACAGATATTTCAATCTGAATTTTGTTTATGAATTCATATGTAAATATTGTATTTTATTATATTACATTTTATTTTTTGTTCATGAAAAGATATGCATTAATTAAATTAAATTAATTTCATGGGCTTGGCTAGTTTTGCTCTCTAACCTATTCTACCCTCAACCTACATGTGTAATTCTCAATACTAACAAGAGATGTGTGTGTCCATTCCTAGGAGGACAAAATCCTAAGAACTACAAAATGCTAAGCATTAAGCACCCAGTCCTCTTATGTGAAAAACCCACAGGAATGGAAAATCTCTGCTAAAATCTTTCCAAAGTTAGATATTGAGTTTCTGCTGAATGCTCCACTCTAAGCATAAGTTTATAACCACGTACGAAGTAAAGAGTTTAAATCTGCCACAAGAACTGCAGGCAAATTCTATGGAAACCAGACCCTCTGCTGAGGATATAGCCCTCACCCTGGTCCTGTCCAGCTCTCTTCTCCCCCATGAGCCTCTCCATCTGTACTGAACACACCTTCTCAAAGAAATGGTGGAAGAGGTACTGAGCAGAAATTGATGATCTGAAGAGCATTAACTTCCATGTGGACTTCTGAAATGATGATGATTTACACAGTTTGCCCTTGGCTACATTGATAAGTAAGGCATTTTCAGCATCTAGTTCAGATGTATCCATTGCTGACCCCAGTTGCCAGCAGTGGTTAATTTTGCTAAAGTTGGTAAGGCTATAGAGACTTGCAGTTTAGGAAAGAGCTGAATTTCTCATTTAAAAACAAACAGGAAAAAATCTCAGAAAAGACCATTTTTACACTCTCTTTATACATTACAAAGAAGCAAAAAAGGCACAAGCTCAATTTATTTTGTCTTCACATTCTATCTTTAATACTGCTCAAAATTCTTCTTCGTCTGGCTGACATTTTGTCACTTGGGTAAGAGCCCAACTCACTGTTACATTGTCAGAGGACACTTTGGCTCTGCTTAGTAATTTCCTACAGGCCAAATTCTGATCCCTTTACTCTGGTTTAGTAACACCTTGCTCCACCAGAAGTCCCACTGAATTCAATACCACCACTGATGGGCTTCTTGTCAATTTGATGCCTATGGCTGAGCTGTTAAATACATTTCAACAACTGCATTTGATTTATCCCTTTAGTACCTTAGGCCAAAACATTTCACAGTGCTGAAAGAGAAAACAAATTTCAAATAATAGAAATGTAAGATTGGAAAGGACCTCAAGAGGTCATCAAGTCCACCTCCTGTGCTGAGGCAGGACCAAGTAACCATAAGCCATCCCTGACAGGTGTTTGTCCAACCTGTTCTTAAAATCCTCCAGTAATGTGGATTCCAAAACCTCCTCAGGAAGCCTATTCCAGAAAGTTATTCCTAATATTTAACCTAAATCTTCTTTGCTGCAGATTAAGTCCATTACTTCTTGTTCTTCATTCAGTGGACATGGAGAACAATTGATCACTGTTCTCTTTTAACATCCCTTGATATTTGAAAAAACAGTTTTCAGGTCTTTTTTTTTTCCCCTCAAGACTAAACATGTGCAGTTTTTTCCCTTTCCTGATAGGTCAGGTTTTCTAAACCTTTTATCATTTTTATTGCTTTCCTCTCTAGTTTGTCCCCATCTTTCTTAAAGTGTGACCCCAGAACTAGACACACTACTCCAGCTGAGGCCTCACCAGTGCTGAGTATAGTGGTACAATCACCTCCTGTGTCTTACAGATGACACTACTGGTAATACCCCCAGAATATTAGCCTTTTTTGCAATTGCATCAGATTGTTGACTCTCATTCAATTTATGGTCTATAAACCCAGGCCGGTTTCAGCGCTACTAGTTATTCCCCATTTTTTAGTTGTGCATTTGATTTTTCCTTCCTAACTGAAGTATTTTGCACATGTCTTTACTGAATTTCATCTTGTCAATTTCAGATCAATTCTCTAATTTGTTAAGGTTACTTTGAATTCTAATCCTGTCTGCCAAAGTGCTTGCAACCCCTCTCTGCTTGATGTCCTCTGCAAATTTTATAAGCACACTCCCCACTCCATTATCCAAGTCATTAATGAAAGTATTGAATAATACCAGACCCTGGACTGACCCTTGAGGGACCCTACTAAATATACCCTCCTAGTTTGACAGCCAACAGTTGCTGACTACTCTTTCAACCAGTTCTTCCAACTAGTTGTGCACCCCCCTTATAGTAATTTAATCTAGACCACATTTTCCTAGTTTGCTTATGAGAATATAACAATCCTCCCTCCCCATTGAAAAAAAAGCTGATGTGCAAAAATGGCCCCTTGAGATAAACACTGTTAATAGAATGCAAGTGTAGTACTCACCACAGTGACATTAAAAGCATAAAGGAGATCAAAGGGAAGTGCAGCAATTAAATCAATGATGAACCAGGTAGTCACATAGTGGATACAAATAGATCTTGCTTCAAATATAACTTGGCCAGACTTGCTGACATAGGTTGTTCGGAAATTTAAAATAATATCTGCTTGACAAAGAGAAGAAACAGAGTTAGACACAGGTACTTCCTGCTTCAAATGGACTGCAGTGTCAATCAGGACAGTAAGTCTATTTTCCAAATGCTTGGTAAGAAAGACTCAGGGTCATATTTTGAAGTCCTAACTCAGTTTTCCTTTAATCCTTACTACGGGCCTGATCCTACAAACACTTATGTACTTTACATACCTACCTAGTCTCATTGAACCAGTCACAGGAGTAAAGTTACTCATAGGTCAGTGTATAAAGGAATGGGCCCTAGGGCATTATTTGCATTGATTTCAAAGGGAGCTTTTATTGAATAAAAAAAATAAAGAAAAGCCTCTGAATCCAAACCTAACATTTTTCTTTAATGGATCACATAGTCTCATTGTAATAGCTGTGCCCTTCACTGAGAAAAATGAAGCCACAATGCATGTAATTCAATTACTCTAAAATATTCTTTTATTAATTACAGGGGGGAAACAATTATTTTTAATTAAAAAAAAATCTAATTTATTACAACTGCCCAACACAGGATTCCAAAAGAAATATCCTCTTCAACAGTAAGCCCTTGTTTAAAATAGAAAAGTGCTGAGCCATCTGAAAAGAATTGGCTGGTGGGGTACGTTGGAGAAATATCAGAAGCAACATGAATTATTTGGTGGCTTGTGCATTTTGTGTGTTTCCTTTTCATTGTTTAAGGCTGCATGTCTGTCAACACAGAGATTCTTTTGACATGGCATGCTAAAACACGTTCCATTTCAAATAAGAGTTCAGATCTTGACAGTTCAGTCTCAAATTATTTTCACTTCCCAAAAGACGAGGGCCATATCTTGCCCTTGAGCTATGCACATAGCTCCTACTGATGCCAACGAGAGCTACTGGTATAACTTCTACTGTTCTCAAAGGAGCACTGCCACAGATTTAGGGTATTATTATTTTATTTTTACAGCACCAGAAATGTGCATTGTGCTTTAAGAATTCTGAGGGGCCTCCCACAAAAGATAACTGTGTGGCCCCAGGTACAAAGGGACAGTAGAGTGGCAGGGCTGGCTTTCTCCCTGTGAAGACAAAGGGATATAGGGTGGCTTATCTCTGTGGCCTGGTAGGCTAGACCTCGGTGGGTTTTCTTGGTTGTTTAGGTTCTGTAGACAATCTCCATATGTCAGTCCACTACGAACAAACTAAATTACACAGGTATGCTCACTTTTATTGTCAAGTCACAAAAACACAAAATACCAGTGGTTAGTATCTCTTGAGTTATCAGGCAATTTTGCTCTGAAATATCAGTATTTCCTTTCCCTATATACATGTAGCTTGTATATTGGGTAGGGCAGTTGTGAAACAAAATTGCACCAACCCAATAAACTATATGAAAAAGTTATAAAGATAGGCTGTAAGTATGTCTCGAATTTTATTGTTCATACTTACATACTCAGTACTCTCCCCCCTCACACTCCCACACCTCATACTCCCCTTTCCCCCAATATTTTAATTTTTATTTTTCTTAGCTCCCATTGGGAGGATTGTTCTGTTGTTGGCTCTCTTGTTTTATAGGGAGCTTTCAGGAATTAAACACTTTTCCTCCACAGCATGCACATGGAGCATCATGTGCTTGTAATTCCTAATTCTTTATAAACTGTTTATCTCTGCCTTTTTAATTCAGTCCATCACAGATGTATGCAACATCCGGCATGCTTGAGCAAACAAAGAGAAAAACTCCTCTCAGATGTCAAAGTTGAAGTGTAGATTTCCAATGCTCAATGCATAAAGCAACATTACTAGCAAAGCTATAAAAGACTACCAGGTGAGCTTTACCCCAACAGGTATTTATCTGTGGGCTTTCGTATAACATGGACAACAGAAAAGCAAAACTGGACAGTTAAAAGTTTTCCTTCCGTGCTTTGATTTATTTGAAAGCACTGCAATTAGAAAATCAAGAACGATTATATCTGACTGCTGAGGAATTAGTAGGTAGATCTGCTTTTCACTAACGTGAGCGCCAAAAGGAAAACAATTAAACATTTATATTAGCTTAAAGGTTTCTTCTTTAAATACATCAAAACAATTAGAAATCTGTGCAGAGGCAAAATAATTAAGCATTTGTGTGGTGTTAGAGGTTTCTATTTAAATAGATCAAAATAGGTAGCAGGGAAATATTTGAGCCAAACAGCTACTAACCACGGTATTAAAACCTATAATTTAAGGGGGACTGATATAGGTTGTACCTCTCTGGTATCCCCTGTGGGGGATGTGTGTAGAGGGCACTCTCTTGCCTTGGACATTCTTCTCTGGATGGCATCATGATTGTTGTCTGGTTTCTAGACTTGGGGTACAGCTCTCCAGCTGTACCTGTTAGGGAGAGGAGACTGGGGTTGGGTCAAAGTAGTCCAAAAGAAAAAGGTAAAATACTTCCACAGCCTACAAAAAGGCCTGGGCCTCCATGGTCTCATACAGGATAAAGGCCAATAGACCTTGAGAGAAAGGTCTGGGCTCCTTATCACTTGTGTGTACAAACCGTAAGAGTTTTGACAGAGTTTTAATATCTTTGCTGAGCCAAAATGGGTAAAAAAATGGCAGGGGATTATTCTAACCTAAACAAATTTCATATAAGAAGTGTTGATGAAAGCAAGCACAAAACAAAGAGTACGTATTGAGTTTGTGTAGTTAGATGATTTTCTAGGGTTTTTATGAGGTTACAAATTAGAATAGCAAGGGATTTACTATTCTTGAAATGGTAAGAAATTCCTATCAGACACTATCTTGACTGCACATTTTAATGGGACAATGACAATTGATCATGCTTTTTCTAGACATTTTAGAGAGACTCACAAGTACTTTATTTGATTGAAAAGACAGTATTTTAGCCTTTGAACTTTGAGGGAATTTTCTCATACAGCCAAACAATCACCAAGGAATCTAAAGATCGGACCTGGAACCATGAGAAATCATACCATAACTCCAATACTGACTGTATCCTAAGCAACCTTTAGGATGTAAAGTTTGTGATTCCTGCTACCCTCCGCCACTGTGTGTCATTTTGTCCCATCCTATTTTCTCCCTCTTTCTGATTTGTCTCTGTGTGTCTTCTGTTTAATTGCTTCCAAGTTTGGCCAGCATTGGAAGTGACATAGTCCTATAATGAGAAAGACAAGTTGGGTGAGGTAATATCTTTTATTAGACCAACTTCTTTTGGCAGAAGGGACAAGCTTTCAAGCTTCACAGAACTTTTCCTCAGGTCAAACTCTGTGAAGCTCGAAAGCTTGTCCCTTCCACCAAAAAAATTTGGTCCAATAAAAAGTATTACCGTACCCACCTTGTCTCTCTCATCTCCTGGAGCCAATAGTGTGCTACAACAACACTGCAAACATATTTCCATAATGTTATTGCTATAACCAGCACAACAGGTTGAGACAGTGTAAGTAGCTTTGTTCAAGTATGAAGGAGAAACAGAGGAGGAAACCACAACATACTAGCTAGATGGTATCCTACACCAGGGAAAAGAGTCATGGTCCAAAGGCAGAGACCTATTTGTGACTGACCTATGCCTGAAGTATGAGAAGGAGAGGTTGCTCACCTTGTACAATAACTGGAGTTCTTCCACATGTTTGTCCCTATGGATACTTCACTTCAGGTGCACATAAGCCCCATGCACCTCTGATCGGAAATTTTTGGTAGCAGTCCAGACATGCACTGTAGTTATCCTCATGTGCCATAATAAGAGCATATAAGGTGTGACAGACCCAGACGAGTGGGGTACAGGAGTCTGATAGAGGGCAAGTATACTGGTCACTGGATGAGTAGTTTTCTGTTCCCTGAGTGACCAGAGAAGGGGCTGCACTAGAGTATCCAGGAATCTGCTAGAACCAGTTAAGGCAGGCAGGCTAATTAGGACACCTGGAGCCAAGTAAGAAGAAACTGCTAGAATCAATTAAGGCATGGTTAATCAGGGCACTTGAGTTTTAAAAGGAGCTCGCTTCAGTTTGTGGT
The DNA here is from genome assembly GCF_011386835.1 of Chrysemys picta bellii. NCBI lineage: Eukaryota > Metazoa > Chordata > Testudines > Emydidae > Chrysemys > Chrysemys picta. Next base: position 70,673,036 of record NC_088792.1, on the reverse strand, counting down.
GTGAGTGTGAGGAGCTGGGAGCAAGAGGTGCAAGGAGCTGAGAGTGAGAGGGTGTGCTGCTGGAGGACTGAGGAGCACAAGCATTATTAGACACCAGGAGGAAGGTCCTGTGGTGAGAATAAGGAAGGTGTTTGGAGGAGGCCATGGGGAAGTAGCCCAGGGAGTTGTAGCTGTCATGCAGCTGTTACAGGAGGCACTATAGACAGCTGCAGTCCACAGGGCCCTGGGTTGGAACCCGGAGTAGAGGGCAAGCCCGGGTTCCCCCCAACCTCCCAGTTGACCTGGACTGTGGGTTCTTCCAGAGGGGAAGGTCTCTGGGCTGTTCCCCAGCCCACATGGTGAATCTCTGAGGCAAGAAAATCCGCCAATAAGCACAGGACCCACCAAGATAGAGGAGGAACTTTGTCACAAAGGGAATGTTGGATAAGGTGTTCTCGGTTCCTTCTCTACTGCAATGTCTCCTCAAGGCAGACTCCAAAGTAGAGGGGAAGAAGGGAAGGTACAGAAGCACTCTTGGCAATAAACATCTCAAAGAACTCCAATTACTGTACAAGTTAAGTAACCTCTCTGAGTAATTTCTTTATGGGTTCTCCACTTCAGGTGACTCCCAAGCAGTACCCTCTTAGAAACTTGATCTAAGATTGTTTGAAAAACAGCTGTTCCAAAGGCAGCTTCTGTCCTGGAGGTGTGAACTAGAGCATAATGCTGTGAGAAAATGTGAGCCAAAGCCCACATGGCACCTCTACAGATTTCTGTTATTGGAACATTCCTCAACAGAGCTACTGACGTAGACTGTGATCTGGTACAAGGGGCCCATAACTCTACAAGGGGGCTTGGAATTTAGCAGCCTCATAACAAGACAGAACACAGCCAGAGACCCATTTGCAGAGTTTTCGGGGAGATGAAGGCACTCCTTTAATTCTGTCGGCAAAGAAAACAATCAATCAGAGAGAAGCCCTAGATAGAAAGCCAAAGCTCTCCTGGTGTCTAAGATATGAAGAGCAGCTTGCTCCCTTGACTGGTGAGGCTTAAGGTAAAAGACTGGGAGTTCAATTTCCTGATTATTATGGAAATCTGAGATTACGTTAGGGGGGAAATAAGGATGTGGTCTAAGAGATACCTTTCCCTATAAAAGACAGTACTGGGGGACTCAGTCTTTAAATTATGTTAATGGCTCAAAAGGAAGTTTCATTAGGGAGCTGAAGACAAGGTGTAGGTCCTCCCTGACATGTGGGAAGAGATTTGTTAATCCGTTAATGAATCAAGACATAGCAGTGTGAGCAAGTACTGAAAATCCTTGTACTGCGGGGATTGAAGGACAGTCCAGAGCTCTTCAGAACAAAGAGATAGTCCAAAATATGTGATACTCTGCTGTGAGTACCAGTTGGTGGAATCTCTTCCATTTCTGTAGATATGATTTTCTAGTAGGTGACTTCCTGCTATTCAGTAATACTTCCGGCACTTCACTTAAACAGTACATTCTATTCCTGCCAGCCCTCGAGGAGCCAAGCCTTGAGACGCAGAGCAACAAGGTTGGGATAAAAGACCTTCCCCAAGTCTTGGGTCAGAAGGTCAAGTATTAGTAGTAGCCAAAGTGAGGGGTGAGATGAGAGGCAAACTAGATAAAGGAATCAAACTTGTCTCAGCCAGGCTGGTGTTATTAGGATGACTCTGACTTTGTCTTGTCTGATTTTGGTAATGGTTTTGAGCCATCTGAGTCAGATAGGCATATAGAAGTTTTTCTCAACCAAAGAATAAGGAAGGTGTCTCCTAACGAATGAGGACCCAGACCTGCCCTCAAACAGAACCGCTGGCATTTTCTGTTGGTGATGGTGGTGAAGAGGTTCACATCCGGATAATCTCACTAAGAAATACCTTCTTCAGTGTTGAGTTGTTGTACTCCCACTTTGTGATCCTGGCAGAAGTGTCTGCTTAGGTTATTAGCTATCATCTTCTGAAATCCTGGTAGGTATGTGGCCGAGGTGAGGATTTAATAGGATATGCCCAAAGGGTGCGATCTAGTAGACAAGCTCCCCATCCTATCAGGGATACATCTGTGACTATGATCACAGTGAAGGGAGTTGGTGTGAATGGAACTCCTGAACACACTTCATCTAGGTTTGCCCACCAGTTGAGTGATTCCAAAATCTTTGGTGGAATGGACACTATTTTGTCCAGATTGTGTCTATTGGGAGTGTAGACAGTTCTCAATCACACCTGGAAGCAACGGTGATGGTGTGTGCACCCCACACTGGCCTGGCAAGAGCTGAGTGGGGCCAGATGGGTCCAAGCTACTAGTTAGACTGCAAGCCAGGGAGCTAATAGAGGAGGAATGGCCTCACCTGGGCAGGAACAGGCAGGGCCTGTAGAAAGTCCGGTAGCTGGCTACAGAGTAGAGGGCAGCAACTAGGGCCGGAGAGTCACTCCCTGGAAAGGAGGAGGAGTGTTTGAGGCTGCAGGAAGGCAAGCTGCACAGGTCCTTGAAAAGAGGGAGTGGAGAAGCTGGTGAACCTGGGGGGAGCCAGTTAGAGAGGAAAAAGCCCAAGGAAACAGCAGCAAGGTCAAAAGAAGTACAGAGCTAGGCTGCATGTTATAGGGTCCCTGGGCTGGAACCCAGTGTAGAGGGTGGACCTGGGTTCCTCTACCAACCACTGGGCAATTGCTCAGGGCACTGGAGATGCCAGCTGGACACCTCATCCAGAAAGACTGATTTCTCCAGAAGGAGAGGGACTTGGCTGGAGGGCCGAACCAGAAGCAGCAGCAAAGTGAGAGAGGCCGCATACAAAGAGAAGATGGGGGAAGGCCTGCTGGGGAGCATGCAGTTAAGAGATTGAGCAACCAGCAGGAGGCACCACAAGTGGAGAGGGACTCCATCCCAGCAACCAATATATAAACAGGAGTGCAGTGCCCCAAAGGCACAGGCCTCCAGAAGTTCCAGGAATGTTATTGCTGAAGTTTGTGGTCTCATCTGAACTTGGGAAATTAGGTTTGTTTACAGTAACAAATCTGTCTTCTGGTAAGCAAGCCCTGAACATCAGGGTAGCTCATATAAAATCTATTTTCTGAATGGGTGACAATGGGCTTTTTTCCCATTGAGTTGTAAGTCTATCCTGTTGAATAGATTTAAGGGCTTCAATACTGCAGAGTGAATTTCTTCGTAAGATCCACCTTTGAGAAACCAGTCATCTAGGTATGGAAAGATGATTACTCTGAAATGGTGAAGCTGTGCTGCTACTACTGCCATGACCTTGTGAAGACCCTAGGAGAGGTGAAAAGTCCAGAGGGGAGGACTTGATATTGAAAATGGCCCTGACCAACTATAAACCATACGAAAGCATCTGTGGGCTGGATGGATTGCAATATGAAAATATGCATCTTGGAGGTAGAGAGCTGCAAACCAGTCCCCTGGATCTAAAGATGGTGGGATTGCTGCAAGTGTAACCATCCTGAATTTTTGGCTATGTCTACACAATGCCAGTGTGTAGAGTACAGACACTGCAGTTGTTTCTATACACCACAGTGAAAGACAGGCTGTGTCCACACTTGTCACTGCAGTGTGTAGCTACATGCAGCAGTGAAAGGCTCTAGAAGCAGAGAAAAGATAATAATTATAATAATTAATGGAGATATCCCATCTCCTAGAACTGGAAGGGACCTTGAAAGGTCATCGTTTCAGCCCCCTGCCTTCACTAGCAGGACCAAGTACTGATTTTTGCCCCAGATCCCCAAGTGGCCCCCTCAAGGATTGAACTCACAACCCTGGGTTTGAACTCACAAATAAAAGCCACTCCTTGCCACCAAAGCCTTGTTCTGTGGCAAGAAAAGTCTACAAAAATAAGGAGGAAGCAGGATGCTGCATTGCTAACAATAGCCGTGGAGATATAGGAGGCACTGCTTGGGTATGTAGAAAGCCATGAGAGTATATATACGCTGGGAGTTCAGGTGTGTAGGGCACTCTACTCTACTTACCTAAGCTATGCCTCACTATCTACACCAATATTTATACCTATTGATACAGATCCATGCAGTGTCTGTATTCTACACGCAGTCATAAGTGGCTTTTGGAAGTTTCCCGAGAGACTATTGCAAGCCAGCAGACTCATCGATCATTGCTACAAACCCGATCTAAGGACATTGGAATCATTTGTCATGTATATGATCTTTTAAACATTCCATAACTCTCTTCTTTTCTTTTCTTTTCTTTTTTAATTATTAATAACATCTTTAGTTAGAAGCAACAGAGAGTCCTGTGGCACCTTTAAGACTAACAGATGTACTGGAGCATACGCTGACGAAAGCATATGCTCCAATACATCTGTTAGTCTTAAAGGTGCCACAGGACTCTCTGTTGCTTTTTACAGATCCAGACTAACATGGCTACCTCTCTGAATCTTTAGTTAGTTTACTGATTGGCTGACAGCATGATATTTGGGTAAGATCTGAGATACATATCGACCTTGGGGCAAGTGTCTGATCCTTTGGGATTGGTAGAACCTCATGTATGGTTAATTGGGTTTTCAATAACCATATAAGACCAGTTTGTCTGAATGGGAACCAAGGTCTGGAATGCTTAAAGGAGACTGCATTTTGTTAAATACTGTGGTGCTACAGAATCTCTTTTGTTATTGGTTTGGTGAATCTAATTATAGAATAAAATACCTGTTTTGGGGGTGTGCCTGTCCTGTTTCTTGCAGTCTGTCCTGAGTGTGGTATTTTTAGCATGGTCCATTCTAGGCATCGGTCACAATTACATCACTCCAAGGAGTGTCACTTTAAAACAGGATTTTTCAGAGCAGCATCAGAGCTTGTGTTATATCGAGGAGCTACTGACTCTTGTGAAATATCCTGGGCCTATTTTTTCTCCACTCACACCACTGAAAATTAGGAGAACTCCAGTGGAGATTACACTGATGTAAGATTGGAATCAGTGAAAGAACAATCTATCCCCAAGTATTCAAAATACAGGTCCCAGCATGGAGCTCCAAACATACCTGTGTTAAATTATTCACCCCTTTGCCAAGTGCTTTTGCTGATTTTATATTATAAATATTTCTCTGTCTTTCCTCTTCATTCATGTTTTTAATCATGTACCTCAATAACATTTCTCTCTTTGAAAAATGATCCTTGCTTCTAACAGATTTCTCCTTCACTCTAATCAAATCATGTGGTTTCAGACAAAATGCTTTTCCCTTCAATATATTACTGCCTCATGGACATTTAAAAAAAATCAATTAATCAATCAATCAATCAGTATTTGTGTTGGAGAAAACAAGGGGAAACAGTTGATACAGCACTTTTCTGATTACCTCAGAACTTGATGCATTACAGTAGCAGTTCATTCCAGTGCATAGCCGCTATGTAAGATGGCACCATTAACTATCTCAGCCTTTACCTGAACAGATTATCTCTCAAAAGAATAAAGCAGCTTGTCATCTGTGTTTCTTTTAAAAGCTCAGCTGTACATGTTGTGGGATTTAGTCTATTGAAATGTCACCTCTTGTACCCAGAACACCATTTTAGAATTGAATTGCCGCCCTATGGCATCAAAGGCTGTCCTGTACATTGTTTTTATGGGAGAAGTAGTGAATATATTTAAATTTATTTATTGCCTTAAATTTTTGAAGAAACATCAGCATAAGTATTTTATATGTATTTTAATCTGTTCTTTAAAAAAAATTAAAAATAAAATTAGGAAATAAAATGCAATACTATATTATGATAACATTTAGGTTGCAAAACTAAGCACACAACCAGAAAATGCTTTAAATTTGAAGTACATTGCACAACATTAGCTCTGTACCCTCAGGCATACAGTATTTAATTTTTTGATCATTTGTAATCTAAGAAACATTTTTATGTCAGGTTGTAAAAAATGTTTTCTATTACTATGCACTATTTGAACACTCTGATGTGCTCACATAAAGACATTATAATTCATATATAAAAAAGAGCAGCTAGAGTTGCAATTCCAATCTTAAATTTGACATTCTGCAATCCCTGACTCCATCTGACTGTACATTTGTAGGCTCAGATTCTAAACTGGCTCCCATTCTTACACTGAACCCCACTGAAATAAATGAGGTTCCACCTGGACACAGGTGCCTGCCCTCAAAAAGCCGATTGGAGGAGCCTTAGTGTAGTTTTTTGCATGTAATTAAAAACGACATACAGCAATAAATTCATGTTTAAGCAATATCAATAATTTACAAAGACAGAGATATCTGGTAAATCCAGTCCATAGTTCTCCACCCAGTAATATTATTCAAGAAATTAGCAATTGGGACACTTAGGTTTAAACAATGATTCAGTTAGTAATACTGTCAGTGTCAATGCGAGTGCAAGTCAATATTTGTTGCCCGAGATAACATAGCAAGTATGCACATTTCTTTAAATGAGAAATAGGTCAATGACACTACAAGGAACTGTGAGAACATGCATTTGTAAAATAATCCTCACTTTCTAAACACATTTTGAAATGCTACAATTAAAATGTGTTATTTCTTTTGGTAACATAGGACTATGCAGGACCTCCTTGCTCCTCAAGTCAAGTCCCCTGCTATCACAGCCAACTGCCTTATATAATCCCTTCCATAAATGTATAAAGCTCCATCTTAAAACTAGTCAGATTGTTTGCCCTCAACTACTGAAGGCTGTTTTGTAAGGTTATTCATTTATTTATTTTACACATTTAGAAAAACTTTTGCCAATCTTTGTAGATAAAGTTGATACTGTTGGGTTAAGATGTTTCCATTCCTTTTTCTGCTCAGCTATCCGACTCCCTGTTCTCCTCAGTGCAGCTGCCAGTAGAAAGAAACTAAGGCTGTGGCAGAGCATGATCAGCAGAAGGATTCAGAGGGGAAAAAGTAGGTTCCAGGGGAGCAGAGGAAGCACCAGACTCCAAGGCCCCACGCGGGAAGTAGAATCCAGGGGTGGTGGAGAAAGCTGTAGGGCAAGAGGGGAGAAGGATCCAAGGGATGAGACAGAGTGGACAAAGATACAAGATCTGGAGAGGGCAGAAGGACTCAGGAGTTGGGGACAGCCAGGAAGAAAAGGTAAAAAGGGGAAAGGGAACACAGACTGATGGACACAAGACCAGTGGAAAGGGGAAAGAGACGAGAGGTGCATTTTGTAGAGGGGAGTGGGAAAGAAGAGAATCTCAATTCATCCCTTTCTTTAAAGTTAGAATAAGATTTCTTTATTTCATAAGGCTATTGTTGAGATGTGCTGCTCAGATACTATGGTGATGATGGCCACAAAAGGCTTTCTGTGGAGTGAGGTGTAAAAATGTGTTTAAAAAGCACCACCTAATACTAATACACTGTGTCACAAGGATGTCAATTTTATAATTGTTTCTGCTCAATTCTACTGTTTGATTTGCCTATAAATATACATAGTTCCTTTGTGAATGTCTATTATTGCAGCATATTCTTTCCATTAAGAAGTTTCTGATGAAGAGCCATCTAAGCCCTGAAACACATTCACAATATGCACATTTTCCTATTTTCCTACCTCCATTTGACTTTTCCTCTCAGTGAAGTGATCCAAGTAAATTTCAAACTTTTCTTCTCCACGAGTTCTTCCCTTTACATTTCTTGAACTGTCATTGGGGGTGTGTGTGTGAGTGATTATTTGGATACATTCACTTTCACAAAAGATTAATTAGCTTAACTTTTCAACCTTTGGACAATTGGATATTTAGTGGGTCTCATTGCCATTTGCATCTTCCTTGCATAAATTCACATAAGGGATGATTCTGACATAACCTCCAGGAATTATACTGTAAATACTACTAATAATTTTACTTTTCAGCTCATCATTGATTTTGTGTGTGTGTTTGGGTTTTTTTGAAGTTTTTCAAGAGGAAGTTGGAATTATCATCATAACACTTAAGGTTTGATTTCCGACTAGATTTCAAACTAGCATTATTGGTGTAGGTACAGTTTTGTGTTTGCTTTGAAGTGCAGGCACAAAAAAGTGCAGATGCAATATCTGTAGGGACAACTTGTAGCGTAAAAAAAAAAATAGATACCATTATTGAAAATAAAGCCGTTAATGATGAGGACCTGAAACCAGCATGGTTTTCTGCAGTTCTGTTCTGATCACAAATATCATCCTGTCTCCATGCATATCTGGACCTTGGTGGGTGCTATTCACATTAATTTCCTATGCTGTGGCAAGCCAAGTAATGACTAATCAGTGGAGAAGTTTTTGGTGAGAGAGAGAGTTGTTTGCTTTCATACGTAAACCAGTTTCCCAATGTGAATCACAATTTCAATTCTGGTTATGAATTTTTACAAAATACCCAGTGTAGAAACATGCCAGCATTTCTCCAGTCTGTTGGATAGGAGACCTGAAATATGACAAAACTGCTCATCCTCACTTGGCTCAAACACCTCCGGTGAGCAGGTACTGAAGTAAAAATTATTTGCTCACTCACTGCACATAAGTAGCTGACAGACAGCGAAAGACTTAATTGAAGAGCAGTTAGGTGCTTGGCCTAAATTTCCCTGGAGTTGCCAGGACACCAAATGCTTACAATTTTGCATGCAGCATCCCTCATACAAGATCTCAGACATGGCAGTTTCCTTTGGCACTTCACCCTCTTTTGCTAGTTTCTTCAAACCAGATTAGGGCAACAGGTACAGATTTTCTTTTTAACTGATTAGGAAAAGATGACGAAGGGGAAGCAGCAGTTGTGAAAAGGAGGAGATACACTAGCAACAGCATCTTCTTGCATCAAACTTGGTATATAGAAATTCAAAGTGAGTTGGGTGATGGTGGTCCATCTTTCATTTTGACAGCTTTCTGAACTTTTGGGGGGTCTAGACCATCTTCATCTGGGCAACTTTTTTTACAGCCTAACTACCATGTTATTGATTTTTTGGGAATGCTGAAGTGGAAACAGGAACTACTCAAGCAACAAACATTTTTTGTAAAATTTTATCAACAAGAGACATTTTCCTCAGAGACTTCATTATTTCTAGGAATTACATAGTCACCTCACGTTCCAGAACCTTACTGATATGGTTGCTCGGGGAAATGAAAGATTAAGCATTTTGACTCTTTAAATAAACGTTTTCCTCCTGATTAAAATCCAGAGCAGGTAGACTGGGGACTAAGTTGGTGCTAATAAGGGAGAGAGTCAGGCATTAAAGCTGAATGATACAACATCTTTATCAAAGTGTGAGCTGATCAAATATAAAGTCAGTGGGAGCAATGCAAGACTTCTGGACTTTCCAGAAGTGGTAATAATTTTTTTATTATGACTGCCAAAAATGCTGACAGGCTAGAAATTTGTGTCCCAAATGTACCAATTGCACTGGCATTTAAAAATTATATTTAGATATATATTCTATAAAAGGAAGGACATGAGTTTTACAGTAGATTTGCAGCTACAAAACAGTTAAGGGCATGTAATTATTTAGCAAATTAAATGGCATATTTGTAAGCATATTTTAAAAAACATTTCTTGGGCAAAACACTGAACCATCATCATCGAAGCATAGCTACACTGCTTCAAGACTAAACCTTCAGTCTGTGCATCCAGGGTGCCCAAACAGTATTGGGTGGGCCTGATTGAGACTATAATCCCCTAGGGAAGACCTGTCTTTTCTCATATATTTTTGCAGTGCTGAGAACAGTACTAGAGCTCAGTAAATAATGAATAATAATTCTAGTGGTAGATCTAAAAGATTTTATTTCTAAAAAGCTGTAGACAAACTTTGACAGTGATACAGTTTTATATCCCTTGGGAGACTTCTCTCTGGGGAATCAGTGTAAATTGGATCAACAGCATTGTAAATCAAGTTCAAGTTCCATAAATCATGCCATATGCTCAGAAAAGCAGAACAGGATAAATAAATAATAGCTCTGTTATGAACAATGCCCAGAAAAAAATAACTGAAACTAAAGAAACAGCAGTAGGAGCAAACAATAGACTTTTAAGGTTCATAAATATGTCCATTCACCACACTCTGTACAAAGACATCTGAAATGCCAGCATAAGTTCTAAAATGTTTCTGTTTTAAGGTGGGCTTCTCTCTATGGCTTTGTCTTCACTAGGAAAAAAAGGTGCATGTTTAACTCAAGTTACATAACACGAGGTAAAAAAAAATCTCACACAAGATAGCTGGTCACGGTAAACCTGAGACTCCCTTATAGTCTAGCTCACATGAAAACTACAAAGACAAATTGCTCCTCACTGGGATGTAGTAACAGAAGGGTAGGAAGCTCCTTCTTCAGCATGGTCAAGATCAGACATCAGTAGCTTTGTAACTATATCTACTGTGGATGTCTCCTGCCTCCGCTGTTTAACTGTGTTCTGTGACCATTTCCTCTTCCTCATAATATGCAATTTCAGCTTTCTTTGAAATTCAGCATAATGCTGCATAATGTCCCTTTTAATCAATGTTACGACATTCAGCTTCTCAAGCTAGGCATGCTTTCTAGGAAAGCTAGGTATCTTCCCTCATCATCCACATACAGCTTTCTGTTCTCCATTACCTGTACCCAACGTTCGCTGTTGTAGTTGCTCAGGTTTTTGTGCTTTATGTTTCTTTTTCAGTTCAAACTCATTGCACTGAAATTTGCATTCTAATATTTCCCTTTTTATATTCTGTAGGGATTTTTGGTTTTCCCAATAAATATAGATTAAGTCGTTATTTTAAACTGTTTCATGCCCATTCTTCTGATCTGGAGTTAGGCTGGATATCATTAGTGCCATAGATCTTCATCTCCCATGGCACGGCTGAGAAAATGTACATGGCATTCATCTGTCTTTCTGACAATCGATGCAAAATAAAATTATTTGAAATAACCTATTTATTTTGGGCATGCCAATTTATCAGCAAAATTAAGGGCTAGATTCTGATACCATCATTCCAGTGTAAGTAGCACATTTATTGAGTTTACTTGTGGAGCAACTGTGATGCTGGCCAGCCAGATGACAGCTTATGCCCAAGTTTCCAGGCCTCACTTGGATTCTGACAAATACATAGGTGAGCCAGACTAATCCCAGCTGTGTGTTGGTATTGTTAAAATAGACAGTGTAGTTGTAGCCACGTCAGTCTGAGGATATTAGAGACACAAGGTGGGTGAGGCAATATCTTTTATAAAGCTATCATATTACTGTCTCTCTCTATGGTTAAAATAAGTCTGAGTTATAAAAGTGCATTTAGTATTCAGATTTGAATGATTGTAAATTGCTGCATGCATTAATTTCACTTATGACATCTGTATCCCATATTGTAAGGTAACAGTTGAGCATTTGACTTGTAAGCCTCTGTAATTAACACCAAAACAGGACAGAAATATTAACTAATGTAAAATATTAGTCTCTTACAGGTGGTGTTATTTCCTGCCCAACAGAGAAGACCCATCAGTACCAGATGACCTATTGTGCAACATCAGAGGACAAAAGACTTTGTAGATTGCTCTTCACCCCCATGAAGAGAAGATGTACAAGTGAATTCCTCCCTTCCATTGAAATAGAAGCTCAGAGAAGAGGAAAAGGGAATAAAAATCCCTGAGGAGGAGAAACTATATTTCTGTGCTGCTTGGGTTCTTGAGGGCAAGATTTTGTAGGCATAAGAAAGAGATTCCCAGTGGTTAGCCCAGGTTTGCCCTATGGGACATATAGAACTTGCTTATTATAGAAGCTTCTATTACCCTTTGAAACTCAAGACTGCAACTCGTGTGTGTGTGTGTGTGTGTGTGTATGTTTATGTTTACCTGCTTTAATCTTGTAAATAACTCACTGATTTCCTTTTCCTAGTTGATAAATCTTTAGATTTTTATTATAGGATTGGCTACAGACATTGTGTTTGGTGTGAGATCTAAGGTGCAATTGATATGGGGTAAGTCACTGGGCACAACCTGACTATTGTTGAGATTTTTGGTGTAAAGGACCACCTACCACAAAGGCAAACTTATCTGGGTGACAAGATAGACTAGATTTCAGGGTAGCAGCCGTGTTAGTCTGTATCCTCAAAAAGAACAGGAGTACTTGTGGCACCTTAGAGAAGATAGACTAGAGTATCCAAGGGAACAGTTTGTGACCCCATGTTAAGGCTGTTATAGTACCTGAGGAGTTTAACACTTAATACATGGTTGGTGAAATATAAGTATAGAACTCAAAGCCAATTTGGGGTTTGCGCTTTGCTTCCTAAGAGTCTGCCCTGAGGTTGGAACTCACTCTTGAGTCACTGCAGGACAGTTTAACAGCAATGATTACGTATTCTTTGAATTGTGAACTTGCCTATGGGCCTCAGTCATGGATCAGGGACCCATTGCTCAAGGCACAGTACAAACACAACAAAAAGATGATCCCTATAGATCTTACAACCTAGGGAAAGACAAGAGACAGAACAGAGAGAAGGGGAGGCAGTGTAGTCTAGTGGGTCGAACACTGGTCTCGGACTCAGGAGTGGTAAATAACTGTCAAGGCTGAATCCCCACTCTGGCACTTCGAGTGCAGGAAGTGGAGGCCCGCAAGGATTAAAAAAATTAATACTGGCCACTCCAGGCTTGTATTACACTTCCAAGGTTACAGCATCTCTCTGACCTTGGCTTGTAAATGCTGCCACCACCCAAATGCAAACAAACAACCACCTTTGACCCCAGGGGTACCTTCAAGCCCTTTTACCCCCTCTCCCCCCCCAGAAGAGCTGAGAAAGAAAATAAAAGGAAATTAGCTGTTGCCACCAGCTAATCAAACAGCATATACACAAACCTCTTAGGAAACCAAAAATCCAATCCTGTTCTTAAAAAAAGTAAATTTTATTAAAAACAAAAAGGAAAAAAATACATTTGGAACTTAGGCTTTTGTTAGATTTTAAAAGAGCAATTCCAAAAATTAAGCACCCAAATTAGCTTTCTTGGGGGGTTCAGCTTAAAGGTTACAAGCAAACAAAAGCATCAGGGGTTAGCACAGAGGAATCCACAAGCCAAAATAAAAAATAAACCTGATTGTGTCTAACTAAACATTCCCTATCCAAATTATTTCTTCTAGATATGGAAGATAAATGTTCATACCTGGTTCAAGCCTTACATAGCATTGCTGCTCCATGTCTCCTTCTCCAGAGAACAACAGACAAAGGGAAAGTTTCTTTCCCCATTTTAAAAAGTTCTAGCCTTCCCATTGGCTCTTTTGGTCAGGTGCCCTTTTTTTCCCCCTTTACTTGGGGGGCTTTTTAACCCTTTACAGGTAAAGCAATTAAAGAACAGCTACCAAGAGGGATTTTACAGCTAACTGTCTGGCTGGGTGTCCATCAAAGGGAGCTATCCCCCCCCCCCCATTTTATTTATAACAATAACGAGGATAGGACAATCATGCAGAGCAAACCTGATTACTTGGTAAGCTCGGCCCATTCTGACAAAATGCATTTTAAAAGAGCTAAATGAAAAGCTATATATTTAGGGAACAAAGAATGGAGACTATACCTATGTGAAAAGGATTTAGGTGTCATGGTGGACCATCAACATAACACGCGCTCCCAGAGTGATGCTGTGACTAAAAAGGCTAATGTGACCCTTAGATTGATAAGCAGGGGAGTAGGGAGTAGGAGAAGTGAGGTGATTTTACCTCTGCATATGGCATTGGTGATATTGAGTGTGGAATACTTTGTACAGCTCTCGTGTCCACATTTTAAAAGGGATGTCAAAAATTGGATGCAGAAAAGAGCCACAAAATTATTTGAAGGATTGGGAAAATGCTGTACAGGGAGATACTTAAAGAGCTCAATCAGTTTAGTTTATCAAAAAGAAGATTGAGAGTTGATTTGATTGGAGAGTATAAGTACCTTCATAAGAAGGAAATACCATGTACTAAAGGGTTCTTTCATCTAAAGGAGAAAGGCATAACAAGAACCAATGGCTGGAAACTGTAAGCCAGACAGATTCAAATTATACACACATTTTTCACAGTGAGGTTGATTAACCATTGGAACAAACTACCAAGGGAAGTGGTGGATTCTCTGTCACTTGATGTCTTCAAATCAAGACTGGATACCTTTCTGGATGGTGTGCTTTAGCGTAGGGTTACCATTTGTCCAGATTCTCCCGGACATGTCCAGCTTTTTGAGTTAAAAATAGCGTCCGGGTGGGAATTTGCAAATATCTAAAAATGTCCAGGATTTCCCCCCCCCCCCCCATGCAGAGCGGGGCACAGCTGACAGGGCAGCCGGCTGGATCCTGCCACTCTCATGGGGCTCTGGCTGCCAGAGCCCCTCCTCTGCTTCCCCTTCTGGCCGGGCTCTAGAGCTCCTCCCCTCCTCTTTCCCTCCCCCCCCTTCTCAGATCGCCGCCTGCCAGGTCATTCACATCAGCCTCCGGCAGCTCTCGAGCTCCTCCCTCCTCCTCCTCCTCCCCTGCTGCCCAGTGCGCCGCATGGTACGGTACGGTAAGGGGGCCAGGGGGTGGAGAAGGGGCAGGGGGGTTCTGGAGAGGGCAGTCAGGGGACAGGGAGTAAGGGGGGGTGGATGGGTCGGGAGTTCTGGGGGTCCTGTCAGGGGGTGGGGAGCAGTTGGATAGAGCGTGGGAGTCCCCGGGGTCTGTCTGGGGGAGGGGGTGTGGCTATGGGGAGGGAGTATGGAGAGGGGTCGAGGCAGGCAGGGAGCAGAGGGGGTTGGATGGGTTGGGAGTTCTGGGGGTCCTGTCAGGGGGTGGGGAGTGGTTGGATAGGGCGTGGGAGTCCCGGGGGTCTGTCTGGGGGCGGGGGTGTGGATAAGTGTCGGGGCAGTCAGGGGACAGGTAGGGTCCTAGGGAGGCAGTTAGGCTGGGGAGTTCTCAGAAGGGGGCAGTCAGGGGACAAGAAGCAGGGAGGCTTAGATAGGGGGTGGGGTCCTAGGGGGCAGTTAGTGGCAGGGCTCCCAGGAGGGGGCAGTCAGGGGACAAGGAGCAGGGGGGTTGGAGGTTCTGAGGGGGGCAGTCAGGGGGTGGGAAGTGGGAGGGAATGGATGGGGCGGGGCTCGAGCCGGGGCTCCCCCCCACCCAGTGTCCTCTTTTTTGATTGTGGAAATATGGTAACCCTACTTTAGCGAAACACAAGTTTGGGGGTTCAATACAGTGGTAACAGGGTGAAATTTAATGGACTGTTATATACAGGAGGTCAGACTCGATGATCTAATGATCCCTTTTTAGCCTTAAACTCTATGAATCTATGAATTGAGGGTTGCCATATGATAAAGTGAGGGATGCCATATTTGTCTGACAAAGGCAACAGCATGAAGAAGTCTTCCTACATTTTTATATCTTCAGCAACTTAAGGACAAACAAACAAAAAGTCTAAAATACAAAATATAAATCCCAATGTCCTAGTGACGCACAATATTCCAGAACTCTTCTTTTATGCATACATTTGATTCAAGAGTCCATAATCTTGTCCTTAGTCACAATGGCATCTTGATTTGGTTAGATTCTAGGTACTAACACAATATAAATGTTAAATAAATAAATAAGAATAAACTAGGCAACTTCTCTATTTCAATAACTTGACTGTGCCAAAGGAAAAGGTTGACAGATGATCTGTGCCCATCCACAACAAACTTTCCAAAGACATTTGGATCCACTGTGATTATTGTCAACAGGTCACTTACCTGATGAGATGATGGCTTTACTGGCCCCAACCCTGCAATGTGCAGTGCACAGGCACACCGCTGATTCTTCTTGAAAGAAGAACTTAAGTAGGGTCAGCAACCTGTCTGTATGCTACACAGCACATGTCAAGATGTTAGCTATGGGGCACACACTCTCAATTGTGAGGGAGGCTCATACTGGATCATAAAGACAGTTAAACACAAGTTAAACATAAGTTTGGGGTCTGCCAATCTTGACAATATTTTTGTTTGTGTGTGTTTGTTGTTAATAAAGCACTACCCAAACAGACTTCAGCTCTACAAACAGTTGCTGCACCACTGAGCTGTACAGCTCTATCATTTTGTCAAACAGAAAAATTTGTTCTCTTTCAGAGCTTACGGATTTCACTTTAAAAAATATTACTCTTACTTGGGAGTATGATAGTTTAGAAAAAGATTAATTCAAAATGATTAGAATTAGTTCCTGTGCAAAATGACATCTTAGAACAGGAGAGAGTGAAAGGCAAAACATATTTTCTCTTTTATTTCCCCTTTGCACAATCCTTAATCCTATTTTCAAGCGAGTGTCAGTGCTCCAGAACATTCTGGAGACATTCCAGCCTAGTTTGGATAGCTGGGTACAAAGATTAGGCACTTGATTTCAGCTAAATATTACATGTTAGTTCAAAGGAGCCCGTTTCAAATGGTTTAGCAGAATTAATTGGGTGCTTAATGTTCAGATGAATAATGAAAAGCACCAGTGTAAAGCTTTTTTCTACCATGAATTTTTAAAATCCCCAGCACAAGGAAATATCTATCATGTAGTTGGATACAACTTTAAACAAAAAAACCAAGATGTTTTCTGAGAATGCAGAATTAATTTAATACGTAGGCTTGATTTTCTTAAAATAATTATTGCATACACCAGGGTCATTTGCCAGCTAAATTCTCCCTGAGGGCACAGAGTTTATTGCTACTGTTTACTGAGCATGACGATGTTGGATATGGTACAGTGCATAAAGGAAGAAATGATCCTTGCCCTAAGGGGGCACTACAATATACAGGCTCAATCCTGCTCTCATTGATATTTATGGTAAAATGCTCAATGACTTCAGTGGGTGTAAGATCAAGTCTTAAGACACACTGTGACATTGCACTCCATATGCTTTATTAAAATATGCTTGGAATATAAATATTATGTAACTGGAATATGCTTTATGCAAAAGGTCTCTTGTAAGGTATCATTACAAAGCTTATAATCTACTGAGTGTGTTCATCCTATTTGTATGTACGTATCATTCTTATATCTAAAACTAGAAATATGAAGTTAACTCTGAGGTCCTATTGTAATTATGCAAAGTGTGGGCCATTAATGGTGGTTTAGATTCTTGATGGCAGCCATTGACTAGGACAATTGGCTCTAGATGGTTTATTTACCTGCAAGCCTTCTTGTGGACATGGGGGCCAGCATGTGGGTAATGAAGAATGAGGTCTTACAGTGACATGTGACCATGTCACCTGTTACTGGAATCCATCTTAAATCTAGTGCTTTTCCATTTAGAAGGAGGGGTGGGAACCCAGAGAAACAAAGGATTCCTGCCTTGGGCCAAAGCTATAAAAGGGAGTTGAACAGAACAAATGGGGCTGCAGTCATGAAAAAAACCTTAGTTACCACCTGAGCTGAAACTAACAAGAACTGTACCAGGGAAAGGCTTGGGCCCAGACTAAGAAGGAGTCCAGTCTGTGAAAGAAGCTTATTGGAACATCTCTGAGGGTGAGATTTACCTGTATTCAGTTTCTTAATATATTAGACTTAGACTTGCATGTTTTTGCTTTATTTTACTTGGTGACTTACTTTGTTCTGTCTGTTATTACTTGGAACCACTTAAATCCTACCTTTTATTCTTAATAAAATCACTTTTGTTTATTAATTAATCCAGAGTAAGTGATTAATACCTGGAGGAGCAAACAGTTGTGCATCTCTCTCTGTCAATGTTATAGAGGGTGGACAATTTATGAATTTACCCTGTATGAGCTTTATACAGAGTAAAACGGATTTATTTGGGGTTTGGATCCCATTGGGAGCTGGGTGTCTGGGTGCTGGAACCAGGAGTACCTGCTGAGTGGTTTTCAGTTAAAGCCTGCAGCTTTGGGGATGAGGTTCAGACCCGGGGTCTGTGTTGCAGCAGGCTTGCATGTCTGCTTCAACAAGACAGGGTTCTGGAGTCCCAAGCTGACAGGGAAAAACAGGCTCAGAGGTAGTTTAGCACGTCAGGTGACAGTCCCAAGGGGGTCTTTGTGACCGAACCTGTCACACACACCATGATGGAACATTCCAAAAACACATCGGTGGGTTAGCTGAAGAGATGAAAAAGAGATGAATTTCTTTGTCTCACTGAGTACGTTTCTTTAATAGAGTTTAATGAGATGTTAAAATTATACCCATGAGTAAACCATTTTATTGATCTATAAAACAATCTGCAAATCTGCAAATTTAAAGGCATATAGTGGCCTAAAGGGCTCCCGTGGTAGCAAAGGTTAATGTTTGTTGGCACTGTGACCTGACCAGTTTTAATGCAACATTAGAGTATAGAGTACCAAATGTAATAATTAAATTTCTGTAAATATTACAGTAATGATTCTGTGACTTTTAAAATTGCCATTTCTTTTACACAAAAGAGCTTGATTTTGAGAGAAGGCTTGCAGGCTTGCAGAGCTGCTAACCCTAAGCATTCCAAAAATCAATCAATCAAACCCCAAATATTGTATAATGAAATTGGCTAAAAAGGAGATTTTTAAATAAAGAAATTTTAGGTTCTTATTTGTTTTGTGGGTTTGAATCATTATTCATTATTTTAGGCTTTTCTATGCAAGCATAAGGGCTAGAAACAGCTTTAATTTGGTAAAGAAGATTTTCACATAATCATATGAATCCAGGAGCTAGGATTTTCAGAAAAATTCAATGACAAAAAAGGTGTGTTAACGCAGAGTTAAGGTTGCTCGATGGAGTGTTGTCCTCTTGCAGAACATCGAGTTCAGCAAAACACAAAACTTCTGAAAACCATGAAATTAAATGATTGCCCATGCAACTTCAACTTTGCCCTCTCTCAGCAATGCCCTATTAACACACATACATTTACTCTGCCAAAACCACAGTTGCTGAAATATACAAGCTCTTCACCTCCATTTATAACTTATTCACTCTCACCCACAGGATTTCATCTAAACACTATCAAAGGACAAAAAGGGGAAAAACAAAGTTGTTCATGACACTTCTCCTCTATCCTCTTTGAGCACTGCCTCAATAAGCATGTATCACATAAGCATCCTTGGCACTATAAGGAAGTTTCAGTTCCTGGCATACCTTCCCACACTTAGCCAACTCCCCAGAGAGAACGCCACACATGTACAATTTAAGAACCACTTCACAGCCTTTTACAGCTCATTTACACATACTCACAGGATACAATATCAACCTGCACTTTCACTTAACCATCACTAAAGCATTATAATCCTTTCATATTCCACCTCACTGCTGATAATGTCCTTTGTAATAAAAGCCTTATATCTTGCTTCTGACATAACCCACACCATCCTACACAGATATCATGCATACTGCACCCTGAAGGCACACATACACCTCTTTCCTTTCCTCACATATGAGAGGGTGCAAAATATATTTCTCCTCATAGCACAATCACAGCTCTGTCACACACTTCAAATTAATCCACACAAGGAAAACATCTCCCTGAATCTTCACTTCCTGTTACACATGTATTTCTTTTGCTGTTACTTCCCTACCCACTATAACCTGACTCACATGCAGTTGCTGGAGCAAAGGAGACCTGTGTTATAGTGGAATGGTGTTCCTGATCATGTTTCAGAATGGTTGGAGGGTGGAGTCTGTGGCAGGGCTGCTGAGAGAAATCACAGACAGGGTTTCTGTTCCAAAATATTGAGCGTTATGTTTGAAAGACTTTATGACCTCATCCAATCTCCATACCTCATCTCTGAAAACAGTAAGGTGTCAGAGCTTGCAACATTTCTGTGCTGCACTGCACAGTACACATTTTCTGATCAATGTTCTACCAACATTTACTATTAACTTTCATATTGTTACTGTAGCAATTATTCAGATACTCTGCCAAATCAGAGAAAATTAACAGAACTCTCAGACTCAAATCTCTGATGCGCTCCAAATCTGCTTTCATACATGAGGTGAACACCAAGAAGAAGGCCCACATCACTTCCACCGAAGTGAATCACCATAATGTCTAGTAGATCACAACCTCTTAATTTACCAGTTAGGCGCTGCAAATTGGGCAAAACATGATGCCAATGCAGGTCACCTCTTTCCACCCAAATCAGTCTGTACTTAGCACTTACCATATCATGGGGTACTCCTTGCTCTCCCCCAAACTTTTCATGATACAGGCAGGGCCACTCCAGGCACCAGCCTGGTAAGCAGGTGCTTGGGGCGGCCGTTCTGGATAGGGGCGGCACGTCCAGGTATTCGGCGGCAATTCGGCGGACGGTCCTTCACTCCCGCTGGGAGCAAAGGACCGCCCGCCGAATTGCCGCCTCAGATCGCGATCGCAGCTTTTTTTTTTTTTTGGCTGCTTGGGGCGGCCAAAACCCTGGAGCCGGCCCTGGATACAGGAAGCACCCAGAATCCACACATTGGCAACCCTGTCAGTGCACATATTTCTTTTCCCCCCAGTGGTAAAGATACCAGTGTTGTCAGTTCCAAAACCTCTGCTCTGGGTATCTTTGGAAATATCACACTAATCTGCTCCGAGATAAAGAAGTAACCACATGCCTCCTAGTTAAACAAGTTTTCTCAAACAACCAATCCACAGCTTGCTTACCACCTGTCCACATTTCCTGCCCTCTCCCACAGACACAACCCCTCTCCCTAGCCTCCCGCTCTTTTCCTCCCACCGGACAGACTCACTGTGTCCTTTGTCTCTGGCTCTCTTGATATAACAAAAATTTTGATATAACAAAAACTTGATATAACAAAAATTTTGGTTAGACCAGCTGCTGACTATTCTGTTGCACTCACAGTAAACCTCCCTGTAAAATACTATTCTCAATTTGGGTGCCCCAAAGATTTAGTGGGTGCCATGCACCACCTTGGGTAAAACTTGACAAATTGAGACCATATTGACCTACATCACATCAATAGTTTGATCTCTGGCTCTGTGCACAACCCCCCCCCCAACGAAATTAAAAAACAAACCAAAAAAACCCCAAAAAACCAGCACTTAGGAACATTTTGAAAATGGCAATTTTGTTCAAGGCTTCTGTGGCCACAACCCCTTGCTCAAATAACCCCAAATATGGGTCACTAACCCTACCCACCACTCTCTAAAGGCACACCAAATTTCAAAGGAAGTCAACTAAGCTATTCCATTTTAGAAAACTTAGAAATATCAACTTTTAAACAGAAATTGTGATACAACTATAATATCCAATACCTTGAAACTCATGATAAAACCATGAAAGCTAGCAACTCTGGGCTTGGCATTTGTTTTTACCTTAAGCCATGTTAAATAAACAAAATGTCTTAAATACGTTGAGACTTTATAAAAGCATAGTGTCTTCAGAAAACGGTGTCCTTTTATGAGATGCAGTATTGTAGCCATATCGGTCCCAGGATATTAGCGCGACAAGGTGGGTGAGGGAATATCTTTTATTGGACCAACTTCCTAGCCTGAGCCCTAGCATCTACACTGCAATTAAACAGTCGGTTAGGAGAAGACCTGCAAGCCTTAGTCAGTGGATTGCAGTGTAGACATACCCCCAGTGCCAGCCATGTCACGTATTACTGGAATGCTGCAACTCTGATTGCAACATTATGCTAATACGTACTGATGATTATGTACTTAATTGCTAAAGTGCAAGAAATTAGTGATCACAGAAGTCACAATAAGGGGATAAGAAATAATGGCTTCAGCCAAAGATTTTGTATTGTTACGTGATGCTAATTTCAATTATTTCCGTTTCTGTTACCAAGAAGTGGCTAGGAAACCAACCGTGAATTGGTTAGGTAGAAAGATATATGTGAGAGAAAAATCTTTATAAACAGAGACCTGTATATGATCACTGACAAAGCAAATATTGACCATATTTAGCAGAAGCACAGACGCAGATCTGGTCACAGTTACAGCTGCCTACACAGTTCTGCCAAAAATATCAACTCGGTATATGGTCTATGTTGTGCTGCACTTTCAGCCTGACCCAATCAGACTCCCGTTAACTTAAATGTGTTTTGGAGCAGGCCTTTATAACATTTAACAGACCAGCTTTGTTCTAGGTATTCCCAATTCTAAATTTCTTAAAGTTCAGAATCAAGCCCTTTGAAACTTAATACTTTCTTTACAAAATAGAATTTTGTCCTATGGACTTTATTTGTAGCTTGGATGGTGTGAAATAGAGAAGATGGCCTCTTATATCCAATTCTCTTATTCACAGCCTTTTCTATTGTCCACTTTTCCCCCTTTGCAAACATCTTGAGAAGTCCATTTACATCATTACAGCCCATTCAGGTGACTTTTAAAAAATTTTTTGAATAAATGTGCTAAACATCACTAACAAGTCACAATAGAACTGACCTGATTCCATTGATCATGGATCAAAGATGTGTGTACTCACTATGTCTATTAAAAGTATAAATATAATATAAGAGTCGTTAACTACTCCATTTACATCATGGTCAGTCCAAAAGGCCAGCAATTTTGATACAATGGGTATTTTTATAATGAAAGGTTTTTACACTCTTGAACGTATAGAATAATAATGGCTGTAAAGAGCTGCTAGGAGCTGATTTTAATTTAATTATCATTATGACAACAGTAGAAGGTTAATTTATAATTATTTCTAGATCAACAAATAAATTACATTTACTAAAATTTATTTTAAATTGTTCCAACTTAAACATGAACATTCCATCCCTAATTCTGTTGTAGCACATATGCAGACAGATTCTAATTTTCATGCCAATGTGTCTCTCCACACAGGGCTGGATTTAGGGGCAGGCGACCGCCTTGGTGTGCTGTTTTAGTTGTTAGCAACAAAGAGTAAAATAGAACGTTTGAATAAAATATTTCAGGTATTCCATAAGTAGAATCAGTTTTCACTAACCTCCTGGAATGTTCTGGAGCTTTGTAGAATATCATGGGGCCTTCCAGGCTTTCTGAGAACTACATTTGCTTTGAACCTCCCAGAATCTTGTCAGCCATGCCCTCTTGAGTATATATGGGGTGAGGCATCACTAGTCAGTGAGATATAAGAATAAAGTGAGAGACCAGCTGTGATATTGTGAACCTTGTTTTATTGTGTAAGTGTGAAAATGTACTTGTGTCTTAAGAGTTGAAGAGTGTAAGTAGTGACTAATAAAGAACATATTTATTGAGACGTCAGAAATATCTATCACACCCCTATCTATGCAACAATATAAAAGAAATTTTGTTACTTTCTGTGCCATGCTTAACACATAATGTTTGATAACTTTCTAAGACTGAGGAACATAGACCTGCTCTCCCCAATACCTACATCGAATAGTTCATAAAGAAGCAATGGACCATTACTGCAGCAAAACAATTCAAAATGAATTGATTGACCTCATGGCAAGGAAGGTGCTTGATAACATATTGATGAGACTTGGCAAAGTAAAGGACTATGCCATAATAATGGACTGCACTCCTGACAGCCACAGTGAAAAGATGTCATTTACAGATTTGTTGATAACAAGGGTGGCTGTATCCAAGTAAAGAAACTTTATCTGTTTCCGGTCTGTGGACAACTCTACTGGAAAAGACTTAACAGAACAGTTTATGAATATTTTGAATGGAAATAAAATAAAGCTTCAAGACTGCTGTGGCCTGGGCTATGACAATGGAATGAACATGAAGGGAAGAAACAGTGGTGTCCAGGCAAGGATCCTTGCACTGAATCCAAGAGCTTTCTTCATGCCTTTTAGCTGCCATTCCCTCAACCTGGTTGTGTCATATGTGACATCATCTTCTTTAGATACAGTATCTCTAATTAGAGTTCTGCACAGGATATACATCAAGTTTTCAGCATGAATCATCAGGTGGAAGATCACAGACTTCATGTTCAAATTTGTAACACTTGCTGGGAGAGCTGCATTGACAGTGTAAGGCCAATGAGGTACCAAGTGACTGAGGTTTATGACACTGTGATGGAACTGGCATAGTCAAATAAAGACAAGGCCAGAATACTACACCAAAGCACAAATCCTGACAAACCAGATCACTGACTTCAAATTTCTGGTCTCAGTTGTGGTTTGGCATGATATATTGTTCCAAGTAAACACTGTAAGCAAGGCATTACAAACTCAGTTGATGGACATCGGTACCATTACTACTTTTGATGAGAAGCTACCTTGATTTTGTTGTGGCTTACAGAGACAAAGGATTTGAAGATGCTGTCATTGCTGCCAAAGAAATGGTGGAAAACTTCAGAGTTGAGCCTGCCTTCAAGGAAACTCGTATTCATCGGAAGAAGAGACAGTTTGGTTACGAGGGCAGAGATGAGTTGATGGGAAGCTTGGAAGAAAAATTAAAGAGGGACTTTTTTGCTCGCTCATTTACACTGCTTGAGTGCCCATCGAAGAAAGGTTTGGACAAATGAAGCACCACAAAAAGACTTGGGGATTCTTGTATGATTTTAGTAAGCTGCTGGTGGACAGGAAATACTCGAACAATTGTACTGGACCTTTACCGGACAACGACACATAGGAATGTTCGGACGTCAATGATAAAGACCTTTATATCAAATTGGACAACAACCGTCACATTTTGCAACACGGGAAGCACTCTCCACTTCATGTTCTCCAATTCATTCATGATGCAGAGCCGAAGGGCACTTTTCCTAATGTCTGGATAGCTTTGAGGATTCTGCTCACATTGCTAGTCACAGTCACGAGCGATGAGCACAGATTTTCAAAGCTCAGGCTCATTAAAACATATCTTTGATCGACGATGGCTGATGAGAGACTGATATTGCTTGCTATTTTATCACTTGAAACTGCCTTTCAATTTTCTGATGCTGTGCTTCGGTTTGCAAGGACAAAAGCAAACTTTTGAACTAAAGGACTAGAGTTCACATTTTAAGGCTGTCACCTACTGTAACACTATTTAATACTGGTCCACCTAATGCTGGTGCTCAGTTCAATTTCTTGATGTTTGTACATTTCAGTTATTCTTAAAATTAAGAAAAGTTTCTATAAGCTTAGAGGAAATTATTTTATTATTTGTTTATATATGGCATGAATAAATACAGATTTACAGATCCTAACATGCAAATGTATCATCTTATATGACAGGGATAAATCATGCAAGCAAATCGTGTATTAAAGTCGTGAAATGGACTACAGAGGCAATAAAAAAATAAGGTATTCAAAAGTTTAACAAATGGGGGGAGGGGGTGCTGAAGACACTCCTCAACTAGGGCGTCATATAATCTAGGTCCGGCCGTGTATCCACACACTTATGCCTGTACGGTCAATAACATTTTGTTGTTGTTTTAAGAAATGAAGCCTCAGATATGGGATTAAAATCTTCAGCTGCTGTAAATCAGCACAGCTCTAGTGAAGTCAAGGGAGATACACCAATTTACACCAGCTGGTTTATAACATGAAAGATAAGCTGCTCTCTGAGATTCTTTTAAATAGCAACACACAAACAAGATGACAAACAGATTGAGAGGCATCCTGAACTATGGCATTTTCAAGTGGCTTCCATGAATGTAAAATGTGCCTGCACCCATTTATAAACACAGAAACACTCCCACACACAAACAGGCGTTTGTACATAGAAAAATCAGGTAGTTTATGCCTATCCACTCTATTTTCAGACAGATATACTTTATGAATGCAAATAGGGATTTGAGAGAGACAAGTAGCTTTGCTCGTAAGTTTTGTGGGTGTGCTAATGGAAGCTATTTGAAAAATTGTCAGCAAGTAACTCCTTGCTTTTGCCAGTTTCACTTTGTTGTTTTGACATGAAAATTATAGATAAAATACCCCAAACTTCTAACACAAAACAACTTGCCGGGTAGTTGATTTACATTACTAACTAATCCATAACTCATGGTTATTATTACAATATTCCTCCAATGGAATAAATTGTATGAGAAGTTGCATTCTATTCAGTTCATATTTTGCCATTATGAAGTGAAACCATTCAGTACTTAGGGACAAATTCTGCTATCAGATCATCACTTTATATCACTTCTTGGGGTTTTTTTGCAGCAAGTTTAGCAACTAGAGCTTTGAAACCTCCCTGTTTATCCACAGGAACTCTGTTGCCCTCGTAAATAACAAGTCTTCTGATCTACTCTGGTCAGTGTTTGTGTGATTTACATTGTTAGCTTTTCCAGGCAAGAACATTACTTGTAAAGCACTACAATGCACCTATGATGCTACATGAGTAATAACTAATCATTTTCACTGGGAAAAAATATGAAGCAACATGTGTATTTTTGTTAATAATGGAGTGAGTTATTAAAATGCTACTACCATCTTGTTACGGCTGATGTAGGCCAAATTTTGTAAGTGTACATTATACTTGACCTTTGATGGAATAATGTGCATATCTGAATCATTTATGCATAACCAATAGTGAGATATATGCTTGTACTTTATTATTGTACTATAATTATTCAGATATTCATACGCAAAATGTAAGACCCAGGGAATTCATGTGGATTTATGGCAATGCTTGGAAGATTTGAGGTCCATGGCTTAGATCCATTAATCTGGTATTTAATTTGTGAAAGCTACATTAATGATCCAATTATTTTCCATGTTCTATAATAACATGCAACAGAAAATATCACAAAGGAAGTGTCTTATGAAAATGTTCTAATTGATGTGCTAGGTACAGTGTGTTGTATGACTGTGGTATGCTTATTTTGAACTGAAAAGATTAGGCTATAATAATTAACAAATGATGTATTGCATTTTACGGCAACATGCAGGGTATGTTGGTTCCGGAGTTGTTGGGATGTGAATATCACTGATCTCTACATTTCCTTGTAGCTCATTAAAAATGAGTTACTTACAAAACATTTCAGTTTTGTTTGTGAAATGGTATTCAACATGAGAAAAGTGTGTCTACAAGGCCATCTGTCATCTTACTAGGTTTGAATAACCTTATGTGGAGAATAATCATTATTCTACTGAAAATTCAAAGTTCTAATGGCTAATCTACCAAAAAATTGTTGCTTGCCTGAAAAGACTTCAAACTTCTTTTTAGGATAAATTCTGCTCATATTATTTTATTTAGTAATAATGATAGGACTCTACAACAGATCAATGATTTTTCAGGTAACACCACTTACAATTAAGAAGGTGATTAATGCTTTTTTAGATAAAATGAAATAGTTGGTTCTTTATCTGAAAGTCAGAATGAAGCAATTCGTAGAAACAAAAACATGAGACTGGAGATTTATACAAGGGTAAAAGTCACATGGCAACAATGGTGTGACTAACAAAATGGAGAGAGAAGAAATAATTTCCCCAGATAGATTAGTCAACTAGATCATCCAGAAGGAAAAGAGAACATGCCAAATAACCCAAGGTCCCTTATACTATATGTTACCCATGGTTTTCAGAAAACAAGGCAGTGGTAACATCACTGTTTTTCTCCAGACAAAAAGCAACACAGGGTCCTGTGGCAGGAGTAAATCAACGGGGACAAGTTCCTCTATCTGATAAATGATTGGTACAAACAAGTGTACTTTTACCTAAAAATACTTTTTTATTAGGTCTCAAGCACGCGCGCGCACACACACACACACACACACACACACACACACGTATGTGCTGTTGCAGTAGGTTCAGAGCATTCCAAACATTTACATTTACTGAAATTCTGAGTTGGTTTCGAGGAATCAGCAACCAGCCTTCTGGGGCCCTCCTTCCTTCCACCTGGAGGGGAGCTTAGGTGCCAGATCCTTGCCTAAATTAGGGTGACCAGACAGCAAATGTGAAAAATCGGGACGGGGGTGGGGGGTAATAGGCACCTATATAAGAAAAAGACCCCAAAATCGGGACTGTCCCTATAAAATCGGGACATCTGGTCACCCTAGCCTAAATAAAAACTTCAATGCACGCTAACTAAACTTCTTATAGATTTTCTCCAAATAAAGTATACAACTCAAATTGCTCCTAACAGGCTAACAATTTCCTTAGCAACAGCCAATAACAATGCATTATTTTCCTTATCAGAAAAGCAGCTTCAGCAAAAAAACTTGAACACAGACAACCAGAATCAAGATCAGTTTTCCACATTTCCACCCCCTTCTCATGAATCTGTCCTTTCACTTTATCTATCCCAGTCAGTAAAACTGCAGCTTTCAGCTGTTTTTGTCTGCCTAAGCAAAGCCAGATTTTGATCGTGGTTTTGTGGTATTCTCGCTTCCAGCTCAGGGGGTGCAAATGGGGTTAAGTGTGTAAGATGGTTGCTGATTGTATCAAATCCAGTTCTTTCATAACATAGTCTGTATGTCAAACCTTTACGCATACTGGAAAAGAACAGCATAGGGATAGATTGAGATCCTTAGCATACGTATTACATAACAAATCCTATCCAATTAGCTGCCTGTACAATATCATTTGCAAGAACTTTGAAATAAATGGTAAAATAAATGTGTTTTTCTTAGTCACCAATGAAACCCTTTAAAAACTTGTGTGTGAGAGCATTTAAATTCACTCGAGTTAAGGATTTCTCTTTGGGTCCATCTATTATTATTTTAAAAGAACTTTTAAGCAGTTTTTAGGTAGTCCTGTTAGTTAAAATAAAGCATTCTTCATAAAGATGGAGAAACAGATAAAAAATAAATATTTCTTTATAGAGTCTAACTAGATAAGAACGATATACAAAACTGGAAAGGAGAATAGAAAAAGGCTTGAAATAATAGCTACATGAAAACAAATGACCAAAAGAACACTTTAGTATGTACAGGATTTAACAAATTAAAATTAGGTTGAATTGTGAAAGATAACCTTGTCCCCCTCTTGAAATAATAAAATACGTTCTTACCCCCAATCTTTGCTTTTGAGAATTTTAAAAGTTACAGCAGTTAAACCCACAGCTTGACCTACTATTCACTCTTTAGGAGAGACATTTAATCTGAACACTTCACTCCACTCACCAGGCTACTGATTCAGGAAAGCACTTAAGCATGCCCTTAATTTTAACAATGTGCTTAAATGGGATTTAGGCATGTTCTCAAGTACTTTGCTAGGAATGCCTTCCTGAATTGCAGCTCGGATGAGCCTGGCAGTTGTCTTCCACTCAAGGCAAAGGATTCACCCCAGCACTTTAACAGACATTTCTTTACTCAAAGGAAAGCAACAGTCCACATCCTATTAATTTTCTTGGTAACTGGTATGCAGCAGGCACAGTATTCTATTGTTCTTGCTCATTAAACTTCACATTCTTCTAGAAAGTGCAAGAGGTATTTTTCCTTCTTGTTGTGAGTGCTTTACCCTCATCAGTGATACTGCTAAAAATGAGAGCATATCTTACCTAAAAATAAAACAAAGTTTATCAAAATTACACACGTGAATAAAAATTATCAAAAATTCTGAGATATCCAAGAGAGATTTAAAACAGATACAAGATTCTTCAGTATCTGCAAGTACAGTGATGCAGTAGTTCATGTACAACAAACTGATTACAATCAGTTCTCTCACTTTGCTAATCTTGAGGAATTTTCTCAACACTTTTTCAATGTCTCCCTAAGATTGCACAAATTATCCATCAAAAGTATCCTTGTCAACGCCAACAAAGCCCTCAGTCTTGTGCTTTACCTTCAGTACATGACTAATCCCATTGATTTCAGTGTGCTTACTCATGTTCCGAAAGTTAAGTCCATGCTTAAGGGTTTTGCTAGACTGTGGCACAAGTGAACATTAAGCCTATTATTTTCCATTCCCACATAAATATGAAAGAACCAGTTCTTACACACAATAAATAGAAACCCTAAAAGATCTGAACAACCTGTCTCCAGAACAATAGATCAAAAAATGAGAAAATCCAGCCTCTTTGTTAAAAAAATAAACAACGGGAGTGGAAGGGAGGAAGAGGGAGGAGGAGAGCGAAGGGGATAAATAAAACAACTACCAAAGAAAAATGTGTGAAAAAAAGAGTAAATGGTATTTGGGTACATTTTCAATGTGTTGCTTGCGATTCTCATTACTGTTAATTGAAATTGGATAGATAAATCCCTCTTAGTGCACCAAAAATTTTACCCATATGTGTTTATTCATGATTTTACTTTCTTTACTCACTATATCACAAAGCCAAGAGCTGGCACAAAAAATAGCAGGCAAAGATCAGAGAAGTCAGGAAAAATAAAAAGAGCATTTGCTACATGCATCATGGATACATCATTGTTGATGATTTATTGATATCAAAGTTGTGTATTTTTACCCAGGAATTGAAAGAAAAAGGTAGTGCTGGGCCTTAAATCTTCTGTCTTGCTACATATGAATAATACTACACATAAATCAGATAGACGCAGTGTATATTTTCTCATACTCAGATTCCAATTACGCCATCATAACATCAATCAGTTATCTGCATTCTGTATGGTAAGGGAACCTGTGATCATCCAGTTATTTTAACCTTAAATCTACATTATTTTTACACTCTGTCTCTCTCTCCCTAAGATGGATCTAATGGAATTGATTTGTTTTTGCACTTTTTATAATGTAATCTGTAGTCACTTCATAACTGATTAGTGAAAACCTCAGACATTTTATAAAGGACAAAAATTCTCCTGTCTGATTTGCATCGCAGAACGTAGATCTCTATTGCATATTCTGCAATGGTTGAGGATAATGTGAGCAATTAACAGGGAATAAATAAAGAATAATAGTCAGTGAAGATCCACCATGAGTATCAGGGAGAAGAAGTTTGCCTTAAATCTGCATTTGAACTCTACTTTCAAAGGTGAAGAGACAAATATTTCAGAATCTTCCACTAAGTATCATCCCTGCTAGCTATTCTTATATTGAAGTTAAACTTCTATCAGCAAAGGGGAAGAAACATTTTTCAAGATGATCTTAAGAAAAAACTCCACCCTCCCAGTTTTCTTCTTTAAAAATAGCCTACATTTGGTATTTGGTGTATAAGAAGTTTGGGTTTTGTTTTATTTCTCATACATGAGCTAACCACTCATTCCAAATCACCTTTTTGGGGGGGGAGGGGGCAACAGAAAAATGTATGGTATTTCCCATTTTATTTTGTACTTTAGATATTTTCTTTAAAGATACTTCTACTCTGCTGATAGTTTTATTCCCTCCTCCACATCCTTTCCTTTCTACCATATTGCATTCCCATGTCTCTGTGGGTTAAATAAAATCCTATTCAACTTTCCATGTTTCTCTAAAAAAGGCCTTACAGCTATGTATTGGCACCAGAATTGCACTATACTCTTTATGTAATGTAGCTACATATTTTTTAATCAATAGATATAGAACTGTATTGGAACTACAAAAAGTTCTAAGACCCTTCCTGTTATACTCAAAGGCCTATGTGAACATGTATGATCAGCTTTTCTGTGTTCATAAAGAAAAAGGAATGAATCTCTAAAAAGAAATTCCGTGCACCACAAAAGAGCCATCAGGAATAATCCTATTTCCCAATATATTATGTTTTTACCTCAATGTTTTGGAGATATAATTAGTGGATGGTTCATAAAACAAAAATCAGTTTAAGAATCTGAGAAGGGGACAAGCAAAAAAGCAAAATTTACACTTCAAATACCAACATTCAGGTGGATTACAGAACATAACCAACAGTACTAATGTGGCCTGTGTTGTAATGAAACATGGAGATCATTTCTAATATGAAAAACATATTGCACTACTTTTTTAAAGCAGATCTCTCACTGAAACTATAATAACAAGCCTAACTAGAAACCACATTTTGGTATGTGGCATGATAAATATATAAGAATAAAGAAACCACCAAATATCTGTAAGGAAAAAATCTGTTAGGATGTTCTGCTGAGAAATTGAATATTTTAAAAAGTGATATAATTATCTGATCATAACTCCATCTTTTTACATTAAATTTAGATTTTCTATAAAAAATGAAAAACAAAATTCAGAAAGCAGAAAAATATCTCTTACCTATGATAAAAAGAATTTCCACTGCAATGTCACTGACAGTTGTGCTTCGAGTTGTAGATAGCTCATCGTTGCCAATAAAGCAAACATTGTAAGGTACAGTCACAGCAACATAAAACGTTGCCAGTAAAATAAGCCAGTCCCAGCCAGCTTTAAAAGTGCTAAAATGCAACAGTATGAATTTGGACTTTTTTGCATCTGAAACTTTGTATTCCGGAAATGCTGGTTTATCTACAAAAACATTCTGAAAGAGAAAGAATGGGAGAAATTAGGAAAAAATATCTGACCTCAGATTATATTTCAATGAATCTGATCTTTCATGTTATAAAAAGAGCTAAGAAATATTTGTGACACTTACAGCTGGACAAATACTGCAAAATGTTTTTTGGTAGATAATCATTCAAATTTACAAACAGATTCACTTTGAATGTATTTGTAAACCCTTTGGGGTTCACTCTATGAATATGCCTAAAAAACAAAATCATTTGCTAGAATATTTTCCCAAACAGTGAAAGTTAAGCAAATATTGCAGAATATCAAAGGAAAGTGGATTTTCCATTCATAAACTATAGCAAACATCACTGAAATTTGACCTTGAGAGTTACATTCATTCAGTTGGGGAACAGATATACATCACATGACCTACACAGCCAATCAAAACTACTTCAGCTTAATATACCAATTTTCACAATGAACCCCCTGTGAACAAACTACAGACACAAATTTATTTGAAGAATTTATCTGGTAAACAATTTTCAAAAACAAATTTGGGGAAAATCTGTTTGCAGGTCATTCATAAAAAGAAAAAGAAGCAAAATTTACTCAAATTGTTATGAATTAATCATACTACCTTCTTGTAAGAGAAAGAAAGTTTGTTTCAATTTACATGAGACAGACATGCAAACACACACATATTGTATTTAACTTTAGCATAATATGAAGTCGTTTAAACTGATAAAAGATTTAGGCCTGACATTAAAGTAATGCCAAGATTTTTTCTTGCATTATACAGTTAATGGATTTCACACCACCTTTATAATTGGTCTGATCCAGGAAACTTAGGCTAGGTCTACACTACCCGCCTGAATCGGCGGGTAGAAATCGACCTCTCGGGGATCGATTTATCGCGTCCTGTCGGGACACGACAATCGATACCCGAATCGACGCTCTTACTCCACCAGCGGAGGTGGGAGTAAGCGCCGTCGACAGAAAGCCGCAGAAGTCGATTTTGCCGCCGTCCTCACAGCGGGGTAAGTCGGCTGCGATACGTCGAATTCAGCTACGCTATTCACGTAGCTGAATTTGCGTATCTTAAATCGACTCCCCCCTGTAGTGTAGATGTACCCTTAGACTTCTGTGAGTGGTCTCATTTCTTATATAAGGATTTCCAAGATCATTACACAAGTTTTAAGTGAACTGCACCACAAAGGCAATAATTTGCTAATGAATAATTTTTTATTTCAGTTCTTTTGCTGGAGAATATTTTCCTGGGGGGCTAGCAGAACTAATGCAGGTTCTGTATTTGCATCAAAGAAATTTGGAGTACTGGATATTATTATTACAACTTACAGTTCAAAAATTAAAAGCATCAATTCTAACTGCAGTAAGCAGCATTTTACCTGTTGGAATCTGTACATTAATGACTCAGGAAACATCCTGTTCCTCAAGTACACTGATTTTGAATTTAGGGTTGGGTCTGTGCTTTTGATTGATGTGAATCATTGAAAGCTTCTGCTGGAAGATATGCCTTAGCCCACAGATAAGCAGTCTGTAAAAGAGCTGAACCAAACAGACTAATGCTAGCCCTACCATATAGGAAACTGAACTAAGATATGCATGGTCCCTTCCAATAAATTCCCATGGGGGCACAGTTGGACCCGAAGCGCAAAGAATCCTCATTAAGTTAATTTAGCAAAGCACAGAGCTCACCTTTCCAGAAAAAAGCACCTTGCTTTTCAGAATTGGACAGACTCTGATTTTAGTTACATCAATCTACTGACATTACTCTGGATTTACACCAGTGTATTCGAGATCCGATTTTGTCCCCAAATTTTCCTCCTTCTGCCCATCCCCAGGGTGAAAGTAGCATCCCTTTTAAACATACAATGAAGTTGGAACAGACATCATGAAAACCCACTACAAAACCCAGTTTGTTTTTAAACTAGAAAAGAAAAGAAAAAAGCATGAAAAAATAGGATTGCTCAAGTACCACATTCATCTGACACTTAAAGCTACCATTGTTTAAGCTTGTCACTGGTGATATACAGCATGCATAGTTTAGGGACTTGTTCTCCAAGTCTCTTATAATCAGCAATAATTACTCAAATAGCCATACGCTTTCAGTATAGTATCTATGGGCATGTCTCCCCTGCATCTGGGAGGTGTGTTTCCCAGTTAAGATAGACAGAAGTGTATTAGCTCTGCTGGAGCTAGCATGCTAAAAATAGCAGTGTAGTCAGTAGTAGCCCTGGAAATATCCTTGGCTAGCTGCTTTAGTACAAACCTTTATGGAGCCTGGGTATGTACTCAGGCAGCTGGCCCAAGCCGCTGCCCGTGCTACCTCAGGCAACACTGATATTTTTAGCACACTACCTTAAGCAGAGCTAGTGTGCATAGGTCAACCTGAGCTGGGAATCGCACCTCCCAGCTGTAGCAGACATACCCTACAAGGCAAAGAGCTCTATTTTAATGAAGCACATTCCCCAAACAAGGCAGAAATACATCTTGCGAAAATGATCATATTCTTTATTTTTCCCCCTCTATAGTAACAGGAAATGTTTTTACAAAATTCTTCTTTTCCTAATGGGCATGTTGATGTGGCTAGGTGGTGCTGATGACTGTGAATGTTAATCCCCATCAATCCACAAGATGTAGGAATTAATAAAGAATAGGGTTGGCCAGGAACTGACTATTTCCTTTTCTGCTGGGAAAATTCCATTAAATACCATAGAGTTCCTTTTAAAGGACTCTCCTTTTCTGCAGGACAGGTAGACTTTAAGGCTCCCATCCTGACTCTTCCTATGAGCTTATCCCAGGGTTCCCTCTACAATTTTACCTCTTAAGCAGTCTATTTCATTTTATCTTAATATAAACCATTTGCCTTTTGATGCCTGCTATATGAACGTTAACATTATTTATAATTACTTTAGGACCAGATCTTGCCTCACACATATATTTAACATGACCCAATAGACATTAGAGAATACATATGGTGCACTGGGTAGTCTTGTTCCTCAGAGGAACAACTTGTTTGAATCCTTCTCATTTGCAGGGGTCCCTGCAAATACAAAGTTCAGATTCAAATACATTCCCCAATTCCCTCATTTTCAGTCTCT
Organism: Chrysemys picta bellii; assembly: GCF_011386835.1. Classification (NCBI taxonomy): domain Eukaryota; kingdom Metazoa; phylum Chordata; order Testudines; family Emydidae; genus Chrysemys; species Chrysemys picta. The sequence goes on along the minus strand of NC_088792.1, from coordinate 70,637,958 downwards.
TCATCTTTCAATTAAAAAAAAAAGTCTCCTCCTGCTGAACAGCAGCATCTAGTTCATGAACCTTTTCATAATATTATTCACTAACAGAAGGACTTGCCGAGCATCTAGCGCTGCTATCACCAGGCCTGCAGTACAGATAATGAAAAGCTTCACAAAATACAGTGTGGAAATTGGCGTGCATTCAGCAAGCCAAGGTTGCTTCTGATTTGGAAGTTATTCAATATGAACATAACAGATGGATAACAATTGTGCGACTGCAGGTAAACTCAAACTAGCTTTGTCTGACACAACCTTTATCATTGCCAGTTTCTCTGAGAACGCTGATATGCCTGTCTTTTCCATCCTCAGCCTCTTCATTCTTCAAGATCAAGGGCTGAATTTCCATGGTTGCACTAATCTGAGCTTTTGCCTTGTTCTTGTTTTCAACAGCTTCATCCTGTTTTCCTATGTTCCACTAAGTCCAGACTGCTGTCAGTTAATTTTTAATCAGACAGTTTAAAATCTTTGTATTAGTTCTAGTTCTCCTTTGAGAAGTATCTTCTCTTCCAGCTCCTTTTGTTTTAGGTTTACTGATGCTAATTTAGAATTCACCATTTCTCCATGACCTTTCTCCCACTTCTCTTCTGCAGTGGCAAACACTAGCTCTCTCTCTTTGCTACAATTACTCAAATTACTTCTGAGATCTTGCTAGGTTAGCTTTGTACTCTGCAATAGTAATCCATTTTTGCAGCTGCTGAACCTGTGGGGTTTTTTTCCACTCGCCAAATATAATTTAAGTCCAGAAGGGACCTTCTGATCATCCAGTCTGACCTTGGGTATATTACAAGCCGCCAACACCGCCCAGCCACCCACACGCCACACCCACCAATCTGAATTGGACAAATGTATTACTGCCTGCAGGAGACTAAACTATTATGTGTCATAGGCAGAAAAGAGGAGGGACTGAAGTGCACTGATGCCCAAAGGCCCTAGTAGTGTTAGGAAATTGATTGAGATATACCCATAAGAACTGCACCCACCACTGCAGAGGAAGGCAGAGGAAACAAACCAACCAACTAAAAAAACAAGGTCACTACCAGTCTGACCTAGGAGGAAATTACCTTCTTGAGCATGTGAGCAAGAACCAGCCAATTAAGCACCTGAGAGAGAGACTGCTTGGCCTCACCTCAGAGTACTGTCCCCCTCCCCCATGCCCAGTGTCCTATCTCCAACAGCAGTCATTCTTGATGCTTCAGTGGAAGGATCACAGCAAGGGTGCTGGAACCTTTGTAGGAGTGGGGGCAGCAAGGCCAAAGTTCCCCCTCCCTCTCCACAGTTGGCTGCTCCAGCGGTGAGCCAGCTTCCCTTTCTTCTGGCATCACAGAAGCCCGTGGCAGGGGAAAGGTGCAATTGCAGTGCCTCCCCAAAAAGATCTGCAGGATATATAAATTCTGTGCTTATGTTTCTTTTGTTAAAGGGGGGGGGGAGCCCAGCTGCTTCCACTGGCCTGGAATACTTGACCTCTGCAATTCTTTTTGGATTATTTTGCACTAGCACCATCCCAGGGGAATTTCCAGGGAAGTCTAGTAAACATTCCTAATTGTGCCTGAAAGACAGTATGATCCTTAAAATAGTGCGCTAGCCCACAAGTCAGGAGACTTGGTTTCTCTTCCCACTGACCAGCTGTATGACCCTTGGATCAATCCCTACATTTCCCTTCCCACCTTTTGTCTGATTTGTTTATTTAGATTATAAACTCTTCATGGCAGGGACTATCTTTTACACGTGTGTACAGCACCTAGTGTATTGGGATCCCACTCTCAATTTGGCCTTTAGATGCTAGCAAAATACAAATTATAATAATACCAAAAAACAATATATATATTTTTTCTTCTAGCTGTATCTTCATGTTTTCTTTCTTGGACTTGCACTATTGTTCAAATTTCTCCCTCAAAGAATATTCCAGTGAATATTCTTTACAGGCTGATACTCCACATCATCCTTGAATAGCAGTTGTCTCTTCATTAGACTCCTCTAGGTCGTCCTATACTCATGACAGAGTTTCATAAACCTGAAAAAGAGTTGTTCTTTCTCCTTAGCATACTGCTCTAAAAATCTTTCTTCTGTTGTGTTTTTTTCAGTTATTGGTGGTTTCTTGTTTGTCCTTGTACTCTTGTTTGTCCTTGTAAACTCGGTGAGTTTAATTATATTGCAGTACAGCTGTTGAAATTATTTTCCCTAAGCAGGAAGAAATCTTGAGCTTGACAAGAACCAAGTTTGTTCCTCTGCTTTAAGTTCTTGATTATAAGAGTTATAGTTCTTATCTTCATCTTTTCAGAATCTTAGTTCACTGTGTAAGTTCCTGATTTTTTGCCCCCCTCCTAGGAACAGACAAAGCAATAGGAAAGACAAGGAACAAAGCAGCATGTCTAATGTGATCAGCAGTGCCTTAGAGCTACCATTGTAATATTGCTATGAACACTAAAGTTACTGTAGCTTGGGAAAAAAATCAGTCAGGTTCTAGGACAATTCTAGTTGTGAATATAGTCAATTAAGTCCTTCTATTGATACACAAATGTGCTTTCTTATTCAGGGCTAGGATGTGCCTTTAAAGCACAGCCCTGAGTGTGGGGTAGTGCAGACCACAATATCTCCCCCAAGCTCTGCAGTACACAGATGGTAGTCTGCACTGCAATTAAACACCCATGGCTGGCCCAAGTCAGCTGACTTGGACTTGTGGGCCTGGGCTATGGGGCTGTAAAATTTGCAACGTAGATATTCGGGCCCAAGCTCTAGGATCCTGTGGGGGTCCTAGAGTCTGGGCTCCAGCCTGAGCTCAAACATCTACACTGCAATTTTACAGCTCCATAGCTCAGTGTAATGATCCTCTGTAATTAAAATGGTACTATAATATATTTATTTTCAGTGAGTCAAAAATAATGTGGGAGGAATGGAAGCACTGCCTGTGCCTAAAACCAACCTTAATACTAACCTATTGAACAGATGGACAGTGTCCAAAAATGGCTAATATAGCATAAATCCTAAGGCATTTGACGTTCTGCTACTTCTCAAATAGGTTATCCATATGCGCTGGAATTTTCCATTTAGCTAAATACACTTTTCACTGCAGCCTCTTGATTTCTTAAATTGATTGGTTACTTGGCTAGTTGGCAGGACCCTTCCATGTGTATAAAAAAACTAAACCAAACTAACTATGCTCTAGACTGTAGAGGCTTAACAATTGGTGCCTTTTCCTTCTTTTCTACCATCAACCATAAGTGTGTAGGCCATACTTTCAGCATGGTGGACTGAAAAAGACTTGCAAGTCATGGTGGATAATCAGCTGAACGGGAGCGTCCAGTGCGATGCCGTGGCCTAAATGACTATTGTGATCCTGGGATGTATAAACAAGGGAATATCAAGTAGAAGCAGGCAAGCTATATATCTTTGTATCTGGCACAGGTGCAACTGCTATTGGAACACCGTGACCAGTGCTGGTGCACACAATTCAAGAAGGATATTGATAAATTGGAGCAGGATTCAGAGAAGAACCACAGCAATGATTAAAAGATTCAAAACATATCTCAGAGTGAAAGACTCAAGGAACTTGGTATGTTTAGATTAGCAAAGAGAAGGGTAAAGGGTGATTTGTCAATAAATACCTACATGGGGAACAAAAAAATTATAATAGAAAGCTCTTCAATGTAGCAAAGATATAATCTGATGCAATGGCTAGAAGCTGAAGCTAGACAAATTCAGACTAGAAATAAGGCAAAACTTGTTTAATAGTGCGGGTAATTAACCACTATAACAATATACCAAGGCTTGTGGCAGATTCTCCATCACTGGACATTTAAAAATCAAGCTTAGATGTTTTTCTAAAATATATGTTCTATTTCAAACAGAAAATTAATTTAGGGAAGTTCTGTGGCCTTACACAAGAAGGCTTAACAGATAATCACAGTTGTCCCTTCTGGTTTTATAACCTATGAATCTACACCTTGGGTACATTCTTTTAGATACCTGTTCTAAGTGTGAAAAAGATGCTGGATTAAGCACCCATTGTATACCCAGAGTATTACAATTGACTTTGGTTATTTTAACATTTTTTTGTTCATGTTAAAAATCAACCTTAGCGTGCAGACTGAAAGCTTTGATGAGAATATTTTGGCTTTGTAGCCAAATATTAAACTAGAGATCATTAATATACAGCTATTTTAGGACTTCAGTCAAGTGAACTATATCTTTCTCTTTCTAGAGACTAAGTCCGATGAAAAAGTATTTTTTCCTCCACATCCAAAGCCATATTTTTCATTTAATGCCACCTTACTTTCATATCAAGAACTTTTAGTTGCTGCAAAATAAAAGCTGATAAAATTCAAAATCTGTTTCTAAATTTTGTTTAGAAATTAACTTTAGTTTTGTTTTGTACGGTTTTCAAATGGAATGTTATGTTACATAAACAAAAAATACATTAAAAGCACATTATGGTTGCAGTCAAGCTCCCAAAAGTGAGCAAGTGCCAGACTTAAGCTCACCTGTGCAACTTTAATTGTGTGTATTCAATATGATAAATTTTTAATTAAATGGTCACATACTATTTTTTCCACAGGACTCCTGCCTCATTCAGTGCACGGTGCTCACTTAATTAGCTGCTGTTCAATATTTTTTTCCGCCCTATTATTGAATGTATGGTCCCAGGCCTTTATTTATTATTTGCACACTATTTGTACCCTGCTCTGAAAAAAGAATTACTAATTTCCCCATGGGCCTATCTATGTCAATCATCACTAATAAATGAGTGCTTCGCAAACATTACTTTATTTTCATAATGCTCCGTAAAGGTGAGGGGGTGGTATAATCCCCATTTTATAGACGGGGAACTAAGGCAGACAAATTAAGGTCAAAAGTATCCATTAATTCATAGGTGCTGGTAGTAGTGGTGCTGGTAGTAGTGGTGCTGGGGGTGCTGCCGCACCCACTGGCTTGAAGTGGTTTCCATCATATACAGAGTTTACAGTTTGGTTCAGTGGCTGTCAGCAGTCCACTATACAAATTATTCCAGTACCCCTGTATTAATTTGGCACACCCAATCTGAGCTACCTTGGACCTGAGTTTTCAGAGTATATAGCATTATATAGCACTAATATATTCAAAGCAGTTCCCATTGACTTCAGTTGCAGTTGTGAGTGCTCAGCATTTCTGCAAATCTGACCCCAAGGTCTCAAGTCAGGCATGCAGAAAACGAAAAACAGAATTGGGGACCACCTGTGAGAAGTGAATTAAGATAAAACAGCCAATTTAATTCTGACATTTCCTAATTTTAGTGCTTGACTTTGCAACCTTAACATTCTTTTAACATATTTTAGGGTATGCAATTTTCTGCATGTTTAAAAAAGTGAAAAAAGTAAAATTCCATCATGTGGAATCATATTGACACTCATGAATCAGCAGGGTTGAAACCTTTACATCTGCCACACAGACCAAGGTCATTTGAGCTAACAGAGTAACTGATAGCAGTAGGAGGTTGTCATCTTAGATGTGAACCAGAACTCGAGGGCGATGACTGACGAGACACTTTGCCAGTGGGCTTCACAGATACTTGCTGACAGCAGAGGAATGGTGAGATTCGTGAATCTTGGGTTCCAACCCAGGCTCTAGATGGAAGGAGATGCTCTTGTGGGCACAGTCTCTTCTGCCTGTTCTCCTCAAGCTTGACTCTTTGTGCCCCATTCCCTCCTACTTGACTCTCTCTCAATCATGTCTTATTTCCCACCCTGCCTCCTCAGTCCTGTCCTACTGTCCTCATCTAGCCGGTCCCAGTGTCCAATCCTCAGGCTTCTCAGCCTGGTGCCAGTCAGTCGTAATCTCCACCTCTGGCTGCTCTGTCCCAGGCTGCATCCTCCACTCCCAGTCTACTTGTCCAGTCATTCCCAGTTTCCCCCAGCTCCTATCCCCGGTCTCCTTGTCAGCAAGTCCAAGTTCCACCCATCCTTGCCTGATCTGTCTATATCCATCTCCCCTGGCTCCCAGTCCCAGTCTCCACCCCTGGATTCCTCATCCATTCTCACTGTTTCCTTTACCAACTCCTTGCTCCAGTCTCTTCACCCAGTCAGTTCCAATTCTCCCCCCAAAGACCTTCCTCAGTCTCATCCAATACCTTATCTCCCGAGACTCCACTCATTTCCAGGCCAAGTCTCCTTGCCAAGCCAGTCCATTCTCCCCTGCACCCCCCCTCTCAGTCCCAATTTCCCTCCCCACCACCACCAGCTTTCAGTCCCACTCTCCCTGATAGGCTCATTGTCCCAATCTACTCCTTTCTCCAGGTCTGACTCCTATCACCACTACACATAAATTAGGGGGGCTTGTCTTTGTGGTTTGCTTCCAGTCCGTGGCTTGATCAGAGGCATTACTTTAATCAGACTACTTCCCAGTGTTGGAAGATTCAGTATTTGAGGGTGGGCACTAAAGAATATGTAAGTCCTCCTTTGAAGTGGCAATGTTTTCACAGTGGTCAGTGACCAAATCATTAAGGGTTAGGTTGTGCCATTTAGGCACAGACCATTGTTTAGGGTTGTGAGGAGCTGCATTGCCCCAGTAGAGCACCATAATAACTGTGCCTCTGAGTATGCCTCTCAGAATTTGCTCATACACCAGGAAGCCTTTTTAAAAGGTGAGGCATACTCCCCCTTCTATGGCCAAACAGAGTTGCTAGCTAGCAAGTTTGGGTGGGTGGGTAGGATGGCTCTATTAACTTTTTACCTTTTCCTGTGCCCTTTGCGGTGTGCCAAAGGGAGTTGTTAAAGGAGCAGTCTCTGAGTTTCCATGAGTGCAAGGACAGCACTTCTGTCCAGCTTTTATGTAAGTTCCTTATTCCCCTCCCACAATACTGTGCAATCACCACACTTAGCAATCCACCTATTTCCTGGATGTCAGTGATATGATTACGGTCAGTGATGTGTCATGGCCCCTCAGGTTTAAGGAATTCTGAGAAATATCATGGCTCAGCACATAAATTAAGTTTTGTTTCTGTTTCTCTTAGGATCATGTACATTGGATTCCTTTGCAAAGGTTTAATTGGCAGTCTTATTCACTGAGGCAGAGGCAGCACCCACGAGTCCTGCTTAATGGCAGCAGAGACTAAATGTGCTGATATGGCATCATGGAGTGTTGTGGGACAAGCATAACTAGTACTATTGCATTAAGATTCCCAGAAAGACTATTCTCTAGAAGATTCTGAATACTCACCTGTGTGGAGTTGGGGCAACAAAGGAGTCCCCCATATGGGGTTAAAGTTCAAAAGGTATTGGAGACGTGGGTCCAAAGCCTCAGCTGGAGTAAATAAGCATCAGTGTCAATGGTGTGATGCTGGTCTACTGCAGCTGAGGATTTGGCTCTTGAAGTTCTGAGTACCACTTTGGCAAATGGCTGTCATAGTGTAGCATGTAGACATTCTTTGGGATTAATTGATAGGAAGGAGATTATGGACATATAGGGCATCATGGTAACCGTTATAAATTTTAACCAGTAAATAAAATAGCTATTAAAAAAGAGTGTAAGGGCTTTCCCCAGAACTTAGTTATTTTATTTTGTGCCTTCTGGGAAGGGGAGTCAGGAATATAATGGTAGACGGCTGATGCTGAACAAAACTGACAAAGTTAAAAAAATACAACATCCACAGAGTATTTTATTAACTTGCTTGTCAGTTATTGTTACTTAGAGATGAGCACCAGGATTTTCTTAATACAGAGAGAGTTTTACTGCAATTAAAGTACAAGCACATCAGGTTATGTACTGCACCAAGTTTGATACATTCAAATCAAATGTTATTCTCAGATAAATTGCCTTCTCAATTTCTTGTAGCATGTAGGTTTTTATTACGTTAATCTATTCATGGATCTTCTAGCAAAAGATACTAAAATCAATTATATAGGGAAAACTGGAAGCTAAAATTAAGTTTTGAGAAATTTCATAAGGCCTTTTCCTTTGATAAAAATAATGTGACTAAACACATTGTCTGGGTTCATAAACTGCAGATGAAATACCACAGCCAAAGCTATTTACCTGCTGCTCTGCACTGCACTGGCATATACTTTAATCTTCTTGCTATGACAACACTGTGATTAGGGATTTCTCTTATGTATGTGCTGACCTTTTTCAGTGTATTCGTTAAAAGAAACAACTGTGCAAATATGTATGTCAAAGAAAATGAAAAATAATTAGTAAAGCTAGTGAGTGCATCTGCTGCTCTTTCAGCAGCAAGGGAACATATGTGCCAAAAAAAGGAGGGAAAATGAAACATATGCATTACACCTACATTATTAATTTTTAATTTGTTCTTTTCTCTTCTTTGCAGGTGTCCGGAGATATGATAAAGGACAGCTCTACTCCGCCTCCGAGCTGAATCAAAATGCGAACCTGCTCTTCCTCTTCCTTTGCATTTTTCTGTAGAATAAAAGTGAAAGCCCATTAAACAACAGCTCTCACCTGTGAGAGCTGAACTACTGACATTTTAGGGTTTGATACAAATAAGAACACATGTAAGTGTTGTATACCTCAAAATACCCCTATTCCAGAAGAAAGGGAAGCAAAAATCACTTTCCTATAAAAAGGCAAATGCCTTTGCTCAAATGAAAAACAATTCATTATAACTCATGGCTTCAGACAGGAAAATACAGCGTTTTTCTCCCTTTTCGTTTTCAGAAAATAAATTGCGACTGATCACTGACCAAAGGCAACAGTGCCTGGGATTAATCACCATGTCCTCAAAATTCCATCAACTACTTTTTGTTTAAAAAAAGAAAAAATGTTGGAAATGTAAATTTAGAAATCCCCCTGTTGAGGTGTAATAAAAAAAAAATGAAAAAAACCAAACCTAACAGATTTCCACAATGACAATATATGCTTGTCAGCAAGTGTGATGGTTACGAATGTCCAATTCTTGTTTCCATGTCTTTAGAATTGTAATTTTCCTGTCACAGTCATCACTTGGTGCATTCTTTAATGACATTAAATCCATTAAGGACAAGGATCCCCCCCCCCCCCTTCAGATATCTGCAACTGTCAATTATACAAGCAAATTCAGGTCTCACTTATAATGTAGCAAGTTAAGAGTATATCCACTGAAGTCAGTGGAATTACCTTGGATTACTGCTGGAGTAAAGGAGAGCAGAGTTTGGCCCATATTCTACAAAAAGTCAAGAAGAACAGTATCACCACAATTGAGAAAAGGAATTGTGGGAGTATAGGACGAATCTGTCTGTCAAGCAAGTCTAATTAAAATCAATGTACAGGTGAAGAATTACAATTAGCACAGCCAGAAATTAGTAGCCAAAAGCTACACATCTTGAAGTCTGCCCAGGAGAAGTCAGGAAGCCTTGATATCTACAGAACTAATGTGAAGCATAATATGCAGAACGAGACCATTAATGAGGCAATGTGGAGGGAGCCAACATCCCCATCCTCTAACTGAAGAATATTACATTTAACTCATGCAACAGAGCCAAACAAAAAGGAGCGTATTTATACTTCGGTTAAAAAAACCCAGAAAGCTGTTGCACCCACTGAATAGCCAGGTAATTATACATCTGTACCCCATATCCATCCTTGCCCTTTTGCCTTGTGGCATGTTCACATATCAGTTATGGCCACCATTTAGACTCCAAACCATGGATTATTAAGCAGATATGAGCAAAGTTACATATGAGTAATGTAATTGAGTAAAATGTTTGCAGGATCAGGTCACTGGATTGTTCAACTGTTCAATTGCATTACCCTGACTTTTAAGGGAGATGAGCAGCTGCACAGACATTAATGGGAGCTCCTGGTAGTCAGCACCTCTGAAAGTCAGACCATATGTATTTCCTAATGTGGACCTAAGATACACATGGCCACAAATGGTAGCAAACCTTTGTTTTCAGAGTTCAAATCCCATTCTGGTCACAGTTTGGTACTAGCATCCATTCCTTAGTGAACACTTTTCCACATAAAATAATCCACTACATAATTTAGCCCAAATGGCAGTCTCTTCTCAGCAAAGCCAAGGTTATAACCAGGGCCGGCTCCAGGTTTTTTGCCGCCCCAAGCAAGGGGGAGGGAGGGGCGGAGTGCTGCTGCCTTGAAAAGTACTGCCCCTTGGGACGCTGGTGCCTAGAGCCAGCCCTGGTTATAACAGTGAGATGTGTTCAAGGCAAGACTGATGCATATGACTTTTTGAACACACCAACAGCACCACTAACCTCGGTGTTCATCTTCACATGTAGTTCTTTTTCCTTGTCATCACTAAGGCTTTGTCTACACGAACACTTCTATCGATAAAACTTCTATCAGTCAGGGATGTGAAAAAACACACCCTGACCAACATAAATTTCACCAACAAAAGCCACTCGTTGGGGGGTGGTTTAATTATACTGATAGTAGAGCTCTCGCCCATCGGCATAGAGCAGCTTCACAGGAGACCTGACAGTGGCGCAGTTGCAGCGGTACAGCTGTGCTGCTGTAAGGTCTGTAGTGAAGACAAAGCCAAAGGCTCCGATTCAGCAAAATACATAAGCACATTTAATTTTAAGCATTCGTTTAAGTCAGTTTTACTTCAATTGGCTTAACACTCAGCATGGGATTAAGTGCTTTGCTAAATGGGGATGAATTTTAACATGTGCCTCAGTACTTTGCTGAATCAGGGCCCAACTGCTGCTCTAGTGTGAGAGCACTTGTGGTTTCTGTGGAATTTTTTCAAAACTTATTTTCGGTTTGTTCTATTCTTTTTCTTTCCAGAATCTTCATCCCTCTCCCATTCTAGCATCTCTTTCAGTGCTTCATTATCAGAGTCAGGCTTTATAGCTTGATGTGGCAGTTAGAATTACAAAGTTTGCATATTTGTGTAGCTTTCCCACAGCACTTGACTCCAGTTGGAGCCTGATGATTCCATTATTTGTTAGAGATTGTATCACTAGGAGTACTAGCAACAGAAGTCCCAGTGATCACCAGGAGGAGGAAAAAGGAATGTAGAACACATTTGAGAAAAATACTACAGAAATGAGACAGAAAATTCCCATCCTAGAGTAGAAGTTAGTGATGACAATGAAAAGGAGCTGCTTGTGAAAAAGAAGAGAAGTTAATGAGGCTGTTGGCCCATTTAAACCATCACTTGTAACATATACTGGATGAGGGAAGTTTCTGAATTCTCCTTTTTTTCCTGAACTTGTATATACAACCACTGAAGGAGTCAATCCTGATTTCCTTCTCAGCTTCCTTATTCACGGATTGTGTTTTTGAAATCTGTGTATATTTTTTTTATTAAGTATTGCAACTCCTGATCATTCCCTATTGTACCAGATCTGCAAAACACGCCTTAGAACAAAGGAATTCTACTGTGACGGATTAACAGTCCAAAAAAAGCTCCATTTTGGGGCTGAAAATCTGTTCAGATGCCCAGTTCCTGTGTGATAAAAAACCTAAAAAAATAGCACTTAGAAAGGATGTTTTCCAGTTTAGTTTTCACTCTACCTCTTCACCTGTGATAGAAGCAACTGTTCATTTTTCATCTCTTCCTGCTGCCCTCTTTTATACATGGTCATCTACAGAATCACATGTATTAAGATTAGAAATTATGTCACAAGAAACTTATGCTTTGGTAAGAATGGTAAATCTTAATATTAGACCCATGGCACTGCCTGCTAATAAGCCTCCAAATATAAAGTAAAGGCATGATCCTGCATCCTGTTTGCCAAAGTTGACAGTGGAAAAAGTGTATGCAGGATCAAGCCTCAACTGTATTCCACATTTGTTACTACCATTGAAAGTCAATGGCTGTTGGGTACCTAAATTCCTTTTTGTACCTTTGAAAAGCTCCCCCTTATTCATAAATCAGAAGACAGATTCATTGCATGCTCCAGTGGCTTTGTGCTGCTCTAGCAATGTAAAAGAATCGTAAGCTCAGCTTATATGGCTGACTGAGCCATACATTGCATCATCAGAGTAGGGCAAAGCAGCCAGTGCATAGCAGTGGATATGGTACAGAACACTTTGTTTATAATATTCTTATTCCTTAAATGAAGTGTGTTTCTTAAAAATCTGAAATATAAAATAAAATGTTTATTCATGAAGTGGGAGATAAAAGTTATACCACTGATTCAATATTGACCTTAGGTGGTGGTTACAGCCATACATTTTTATTTGTTGACTGCAACTCCAAATTAAGCATGACTTAAAGTGTCTCAGTCTCTGGTATTTTTCCACAGGATTAGGTCAGACATTAAGGGTAGGTCTACACTTACCTCCGGGTCCGGCGGTAAGCAATCGATCCTCTGGGATTGATCCCGGAAGTGCTCGCCGTCGACACCGGTACTCCAGCTCGGCGAGAGGAGTATGCGGCATCGACGGGGGGGCCTGCCTGCCGCGTCTGGACCCGCGGTAAGTTTGAACTAAGGTACTTCGAATTCAGCTACGTTATTAACGTAGCTGAATTTGCGTACCTTAGTTCGAAGTGGGGGGTTAGTGTGGACCAGGCCTAAGTGTTTTCAATGTCTCTTTATAACACTGCTTTTATTTCCTCTGCTAATTAAACATTATCCACCAACTGGATGTGTTACTCAGAAATCCCTTAAGTTTCCCTAACTAGAACCTCCTCTTCTGACTAGGATCCCCCAGTGTCCCTTGCCCTTGCATGGTCTAGTCATGGATAATTATTAGATAAGCTGTTGTGCATGCATGTGTGTGTGCGTGTGTGTGTGCGTGTGTGTGCGCGCGCATGTGTGAGAAGATTAATACCCAGCCTTTGTATAGTATTTTTCATTCACATTACCCAGAAAAATCCTGGAGATTTATTTTTGACATAAATAATCACATGAGCAGGATTTCAATATATAGTAGTAGTCTAGACATATTCAGCAACCAAATAAATTCATAAGAGGCTGCTTTAGAGACCAAAAGAAGAACCCTTATTTATGTAGAACAGGGTTCTGTAAGAACATCTCTAATATTTAATTGAAAGCTTGTTTAAACAAAAGGCTGGGTGGACTACTAAAAGGAACAAACAGAGGACCCAATTCAGTGTGTGCATACACGTGTGTGCCTGAAGCCCTAACAAGTGCCAGAGAAATCTAAAATCATAGGTAAATAAAAATAATCTTAAAAATAACCGTACTTGCCTATATCAAGTATACACCTCTACCTTGATATAACACGACCCGATATAACACGAATTTGGATATAACGCTGTAAAGCAGTGCTCCGTGGGGGTGGGGCTGCACACTCCGGTGGATCAAAGCAAGTTCGATATAACACGGTTTCACCTATAATGCGGTAAGATTTTTTGGCTCCCAAGGAGAGCGTTATATCGAGGTAGAGGTGTATTCCAATGATTATTCAATAATTTTTTATTTAGGTCACACACTGTCACATTGAGGTAGCAGTCACAAAGTCAGAAACCAGAAAAACAGCAAGTGCATACAACTATCCCTTTTAATCACTAGGAAAATGATTTATTTCGAAACTTAGAAGTGACAGTGGGAGCAGAGGGAGAAGATACATAAAATATTTTTAAGGTCTAATCCTACAAACACTTAAATGATTAGATAAGTTACTCTTGGGAGTAACCCCACTGTCTTCAGCAGAATCACTTATGTGGGTAAACTTACTCAAGTGCGTAAGTACCTACAGCGCAGGGCCCATAAAAAGAAGTTACGCAACTCTTTTTATTCAATGGGCCACTTTATCATAAGTAAAAAGAAGAACAGGAGGACTTGTGGCACCTTAGAGACTAACAAATTTATTAGAGCATAAGCTTTCGTGGACTACAGCCCACTTCTTCGGATGCATATAGAATGCTACTCTGAAACCTTTATCATAAGTAGGGCCCTATCAAATTCATGGTCCATTTTGGTCAATTTCAGGGTCATAGGATATTAAAAGTCATAAATTTAATGATTTCAGCTATTTAAATCTGAAATTTCACAGTGTTGTAATTATAGGGGTCCTGACCCAAAAATGAGTTGGGGGTGGGGGTGTCACAAGGTTATTGTAGGGGGGGTTGTGGTACTCCTATCCTTACTTCTGCACTGCTGCTGGCAGCAGCACTGCTGTTAGAGCCAGGAAGCTGGAGAGTGGCAGTTGCTGGCCAGGAGCCCAGCTCTGAAGGCAGAGCTATCATCAGCAGCAGCACAGAAGTAAGGATGGCATGGTATGGTATTGTCACCCTTACTTCTGCGCTGCTGCCTGCAGAGCTGGGCCCTCAGTCAGCAGTTGTCATCTCCGGCCATCCAGCTGTGAAGGCAACAGCACAGAACTAAGGGTGGCATGGTATGGTATTGCCATCTTTACTTCTGTGCTGCTGCTGGCGGGATGCTGCCTTCAGAGCTGGGTGCCCGGTTAACAGCCGCTGCTGTCCGGCTGCTTGGCTCTGAAGGCAGCGCAGCAGTAAAGGGGGCAATAACGCAACACCCTTAAAATAACCTTGTGATCCCCCTGTAATTCCCTTTTGGGTCAGAACGCCCAATTTGAGAAACACTGGTCTCCTCTGTCAAATCTGTATAGTATAGGGTTAAAGCACTCAAAAGTCCAGGTTTCACCGGGGGAGACCAGATTTCACGGTCTGGGACACGTTTTTCATGGCCATGAATTTAGTATGGCCCTAATCAGAAGGAAAGATCTTATGGACTCTACCACAATGGGCAACACCTCAGTCCTCCATTGCTTGGGTTTCAAAGTGTCTAATTCGGCAGACCACAAGGAAGAGCTCTGAAGACAAGTGATGGGCTACAACTTGACAATTATTGGCTTACAATGGATATTCAACCGGCAAAGCCCATTTGCTGGCAAACCCCGGTTTTAAACTATTGTATATTAATGGCCAAGTCTGGTATGAATGACACAGGACTATTTTTTTTCAGCCCTTGTGAGCGAGAGCAAGCAGGGAGAAGGAATAACTAGACTTTTGTCCTTTGGCACCCATCCCTATGGCCAGGCACAGCTGCAGCATAGGACTGCTGCCTCCTAGTGCCCAATGTAGTGCAAACCAGTTTAAAAAGCCATATCACCAGTGGAACAGGTTAGCAGCAGGGAGGAGACATGTTTTATCCTCCTAAAGTGTGGCAGTATGTGCACACTCCCTCAGGCTCTGGGGAGCTCCTAGGTTGGTGCAGCTCGGACATGGGCCTATGTCTTAAAACCATGATGTAAACATCTTAAATGAATCAAACTATACCACAGAATCTCAATGGACATAAATTCTGTGCTTGAACAATAAGAGTACAGCAGTAGGAATATACTATCGACCGCCTGACCAGGATGGTGACAGTGATGGCGAAACATTCAGGGAGATTAGAGAGGCTACAAAGGCAGAAAATGCAATAATAATGGGGGATTTCAACTTTCCTCATATTGACTGCATATATGTGGCCTCAGGGTGGGATGCAGAGATAAAATTTCTAGACACCATCAAGACTGCTTCTTGGAGCAGCTTGTCTTGGACTCCACAAGGTGAGAAGCAGTTCTTGACTCAGTTCTTACTGGAGCACAGGACTTGGCCCAAGAGGTGAATGTACCTGAATTGCTCGGCAATAGCAACCATAATATAATTAAATTTAATATCCTTGCAGGAGGAAAAGACAAAAACTTAAAAAGGGGGAACTACACAAAAATAAGGAAGCTAGTTAAACAGATTAAAAGGAATAGTCACAAGAGTGAAAAGTTTGCAAATTGCATGGAAACTTATAAAAAACCACAATAGAGGCTCAAACTAAATGCATACCCCAAATAATGCATGCAAAAGAACCAAAAACATAAAAATAAAAAATGCCACCCTGGTTAAACAGCAGAGTAAAAGAGGCAGTTAGAGACAAAAAGACATCCTTTCAAATAAAATAATAAAAAAGGTACATCAGAAGCAGGGAGCCTGCCAAACAGTCATTGGGGCCACTGTATGATCAAGGTGCTAACGGAACACTAAAGGAAGATAAGGCCATTGTGGAGAAGCTAAATGGATTATTTGTATCAGTCTTCACTGCAGAGGATAAGAGGGAGATCCCCATACTTGAGCCATTATTTTTAGGTGACATATCTGAAGCATTGTCCCAGATAGAGGTGTCATTAGAGGAGGTTTGGAACAAATTGATAAACTAAATAAGAAGTCATCAAGACTAGATGGTATTCGCCCAAGAGTTCTGAAGGAACTCACATATGAAATTGCAGAATAATTAACTGTAGTATGTAACCCATCTCTTAAAACAGTCTCTGTGCCAGATGACTGCAGGCAGCTAATGTAACACCTATTTTTAAAAAAGGCTCCAAAGGAAATCTTAGCAATTACAGGCCAGTAAGCCTAACTTAAGTACCAGCCAAACTGGTTAAAACTATACTAAAAACAGAATTATCAGACTCTCAGATGAACATGATTTGTTGGGACAAAGTCAACATGGCTTTTGTAAGGGAATAGATTCCAATCTATTAGAATTCTTTAAGGGAGTCAACAAGCATGTGGACAAGGATGATCCAGTTGACAGGGTACTTGGACTTTCAGAAAGCTTTTGACAAGGTCCCACAGAAAAGTCTTTTAAGCAAAGTAAGCAGGGATAAGAGGGAAACTCCTCATGGATCAGTAACTGGTTAAAACATAGGAAACAAAGGATAGGAATAAATTATCAGTTTTCACAAAGGAGAGAGGTAAATGAAAGGGTCTCCCAGGGAAATGTACTGGGACCACTGCTGTTCAACATATTCATAAATGATCTGGAAAAAGGGGTGAACAGTTAGGTGGCAAAATTTGCAGATGATACAAAATTACTCAGAATAGTTACGTCCAAAGCAGATTGCAAAGAATTGCAACAGAATCTCACAAAACTGGGTGACTGGGCAACAAAATGGCAACCAAGTTCAATGTTGATAAATACAAAAGTAGTGCACAATGCAAAACATAATCCCAACTACACATACAAAATGACGGGCCAGATCTTGTGCTCCACTAAATTAGCTGTTCCCACTCAAGGAAGAGACCATGGGGTCATTATAGATAGTTCTCTGAAAACATGTGCTCAAAATGAACATGGCAATCAAAAAACAAACACAAAACAACAACAAAAAAAGCAACTAACAGAATGTTAGGAACCATTAGGAAAGGGAGAAGACAAAAAATATCATAATGCCACTATATAAAGGTACTCCCACACCTTGAATACTATATGCACTTGCTTCATCTCAAAAACGATATAATTAGAATTAGAAAAGGTGCAGAGAAGGGCAACAAAATGATTAAGGGTATGGAACAGCTTCCGTATGAGGAGAGATTAAAAAGACTGGGGCTGTTCATCTTAGAAAAGAGAGGACTATGGCGGGGGGGGGGATATGATAGGGGTCTATAAAATCATGAATGCTGCAGAAAAAGTGAATAGGGAAATGTTATTTACATCTTCACATAACCCAAGAACTAGGGGTCAAGGCAGAAGGTTTAAAACAAGCAAAAGGAAGTACTTCTTCATGCAAAGCACTGTCAACCTGTAGAACTCATTGCCATGGAATGTCATGAAGGTCAAAAATAGGGAAGTGTTCAAAAATAATTAGGTAAGTTCATGGAGAATAGGTCCATCACAAGCTATTAGCCAAGATGGTCAGGGTCACAGCCTCATGCGCCGGATGTCCCTAAACTTCAATTGCCCAGAGCTGGGACTGGATGACAGGGGATGGATCATATGAAATTGCCCTATTCTGTTCATTCTCTTTGAAGCATCTGGCACTGGCCACCGGCAGAATAGAAACAACAAGGAGTCTGGTGGCACCTTAAAGACTAACAGATTTAGAGGATATTGAGCTAGATGGACCATTGGTCTGACCCAGTATGGCCATTCTCCTATTATTATGACGGGGTCAAAAATTATGTTCTTCTTTAAAAGATAACCTATTTAGTTCTCACTGGTGGCAGTGTGGGGGAATATGTGGAGCTACACGCCGCTGTGAAAGGCAGGCTGCATCCACACTCACTGCTGTGTGTAGTCATCCATGGCAGTGAAAGCCTCAATGTATAGTAGCAGATTCCGTCAGCTCTCCAATGCCAGAGCCTTTCTCTGCTGCTTTCTGACTGCCAGAGCCTTTCCCTATGATAGGGAAGCAGGGAGCACAGCAGGAAACTACACTGCTAAAAATTGCAGTGTAGACTTGGAAGACACTGATTGGGCATGGAAAGAGTCATGTAGGGTATATACCCTAAGGTGCAGGCATATAGGGCACTCTATTCTCTTAAGCAGTACCTCACTGTCTACAATGTTATTTATACCCATGCCAGTGGGGCGTGCAGTGTCTGTACTCTACTCGCCGCCGTAAGTGTAGACCTACTCTTAGAGATACCATAGAGCAAGAACCAAATGAGTTAATTGGAATACTTCCTTTAACTCCCCTTTGTAAGTTCACTTATGAATCACAATACAGTGGGGCATTGTGATTTTGCTTGCCTGCACCACTGATGCCTAATGGAGAGAGAAACAGACAGGAGAAAAAACATGATTTTAAAATAGTAATAGTGCCTGCTTTCCTCACTATATGTACTTTAAAGCAATTTTTCCTGATAGAAGCCTGTTCAAGTTTTGCATGAATAATGCATGCAATCATTAATGAATTAGGACCTGGGAGTAAGGAGCATTTGTCTTACGGTTTTCATGTTCACCACTTTATGAATTTCTGTTCTTTTACTATTCTCTTGGGGCATCAGATAGCTTAATAGGTTAGTTTAACTGAGGTTCTTTTTATTTTAAAAAAAATCTATACAGGAAAGTTAGTCATTAGCCAAAATAGAAGGCAATTTTCAAGTATTCAAATAATAGCTGAGCAAAGACTGTCTAAAGGACAAATTCTGCCACTGGATGCATGAGTAAGGTTCCCAATAAAGTAAATGAGAGCTGGGTGGATCAAACCGGGCCCTTTGTTCCATAGTTGAGGAGGACCTCGTGTAGTTCTTCTGCTCAAGGGGTGCCTGGATGTGTGGACTGTGTGTGGCATCTTCTATTACGTGATAGGGAAGTCCCGCAAGCACCTCAATGCTAACCCAAAGAGGGTGGGAAGGAATAGGGAATAAACACACCAATGGCGGGGTGGGTACAGGACCTAGGGTTCCACATCTGTATGGATCCTTCCATCACCACCAAAAAACAGTGAAAGGGACATCAAGTGGCCCACATAGGCTCTCTAGTGCTTTATGGCTGAAATGAGAAGGAGAACAATTCCGCACAACTGCACCTGTGCATTTGTCTAGTGCCTGCCCCAGTTATTCAGGCCAAATGCTGGGATGTAGAGGTTAGCCTATCAAATGCCAGCTATATGGTAATTCATAAAAAATTCTTCACGAGTTACCCAAATTGAAGATGTATATTCCCTTTCCCTATCCAGGTCAATTTATTTATCAAAAGTCCTCTCCCAACTTTTCCTCTGGATTGTTGTTTCTTAACATCCTTTTCAATCAAAATTGTATATATCTTAGAAATTTAACTTTTTGTCCCAGCTTCGTCCTGGGTCAACTGCTCAAAGATGGTTAAAATTCTAGATAGAGCCACTTTGCATCCCGATTTCACAATAAAATGTTTGACTTGTAAATACTGAAACCATAGAATCCTTATATAATTTATATATATATTTATATAATCTTTATATGATATAATCTTATTACATATCTCTTGGTATGATTTTACATCAGGACCCAAGAACAGCTGTCCAAATTGAGTAATTTAAGCCCTTACTCAGAACCAATAGTCACTTTGATATTTCCTAAGGATAAATTTCCAGTTATTATTGAACGTATTTAAGAGAGAGGGCCTTGGCAACAGGAATTCAAAAGAAATTGTCCGAAGCTGTGAACCCTTTCATCCAGACCACCTTATTTATTTATTTAGGTGACCTAACTTTCTTTTTATCCCATCACTAGCAATAGCTATATCTGGGCTTCACTCTTGTTTGAGTTTTACCCAGTGTGTGAATAGTCTATTGATAACCCAATTGAGCACATCTTTTAATTGTGATGCATAATAAGATAAGTTAAGGAAAGCTAGCCCACCCCATTTTTTAGGTTTATATAGAACTTTAAAACTCACCCTTTGTCTTTTATGTTACCATATGAATGTTAATAGCACATCCTGCCACGTTTTTAATGTCATGTCAGGGACAGCAACAGGGATGCATTGGAACAAAAACAACAACTTTGGGAGGACATTCATCTTTACTGAGGCCAAGAAGTTTTCTCAGAGTTCTATTATTTTAATCCACATTGGAGTGTAATCTGCCTGTATTATTTTTACACTTTTCCACAATATTTATTCCTACATATTTTACAGATTATTTTGCACATTTAAATGTATGTAGCTGACAAGAGTTTGCTTTGACCCTTTCAGGAATATTAATGCCAACATTTCAGATTTATCATAGTTTATTTTGAAGTCTGATACCTGCCCAAATTTCAAAGTCAATTGTTCTAGAAGTTTTAATGAGGCTTCTGGATCCTGCAAGTATTACAAGACATTGTCAGCATAGAAAGCTATTTTGTGTTCAAATCCAGAAGGCATTTTGAATCCTTTTACCAAGGGGTTGTTTCTCACATGTATTGCAAATAGTCCTCCATTGCCAAAGCAAATAGGAGTTAACAGGCAACTGTCCTACTCTTAGACAAATTAAAAGGAGGGGATTGATGACCATTAACCAAAGCAGACACTTGAGGATGAGTCAATAGGGCTGATATGCCCCTATAAAACTGATTTCTAAAACCTAACCAAATTCTGTCTGAGGTACTCTCACTCAAGGCAGTCAGAGGCTCTCTCAGTATCCAAAGCAAGCAGTATAAAGGAAGAATTGTTAGAATTAGCATTATAGACTACATTCAGAGTTCTACTAATCTTGTCAGATAGATGCCTACCAGCAATAAATCCAGATTGGTCAGGGTGAACATATTTGGGCAAGACGACTCTCAATCTGTCTGCTAGCACCTTGGAATAATTTTTAGCATCCACATTAAATAAATAGGTCTCTAGGACGTGCAATTGGTAAAGATCTTTTCCTTCTTTAGGAATGACCACAATTTTTGCCTCTGTCCATGAATCTGGAATCTCATACCCCGAAATATACCATTAAAAATCAGTTAAAATAGGAACAAACACTTGCATTAGAGCCCTATAATACTTTCCAGAAAACCCATTTGGACCTGGAGCTTTATTGGATTTTAAATTACAACTTCAACTTCCTCTGAAGAAACTGGCCTATCAAGAGCTGCCACATCATCCTC
Source organism: Chrysemys picta bellii (assembly GCF_011386835.1). Taxonomy (NCBI): domain Eukaryota; kingdom Metazoa; phylum Chordata; order Testudines; family Emydidae; genus Chrysemys; species Chrysemys picta. Next base: position 70,616,732 of record NC_088792.1, on the reverse strand, counting down.
TGAGAACTGAGGTAATTTCACACTTCTCAAATATCTATTTATAAGTTCAGGATTTGGATGGTTTGAAGCATACAAAATATTGAAAAAGTTAGCAAATGTTTCAGAGATCTGTACGGAGCAACTTACTAAATCTCCCTTTTTATTTCTAATCAGAGGGATGGCTGATTTTCCTGTTTCTTTTTTAACTTTATGGCTAAAAGCCTATCAGGTTTATTGCCCCTTTCATACTATTTTTTACATTTATCTAAGTGTCTGCACATCTTATCTGTTTTTAAACAGGTTAATCTTCCCTCTCATATAATTTATTTTCTTATACACTTTTAGATCCTGTAGATCTAGGTCTACCTTTCCAAACACAAAGTTGTTTAACCCACTCTTTCCTTCAAGAGCTCTCATCGTTTTCATGTATTATGCTTTATTTATAAGGATATCCCTCATTACTACCTTTCCAGCATCTCAGAGAACACTTACATGGATCCCTTTCTTCATTTTCTTCTATATATTTCTGAAAAAAATTCTTCCAGGTCTTGAATTCTAAGGGGGTCATACAACAAAGCTCTATTCAACTGCTGGGCCCTTTGTTTTTCCACTGAGTACCAATCTTTTATTTTGATATATGCAGGGGCATGATCAGCCCAAGTTATAACTCAGATTATCTTTTTAGACCAAATTAGCCCTGGTCCTAGAAACAAAAATCATGTCAAACTGAAATAAGATCCGTGAGTAGCAGAACAACATGTATAGTCCCTGACATCCAGATTCATCTCCCACCAGACATCAACCAGATCTTCATTTTCTAGGTGATGCACCAAATTTACACTTCCTCCTCCTAAACGCCCTCTGTGTATATTGCATTGATTCAAAATGAGATTAAACACCTCATTAAAAATCACCATAAGAATAATATTCCCTTCCCTAAAATCTCCTAAATCCCCAAAAAAATGATAAAAAGAAGCTTCCCCTTGATTGGGAGCATATACACTAGCTATGGTGAAAAGTTTACCTTTCAAAAATATCCTTTAATTAAAATATATCTGCCCTCTGTATCTATGAATTTTGCTGAAACAATAAAAAGGAAGTGTTTAGCAAACAGTATTGCCACCCCTCTTCTATTAGATTGCCCTGGAGAGACATGGCAGCTGTGTCCAAGAAGTATTCAGGTATTTATCAGTTTTCCTTCAAGTGTTTCCTGTACCTAGATTATACTAGGAAAACCCTTTTTCAGTGAACAGAGCCTCCTTTTCCTTTTTTGTTGGATTGTTTATCCCCTTAACACTACTAGTCATGCCATTAATAAACTCACCCATGAGGACTAAGTCTGCTCTCACCCAGTATATTACACTTTATTAAAAATAGTCATACAGCTTCTTCCCACCACCGCCAGAAAGTTGTCAGGTCTCCGTTACATTTGCACCTCCTCTTTAAATAAGACATTTAAGATACAGCTCACATCACACACACAGAGTAATTTTAAAACTCCCACATATGTTGCTTTTCCTTTCTTTAACACCTATATTGTTGTACCCTGATCCTGAGTCTCATTTACCATAGATTTTTAAATTCTGAGCCCTGACTTTTTAAAATTAATAACCAATATTAAAACATATAACAATATTTAACATCTGTTTCTGTTCTCTTATCCCCTCACTCCCCGGACATTCCACCATTGTCACGTGTCCCTTCTAGCCTGGGCTCTCCTTACTTTCTTCATGGGCATGTTAGTTCTCTGCTGCAGGGGGATTTTCTTCTATCTATATAATCACTCTTTAAGAACCAAGCCTTGTCTAATCTCAAACTATCTATATAACATCCATCATTATGAGATTATATCATCTTTAAATTCATTTATTGTTAAAATTTTCCACCATAGGTGACCCTTCTCCAATTTTGTTCCTAATACCTACACCACAGGAGCGAACATTTTTGAAAAGGTAACATGCTTTTTGGGGGGTGGGGGAGTGGGGAGGAAAGAGGCGGTGGAAGAGAATGGTTTAGATTTCCAGAAAGTAAACTTGCTTTGTGCAGATGGTGGTGCCTCCATGACAGGGAAAGAAAAGGGTTTTGCTTCACATTTGGCAGCGATACACACTTCATTAAACACACTTCACTGCATCATTCACCAGACCGTCCTGAGGGGTAAGTTGTCTGGGGACTTGAAAAAAAACAATGGATATTGTAATGAGATTAGTGAACTACTTAGACTCAACTTCTAGCTTGCAAGACTATTCAGCCAAATACAGTGACTTGTTGCAGCACAATGCTAGCTGGTTAAGTAGGGGGCATGTGTTAGAGAGGTTTTGTATGCTTCAAAAAGAAATGATAGAATTTCTTTCAAACCACAAGACCAGCAAGGCTTGCGAGTTCCTGGAATTTATGAATGATGTCTCCTCTATGTCATAGGCAGGGGCGGATTTACCATTAAACACAGGGTACCCTGGCACTAGAGTGACCAGATATCCCGATTTTATAGGGACAGTCCCGATTTTTGGGTCTTTCTTATATAGGCTCCTATTACCCCCATCCTCCACCCCGTCCCTATTTTTCACACTTGCCGTCTGGTCACTCTACCTGGCACGGGCCCCCCCCCAACAACAGGGGGCCCAGGGCCGGGCATTCAGGCAACTCAGCACCAGCGCACCCCCACCAGGTGGGACTGCGGGGGTGGGGATAGGGGAGCAGGGAGGGAGGTTCACCTGCAGCCTCAGGGGAGCAGGCGGGAGGTGCAGGTGGCGGGAGCGCCGTCCAGAGAGAAGTGGCGTTTTGAAGGGGAAACCATTGCTTCTCTCCGGCTGCTGGCTGGCTGCCTGCTGCTCCTTGCAGGGCTGGATTCAGAAAGGGGGCGAGGCTTTAGGGGCTGCAGCCCAGGGCCCCGGTTAGCCCGGGGCCCTCCCTGGGCTGCAGCCCCTAAAGCACCTGTGTTCCAGCCCTGCCTGGCCAGGGTGGTGGGGGGCGTGGCTTCGAGAATCGTGGCCAATGGGAGCTGCAGGGGGCACATGTTGTAATCAAGGTCCTTATTTATTGGTAGCTGAAGGTTTTTTTTTTTTTTTTTGGTCAGCCTTCTGTGCAAACGGCCCACCTCGTCATAAAATTCTCAAATCGGCCAATGGGTAGATCTAATTGTGTATCACTGATATAATTCATAACATTAAACTATGCTATACCCATAAGTATACTGTATCCACACAGAGTAAATCATCTGGATGCTATACATCTCAGCTTCCATTTAACTATATCCCTTTATCATTATAACCTAATAGATTATATTCTTGGTTTATTGTAGTATCTTAGCCTATACACTCATCTTGTTCTTCTGGATCTGGACTGTTTCTTCTGCTCTCATGTTTGTCCTGTTGTCGTGATTGTGCATCTTTTTGAGATGTTCAGGCTCTCTTAGATCTCACGGATACCTAGTGATTGGATACCCACGGATACCTTGGATACCTTGGTGGCCTGTAGGACCGATGCCTATGATCTCATTCAAATTGTTCTTGAATGGATTCACCTATTCCCAGGTCTATAAGTACCAGCTTCCTTTCTTCTGCATCTCAGACAGACATACCTGTCATTACATTTAAAGCACAGTCTAAATGGGAACCCCTATTTGTATCTTATACTGTTCTCTTTAGGAATAGATGGCACCTGGCCTTGCTCTCTTTGCTTGCTAAGGGTTGAGGTTGCCAGCTTTTGGAAAATTTGTATGGGGTGGTTAAAAATCATCAGTGTTTCACCTTTCTTCCTCATTGCCCTCAGTATTTTATCCTTGTCTTGATAGCAGTGCAGACAATCATATCCATTGGTCCAGAGCTTTCTGGGGGCTTGGAGAAAAGGGATCTGTGAGCCCTCTCTGTATGAATGAGATCTTTATTGCCCAGTCTGAGTGTGTCATGGAAAATATCGTCCAATGTGTCCAGCAGATTTCTTCCTTCAGTCTCCTCTGGAATACCTTTAAACCTTCTGTTATTCATATGTTCTCTATATTCCACATCCTCCAGATTTAATTCTTTTTCTCCCCAATCTGTCATCTAGATTAGTAATGCTCATTTAATTGTTTGTTTCCACAGCTGATTTTTCCCATTAATATTTTTATATTTTTAATGTAAGCCTGGAACTCTTCCCTCATCTCCTATTAATCTTTCTGATTTCTACCAGCATGTCCTTCAAGTCAGCCTTAGTGATGGGTGCTTCTCCATCAGCCTCCATACTTTGTTTGCTGGAGTGGGAGTTACTCTCTTTCATGGCCATGGGAACAGATTTTTGTATTGGAGGATGTATTTCCTTTTTCAGACATCTAAATTTTATCTTTTCTCCTTGCTTGTTTTGCCTTTCTAAAGACAGCTGCTACCATACTTCTCCTTTGTTTGTCTGACCTTTTCAAAATGGCAGCTGTTACACTTTCTACCCAGACACAATAGTAAAAAACCCCATCCATACCTCATTTCATTCACCCACTGTCTCTTTGCAGGATAACGAGGGTCCTGTTCAACATCTCCATGCCAGAAGAATAATTTTTGCAGGGAAAACATGTAACTGCGGATAGTGGAGGGGCACCTGACTGCCCCATGCATCGCCTCTGCTGCCCAACCATCAGCCCTTTGCATGCTCCCCTTCTTGCTGCCTCCTTCCCTAGCATCTCTCCTCCCTTTACCACTTCCCCCCCACCCCAGCCCCGCTGCTTCTCCATAAACCCTGGTGGGGCACATCCCTCTCCCTAGGCTGTGTGGAGAACAACCCCCTGGCAGGAACACTCAGCACACCTGCAGGCTGGCTGGTGGGCTCCTTCCTCCCCCACTGCCTCTGGCTAGGCTGGTGCCCCAAGAAAGCCCAAGTTCTTTCTGCACAGGGCATTGCCTAGGAGGAGCCTAGTCCTGGGTGTGCCATAGCTACCTGGAGCCCAGCACAGCACCAGCACGGGAGAGCAAAAAATGGTGGAAGGAAAGATCGTAAGGAAGGTACAGAATAGTCAGCCATATTTTATATTAAGATTCCATTTATAAAATGTTTTATAAAGGGCTAGTATAATGTTCATTGTACACACGAGTAGAAGATTTCTATGTGGTTATAAGCTCATCAGTAGAAGATACTATGTTTATAAGCCATGATAATAAGCAAAATATTGGCCTGCTGGATGCTATAGCAATTGATTAACCATTCATTTAAACACCTATTAATCCTTTAAGGGCCATTAGTCTTCCCCTTTAGCATAAATATTGATAAACCCTCAATTTTCATTAAAAGGGAAAGAAGGCTGTAGTGGAGAATATATCGACATAATAAAGATCTTTTTTGCATAGGAATATGCCATATTTTATAAAAATAAATGCAATCGTGGCCATTGGAGAGCATACCTGCTGCTTAATTATAGCCAGCATCATTGAAACATGTCATATTTTGTATATATATGCACATTAAAGAAGGAGAAAACTGATGTGATCCTGCTTGTGTGTGAATGACAGAAGAGGTAGTATCACTATGGACGTGCTGCGGGATTCTGGGGGAAGCCATTCTGATAGTCTATGAGCATGTATTATGATCTTTCTATCAAACTAAGCCAAGTCATTACAGAACTATTGACATGATGGTGCACCCGAAAAAGAAGATTTACCTACTCTATAACCTCTTTCTTTTTACTGTATCTTATAAAAATACTTAAATAAGAAGCTAAATTCTCTCACACACACGGCACATTCAAACTGCAATAAGGATTTATTTTTTAATTGGACTAATTTGGCACCTGGAATCGATCTCATACTTTGTCATTCTAAATTGGGTCTGAGCAGCATGTAGCTAGAGGCTCAGAGCAGGCAAGGGGAAGCAGCAGCAGAATCCATTGCTGGTGGTGGTACTTGAAAAAGGAAAAGGCTCATACACACATTGGTGGAGGAGATGGGGAGTCTCTATGGACATTTTGTAGTGTGGATTTTGTGCCCCTTCTTGCTCCAGTCAGGGCCGGCTCCAGGCACCAGCTTAACAAGCAGGTGCTTGGGGCAGCCAAGGGAGAGGGGCGGCACCTGCGGCAATTCGGGGGCGGCAGGTCCCTCACTCCTTCTAGGAGTGAAGGACCTGCCGCTGAACTGCCGTCACCGATCGCGGCTATTTTTTTTTTTTTGCTTGGGGCGGCAGAAATGCTGGAGCCGGCCCTGGCTCCAGTATTAGAAAAACCCACACAAAATACCAGTAGAGGAAAATAAAACCTCTCTTTTTTTTTTTTTCTCAAAACCTCCAAAAAAGGTGACAAGATACTTTCATTTAAAGGTGCATTTTCAGCCACAGGTACATGGATTAGTCTTAGAAACTGATTAGATAGATAGATAGATAGAAGCTGTCAAGTGATTAAAAAATTAATCATGTGATTAATCATTAAACAATAATAGAATATCATTTAAATATTTTTTGATTTTTCTACATTTTCAAATATATTCATTTCAATTATAAGCAGAATACAAAGTGTACAGTGGTCACTTTATATTTTTTATTACAAATTTTCACTGTAAAAAAAAAAAGTATTTTTCTGTTAATCTAATACAAGTACTATAGTGCAATCTCTTTATCATGAAAGTTGAACTTAGAAACGTAGAATTTGTACAAAAAAAACTGCATTCAAAAATAAAACAATATAAAACTTTAGAGCCTACAAGCCACTCAGTACTATTTCTTGTTCAGGCAATCGTTCAAACAAGCTCAAAATATTTACATTTGCAGGATATGATGCTGTCCGCTTCTTGTTCACAATATCACCTGAAAGTGAGAACAGGTGTTCTCATGGCACCATTATAGCCAGTGTGGCAAGATATTTACATGCCAGATGTGTTAAAGATTCATATGTCCCTTCATGCTACAACCACTATTCCAGAGGATGTGTCCCCATGCTGACAGGTTTTGCTAGATAACAATCCAAAGCAGAGCAGACCGACACATGTTCATTTTCATAATCGGAGTCAGATGCCACCAGCAGAAGGTTGATTTTCTTTTTTGGTGGTCTGGGTTCTGTAGTTTCTGTATCAGTATGTTGCTCTTGTAAGACTTCTGAAAGCATGCTCCACACCTCATCCCTCTCAGATTTGGAAGGCACTTCAGATTCTTAAATCTTGGGTCGAGTGCTGTAGCTACCTTTAGAAATCTCACATTGGTACCTTCTTTGCGTTTTGTCAAATCTGCAGCGAAAGTGTTCTTCAAATGAACGTGTGACGAGTCATCATCTGAGACTATTAATACATTAAATGTATGGCAGAATGCAGGTAAAGTAGAGCTGGAGACATACAATTCTCCCCCAAAGAGTTCAGTCACAAATTTAATTAACACTTTTTTTTAAACAAGCATCATCAGCATGGAATGGTGGGCGAAGCATGAAGGGGCATATGAATGCTTAGCATATCTGGCATGTAAATATCTTGCAATGCCGGCTACAAAAGTCCCATGCAAACTCCTGTTCTCACTTTCTGGTGACATTGTAAAGAAGTGGGCAGCATTATCTCCTGTAAATGTAAACAAACTTTTTTGTCTTAGTGATTGGCTGAACAAGAAATAAGACTGAGTGGACTTGTAGGCTCTAAAGTTTTGTGTGCAGTTATGCAATAAAAAAATAATCTACATTTGTAAGTTGAACTTTCCCAATAAAGAGACTTCACTATAGTACTTGTATGAGGTGAATTGAAAAATACTGTTTCTTTTGTCTGTCATTTTTGCAGTGCAAATATTTGTAATAAAAAAATATAAAGTGAGCACTGTACACTTTGTATTCTGTGTTGTAATAGATGTCAATATATTTGAAAATGTAGAAAAAACATCCAAAATATTTAATAAATTTCAATTGGTATTCTATTGTTTAACAGTGTGATTAAAACTGTGATTAATCATGATTCATTTTTTTAATCATGATTCATTTTTTGAGTTAATCACGTGTGTTAACTGTGATTATTCCAAGCTAAATGACCAAATAACTCTTCCACCCCTTCGGGCTCCACTGAAGTGTTCTTACTCGCCTTCATCAGGGCCTCTCCCCACAGGAGCCTAATTTGCTTCTTCAGAGTTCCTTCTCTGTTACTTGCTGGAGGATCTGTACTGGGCCTCCCTCCCAGGAGCCTAAACCACTTCTGTGGTTGGGCTAGCATGCCCCTTCCTCAGGGGCTGGTAGGGGAACACAGGCCCGTTCTCTACTGTGTGTCCTGGCCCAGGGACCCTGTATTAAGACCTGCTTCTTCAGACCCTGCTTCTGTTTCCCTGGGCCGCTTCCTATCTCCAAGGCCCCCTGTGCTCAGCACAGCCTCCCCTTGGTTCTCAGGCCTCTTGCTTCTTCCTTCTTCGCTGAACTAATTAGTTTTCTGCCCCTCTCAGTCTCCACTGACGTGCTTTTACTATCCCTTCCTCAGGTCCTCCTGCACAGGAGCCTATCCTGCCCTGCAGAGTTCTTCTTTTGTAATGTCTTATCTTTGCAGGTTTTCCCTTCCTTCCTCAGGGGTTCTGGCAGCTTCCCATGGGATTTCCTCAGCTCTTGTAGGCTCTAGCTCATGGATTCCCCTCACAGGAGCCTTGCTCTGTAGGTTCTCCTACTTGCAGGAGAGTCCTGCCTTCTCTACAGGCTTCCCCCATCCCTGCATACTTGAATAGTCTTTTCCTAACCCATTCACAGGTAAGGTCACTAATGAGCCTTCAGTTGCCAAAAATCACCATCAGCTTAGGCTGCTAGGTTACAGGAAAGGCTGAGCTTGGCTTGCGTTAAAAGGCCAGCCAGCCTGTGACAGAGTTTTCCCGTTCTTCAATGGGAGCTGGATCAGGCCCCAGGTGCTACTGTCAACTAATAGTATGTCCTCCAAAGTGTCGTAAATTTTCTCCCTGGCTCAGAACCACAAAAAGGATAGGCATTGTGATGCTGACCCTAACTTATAGTCACCTAGAAAAATCACTAGAACAACACTCCAATCCTTCTCTCAATATATTCTCTCCGTACGGCTTTTATCTTAAAAATAAATGTGTGCTGACCAAGTGCTGTGTGGTAACTGCCGGCAATTGCACTGCTCCTTGTCCTTGAAGAGGAAGCAAAGCACAGGAGCTGGCCATTAGGCAGACTGGCTTGCTGGATATATCATAATATAGGAACATAAGAACGGCCATACTGGGTCAGACCAAAGGTCCATCTAGCCCAGTATCCTGTCTTCCAACAGTGGCCAATGCCAGGTGCCCCAGAGGGAATGAACAGAACAGGTAATCATCAAGTGAACCATCCACCATTCCCAGCTTCTGGCAAACAGAGGCTAGGGACACCATCCCTGCCCATCCTGGCTTATAGCCATTGATGAACCCATCCTCCATGAACTTCTCTAGTTCTTTTTTAAACCATGTTATAGTCTTGGCCTTCACAACATCCTCTAGCAAAGAGTTCCAGACAGATTGTGCGTTGTGTGAACAAATACTTCCTTTTGTTTATTTTAAATCTGCTGCCCATTAATTTCATTTGGTGACCTCTAGTTCTTGTGTTATGAAAAGGAGTAAATAACAACATTTCCTTATTTACTTTCTCGAAACCAGTCATATTTGTCACAATGAATATTGCCCCTCTTACCAAAGCCTAATTTTCTCCACTATAAATTTTTTTACAGGATTTCAGATTAAGAAATGCATTGATAATCAGGACTCACTTGTTTGGCCAATTATTCGCTCAGAAACACAACTGTAACCTCCAGAGAAGTCAAAGGACATTACTGCATGTATATGAAAGCAGAATAGAGCCCTAAACTTTCCAACATTGAGGGCCAGATTCTGATCTCAGTAACTCCAGTTTAAATCTGCTTGCTTTCAAGGGAGTTCTCCAGATTTTAAAAAGATGTAACCACAATCAGAATTTAACCTATAGGCTTCCCAGCTTAGTACATAGTATTGAAATAACTTTTGCCTTGCAAAACAACTAGTGTTTTCCTCTTCTTCTGACGGGAACAATTGCTTTTCTAAAACAAGAGATTTTCTATAGGTCGGAAAGAAAAGACCATCAATTTTGTTACAGTATTCCAAATCTGGCAAAGAGGGTGTTGAAAAGCTATCTTTTACACCAGTGCTTGATTATAGGTATTTTTAAAGAGACAAGGAGGATGGTGGGATTTCTCTGATACATTACTGCATTGGGGAAACAATCTATTTGTGTAAAGGCAAATTAAGAGTGTAAATGGTGAAAAGCTGCAGCATGCCTACTGTCCATCAAAGAGCTTGTTGATTAAAAAAAACAAACAGCGGCACTAAATGCATAACAGTCACTTTTAAAGGACAGTAGCAGATTGTCATAGCAGCTGTCTGACAGAGAGACTACTACCATCCCTTAAATGCACATTTTTTCCTTCTTTTGGTGGTATGCAAGTGCATATATGAGTGCAGAATTGAAGCAGTAGGGCCTTATACTGCCATTGTCTGGCAAGACTGACTTCAGTGGGAGCTTTTATGCAGAATAATAGCAGGAACAGATCTTTAGTATATAACATGCTGTTATTAAGTTTCCTTACGTATTAATGATCTTGCAGCCATTAAAGTCAGTGGGAATTTATTGTATATATTTACAGCCACTTTCAATCCCCTATACATTGCCAGAGCGGTGTAAAATAACCTTAACATAAATCAGAATCAGGGCCAAGGAGTAAATATTACAAATTTCTTGCTATGTTATATAGGCTGTTTCAAGCGTTTCATTTTAGCCCGAGACTGTTCATTGCCCTCTCAGGCCAGTGTCAGTAGTCCTTGGTGTGGTCTTGCAGGGCGTCTCTACTGTTACCTGCCTGCTTTCCTTTGGTTAGCCCCTGATCAGGGCAGTTCTTGGACCGTGGCCTCTAATTAGGCCCAGGGATCTGCTTTTATCTCTTATTCCTGGAGGAAACCTGGTGCAGGGGTGTTGCCCCTTCCCTGCCCCGGGCCTTTCTGCCTCCCCTCCCCCTCTGAGCTCCCTCCTTTTATAGCAGGCCTTTTTCCCCCTCATTGGTTGCAGCTGAGGGTGCCTCCTTCCATGACTGGCAGTTGTAGCAGCTGTGTGGGGGTGTGGTCAAACTGCTTGCAAAAAATTCCCAGAGTAAAGACAGTACAAGGACTGTAGGATTTACCAACAAGGGAGAACTGAGTCTTAAGCATTTAAAATTATGTTATTTGAGTAAAATAACCCAGGAAGAGGCCATGTGATAGGGTGCTCAGTGGGCTGGGTGGCCTAGTGGTTAGTGCACCTGACCTCTACCCTTTGTCCTGCTGTTAGGGGCAGAGGCGCAGTAGTAGTGCCTGTTTCCTGCCCGTAGGCTGGGAATGTCTGGGCCTCCCCCCTGCACCTGGGCCTTTGCCCTTAAGTGAGTCATGGTACGGGGAACCCAGGGCCTTCCTCTCACCAGGTCCTTGCTCAAGGCCCTGTGGGAAGTAAGATTGACAGATTCCTCCCCACAGAGAGCCTAAATCTGGGCTACTTCTCAGCCATGTGCTCCTTCAGTTTGACCCCTATAGTCCAAACAGTCAATAGCTTCACAAGCAAGTCCAAACGAGCAGTGTGCTGCAAGACATGCTGCTTCTCAAAGTGGGTAGTGGTTGGAGAAGGTGCTGCTGGAGGCCTTACCCACTGTGAGGTTCCCTCTCAGGCGCAACCTTCTGTCTGGCTTCCTGGAGAAGGATTCTTCTCTCCTGCATCCTCTCCAACACCGCATGCCTGGGCTTCTCAGCGCCTTTTAACCTGATCTTCAGGCCGGTAGGGGTAGGGCTACCTGGGCCCATGATTGCCTTCTGGCCCAGCGTGAGGTTTGTATACCCTGATACAAACTGTAGCACAGTCATTCACCTTTGTGAGTAAAGTGTTCACAATCTGGCACCTACATGTATTTTTGTTTTGTTTCGTTTCGTTTTTGACATACAATACAATAATTAAGAAATGTTAAATGTATTTTAAAATAAACTGAAGATCATTTCCAGTCTCAGCATGTTATACAGATCAGGCTTTGCTCAACTTTTTTTTTAAAGTCCAGGAGCCAAAATATGTTCTCATTTGCGCAAGTGTCTCCACAGAGAATAACCGTTACTATGGATTTACACCAGCATAGGTGAGAGCAGAACTTGGCCTAAACCTTGTGCACTCAGGGATGTATCACTCAAGATAAGAAGAATTTCAGTATTCAATCCTTAAGGGCCAATCTGGCATTGTGTATCATGCACCTGTGCTTGCGTGGAGTGCCATTGAAGTTCACAGAGCTTTGCATGATTGTTACAATGTGCCCACAAGCTATATATTATAGGACTACGGTCTATGGGCTTGTGATGGGGTTTAAGGCCGAGACAGGGGAAGGGCTGGAGCAGTACTGGGCCAGGGAGGTCCTGCCTCTCAGGGACTGCTGCACATGCTCCTGAGGAGAAGATCAGTATAAAGGGAGCTTCAGCAGCCCCAGAAAGAGGCCATTTATGGATGAACTCTGCTCTGCAGAAACAGGAGAAAAATGTCTACCTAGGGGACCTGGCTGTCAGTCTTCCCCTGGCTCCTAGACACTCTGGGAGGGAGGGAGAACTGTGGCCAAGGGCTCAAGAAGGCTGTAGGCATCAGCCCTAGACTGTGGGGCCTTTGAAGGAAAGACTATGACCATACCCCAACCTGAAAGGTGAGCAAGTGGCCTGGCTGAACATAGGCTGCTGCATACCACTTCACTTTTAGGAGAAAGGCCCTGGGTCCCCCTACCTACCCTGGAGCTATGACCACTGAACTGAGGAGGACAGAGCTAGGGGTTACCATCAAAAAGTCCAGTCCAGATAAGACCTCACCCAGAGGGCTGGGACACTGTGAACTAATAGAATGGCTGGAGGTGGAGGCCCAGACCAATAGGCCCTCTGACCACCCAAAACACCCTGCCACCAAGGTTGTCTACACAGTGTGTTAGTCTGCACAAGGGGAGTTAAATTTTAGTCCACACTCACGTGTTGCCCACTAACGGGCCTGTGTAGACCTTGCTGGTGTGCACTAAACGTTCCCCAGGGCGCATTAATGTAGTCCTGTTTCAAACACGACTACATTAATGCACACTAGGGAATTTTTAGTGTGCACCAGTAGTGCACCAACAAGCTTGTTTGCTGTACAATTTTCACACTTCTAGTGCAGACCGACACACCCTGTAGATTTCAGAGTAGCAGCCGTGTTAGTCTGTATCCGCAAAAAGAACAGGCACCTTAGAGACTAACAAATTTATTTGAGTATAAGCTTTTGTGGGCTACAGCCCACTTCTTCAGAAGCCCTAAGTGTACATTTAAAATTCACAATGGCATGTATGAGTTATAATCTGTTTTATATTTCATGGTCTTTATTTAAAATTTAAGACTTCATATGAAAAGTTAAGAGGCACTGTCCCCTCCATTTCTGAGAGGAGAATATGAATCTATGGTGTTAGATACTGAAAAACAATATTCATTTTTTTTTAAAAAGAACTGAAGTAATTTATTATACCCATTTCAAATTATAATTGAAATATTTCATGAGGCTTAGCAGCTACTGTATTCTGGAGATATGCAACTCTTAGAATGAGAATCATTAGCCTTCAGACCACACATGTTCAAATAATCTCTCCCCTACAAGGCTCCCGCATACCACATTTTAATAACCTTTATCTCCCTAAAGCTTTTATAGATGGAAGATGTTTTAAGTCTCAGGGAGAAATTAGATACAGGTATGAGACGGCTTCTACTTTGAGGTGAAAAGGATTGGTTGAGACTGGATGTATAGGTTATCTTCAGAAATGTACTTAGGTGCTACTTCAAAATCTCTTTTTTAGACTCCTGGCTCAGAAATTCACAAATTATATTCTTTGCAAGAAGTGTGGTGTGTAAAAATACTTCCATTGTATAAGATTTGGGGCGGGGGGTTGAGACAATGATGAAACTATTTGTCAAAATGTGAGGAAAAATCAGACATTTCTAGAATTCATAGTGATTTAAGAATATGTATTATCACAAGACAAGGGTAACATTTTCTAATTTCCAAATGATAAGATACTACATTACTATTACTGTCACAGCTTGCATATAATTTGCATTTTGTTACACAGTTCCTATTCCAGCAAGTGCAGAATCAGCTTTCGGTGGGTGCTAAAACTCAGAAATCCTGTAGGATGAGGAAGTGGGGCACAGGAGAGTTTAGGGGGCATGTCTACATTGTTCTAGTGTATTGTAGAGAACGAATAGCCAACATATGAGGTTTTAAAAAAAATTAAAGAAAACAACAGTATCAGAATTTAGAACTCCAGCATATAGGCACGTCCCGCTGGAATTTTGAAAGATATTCCTACCATGTCCATTAATTATATTCTTCAAGCTCTGCTGTTCTGGATTCCTGACACTCAGAGGAATTGGAAAGATGAAGATCCAAATTCTGTTCTCATTTAAACTAGAGTAACAATTTAAAACAATTACACCATATACTAACCCCATCCTAACCCACAAACAAAGTTAACTGAGACGAGAATATTGCTCAGAGCCTTTTCTTCCAAAGTTGTTATTCTGAGTTCTTCCTTGACTTTTTAAATATTGTATTGACACTGTCAAAGTTAGAGCAGGTATGAATGTCGTTTATTCCTTATTTGATTATGTTAGAAATGTCATGGTATTTGTTCAAGAAAAATGTACTAAAAGTTAATCATTCATACATTTGTAGACCTTTTAAATAATTGCAAGTAAGGCAAAATTATGCAGCCCTTAGTCAGTTGCTAAGGTTCAAAATGAAGTATGGCTTTAATTTTTTAAACACAAATTAAAAGCAAAACAAAACCACAACTACTCTAAGATGACAAGGCTACCCTTTCAGATCCAGATTCACCAGTACACTCTGCTTTGTGTGTGCCCTGCCAACAACAGCAAACCAGTCATAAATCTAATTATACAAAATAGATGGGTTTATGACTGCTTTGCATCATCAACATGGTGCAAAGACTTACCAGTGAAACTCCCCATTGAAATAAAAATCCTTGATCACTTCCTATTTAAATGAGAAAAATAGAAGCTTACTAGTAATATGCCATTTCTTCTTATGTTAGTGGGCCTTGACAAAAATCCATAATAAACTATAACCCTTGAGGAAAGCACTTGCTCTCTAATGTTTCACTGTTTGAAATAAATATTATCAGGTCATGCATTTTTTTCCCTGTTGAAAAGTGCAACCGCAGCTTCTTTCTAAAAAGGGAAGGTACTCTGCTTGCATGAAAAAAAAAATCAAATATTTCCAGATCTTCCAAGAATGGAGACAGTTCTAGCTGCTTCAAAATGTTCCTTTAAAAAATAAATTTTTTATTTTATTTTCTGTTTCTAAATTTAATTTTGAATTACAGAATACTCTATTTTCCAGGGCAATGACTCAAAGCTTATTGAATGTGGGGCAAGATCTGAATTAAAACAAATAAAAAATATTGCATTTTCCATATCATTAGTTCTTTGATGTTGGTTACATTTCTAGCCCAAAAAGTCCTACATAAATGTACTCTTTTGAATTTTAAAAGGGAACTTCAAAAGAATTTCCACCCCGACCCCTTTATTTAATGGTGACTATATCTCAAAATGTTGAAGTATCAATAGTATTTATCAGTGTTTGTTGGAAACTATACAGACCTTCTTTTTTATCTTCTGGAGCAATCTTCACCTTTGTATCTGTTATATCTTTGAAAGAGGCCAGAAACAGTACTACATCTCCTTTCTCGTTCTTTATAGGAACAATGTCCAGTAGGCACCAAAATGAAGACCCTGCAAGGATACAGAATGAGTTAAATTCAAACAGCTGTCTTTTTGCTGAAAAATCCAAACTATTAAAGCTGCAACTAACGTAATTCTAACAAAAAATCTTATTTAGAAGGTCAGTCAGGAAATCACAGATGTTCAGCTCATGTAAATCTCTTTGCATCATCGGTCGAAGCTCAGTAATGCTGCATTCTGTGGAATCAAGGCATTAATTTAAATGCAAAATTTATCTACTGGGAACATTAATAGAGTTTAATGAAGCTGCTTACTTCTCTCAAACCACATTTTCCTTTGAAATCTTAACTGATTCTGGCACTTCCTATTTTAATGGAGTAACTACCACTACGTTAACTCTGATATCTGAAGCTTATGTTTACTATGAAATATCTTTACCTTAGATTAATTATCAAATTTGGCTCTCTCATCATCCCTTGGCAGAAGACCCCGTAGCTAGTGTATCGCTTCACTAATTCGAAGATACTTAAACTAATCAGACTTGTGACTTAAAATAGAAAGTAAAGTACAGTTATTCAAATCTGAGCTGTTAAATTTAGGCAAGTAAAAACTCAAAGTCCTTGTATTTCACTGAAGATGAGTGTTATAATACCCACATTTTATCTGTGAAAATTAATGACAATAAAGATCTTCCCTGTTACATGTTAACTGCAGTAATAGCAGTTAGTAGCCTGGGTAAAAAAAAATTTTTTTTTAATGTAAAACTCAACTTGCCTATTTAGTGTCAAATTGTTGTATAACAAGAAAGATATATTTTTTTTAAAGTCAAATCATCCTTGGAAAATAGGACATTCAGTCTGATGGTTTTAAGCACTGGGGTTGTAATTCACCCAGATAATTCAGCATAGAAGCTAATTATTGCCAGTGTGTTGGTGTTGTACTGCAGCATAGTTCAAGCACATTGTGAGTAAAGCTGAGATCATACCAAACCCCTGGATCCAAACCCCACTGATTTTGGGGTAAATCAGTCTAGATGCTAACTATAGCTGGCTGCTTGGGCTCGTCTCTGTAAGTCACAAAGGAAAAACAATTACCTTCAGACACTTCCAGCATACCAACAGACCACTGATGTTCACAATGGGATGGATCATTGTTATTGGACTAAGTATTTTTCATTTGAAATTTGTTTTTGGGCGTGCCTGACCCCGAGACTCCTATATCCTATCCATCTCACTGCTCTTTTGGCAACAATGTAATGCTCAAAGGCTACTTCCAGTTCTCATGAAATAAAACTAAACATGGTCACTGGGCCTCTAGCTATGGCTGAAAATACATAGCTAATATGTATATAAATATGTCTGAGCCCAGAAAAGATTGATTGGAAGAGCAGATTAGAGCTGCTTGCTTTTGGCGCTCTTGTCCCTGTCCCCCTATTTTCTCTCTTCTCAACTTTGCAGTTTAAGAAATGGTACCAGGCACTGCAAATTTGCTTACAATTCGGCTGTCTAATCTAAATTTTAATATAAAATCAACTTGACTGCCTCTTGAGAGCTGGGGCGAGCCTAGCAGGGGATATAGCAGTTACCCTTGAAGTGTTATTGCAGTTGAAGTTCCAGTAGGATGCTTCAAAGGAAAAATCAATTGTTCCTCTCCCAACTCAGTCACAGCTCTCTGGAGGCAGTTGGGCAGCTTTTAGTTAGGTTAGTAAATTTAACCTGCAGCTGGGACCAGGTTCCCAGTTTGAAGGAAATCAGGAAAGTGAGAAAGGGAGGAAAGAAGGATATGGCAAATGAAACAGAATGGGTCTATACTGGGTATTTTGTAAGCTGTGAAAACAGTGCAAGCAAAGATACCATCATAAAAAGAGGGTAGAAATGGGAGATCAGAAGCAAAAGATTTCTGCCTGCTTATTCCCCCTTTTTTCCATCCTGAATTTCTTATTCCTTTTCACGCAGACGTGATGGAGCAAGCACGTTTTATTATGAGCATCTTTGAGCAAGACAAAGCAAGAAGCAGAGAGAGGGTAGGACTACTGTTATCTCCTTTATCAAAACCTTTGGGAAAATCTGATTGGTGCTACTTCCTGTCACTTATTTGTTGAAAAGCAACCAATACATCAGTCTATACTGGTGTATCCAAAATGAAAAGCATCAGTAAAATTTTATAGTTTTCCATTCCATTTTTTAAAATTACATTCTGCCTAGCTAAATTTCTCCCATAATTTCAATTGGATACAATGTTATTCTTCACTTCCTCTGCAAAACTGTTGTTTCTGGCCGCTATGGTTTTTTAAACAGCTATTGTTATCCACTCTAGAAGCAGCTGAATTTCTTTTCTCTTTTCTATTGTTTTGATATAGTTTTAGCATCAATAATACAGAAACAGCCATTAAAGCACTGGATTAGTGGCAATAATGTTACAGGCATCAGACATTTAAAAATATATATATAAATATATTCGGTATAACAATGGCCATACTGGATCAGACCAAAGGCCCATCTAGCCCAGTACCTGTCTTCCAACAGTGGCAAATGCCAGGTTCCCCAGAGGGAATGAACAGAACAGGTAGTCATCAAGTGATCCATCCACTATTGCCCATTCCCAGCTTCTGGAAAACAGAGGCTAGGGATACCATCCCTGTTCATCCTGACTAATAGCCATTGATGGACCTATCCTCCATGAACTTCTCTAGTTCTTTTTTGAACCATGTTCTAGTCTTGGCCTTCACAACATCCTCTGGCAAGGAGTTCCACAGGTTGCCTATGTGTTGTGTGAAGAAATACTTCCTTTTGTTTGTTTTAAACCTCTGCTGATTAATTTCATTTGGTGACCCCTAGCTCCTGTGTTATGAAAAGGAGTAAATAACAACACTTCCTTATTTACTTTCTCCACACCAGTCATGACTGTATAGACATCTATCATATCCCCCATAGTCATCTCTTTTCCAAGCTGAAAAATCCCAGGCTCATTAATTGCGCTTTATATGCAAGCTGTTCCATACCCCTAATCATTTTTGTTGCCTTTTTCTGAACTTTTTCCAATTACAATAGATCTTTTTTGAGATGGGGCGACCACAACTGCACGCAGCATCCAAGATGTGGGTTTACCAAGGATTTATATAGAGGCAATATGATATTTACTGTTTATTATCATTCCCTTTCTTAATGATTCCCAACATTCTGTTCACCTTTTTGACTGCCAGTCCACATTGAGTGGATGTTCTCAGAGATTTACCCCAAGATCTCTTTCTTGAGTGGTAACAGCTAATTTAGATCCCATTATTTCATATGGGATTGGGATTGTGTTTTCCGGTGTGCATTAATTTGCATTTTGCATTTGGTAACTTTATCTGAAATGATTAATTTGATTCTGAGACCTAGGGAAATTAACGTCAAACAAACTCTCTGTCCTTACAAAAGTATTTATAATACACAGAAAGCCCTTCAATATTTCACAATGTGCAACATTCACTTTAGTTAAAATAGCTGCATTATGGTGGATTCAGTAAATGAATAATCATCATTAAGCTTGCTCAGCATTTTTATGGCAGGCTTGCATATTGTTGTTTGTTTCATGTCAGGTTTTCATCAGCCATATTATCTCCTTACGTATCTTTTCTTATTTTCCTCCCAATGTAAACACTGTTTGAACAAAGCAAATAAAAACTGCTGCGGAGACCACTAACTTAAAATAGATGCATGTACTAATTCTCTCATGAGCTACAAGGTAACTCCTGGAATGAAGGAACCACATGATCTGGGATTAGTAATGGGGTCTTTTAACCATAATGTGGATCAACCCTTTGAATTCTGCACCATGCCTTAACAACTGTCTACCCCATTGCAGTCTTGGCAAAAAGGCCATGGAATGAATGGGTATGGAGGTGAAGTATCCCCTTAGCCCAGGAGAGATGATTTCCTAAGTCAGGGTTTAGACCAGGGGTGGGCAAACTATGGCCCACAGGCTGGATCCAGCCCGTGAGCCGTTTTAAGCCGGCCCACGAGCTCCCACTGGGGAGCAGGGCCTGGGGTTCGGCCCCGGTCCGGTGCTCCAGCCAGGGCGGGGGCCGCACGACATGGCTTGGCCCCATTCCGGCGCTCCAGTCAGTATCCAGGGTCGGGGACCGCACCACGCGGCTCCCAGACGCCGCAGCATAGCCCTACTCTGGGGCGCAGGGTCGGGGGCCGCACGGACTCACTCCAGCGCTAGCAGGGTCGTGGGCCGCTCCATGCATAGGAGCCAGAGAAGGGACATGCCACTGCTTCTGGGAGGCACTTGAGGTAAGCGCCGCTCAAAGCCTGCACCCATAGCCTCTCTCCACGCCCCAACCCCCTGCTCCAGCCCGGATTCCTCTCCCACTCTCCAAACCCCTTGATTCCACCACGGAGCACCCTCCTGCACCCCAAAACTCTCATCCCCAGCCCCACCTCAGAGCCCGCACCCCTTCTCACACCCCTGCCCCAGCCCTGATCCCCCTCCCGCCCTCCGAACCCCTCTGTCCCAGCCCAGAGCACCCTCCTACATGCCAAACTCTTCATCCCCAACCCCATCCCAGAGCCTGCACCCCCAACCAGAGCCCTCACACCCTCCCACACCTCAACCCCAATTTTGTGAGCATTCATGGCCAGCCATACAATTTCTATTCCCCAATGTGGCCCTGAGGCCAAAAAGTTTGCCCACCCCTGGTTTAGACAGATCATGAACGGTTTGTATCTTTCCTGCAGAAAAAGAGTAGACTTCAATTTTCAATGCTGTCAAATTTTCACTGGAAAAAATATAATGCAACCCACTGCATATGGTCTGCACATTGAAAAGCTGTATCACACAATGTTATATGTGTAGGATTTCTTACTTGTTAGATAAATAAAATCCAATGTTACTATTGTTCTGTTGAGAGAACTCTTTTTCAGGAGGGGAATTCCTTTCCTGCTTCAGCTAGTGCATACAAAGGGCATTGTCAACAAATCATTGTCTACCAAAAAGATTTCCTTTGCAGCTTTATTTTTATGGGCCTTCTTTATTGACCCTGGCTACTTCTCTATCAGAAAGCTTCCTTTCTTTCCATTGCAGTAAGATCTGAAGCCTCAAAATATATTTTAATATCCTTGAGCAGAGAATAGCACATCACAGGACAGGAGGGAGAGGCAGAACAAAAGAAAAATCTCATCATAGAGCAATCCAACTAGCCCAATAGTTGTTCTCAGCAACACGGAGGTGACTATTTTATGATCACCCTCTCATCCACAGCTACTTCTACCTACCCTCCACTCCCTCTGTCAAAATAAGCACAAATTGCCTTCACCTGGGAGTCTGTGCAGAAACTGAGATACTAACCTTTCTTCAAAAAAAAAACAACTTTAAAGTTTCAAGCAGCGCTCTACCTTTATAATGCCAGAAACTTTAAAATATAAGTATTGATGCGTTTCCCCCCTCTAACTATTGAGATCTGCTTAAGTCTCAGTTGTGAGATGTATGATCATGAGTTTTGTTGATAGCACCTGTACTGCATGAGTACTGAAAGGGGACAGAGCACATGCTAAACTCTCTAAATCTTGTCCCAGCATACACAAGGATCAAAGTAAAACCAGCAATAGAATCTCTTGAGGGCAGTCTCTTCTTTGGCTAGTCTAAAATTTTGGACAGGGACCTAGAGGGGATGTCTCCAGGGTATTATAAAGGCAATAGAATATAGAGATGGAACTGAGGCTACATATACTGGCTATTTGTTGATAAGTTGTAATCAGGGTTCTGAGGATTTTGCTGCATAAGAGGACCAAATTCTGTAGCAAGCATCTCCTAAATTAGGTGGTAAGTAACTTCTTGTATCATCATTAAATATCCTTCATTCCCATCTGCCATGGCATAGAGGGGCAGGGCTATGCTGGGGCGAGGACTAGCAATGCTTTAACTCAGTCTGTTCATGTGAAAAGCTGGAGTGTTAAAGACAGCTGCAGGTAGATTTTAGCAAGCAAGATCTCACACACACACACACACACACACACACACACACACACACACACACACACACACACACACACACACACACACACAAAGTCAGGTTCCTGGCTGCAGCAAAATAGCAAATTCCATTAAAAAAATTCAGCCCTCTTATGTGTATACATTATGATATAGTCTATAATTGCATGATCTACAGGACCCTGTAGATGCATAAGATGTATAGTAAATAAGACAGAGGGTTGTAAGAGAAACAAGGAGATTTCCCTGTGTTTAAGGCCTTGGACTGGTACCCAAGAGAGCTAAGTTTCATTCTTAGCTCTGCCACAAACTTTCAGTGTCATAGAGAGTCACATTAATATAATGCACATGTAGGAGGGGACTGAATTAAGATGGCACAGGCAACCTTAAATCTGTCATTTCCTAACTTTGGAGTGTTTGACTCTGCAATCTTAATGTTCTTTTAATTTTTAATACAATATATAGTATGTTTAAGGCATAATATACAGTGTAGTTTTCATATACTGGTAGATTACTTAGGGACTCTAGCATACATAGAGCAGTATATACAGGGGCGGCTCCAGGCACCAGCGCACCAAGCACATGCCTGGGGTGGCAAGCTGTGGGGGGCAGCCGCCTGCTGGTCACTGTGGGGGCGGCAGTCAGGGAGCCTTTGGTAGCATGCCTGCGGGAGATCTGCCGGTCCCGCGGATTCGGCGGCGGGTATGCCAAAGGCGCGGGACCGGTGGACCTCCCGCAGGCATTCCGCCGAATCCGCGTTACCAGCCGGACCTCCTGCAGGCGCGCTGCTGAAAGCCGCCTGACTGCTGTGCTTAGGGCGGCAAAATACATAGAGCCGTCCCTGAGTATATATCCACATTTACTTTCTGTCTTTGTTTACTCACACTTTTCCTTTCTCTCCATTCACCGATTGAAAGGGATGTCATAGTTATAAAACTCACAATTTTGAAATCCTTCAATTACACTTCCTTGAACTCCACTGAACAAAAAATGAAAAGCTAAGCAGTCCCTGCTGCATCCACGTGACTTTCTTCCCTTGTCCTTATGTGCACTACTTACTTTTACTCTGCTCTAATTTCCTTTTTCCTATCTCCTACAACAGATTAGGAGGAGACTCCATTTAAAAAGACAGTGACCTCCCAGTGTCATAAATTTACCAGATTACATATCCAACAGTTAGGGAAACACACAAAATTATTTTTAGGGTCGGACCCAAACACCATTGAAGTGAACGGAAAGATTCCCACTGACGTGAATAGTTTTTGGATCTAAGCTGTCTGCAGTTCCCCCGATTATTTTCCAAGGGCATTACAATGTACCAATTACTACATTAGTGGTGGCAGGCTGGCCTATACAGCCCTTATAGAGCACTAATCTAGAAAGAGTTTAGCTAGCTATTCAGTGTCAGATCTCCATTTTTTTAACGCAAAAAGAACAGGAGTACTTGTGGCACCTTAAAGGCTAACAAATTTATTAGAGCATAAGCTTTCATGGGCTACAGCTCACTTCTTCGGATGCATAGAATGGAACATATATTGAGGAGATATATATACACACATACAGAGAGCATGAACAGGTGGGAGTTGTCTTACCAACTCTGAGAGGCCAATTAAGTAAGTGAAAAAAAACTTTTGAAGTGATAATCAAGCTAGCCCAGTACAGACAGTTTGATAAGAAGTGTGAGAATATTTACAAGGGGAGATAGATTCAATGTTTGTAATGGCTCAGCCATTCCCAGTCCTTATTCAATCCTAAGTTGATTGTATCTAGTTTGCATATCAATTCCAGCTCAGCAGTCTCTCGTTGGAGTCTGTTTTTGAAGTTTTTCTGTTGTAAGATAGCCACCCGCAGGTCTGTCATTGAATGACCAGACAGGTTAAAGTGTTCTCCCACTGGTTTTTTAGTATTATGATTCCTGATGTCAGATTTGTGTCCATTAATTCTTTTGCGTAGAGACCGTCTGGTTTGGCCAATGTACATGGCAGAGGGGCATTGCTGGCACATGATGGCATATATCACATTGGTAGATATGCAGGTGAATGAGCCCCTGATGGTATGGCTGATATGATTAGGTCCTATGATGATGTCATTCACCTGCACATCTACCAATGTGATATATGCCACAAGTACTCCTGTTCTTTTTGTGGATACAGATTAACACGGCTGCTACTCTGAAACCTGTCATTTTTTTTAACGATAGACCAGGTTCAATAGGTTTTTTCTAGCTGTAGTATTTAGTGGCTGTTGTAACTCTAGTGATATAATTATTCCCCTAGTATACTGTAATTGAAAACAAACAAGAAACACCCCAATGAGTTACTTGTATTTGGATCACTTACAATAGTGGTCCTCCAACTTTTGTCTCCGTGGAGTAATTTGTTAGAGAAAGATCCTCTCCAGATCATTCCCCCTCTCAACATTCCAATCCCTCCACTGTTTTGTTCTCAAAGTATTTCCTTCTGTCAACCTCTATTATTTCCCTTTACTTGGCAGTCATACAACCAGCAGGCATTGTTTACTTCCCCTTGATCACCAGCATTGCTGTATCCTATCATTAAGGACCATGTTCACATACTTGTTGCCTAATGCTGCTGGATGCTAATAGCTCCAAGTTCAGAATAAGCAAGTAATAACACTAGCGAATGTAGTTTTTTCAGGTAACTGAGAATGTACTGCTGTCCCTGAAAACTAGATTAAAAGGAATTTTTACAGTAAAAAATAAACAGCTCATTTTTATAAGTTAATGAAATATCCAGTATGTATAATGAGTTTTATTTCTGTCTTTTGTTTGTTCCTTGTTGCATTGCTTCAAAAACATTATCTAATCATGGATGGTCATATATTTAGCTGGAAGTTTTAGAATAAACACATTATTTTCAAACTAAATAGTCAGACAAGTGTATTGTTCTTTGAGCACCATTTTGAAGCCCCCTTTTTAAGGAATAAAGTGAAAATGTTAGTTGTTTTCATTTACTAAAACAAAACTGGATGCAAAACTCTTCCTCCGAGGTAAGAGTTTCCAGTCATCTTGTTCTAATCATGAATTGGGGCATAAATTAAACTGTGTACATGAGGTTTCTGGTGAGTTGAAGCTCATCACGTCTCCTGTGGTGAAGCAACTATTTCCACAAACTGCCTTCATGATGTAATTCTCCCGGAATCAAAAGCTTTTGCATTTATTCCAGTCTCACTCCTCTTATAATGAATAAAAGTAACTAATATATATATATATATATATATATATATATATATATATATTTTAATAAAGAATATCAGGCACCTTATTCAATGGAAAAATGTTACTGTTCCAAGGGTTTATATGTGTAGGTTAGTCTTCTACTCTACTGCTAAAAAGCTCTATTTTAGAAATATAACCTATTTTCTTGGTTACAATCAGGTCGATTTTCCAACAGAGTTTCATGTTTTAACTGGGTTCAGGTATGTTTGTTATTGAACAAGAAAAACATTACTTCTCTTGCTAGTTTTTATGTCAATCCTCTCTGGGGACCGTCACCTTGCTGTGTTGAAGGGTCTTGCATGTTCCAGTGAACTTCAGAGCTAAGTTGTCAGGAGCTTCATGTTCCTGGAAGGGTCTCCCAAGGCGAACAGGTCTGAGGGGAGGTCCCAGACAACACACGGTCCAATCCACCCATCCTCAGTGGTGTATCAGGTGGAAGAGGGTCCTCAGATTTCAATGGCTGTGAAAGCAGATGAAGGCTGCAGCAAGTGGAGATCTCTAGTCAACTCGGACTTTCCCTGCCACTGGGCTCACACCTCCAACTTGTCATGATAGTGTGGTCTCTGTAGGTGCACTTGCTTCCCCACATTAAAAGAAATCACATGCAGGATTCTATCATGGGAAACCTTCCAACCTTGCAAGCCCTGAGGCAACAGACTAGTGGTGACGGGGACAGGATTAGTCAATCTGGCAGTCCCTATCCATGAATCTGCATGTAGGCAGCAGTAGTTAGATGGTCGTCTGGCACCTGGACTGACACAGGCAGCTACTATCGCGACTGAGCAGTCTTCTTTAAGATCCCCTCTGTTCACCCTGCATGGGAAGAGGGATAGAAAAGGTTCCCTAAACCTAGGCTGTCTCACCCACTCCTGGGTGGATTACCTGGTCCAGTGGGATCATTCTGTCTGCAGTCAAAGCTATAAGACAGTTACTTTTGCTACATGGAATGTTTGCACCCTGATGGATAACAAAGATAATGTATGGCCAGAAAGAAGAACTGCTATTGTCACTAGGGAGCTTGCTAGATACAACATCGACAGTGCTGCCCGGAATGAGACAAGGTGCCCAGATGAAGGTCAACTGAGAGAAGAAGGCGGAGGCTACACCTTTTCCTGGAAAGGAAAATCTGCAGAGGACAGGCGCATTTATGGTGTCACTTTTACCATTAGGAATAAGTTTGTCAGTCAATTTATAGAATTTCCTGTATGAATCAATAAGCATCTTATGACTCTTCGTCTTGAGCTCAGCAACAACCAGTCTGCTGCTTGTCAAGGAACAATTCTATACAGATCTTGACAGAGTCTTGACCAACATTCCTAAGGAGGACAAAATCATTCTCCTTGGAGATTTTAATCCTAGAGTTGGGCGGGAGTCAGATCTCTGGAATGGCACAATCGGAAAAGAAGGAGTAGGAAAGGCTAACTCCAACAGCATCTTCCTCCTGAGCAAGTGTGTAGAACAATGCCTGATCATCACAAAAACCCT
Source organism: Chrysemys picta bellii (assembly GCF_011386835.1). NCBI lineage: Eukaryota > Metazoa > Chordata > Testudines > Emydidae > Chrysemys > Chrysemys picta. The sequence continues at coordinate 70,590,373 of NC_088792.1, read as the reverse complement.
CTTTAGACAAAGTGAGAAGTATAAGACCACCTGGAGACACCCTCGCTCCAGGCATTGGCACCTTCTTGACTACATTATTGTTAAAGCTCAAGATCGTAAGGATGTCCGCATCACAAGGGCCATGCATGGAATCGATGACTGTTGGACAGACCATCGCCTTGTTAGATCAATCGTGAATTTCCAGATTGCCTCAAGACATCGCAAGCAGGCAAAATCAGTACAAAAGAAATTCAAGGTCCAGTCCCTTGAAGATATAGTGACTCGGGAGAAACTTCTGCAGTATCTCCAAGAGAAGACAATCAGCTACCGCTGATAATGAAAATTTCTGGAAAGGATTAAAGACTGCCGTTCTCTCAGCATGTGCCAAGTCCATTGGCTGTATTCCCCGCCATCACCAATATTGGTTTGATGAGAATGATGCGGAGATTCAGGGCCTGCTTGACCAGAAAAGAAAAACTCATCGCATGTGGCAAAATGACATATCACATCAGCAGAAGAAAGAGTCGTACAGGCAACTCAAGGCTGAAATCCAAAGGAAAATCCATGATATCAAAAATAAGTGGTGGCAAGAAAAGGCCAAGGAGATTGAACTTTATACTGATAAACATAACATGAGTAGTTTCTTTCAGGCAATAGGGGCCATTTATGGCCCATGCTCCCATGGGCCTACACCACTCTGAACCCAAGACGGGTCAACATATTTTAAGGACAGCAAAGCCATCAAAGCCAGATGGAAAGAGCATTTTGAGTTACTCCTGAACCGTGAGTTAATGGTCTCTGATGCCACTATTGACTCTATACCTCAATGACATGAAAGAGAATCTCTTGCTGACCTCTCCCACCCTCGAAGAAGTAACACAAGCCATTATGCAAACTAAGAACAACAAGGCAGCAGGCCAGATGGCATACCAACTGAAGTCTACAAGTTTGGAGATGAAGAACTGGTAGCGAAGCTCCACAAACTTTTTCTTCATATCTGGTATAATGAGAAGATTCCAGAAGACTTGAGAAATGCTAACATTGTTACAATCTTTATGAAAGGAGATAAGTCGTAGACTATCGAGACATTGCCTTGCTATCTACAGCAGGGAAAATTCTTGCCCATATCCTCTTAAAACGATTACTTCTCCTTGCTGAGGAAATATTGACGGAATCTCAGTGTGGTTTTAGATCATCATGCTGGACAACTGACATGATCTTCATTGCCCACCAAATCCAGGAAAAGTCTTGGGAGCAAAATTAGGACCTTTATATAGCTTTCATCGATTTGACAAAGGCCTTTAACTCTGTCAATAGCGAAGCCCTGTGGAAGGTGCTGGTCAGATTTGGCTGCCCTCCAAAATGTATTAAGATCCCAAGACTTCTCCATGATCAGATGACTGCCACGGTTCTCTGTAATGGCCCTGAGACAGAACTTTTCATCATAAAAACTGGGGTTAAGCAAGGATGCATTATTGCCCCAACCCTGTTTTCCATTTATTTAGCAGCCATTTTGGTCCTCGTTAAAGATCACCTCCCCAGTGGAGTTGACATTCAGTATAGAATGGATGGGTGGCTCTTTAATCTTCAACATCTCCGCTCGAAGTCTAAAGTCTTCAGGGCATCCATTACTGATCTTCAGTATGCTGATGATTGTGTCATACTCGTGCACACTGAGAATGATCTTCAGTCCATACTGGATTTTCTTGCACAAGCTTACCAAAGCCTAGGACTCTCATTCAATATTGAGAAGACTAAAGTGCTCTATCAACCTGCTTCAGGCCTTGCACATGACCCACCACAAATCACCATTGAGGGTCAGACTTTGGAGACAGTTGAGCACTTTTGCTACCTTGGTAGCCAACTTTCTCAAAATGCAAAAATCGACAGCGAGATCCAGCATAGGATCCAGTGCGCAAGTACTTCTTTTGGGAAATTGCTTTGACGCGTTTTCATGGACCGTGACCTATGGCAGGACACCAAGATCCAGGTCTATAAGACAATGGGGGGGAGGGATAGCTCATTGGTTTGAGCATTTGCCTGCTAAACCCAGGGTTGTGAGTTCAATCCTTGAGGGGGCAAAATCAGTACTTAGTCCTGCTAGTGAAGGCGGGGGGCTGGACTCAATGACCTTTCAAAGTCCCTTCCAGTTCTAGGAGATAGGATATCTCCATAAATTTAAATTGTTGTTCCTACACTCCTCTATGGATGTGAAACCTGGGTGACCTATCGACAGCAACTCAAGAGTTTGGAGAGGTATCACAAACGATGCCTCTGGAAGAATCTTCACGTCAAGTGGCAAGATCGCCGCACTAATGCCAGCAGCCTTGCTGAAGCCAATGTCACTAGCATTGAAGCAATGATCCTCATGCACCAACTTCACTGGGCTGGACATTGTGTGAGGATGCCAGACTCTCACCTCCCAAAACAAGTCCTCTACTCTCAGCTTACCCATGGTCAGAGGAAATGCTACAAAGACACACAGTGTATCTCAAGAAAACTGATGTGGACATCACAAGCTGGGAAGAGCAAGCCACCAACCGACCCCAATGGCGCCATATCCTCCATCAGACAGTGGCCTGCTTCGAGGAGAAGCGCCTTGCCCTTGAAGATGAAAAGAGAGAGGAGGAAGGAAAAAGAAATAACCATCTCCCAGCAGGCCACTGGCCTGCTACAAAATGTCTGTACCTACTGCAGGTGGATTTGCAGTTCCAGGATCGGACTCTTGAGTCATGCCAGGACCTATATGTAAATCCGTGGTAGAGATCATCCTCGAAATCGAGGTATCGCCGATCATCATCAGTTTATGTCAATTAATATTTTTTTTTAATTCTGTTCACATCCATCAAGAGTTACAACCTAAATTAAGAGATGTCCAGCATATACATACATTCTTACAGAGTTGTCACTTGCATTTGAAGTTGTGCTGCCTGGCACTTTTTTGGAAAAAGCTCCTAAGTCTGGAGCCTGAGAGTTTTCTCAGAGTTGACATGTCACAGAGGACGCGATTTGGGCTTGATATCATTGCCCTTTCTGCCAGGTTACGTTCATTGCATAATAGGATTTTACAGCACATGCTGAGGAATTACACAAGGCTGTACAGAGGATTATTCTTCCCAATTCATCATTTGAATCTGCATGAGCACATGCTGTACACAGAGTGAGCCTGCTCACTGAAGAGAATTATAGTAACCCTGTGAGTTGGAAAATTGTAGGGTTTAACCGTTTCACTGCTAAAATTTTATATAAAAGCACACAATGTCGTATAATGTTTTTGGCCAAATCTACTCCCTACAGCAAGTCCAGGGGTTAGCACAATTAGAGGTGTGCAGAGAAAGATAATTCCATTTGGTTTTGTTCCTATTCAGAATGAAAACCAAAAATGAAATCCACAGCAAAAAAGAGACTGTCTCCATGGCTAGCTGTCCGTCCCCAAACTATGGACTTTGTAAACCCTGGGATGCCTAAATCACTGGCAGTCTGCCTGGCTGGCTGCTCCTGAGTCATGAACCCTGTAAACCAGGGTCTCTGTTTTCAGGGCAGTGGCTGTCTCAGAGCCACAGACCATGGAAGTCCTGAACAGCCCTTAGGGAAAAGGTTTTGAAAGCTCCATCTGCAGGCTCAGATTAACCAAAATGACTTGGTGCATCTTGGCGGGGGGGGTGGGGGGGGTGGGAGGAAGGAGAATCACTGGCTGAGGGAGTCAGAACAACCCCCCCACACACACACACGCCAACTAAAATCATGAAGGCCAGAAAGGAGGTTGGGTGATGCAGCAGGAGGGCCCTGCCTGCACAATGCGGTGAGAACCAATGGGAGCTGGAGTGGGAAGCTGAGTCAGCCTCACAGAACAGGAACCACTGCAGGATAAGTACAGGGTGGGACTGGTCTTCAACACCCACACCTAGGGCCTCTCACAAATCCCCCCCGCCCCCCCATAAGGGAAGAACTTAACCCCCTCTCATTGTGGAGCCTCCCCCTGATACACACCCCCAGGGCCGCTCTCTCCCAGGGACAGGGAAGGTGGGGGGGGTCTCCCAGCTGCCTTAGTGCACAGGGCCCCAAAATTCTTTCATACAGCACTATCAGCCCTGGTTTCCTGAGGAACTTTGTCAAATTCGAACAGTCTCTGCTGAAGATTTTGATTTGAACAAATGAGCAAATGCCAATGAAAAACTGTTTTGTCAGAAATTTTCCAAGTAGCTCTAAGAAAAGTTGAGTTCCACAGTGGGGTTGTAACAGCTGCCAGAAGAGTCCAGAGCCTGCAGTAACCCCTGTCCCTCCTATGATCCTGCTTTACACATCAGTGAAGCAATGGTTCATCCCCATCTCTTTCCCTCCACAGTCTACAATCATGGGATCTGAACATGTCCCACATAACTTAAATTGGTATAACAAGGCCCCTTGTGTACTTCACAGATTCCTTGGAATTTTTTTCCTTCTCAGGTACAAGATACTGCTTCTTGAGATAATGTTGGGGATGTTTTTTCTAAATGGGATAGTGATTGTTGTAAATGTCATACTAGACGGGTGGGGGAAGCTTTATCAAAAGAACAAGGTCTTGCAGCATAAGCTAATGGTGGTCAGACTCTGAATTTGTGTAATCTCTTCTGGAAGTTCATTCAACAGCAGGATCCCCTTGTCTAAGAATATCTCATCACCGTCTTTCACATGTTTTGCCACGAGCTTTGTGAACTGAATTGTTCCAGAGAAGAGCAACTGTCTTGGTGATTCATAGCTAGAGATATAGTATTTAATGTAGCTCAGGCATGGTTCCTTAATGGTTTTGAAGGTCAGGACCAAGGCTGTCAACTGTCATGGAAACAGACAGAGCCAGAGGAGTGACCAAAGCACAGATCTGATTTGCTTAAGGTAGCCTAACCCATAGATAAGATGAGTAGGTGCATTTTGCACAAGACGAAGCCTTGGTAAAGAAGGCTCTAAAGTTAACAATGAGGAAAACTGGCATCCTTATATTCAGCATATAGGCTAGTGAAGGAGGAGAGACACAGAGTTATTCATTCCCCTTTAGAAGAGTGGAATTGGAAGACAAGGAAGAAACAGTATGAATACATGACAAAGTTCAAGAAGTTATTCCAACATAGGAATCCTTCAGAATATGGAAATCCAGCCTACATGAAGCCAACACCAAGGAACTCAAATTAAGGCAGGTAATAGCATAAAATAGGAATTAGGAGGAACCAGAATTATTATATTATTTGAAGAGCCAATAGTCAAAGATTAAATATAGAAATACAAAGCACCTCGATGAACATGACAGGATAGAGACAAAACAGCATCACTTCTATTAAGGAAAATTGTGCTCCGATAATCTACTAGTATTCTTTGAATGTCTATAAAAATATGTGGATAATCAGTTCATATAATTCATTTGGATGTTCAAAAAGTCAAACAAAACGCCTCATGGAGGGTAGTAAAAAACCTAAGTCATCAAAAAGGGCAAGAAAGTATCCCCCTTATTTGCTTGTGTGGGCTACCCACATCATAGGTCATACTGTGAGGGGAAGGGCAGCAGCATGGCTGAGGCCATGAATCACCCTCTTGTGCAGGTCAGTGAAGAAAGGGTAGGGTATGGGTGGGAACAGGGAGCCTGGACTGCACCCCAACATACTGGCCAGCACAGCTATGCCACTATGGAACGAGAAGTGATTTCCTACTGGTACAAGGCTGGAGCAGATTACAGGGCAAGGTGGGAACCAGGGGCTGAAATGTGACTCCCAGAGGCTCCCCCTTACTCAGAGGATATTAAAAAGTGTCTGAACTTGACAAAGTGCTGTCATGGAATAGAAAATAGCTAAGAAATGGAAAACAGGAGAAGACAAAGTGCTGTCATGGAATAGAAAATAGCTAAGAAATGGAAAACAGGAGAAGAAATAAATGGTCACTCAATTTTCAGCTTAGCAAAAAATTAACATTGGAGGATCAGTAGAAGGTGACAAAAGTTACAGAAGACATAAAATTAGAATAGTCAAAACTAGGGAAGAGCATGAGGAACTCTAACCTAAGCATGCTAAATGAATGGACAATCTGAAATGTGAAAATCATTGTTCAAAAATGCCTGGTCATGCATATTGGAACGATTAACTGCTGAGTGTTAATTTAATTGTAACCACTCGGGGAAAAGAGCTGGAGCATCACCCTTACCTCAATGTACTTAAAATGGACACTTAAAAAAAGCAGTAAAAAAACCTGATCAAAAATAAGAAAATACATGTAACATCTTACAACTGATTGTCTCAAATGCATCTATAAACTGCATGTGTGTGTGTGAACAGCAGTCACTTGCAAACATCGCTATAAATAAGAGAAAAGTCTGTTTCTCTCTATAACAGTGCCATCAGTAGTAAAACTCATGTATGGATTAGGTTAAGACTATCACAGTTTGAAACTACTGGAACAAATCCATTTTCACTGGATTATGCCAGAATTAAATCATGCTGCTATTCAATGGAGTTGGCATTGAAGTTGACACAACCTACTAACAATATAAGAACAGTATCAACTCCATCAGTCAGTCAGCAATATTTCTGTTTAAATATAACTGAGTTACAGTGAGAGATCATGAATGTTTCAGATCATGTTACTAACAGGCTATTTTACTGCCATTTCTATTTTTAAAATGAAATTTGTCCCCTTATTTTATCTCTTTCATTAAGCGCAGTCTGGCCACTTCATGGAGGTGCCGAATGGGTGTGGAGCTCTTTTGAAAATCTGGCCATTAATGTCTCTGTGCCTCAGTTCTCCACTATAAAAGCTGGAATAACAATACTTCCTATTTCCCACCCTTTCTGTGTCTTGCATTTTTAAACTGTGAACTCTTCAGGGCAGAGGAGGTTCTCTCTTACTATGTATTTGTGTAACACCTGGCACAATAAGGCTGCAGTCTCAATAGGGCCTTCAGGCACCACAGTAATACAAATGATAATCAGTGGCCACAAGTGAATAAGGTCAACTGTTTGGAGGAAAGAGAGAAAAAAGGTGCTGAAGGTACGAAAGTGTTTCTTATCAGTGACTGTTAATAGGATATAACTTCCTCTCTCAAAGCATTCCTCCCTATCTACTTGCATTAATATACAAGGTTTTTAAAATCAAAGCTTATCTAAAATGTAATTAGTAGAGCACCAGGGAGCTGAAACTCCTGAGCTACAAGTAAAACAGGCCAGTGGGAATAATGGTAAAGCTAGCTTTATAAATTAAAAAGATGGACTCTGTGGTCAATGGGATATGTAATTTCAATTGAACAATATCAGACTTTCATTACTAGTGCTTGGTTGTTCTTTTTTACTTCTCCTCAACCCCCTTTTCATGTTGTTGTGTTTAGTTATTGCACTCCATGTTTAAATAATGATGATAGCTTCTATTGTTAACCTGCTAACAAGAGATTTCTCCTTCTGTTATGTAGGCTAGGGCTGCCAGGTGTCCAGTTTTTGACCGGAAAGTCTGGTTTGACCAAAAGTCCGGTTGTCGCCTGCAGGAGCAAAGAGTTGGGGGGGCATGCAGGTGCAAATGCTCCCCAGAGTAGTCTGTTGGGGGCAGGTGGGGCTCTGTCTTTCTCCCACTGCTGCCCGCTGCCTCCTGCAGCCAGGCTCTCTCGCTCTCCCCCAGGCAGCCACCGCATTCGCTGGTACGCTGGTGGGATCTCATGCCGACCCAGAGTGGAGTGGCTGGCATGAGAAGTGGATGGTCCTGCCCCTTTCACTCCCTGCCCAGGTCCGGCTGCCAGGGTACAGGCTAAGTGAGCCAGAAATGTGCTGGGGAGTGGAAGGGACGGGACCACCCATTTCTCCTGCCGGCCACTCCGCTCTGGGTTGGCATGAGAGCCCAGCTGCCCAATGCAGTGACTGGGCTGCCTCAGAGAGAGCCTGGCTGTAAAAGGCGGTGGCAGCAGGCCACACCCCACCTGGGCCCGGCTGCCAGGGACAGTGGCTGAACGTGCCAGGGGGCAGGCACAGCGGGAGGAGAGAGCCCCCCCCCCCTCCGCAAGTAACTGGTGGGGTGGGGAGAGTGTGGCAGTCCCCGGGCTGGGCGCGGGGGGGGGGGGAGAAGAGAGGAATGAGTGGAGGGTGGTACCTTGGGGGAGAGGGTGGAGCAGGGGGCAGGCCTCAGGAGGAGGGGGAGGAGCAGAAGTGTCCAGTTTTCAGACACTGAAAAGTTGGCAACCCTAGCTAGTGCTGCCAGATCTGGTCATCATCACAGAAGATGGATCTGCCCTAAACTTCCTAATCAGCTGCCCACTTTGGCCATTTCTTAAATGGTATTCAGTAATTTTATAATAAAGCTGTTCAGTTTTGCTAGCTTTCTTTTTTGTTTTTAATTTATCAGGTCTAATGCTCCCAGCATCCTTACTCCCACTGAGCAACACCTTACTCCTTCAGTAGTCCCACTGATTATCATACAACTGCTAAAGTGCATTCACCTACACTGACAGAGAAAGAAAAGGGCTCTTCAGAACACCTGTGTTCTATTACATTGATTCTTGAAAGGAGAAATCTCACAATAAAACAAAAAGGTTTAAGTAGTCATAATTTTAGCGAGAAAAGTAAAGTAGCTGGCCAAAAAGGAGGAAATTTTCTTTAACAAGAGACAAAGTCATTGGGCTGTTCAAGTTCTGGGAGAGATTAAGGGAATTAGTCTGTCAAGGGCATGAATGAGTCAGGATGTGACCTCAATAGCAATTCATGTTCAGTGTAGAGATGTTACATTTGACTACTTCAACAATTACACAGCTCATAGTAGCATCTTCTTAGACAGACAAATATAGGAAAAAGTCCAATCTACTACTGGTTAGTGCTCTACTTCTGGGGCTTCCGAAGACCTGATTTAACTTGATGAGAATTGTCTAAATATATTTCTTCAATGCTGTATTTTTCTGGTTGCAGATTATTCGAGCAATGAGATCCAGTGAGCAAGGTTCTGTTCTCAGTTGCACTGGTGTAAATCCACAGTAAATCTCTTTACTTCAGTGGAGTTACTCTGAATTAACATTGCTGTAACTGAGATCAGAATTTGGCCCAGCGTCTGTGGTAAAGCAAAGGTCTACTTGGAAAAGATCTATGAAAATATCCTGCTGAAGTACTCCTTTCTGTAAAGCTCTCTGAAGTAGAAAACACCATGATAAATTGCCTTCTTTCTTTCTACGTCACCATACTTCTACTCAGGATGTTGTGACGTCACCATACTTCTACTCAAGATGTTGTGAAGTAAGAGGCTAGAAGCTGACAGGAGCCACATAAACCCTGAGATATATGATAAAAGTCAATATAGGGTGGGATTTTTAAAAGCACCCAAGCACTTAGGTGCTCATCTAGGGACAGGAACCCAGGGGCCCCGCCCTCCAAATTAGTGCTTTAACCACTGGGCTATGGAGTCATTCTCACTCTCTCTAGCCCAAAGAATACAGAAATACATATACAAAGTAGAACAGCTTCAACAGGAGAAAGAGAGAGAGAACCTATAGCTTGATGGCTAGGGCGCTCATCTGGGAGGAGTGAGACCTGCATTTAAATCCCTGCTCCAAAGTGGGTATTCAAAACTGGGTCTCTCCCATCCAGCTGAGTGCCCTACCCACTGAGCTATTGAGTGTAAGGACAGGGGGCATCACCACCTTGTCCTCCTCTATTTTGTGAATCCCTGGTGAAGGTAGCCCCCAAAACCTAACTTTCATTTTGGAAATGTTGAAACTGTTTAAATATTTCTGAATTTTTTTCCTTTTTACCACAACAATTTGCTGACATCAACACATATTTGATAAGTGACCCCAAACTCTGGTATGCCAACGCTTTCCACGTACAGCTCATACACTTCATGCAGCTCTCAGTTCAGTGCCTACGAGCTAGTTTTACGTTCTGCTGATGTCAGTTTAAAGCAGTACTTTTTCTAAAACTTCCATTGAACTTGTTCTAAGAGTTAGTGGGGTTGCTTTAATTAGAACCTGTAATTTGTTTTGCTGACAATTACATTCTTGAGCTGAACTACCACTGAAATGTCTAAGTGATAGGGGGGAAAATTAATTATGAAGCTGGTAGGGTGCTGGGGGCAAGAATCAAACCCACTAAATTTAGGATAGCATTAGAGATGGGATTGAAATAGAAACTTGAATCCAAACACCCTAACCTACGTAGTGACTCAAAATCCAAACCTAATCTTGATTTCAAATTTCATAATAGTTTCTCTCCATAATATGCCAAACTGGAAGCTTAGATAAAAACACTGAAAAAGTTTATGCGCGTTCAAATTCCAGCACTGAACTTGTATTCAGATTTTGCAGCTTGGGTCTGTGTCTTGCCAGCACGATAAGGCATAAAAAAAGTATTACTAAATGGTTACAAAATACTAGCCCTACATTTTACATCAAATACAGAGAGAAAGTAAACCAAAAAAACCCGATACCGCATTTTCACAAACATGGTGTCCTCTGATAATCATTATTTATCATAGCTCAGTGCTCATTATGAAGCTTTTAAATAAGTGCTGAGAGGACATTCCAATCTGTACTGTGAACTCAGAACTGTGCCTGAGACAGCTCTTGAGGTAGCAAGACAAGCCTGCCTAGAGGGTATGTCAGACCTGCCAATTAGAGAAGTCAGGCATGCTGCAGAATTATAGAATAATCTGATATTTTTTTGCTGGTATGTCTCAAGGCTTTCTGTTCCTTCTAAAACAAAAATAAATACTCAGAGGGAACAAGCCTGTTCTCACATTTATAAGTCAGACAACTTTGTAAAACTTTGCACACTTGCTATGGGCCAAATTTAGATATGGTGTAAGCAGGTGCCATAGGTCAAGTAGGTGAAGTCAGTGAAGTTGCCCCTGCTCACACCAGGCTTAAATTTGGCCCTGTTTGTCTGATAAGTCTATTGAGTGTGCACATAACACTTCTGTTAACTAAATTGGGAACCATACATAGGTGTCTGAGTGCAGAATTTAGGCCTAAGAATTTGACCACTGGTTTGCTTCCCAGGACTATATGAACAAAGGACTATAATCAGATGCTGAGTGCAATAAATACATGGCTCAGACAATTTTTTGTGGACATCTTCATTAATTCAGCACTCCTGTCTGCTTAACGTGTCTTATCTAGATAGTGTGCATTTTATCTAACGGGCTTATTAAAATAAACAGGCACACATACTACAACCATTTTATTAAAGCCAGATCTAGTGTATACATTTAAGTAGGTTAGTGGCTCAGCAGTTAAGTCCATATTTGATCTACTGAGATTCGCAGCTGAAGCACTAATATAACGATGTTGTTCACCTAAGTATAGCCATTAGGATGTTCTATATCCTTTTAATAAGTAGGAAATGCCTTACATAGTCAAATATGAGGTTAGCAGGTTCAAATGGGGACATTCCTGTTTTTGCAGATTGAAATTACTGCAGGTGCCCACATTTCAAAAGTATTTCCCCATGACTTTCCATGTTGGCTTTTGCAGGATAGCTAACTCGGTTCCAAAGTTACCCCATATTCTCTGTCTATGCTTATACGTAAAATTGCAATTCTAAAACACAAGCAAATTAAAGGACTGTAATATATTACAGTAACAGCTTTTCCTACTAGGACATCTCTTCACATTACTGACCAGGACTTTCGATTATCTGGGGCAGTTCTATCTCAGGTTTTAAGGTGAGCCCATGCATGATAGGTCAGAACTTTAGGAATTTATTCTATGCTACATGACTCCTCGTGCAGGATAGGCAAAAGAGCCATCTGGGCAACATAGGTTGCAGGGAGTTACGTTCCTCACTAGTTGGATCAGGGATTACACAGCTATCCAATAGCCAACCCCTTCCCAAAGCAAAACTCTCAGACTTCTTCCAGCTCAATCACATTGCTGTATAAAGCAACTAAGATCAGGGGGCACATTGATGCTATGTACCTGCAAGTTATGACCTATTAATGGTATTTGTCAGAAATATGAAGTAGAAGCTAAAAGCTGAACCACAATTCATGGAGAGATGCATGCCTCGTATCAGATGGAGAGCCAAAAAATAAGCAAATAACCATGATAAAGGACACACTGAAGAAAGTGAAGTGTCACACTGAGAAGAGCTGGACAAATCTACTGAATTTTTAATAGAGTGGTTTTTGTAGCTGTACAAATCTAATAGGAAATTTGGTAACTAATTAGTTCTCAGCATGAAGAGCACTTTTAAAATAAAAGTTATAATGATTTTTAATAACTTATGTGCCTACACAGGTTTCAAATGGGAGTAAGCCCCACTTCCCATGAGGAACACGTACAAGGGTTTTATGATCTAAACTCACTTCCTTCCTGAGGTAAATTTTTAGTTTTTATTTTTAAAGTCATGTATCAGAAGCCTGAGGCCTGACTACTCTTACAACATAAATCTTACCCAGCAGAGGCTTAGCCCAGGGGTCTCAAACTCAAATGACTACGAGGGCCGCATGAGAACTAGTGCATTGACACCCACCCCTTGCTGCCTCCGGCCCCGCCCCCACTCCACCCCCACTCCACCCCTTCCATGAGGCCCTGCCTCTTCCCACCCCTTCCCTGCCCCCATTCCAATGCCTTCCCCTAAGTCCTCACCCCAACTCTGCCTCCTCCCTGTCCCCAGGGGGTGCAGGAGGGGTGCAGGGTGTGGCAGGGGCTCAGGGCAGGGATTTGAGGTGCAGGAAGTGTGCAGGGTACAGCAGGGGGCTCAGGGCAGGGAATTGGGGTGGGGGGTTAAGGAGGGGTGAGGGTTGCAGCAGGGGGTCGGGGTGCAGGGAGTGCAGGAGGTGTGCAGCGTACGGCAGGGGGCTCAGGGCAGGGAGTTGGGGTGTGGGATGTGGCAGGGGGCTCTGGACCGGGGGTTGGGGTGCAGGAGGGGTGTGGGCTCCAGCCCAGCGCAGCTTACCTAGAGCGGCTCCGGGGTAGCAGCGCCGCGTACCATGGCCAGAGCAGGCTCCGTGCCCTGGCCCCGCTCCAGGGAGCGGCCGGAGTCCCTGCGGGGGGGAGGGGGAAGAGCAGGAAACAGAGCCATGTGCTGCTCTTGCTGCTCCTCCAGGTACCTCCCCCAAAGCTCCCATTGGCCGTGGTTCCCAGTTCCCGGCTAATGGGAGCTACAGGGGGTGGTGCCTGGAAGCGAGAGCACAGAGCCCTCTATTTCCTTCCTCCCCCCGCCCAGGGCTGCAGGGATATCGTTCCAGCCGCTTCAGGGAGTGGCACAGTACTCGCGGCGCCACGGGGTAGGCAGAGGGGGTGCGGGGAGCTTGGCGGGCCACACGAAAGAACCCCGCGGGCCACGTGCGTTTGGGACCTCTGGCTTAGCCTGTGCAGATTGTTTTAGGGTTTCTCCCAACAGAACCTTATTTCTCTCCCTTTTTCTATCATTTTCTTTAATTATGCAGACTCTTAGTAATGTATACTATGTGCAATGAATCCCAATTGGTCTAGCACCCAGAGTGAGTCTGCACCTGTGAAGTGTCCTAAACCCAGATACTCATGTGACTGAGGGCAGGGAAGGGATAGCTCAGTGGTTTGAGCATTGGCCTGCTAAGCCCAGGGTTGTGAGTTCAATCCTTGAGGGGGCCATTTGGGGATTTAGTTGGGGATTGGCCCTGCTTTGAGCAGGGAGTTAGACTAAATGATCTCCTGAGGTCCCTTCCAACTCTGATTTTCTATGATTAGGGCGACCATTTCTCTCAAAGGGAATAATAGAACACTTCATGGGGCTCACCCTCTCATCTCTTTCCCCATGTTCCTCCACATCTTTTTTTTTTTTTTGAACAAAAGTGGGCATTTGTCCCGTTTGCTCTTGCCAACAGTTTTGCCAAAAAAGTGAGGACAGCTGGGACAAGGCTTAAAAAAAGGGAGTGGTTTCAATGAAAGGGTTTCAATTTTTCTTTTGTTTTTTAAATTAAAAAACCCAAAAACCACTTTTTTGTATTTCATAGATGCCCTTAAAGAGCTAAAATAAAATTTAAAAAATCCACATACTGTCTTATGTCTTCAATTTCTGGGCAAACCTCAGAGTTTCAGTAATTCCATTTTATTCAGATACATAAATTATGGATGCTTTGCCAAATTTTCTGGGTCTGCAACTGAGAGTTGAAAAACCACAAGAATAATCTTTCTTGTGAGATTTCTTGCCTTTCTTCCGTTTTATGCAAAAACAGTCTCATGATATTTCAGCACTTCCAGATGGTGCATAAATACATGAAAATAAAATATAATGGATAGTAAGAGGAATTTGTTTATACTTTGAAAATGATTTGATGAGTTTGATTCAAATTATATACAAAGGTTTAAGAGGTGAAAGTAGGTGGAAATTTTTTTATCCAAACCAGTTTGTCCATCCCAACTGATCTGTGATCCAACTCCTTAATTGCTAAGGAAATCTACCTACAATTCCATGATAATTTCTTTCTGCCTTTTTTACCACCATAAGTGTTATAGGCGATATTCATTGCTGATGGTGCAGTGAGAATTCAATTTACATCCCAGGTAAAAGCCAGTGAGTACAACTGGCCCTAATTCTTCCATTCACCTAATCTTAAATCTTCTCTCTTAGAACTTTGTTTAGTCACCGCTATCCAACAATGGGGGAAAAAAAGGTGGCCCTTGAAATTCTGGAACATTTTTCATATCCAAGAAAGATCAGTAAATCAGTAATTAACTTTGAATCAGCTTCACAGAACATGTGCTCCAGACACACTGCAACATTTTCTTTTAAATGCTAAAAGTAGGAGAGGGAAGCCTTTTATTGCATCTTCAAAATGTTTGTACATAATACGACACTTTAAATATGGAGTTTGTATTAGCCTGAGGTTTATGAGCCTATAGACTATATGACCCTTTTCCCTCGTATATTGCAATCAGAAAAGGGGACAATTCTTCTCCTAGTATTTTCAATACATAGTCTTTTCTTTCCTCAGAGTATATCCATTATTTTAAAATGCTCATCTTTAAAAACGTATAATACCAAAGTAATATAATTCTACAGGGAAACATTTCAACAGCACATAAATATTAAGCAAGAGCTGTGAAGAAGGCACCTAGCCAGAACATTTGTTCACAAATGCTAAGCTTAAAAAATAAAAATGAAAGCTGATACACAGTGAACTACAGCCTCAAGCCCTAAATATTTTTAATTGTTTGAGACCATTCTCACAGCATTATGTCAGTTGCTCACCCATTGGTTATTCGTGCTTGAGCATCACATATGGCCAGTGCTTCACTTCAAAGGCAACACAATCAAAACACCTAGCAACGAGTGAGGGAGGTGTTCTAAGAGGTGGAGTGAAGGAGCCTGCCATCCACAGAATGGGTGGAAGAATGGTCTATATCACTTGTCTACAGGCATGCTGATGCAAATCCAAGTCTTTTTTTCCCCTTGCTGATATATCTTCTGTGCAGACACATACAGATATCACAGTCATAAATGGGGATCAAACTTAGGGCCTTCAGCTCAAAACGCACAAGCCTCTACCTCTTCATACAAATATGAACTCCTTTAGCTGTAAATAAGTAGGGGCTTGTGCTTTTCGGTCCCAATCCAATATCCACTGAACTAAGTCTAGGCACCTGTTTTTTGTTTGTTTGTTTTTTAAACCTTGGCTATTACATGTATTATAGCAGCTAGAGAAAGAGCACTCTAAGACATTCAAAACTTTCTGAAAATTTCAGAATCAGTAGAGCTGGTTGAAACTTGGAATTTCCATTTGGTAAAACATTTTGATATTTGAAAATCTGTTTGTTCGTTCCAATTCTGAACAAATTTTGTGGGAAATTCTCAAAATCAAGCCATTTTGTGAAAAAATTGTGGGGTGTTTTTTTTGGTCAAAATGGTATTTTCCCAAGGAAAACAGTTTCACTGTGAATTTTCCAACCAGCTCTATCAGGCTGAATTTTTCCATGCTTAGTCTCTGTCTGTAGGTGAGTTTTAATTTAATTTTTGTTTTAAAGTTTCAATAAGACCAGGTCAATGCTTGATTACAAGAGGAGTAGACATGGTGCATCTTCTACACTGAATAAAACTCAGTGCTCCACACTGCAATTTATGTCTCTCCGCCTTTTTACAAAACCCTGCAATTTATCACATAGATATTACCACTTCTACATATATATTCACACTTCTACCACCATAACAGCCCTGCCTTTATGCAAATCCATTCTGTAGCCTTCTGAACATTCACATGCAGTATTGTTAAATACAGTGGATATAGAACTACTATGCTGAATAATAGCAAATTTCAGCTTGTCTGGAACTAATAGAACACTGATGAAAGCAATAAAACTCACCATTCTTCTTATAAAACATGACTTCTCCTTTGAATTCCACCTTATCTTCCAGTGACTTTTCAATTTGAAGAATCATCTGCTCATTTGTTTCAGCACCAAGTAAAAATTTACAGCTGCAGCTCTTCTGCATGACTTCAGTTCGTGCAAATCCAGCAAGTTCACAGAAGCCATCTGAACAGTAAACTATAGGGAATCCCTTAGCCACCTGAGCATTTGCAAGGATGAAGTTACTATCTGCAGAGGAACACAGAAGTAAAACATGAATTACAGACTGAATTACAGCATGTCTATCATAGTTCTTTGAATAGCTATGATGGATGCCACAACTGTGCATGAATACATAAAACCAGCCTGTGTACAGCAGAAGAATGTTATTGGGTTGAAATAAAGAGAATAATAGCAAACCAATGCCCCCAACTTTACCTATCCCATAACTCAGGGGTTGTGGGAAAGAGGGATCAGACTGAAACTTCCATTTCTCACTCACTAGACTGAATTTAGATTAAGTCCAGTGGCCAGAAGAAGTGGGCTGTAGTCCATGAAAGCTTATGCTCTAACAAATGTGTTAGTCTCTAAGGTGCCACAAGTACTCCTGTTCTTTTTGCGGATACAGACTAACACGGCTGCTACTCTGAAACCTGTCATTACCATTTAAATGGCTCTTCATGATCGGTGTGGTATTTTTAAAATAAGTTAATGGTTTCAGAGCACTTTTTAGTGGACTGCTGTCAATATATCAAAACAACCACAACTGAGCACCTTAGTAGAGAAGCCAATGACTGAATGAGAAGAACTTAAATACCCCTTTACAATATCTCTTGAGGCATCTCTGAAGGTGGAATTGAGGCATGCTGGTGAAGCATTGTGGAGACAGCTGCCCTCTTACTTCTCAGGGTGCATCTCCTCTTTGGGGATGCAGATTTCAGTCTAAAAATCTGTCACACAAATGCTTTTCACAAGCATTCACTTTAAAAACCTAACATTATTTAAAAAGATCTATAACATATTTGTTACATTATGATTTAAAAAAAAATAAAAAACTTCTGGGACAAAATTCTTAATCAAGCAAGCCTCCCATTGAAGTAAATGAGTTTTGCTCAACTAAGGACCACATACTTTGCTCCCTTTAATATTATCAGGCTTATTAAACCTCATATTTTTATTTGCAATGTGTTTTAAAATGTGAGCAAGACTTCTAAAGAGTCATTTCATGCAAATTGATTTTAAGAAGGAAAACAAAAGGACTAATCTTTATGTTACTAAGGAAATGGTAACTTGAAAATTAATAGTGGAGGAGCTCAGAAGAGCTTCTAAAAAAATCTTTAAGGAAAAATTAGCCAACAATGAAACCCTAGATGTCTAAGATATCTAAGCTGGGCAGGTGCTTTTCAAAATCTCATTTGGTGACCATCTGTATCTTCATAAACCTAATACTTTTGAAAATTGGTGCTAGATTAGTGCTTCAACTTCTTCATTCTTGAGACCACAACATAAGAGAGCAATCCTAATTTCAATCACCTTTCTCCTGTGTCTGTTACAGCTGTCCCCCTGCTGCATTCCTTTTCCCCCTCTTCTTTCTGTTTGTCCTGTGTGGCCGCCCCTCCCGGCCATTGTGCTAACTAAAGTCACAGCCCTATTCATAGGAATGGCTTGTACAGACTAACTGGAGCCATTGCTCTGCTAGGGGAGGGAGCTTCTTTGTTTGGTTCCTTTGTTCAGACCCTGGCTCGGTGTGGGGGGCGCTGCCCAGAAATGCAAGACCTGAAGTGGTCAACTAATTAAGCATGAGTCATACCTGTGGCTCAGAACATGCCCAGGCATGCCTATGCTTACCTGCAGCCTTTCCCTGCCTTCTCTCCTCCCCTGTATCAAGAGGAGCCAATCAAAAGTACTGGTGGGAAACTGCCTGAGTTTGCCTTTAAAGCCGGACATTTTCTGATCAGACCTTGGAGAAGGTCCTTGCTTTGCCACCTGGTCTGATCAGCTAGGGGTCTTTGTGGGCCCCCCTCCCCGCTCTCGTTTGTTTTTGAGCGTACTCCCGTTTTTTAAACTCCCCTCCCACGAACAACGAATTTGTGCCAGGAAATCTCCTGATTATTGTAAGCGAATCAAGTCCTCTCTCCATCCTCCGATGCTACTGCCATTCCTGTCTCTGTGCTTGCTGCTGTCCTGGGGATTGGTAAGAACTCCCTCTTGCAAACTCCCCCTGTCCTAGCTGCTGGCCTTGTTTCCCCAGCAAACAGACCCAAGCTAACTCCTTGGTCTGTATCTGTAATCTGTTTCTTGCTCCGCAGCGCCTTTGCTGCTGGAAATAAGCCTGTGCCGCTGCTAGGCTGTGCCTTCCTGGACTGTATCCTGGGCTGCCGGCTTGCAGCCACCCCACTGCTGCAGCCACCACTAGTTAACCCCCCCCCCCCCAGGGCTGTACCCTGGGCACACACCACTCTGCCCTCCGGAACTGCTCCCCCTCCCAATCAAAGAAGCGGCATAGTGTAAGGTGCACCTATTAGAATCAGGTTCTTAGTCTAGATAAGTTGTAATTTCATTTTGCAGAGCTGTGGTTAAGTTAGGTTTAAAGAATTGTTTGTATTGTGCTCTGTAAGTTAGATTTTAAAAAAAATTGTTGCATTGTGTTCTGTTACTTGCTAATTTGTGTAGTCTTGGTTAAGTTAGATCATAGATCAGATTTTACTGTGTTCTGTATAATTGTGGTTGTCTGTCTTCCCGCTGCCCTAACCCCCCCCCAAAGCTTGCCCGTGTCTCCCCCCGAGCTCCCCAGTCACTCGTTGCAGTCTCTCTGCTGTTTAAACTTGCAGCCTGTCTGCTCTCTGTGTCTCCCTCAGTTTAAATCTCCCACTGCAGCGCCTCTGCCTTTGGTCTCTGCTCCACCACGTGCTCCTCTTCCCCCATCCCCCAACCTCACTCCTCTACCACTGCCTTTCTCTCTCTCTCTCTCTCTCTTTTAATCCCTTCCCCCACGTGCTCACCCCGCTCCTGCTGCTGCCAAACCTCAATTGTGTTACTGAAGTCTAGCATAAAACCCCATTGGTTACCCTTTTTCTCTCTAACACACCTCACATTTTACATTTACACCACTGTGACATATTTTTACCTAGAGTTGTTGGTTATTTAACACATTTTACCCATAACTGTCAGTTGGTTATATGCTGCTGTGACACACCCTTTACATAGGAACTGTTAGCTACCTGTTACATTTATACTTCAGTGTTAATTGGTTACCAACTGTATTGGACCCCACTGTATTGTACCCCACTATTGAAACCCCTTATCCTATTTACTAAAAGAAACCCCTCCCCAATTGTCTACCTTAACAAACCCCGTACCCCTCACTATTGAATTTTCCCTGTTTTTGCATTTTCTTAATAAAGTTTATTTTGCACCCCACCAGTGCAGTAGTTGTCCCCCAAGATCCCCTACCTGCTGGCAGGGTCATCCTGAATCTCTCTCAATCCCCCTATTGTTGCTTCTCAAATATTTCAAACTTGTTTCCAGAAGTCTGAGCTCCTGCTCACCCAATTAAAAAACAAAACAAAACAAAACAAAAAACAACTTTCTGTCTTATCTCCAGCCAAGTTGATCACGCGTTTAATATACATTACAAAGAAGTTAATTTGGAACGTGTGTAAGAAATGAGAACTGCATTTTTCTAAACACATTTCTTAAAAGTGCATGCTAATGAGCTAATGTTCTAATCATTTTAGCTTTGGCCTCATATCAGCAGAGACGGGGATACTGTAGAATGCACAGGAAGGTGAATCACAACCACTATATAAATTAATCTGTTTCTTAGTTCTCTTGTTGCAGCGGCCCATTCTCAACTCATGGTAGGCTCCATATAACTCTACTTGAAGAATAACAGTGATACTGGTTAGGGGTTTAGTTACAATCACATTTTATTTGATAATTCCTAACATTTAGGGATCTTTGGTAAAATGTCACATACAGAACCACTGTTCAGAATATAATTGTAGTTTACACCAAAGACAAAAATCACATGAAATAGTGGTAAATTTCTGATAATTTAGTTATGTACCACTCTTTCAAAACATCTGAATCATGACTCATCTAGAGACTGAAGCTCTTATATGCAATAGTCATATTAAATCACAAGCCCACTCAAACTCAGTCTTGATTTTAAAGTTCAATGTGTTTGCAAACTTCAACTGTTCATGTGAAATTTCAGAAGCATGGCCTGAAATTGTTTGCCTAGTTGTAAAGCTGGCAAATTCTGCTCCTCTTCAAACAGCCTCTGTCCCCCACATTTTAATAGGCAAAAGGAATCACATTAAAGACATTGAAGAAGTGGGTGGTGGTGCTGGGAGCTGCTGAAGTGGCATGGAAATAAAGAGGGGCTGGCTACTGGAGTTTTTGATTGGAGGTTCAAATCCAGTTTAAACCTTTCAAATTGCAGGGAACAGTTCACTTCAATCCCCGGTGGATGAATCTGAAGGTGACTGCAACTCCTTTTGGGGTTTTTGGTTCACGAGGGCCACACAATCACCCTAACTCAGCAGCCCCCTCTGTTCTGGTCTCTTTTGGACTAGTATGGCACCCCCTCCATGTGGCGTATAGGTCCCGTTGCACAGCCTTTTTGCCTGTGCTTCTCCTACCATCAAGATAAAATGCAGGGCTTCAGTGTTGTAGGTGGCCTTTCGTGGTCTGTCCAAACTTCACCCTGAATGCCAAAGCCAGTATTTTTCTTGTATTCTGCTCATTAATGTGTGTTTACCCTACAGCATCCTAAAGGGGACCCAGGTGCAGCTTTCTCCCAAAGCAGACATCTTTCATTGTTTAGAACTGTTTGTGTGGTGAGGGGGAAGATGCTGAATAAAATGCATCCCTGGATAAATATTCATAAGCGGATAATGGCTTGGGTCAGTCTGCACAATGTATAAATCTAAATATGTAAACAATTAAGTATTCATAGCTGTTTGGTGGGGAAACAGTGTATAAACCTACAGGAAAAAACAATGGGCTTGATTCTCCTCATACTTAGATTTTATATCAGTGAAATTCCACTGACTTCAACTGAGTTACTCCTTATTTACACCATAGTGAGAGATGTTGGCTGATACTTGCTGGGACACCAGTATTTTTAGGACAATGCAGAGTTTTCTTTGGATAGGTTTGCCTTCAGGGGTTACACTTCACATGTCTGGGTTCAATTACTCACTCTTTGCTACTATCTAATTAAAGATCTTTTCAAAATTGTTGATGAAATTCAAATAGATACTTCTTGTTTGCCACATATCTATTTTAAAAAATCTAGATCAGTTCAATATATTGTTTGACTCCTCAGCCTGTCATTTTTATTTGCCTAACTAGGGAATAATTATTACCAATTGTACATTGACATATACTGCCCCTGCTGTCAACACAAAATCAAATCCCCATACTGCCAAAAGAATTAAAATCATATGCTTGCACTGCAACTTAATGATGGTGCTACAGTATAAAACTGATGGATCTCACATCCCAAAAGCAACTGTAGCTATAAACTTAATTTATTTCTGGGTTTCTTATTGCTTACATTACAATTATCCACTGCAAAGTCATTTATCTCTTTATCTAATTCAGTGTCAGATGCATGAAGCAGACTCTAACACTGAAAGGACAAAAAAGGTTCTGGAGAATGCTACCTAATTGTAGGAGAGTTTGAATGTGTTTTTAGATACAGGAATAGATTAGAATATACTAATTATACTAAGAACTTGTAAATCATGGAATAGGGGCAAATTCTACCAGCAGTTACATTGAAGTAAATTTGGGATTGGTCCATTGACATCAGTGCTGCTGCATAAATCAGAGAAAAACAATGCTCAAAGAGCCTGATCCAAAACCCACTGAACTCAATTGCAGCCTTTCCACTGACTTTAAAATATGTTGGCTCAGGTTCCTAGGGCTTGATCATACACTCATTAAAGTCAATGGCAAAGCTCCTACTAACTTTAATGCCGCAGGATCAGGGCCATAGTCTATTTCCTGATTTGCAAATTCCACTTTAACTAGAAATTGTGTACTTATAATTCTACTATACAAAGTATAAATCATAGTTATCCATGAAATAAACAAAAACCAGAAGAAAATGTATAAATGTTTCCACTGCCTGAACAATTAATATTTGTAAGAGTTGCTTCAACACTTGTGCTAAAAATAGTTTATATATAGGCCCAGTGGATTCTAAACAAAAATTGATCTGCTCGTTAATTAAAAAGATTCTAAAAAATAAATACTATTAAGTACTATTTTAAATGTATACTGGCATAATGTTTCTTCGCAGCTAAGTAATTTGATTTAATAGTGGTTTATTTCCACAATTTTGAAATTTGAAATAAAATCCCATACTCTTGTTTTGTGCATACATTCTGCAGTAATATTCCACAAATGAACCATAGAAACCACAGATCGGTCAAGTTTAAGGTGACAGACAAAAAGCTTTGGCATTAAACTCAATGGGCTTTACTGAAAACCAGTCATCTCATAAAATACAAAAGTAGGAAGAATGATTTAGTATACAAATGAGAAATCTGTAGGCTGGAAGCTGAGGAAAAAGGAGTTACATCAGTGGTCCCCAAACTGTGAGGTCCAGAGGAATGTTTTGGGGGGGTGCAGTGGTGCCTGGGCCAGCCCCCACAGGGGGTAGGGAGGGAGTACCACCCAGCCCCACTCTGGCCCGAGCCCAGCTATGCCCCCAGCCCCATCTCCACTCTGCCCCCTGCCACAGCTCTGCTCTGCTCCCAGCGCAGCCACAGCTCTAGGGCCAGTCACAGCTCTGCTCCAGCCCAGCCTAGCTCCAGTTCTGACCCCAACTACACCTTCAGCCCAAGCTCCTCTGCTGTGCCAACTGTGCAGTAATGTAGGGGGGTTATGGACAGATTCCATTACTGGTAAGGGAGGAATATGACAAGAAAAGTGTTGGCACCACTGGTTTACAGTAGAAGAGTTGCTGTGGGCAATACAAAACAAACAGTTCACTGGAAAATTTGTTTCCACATGTGCATATGTGTAGAAACCACTAATCATATTTCTCTTAAAATAAAACTGGTAAAAGGCAACATCTCTTAATTCCCATTTAGTTGTTTCACTACATCAATGTAAATGCGTCTGTGTGCTGCCTCAAGTCAAGTGTCACTTGCTGAACAGCTCACGAGTAAAGGATGAATGGTGACAGTGCTCAAGTATGGCAGTCTAATAATGCTTTAAAAGATTGATTAGAAATCGTGAGAGTCCCGCTAATGGCCACGTAAATACAGCTTCTGAGGGAAAAAAAACCAAACCTGCTGCACAACTGTGCTCCAGATTTCCTTTAAAAAGATTAAATCTCTACCGCTTACAGTGGTGAAGATAAGCTTCGAAATGTGGGCCACATGCAAGTGATGCCTCCTTGAGTCTGCAGACATCTGAAATGATACTTCTGAGTGACATGTGAACAGCCCAATTCATCCCAACACACATGATGGGTACCTAACAGGCATGTTGGATACTTTATTATTTATTTCCAAGGTGTGCTTGCAAGTGTGAACTTTGAATGAAAAAAAAAAAAAAAAACTAGCTATGCATCCAAGTTTGCAGGCCAAGTTTGAAGGACATTTTTGGAAATTTGTATGCCAAAGAAAAGGCAGTAAACTCAGAAAAACAAATATTTGATCAAGCAATTCCTGTAGAAATATAGCAGAACTGGGTGCATACTGCAAAAAACATTACACAAACATTCATTTGGATTTAAAAGCCAAATTGTTTCAGCTATATTCTTGCTCCTTTGCGTTCCTTTTCTGTGAACATCCAAGTAATTCAATTTTACTGTCATGAATGCCTACAGAAAGCATGTATGAAGCACAAAAAGCTAACAGAAATTCCAAACCCCTTCAGCAGACCCTTGGCACAGACTCAGAGTCAATTAAACAAGTTGAACAAAGATCATTCTACTTATACCTTTCATAACTAGAACCACCCAACCAACCAACTTGGCACCCAGCCAATAACTCTTACAGTAGCCTAATTTTTTCTAGGAACAATCCTCTAGCAGATCTGGATAAAGTCCAGAAGGAAAATGATCTACCATTTAAAAAAAAATACCATAATTGTGCTTCTATCTTTCTCTAAATTGGTATATCTCCCTCAGAGAGTCAGAGCTCTAATGGTTTTTGCAATCTGTTGTCCTCTTTTTCCAATCAGGGAACAGAAACTATACCTTATTACTTATGTTACCAATCACCATTGACTATCACAGTTCTAAGGGTATGTCTACACTACGGGATTAATCCGAATTTATATAATTCGGATTTGAAAAACAGGTTGTATAAAGTCGAAATGTATGCGGCCACACTAAGCACATTAATTCGGTGGTGTGTGTCCAAGTACCGGGGCTAGCATTGATTTCTGCACCGTTGCACTGTGGGTAGCTATCCCATAGTTCCCGCAGTCTCCCGTGCCCATTGGGATTGTGGGTTAAGATCCCAGTGCCTGATGGGACAAAAAACATCATCGCAGGTGGTTCTGGGTACAGCCTCACCTCCTCCCTCCCTGCATGAAAGCAACGGACAGCAGACAACCATTTTCGCGCCTTTTTTCCTGGGTGGGTGAACACTGCAGACTCCATACCATGGCAAGCATGGAGCCCGCTGAGCTCAAGACAGCAGTCATGAACATTGTAAACACCTCGCGCTTCTCGTGGAGTTTATGCTCAGCCAGGACCAGAAAAACGAGGCGAGGAGGCAGCGGCGGCGGCAGCGCAGCGACAAGCATGATGAGGACATTGACACGGACATGGATACAGAATTCTGTGAAACCACGGGCCCCAGTGCTTTGGAGATCATGTTGTTAATGGGGCAGATTCTATCCATGGAACGCCGATTCTGGGCAAGGGAAACAAGCACAGACTGGTGGGACCGCATAGTGTTGCAGGTCTGGGACGATTCCCAGTGGCTGCGGAACTTTCGCATGCGTAAGGGCACTTTCATGGAACTTTGTGACTTGCTGTCCCCTGCCCTGAAATGCCAGAATACCAAGATGAGAGCAGCCCTCACAGTTGAGAAGCACGTGGCGATAGCCCTGTGGAAGCTTGCAACGCCAGACAGCTACCGGTCAGTCGGGAATCAATTTGGAGTGGGCAAATCTACTGTGGGGGCTGCTGTGATGCAAGTAGCCAAAGCAATCACTCAGGTGCTGCTACGAAAGTTAGTGACTCTGGGAAATGTGCAGGCTATAGTGGATGGTTTTGCTGCAATGGGATTCCCTAACTGTGGTGGGGCGATAGACGGAACCCATATCCCTATCTTGGCACCGGAGCACCAAGCCACCGAGTACATAAACCGCAAGGGGTACTTTTCAATGGTGCTGCAAGCACTTGTGGATCACAAGGGACGTTTCACCAACATCAACGCGGGCTGGGCGGGAAGGGTTCATGACGCTCGCGTCTTCAGGAACACTACTCTGTTTAAAGGGCTGCAGCAAGGGACTTACTTTCCGGACCAGAAAATAACCGTTGGGGATGTTGAAATGCCAATAGTTATTCTTGGGGACCCAGCCTACCCCTTAATGCCATGGCTCATGAAGCCGTACACAGGCAGCCTGGACAGGAGTCATCTGCTGTTTAACTACAGGCTAAGCAAGTGCAGAATGGTGGTAGAATGTGCATTTGGCCGTTTAAAAGGTCGCTGGCGATCATTATTGACTCGCTCTGACCTCAGCCAAAGAAATCTCCCCATTGTTATTTCTGCTTGCTGCGTGCTCCACAATCTCTGTGAAAGTAAGGGGGAGACCTTTATGGCGGGGTGGGAGGCTGAGGCAAATCGCCTGGCTGCTGATTACGCGCAGCCAGACACCAGGGCGATTAGAAGAGCACACCAGGAAGCGCTGTGCATCAGAGAAGCTTTAAAAACCAGTTTCATGACTGGCCAGGCTACAGTGTGAAATATCTGTTTGTTTCTCCTTCATGAAAACCCGCCCCCTTTATTGACTCATTTTCTGTAAGGAACCCACCCTCCCCCTTCCCCCAGCTTTCTTTCAAACCAAATAAAGTCACTATCATTTAAAAATCATTTATTCTTTATTAATAGATTAGAAAAAGAGGGAGGGAACCTGGGTGGTATTTGGGAGGAGGATTGCTGGGAAGGAAAAAGCCACAAAGAAAAGGTTAAAAAAATGACAGCCTTTTGCTTGGGCTGTCTACTGGGGTGGAATGGGAAGGTGTACGGAGCCTCCCCCCCCGCGTTCTTACACGTCTGGGTGAGGAGGATACGGAACATGGGGAGGGTGGAACAGGGGCTGAAGCGGCAGTCTGTTTTCCAGCAGCCGTTCCTGAAGCTCCACCAGACGCCGGAGCATGTCTGTTTGCTCACGCAGCAGCCCCAGCGTTGCATCCTGCCTCCTCTGGTCTTCCTGCCGCCACCTCTCATCTCGAGCGTCCCTCCTGTCCTCACGTTGGTCCCTCCTGTCCTCACGTTGGTCCCTCCTGTCCTCACGTTCACTGGCTTCTTTCCTATACTTTGAAACTGTTTCCTTCCACTCATTCAGATGAGCTCTGTCACTGCGGCTGGATTCCATAATTTCAGAAAACATCTCGTCTCGCGTTCTCTTCTTACGACGCCTTATCTGTAATAACCTTCGGGATGGAGGAGGGAGGCTTGAGGAATTTGCAGCTGCTATAGGGAGGGGAAAAAAGAGAGAATTGTTTAAAAAGCTACATTTTGCAGAACAATGCTTATACTCTTTCACGGTGACCAACACTATTCACATTACATAGCACATGTGATTTCTGTGCAAGGTCGCATTTTGCCTCTTAATGCTGAGTGCCTGTGGCTTTGCTGCTAGAGATCACAGGTCTGGGCAACAGAATTCGGCTTGCATGCGGCCATGGTAAGCCATTGTTTTACAGCTTCTGCGCCCTCCTTTCCCACATACCAAGCATAGCCTGTAGAGTGCTGCGGTTTTTCTGTTAACATTCAGCAGCAGCAGAAAACAAACTAACCACCCTCCCGCCATGAATTCTCTGGGATGATCACGGTACCCCTCCCCCCACCGCGTGGCTGGTAACAGGGAAGATCCCTGCTAGCCAAACGCGAAAAACTCAGGGCCAATTTCCCATCTGCGCTTGGCTAACTGCAGGGAAGGATTTATTTTCCGCCACAGGCAAACAGCCCAGTAGGAACGGCCACCTCTGTCTCCTTAATTAAGTTCCCGTATTTCAACCAGGTTACCAGAAGTGATATCACTCTCCTGAGGATTACACAACAAGATAAAGAACGGATGTTGCTTGAATGCCAGCAAACACCGGGACCATACGCTGCCAGGCTTTGTCAGGCAATGATACCAGATTACTTGCTGCAAGCATGGCGTGGTCAAGTGTCCTACCATGGAGGAGGGAATAAGGATGCACTGCCCAGAAACCTTGTGGCAAGGCTTTTGGAGTACCTCCAGGAGAGCTTCATGGAGATGTCCCTGGAGGATTTCCGCTCCATCCCCAGACACGTTAACAGACTTTTCCAGTAGCTGAACTGACCGCGAATGCATCCCAAGTCCTCAGGGCAAAGTAATCATTAAAAACCATTTGCTTTTAAAACAAGTTTTATATTTTAAAAGGTAAACTCACCTGAGGTCCCTTCCATGGGGTCAGAGTCTTGGGTACTGGCTTGGGAGGCTTGGGAGGGTACTTCAGTCAGGGTGAGAAAAAGATCCTGGCTGTTGGGGAGAACGGAGTGCTGTGTGCTCTCTGCAAGCTCCTCCTCCTCTCCCCCATCGGCAGAATCCTCAGGCGTCACTGATGAGACTATCCCCGACCCAGAATCCACGATCACAGGTGGGGTAGTGGTGGCAGCCCCCCCTAGAATTGCATGCAGCTCGGCGTAGAAGCGGCATGTCCGTGGCTCTGACCCGGAGCGACCGTTTGCCTCCTTTGTTTTTTGATAGGCTTGTCTGAGCTCCTTGACTTTCACGCGGCACTGCTCAGAGTCCCTATTGTGGCCTCTCTCCATCATGCCCTTGGAGATTTTTTCAAAAGTTTTTGCATTTCGTCTTTTAGAACGAAGTTCTGCAAGCACTGAATCCTCTCCCCATACAGCGATCAGATCCAGTACCTCCCTCACGGTCCATGCTGGTGCTCTTTTTCGATTATCAGCCTGCATGGTTACCTGTGCTGATGAGCTATCTGTGGTCACCTGTGCTCTCCACGCTGGGCAAACAGGAAATGAAATTCAAATGTTCGCGGGGCTTTTCCTGTCTACCTGGCCAGTGCATCCGAGTTTAGATTGCTGTCCAGAGCGGTCACAATGATGCACTGTGGGATAGCTCCCGGAGGCCAATACCATCGAATTGTGGCCACACTATCCCTAATTCGAAATGTTAAAATCGATTTTGGCGCTACTCCGCTCGTCGGGGTGGAGTACAGAAATCGATTTAAAGGGCCCTTTACATCGAAATAAATAGCGTCGTTGTGTGGACGGTTGCAGGGTAAATTCGAATTAAAGCTGATAAATCCGAATTAAAGTCGTAGTGTAGACCAGGCCTAAGTTCACACACACACACACACACACACACACACACACACACACACGCAGCCAAATCTCTATCAACATCTAACCACACATACTGAGCAGGGCCAGCTCTACCATTTTTGCCACCCCAAGCAAAAAAAAAAAAAAAAAAAAAAGCGCTCAGACTGCCACCCGAACTGCCGAAGCAAAAAAAAATAATGCCCAGACTGTGCCGCCCCAAGAATGGACAGAATGCTGACCCTTAGCATGTGCCACCCCAGGCACGTGCTTCCGTCGCTGGTGCCTGGAGCCGGCCTTGATACTAAGTATTAAATACTTTCAGCAAACTGTTCATGATCAGAGTGAAAAAAAACAATATAGAACACAAACCTCAAGAGAAGACAAAGGCTAAATTAATTGAGTAAATAATTTACATAACTAATATATAGATTGGAGTATGCTTCAGAATCCTTCCAAATCAGAGGAGCTATGATATTTAGGCCTAATCCAACAGTTCCTTCTCAGGCAACTCACAACGTGAGTCAATTAATGGCAGTTTTGCCCAAGTTAGGGAGTGCAAGAATGTACAATAAGAAGTGTAAGAGTATATTGAATGACTAAAATAGCAGCTGAAAATATTAAGGCTAACAGATGTAACAGAAACTGATTTAATCTCGGACATATTTTCAACAAACATTAATTGTCTCCATGGTGGACTTGAGGATGGGAGCATTTTATAACTCAAACTCTCTGAGGGCCAAATCTTCCTCAGATGAGTATGGCCCATTGAAGTCTATCAGACTGCTTATCATAATAAGGAGAAAAGGGTTTACTTAGACCTAAATGAACTGCAAGAAAGCAGATAGTTAACTAGTACCTCTCCCCATTCTGGGTTATGGGAATATTATATCTTTAAATGTATTTGGAGTGGCACTGATGAAGATAGAAATGTTACATAATAAAGTACAAGTCTGTACTTTCTTATGAATGCAGGACCCATCACTGTAAACTTTACAATTGAATTAATTGGCCAAGTCTCTCCAAGTGAAGTCTGACATTGATTTAGTTCATTGCATATACGTGTTCATAGTTAGGCAACATTTACAAATGCAGGGTACAAACATACCTTCGCTCAACCCAGTCAATTATTTCTAAAGTGTCCATGAAACAAGGTGGCCCGCTCCTTTACAGGCCGGGGGCCTGAGGCTGACTAAAGGCTTGGCTACACTTGCGAGTTATAGCACATTAAAGGAGCCCCGGGTGCACTAGTTCACTACCCGTCCACACTGGCAAGACACGTAGAGCGCTCTGACTCCATGGCTAGAGCGCTCCTGGTACACCACCTCGGCAAGTAGAATAACGTTTGATGTGCCACCACTCAGCATCACTGTGAACGAGGTGTTGCATTACTGCACTCTGATCAGCCTCTGGAAACGTCCCATAATCACCCTAAGTCAAGTGGCCACTCTTGTCATTGTTTTGGATAAGCCAGTATGCTTATCTGCTCTGACACAAAGCAACCGTGTGTGTGTGTGTGTGTGTGTGTGTGTGTGTGTGTGTGTGTGTGTGTGTGTGTGTGTGTGTGTGAGAGAGAGAGAGAGAGAGACACGGGGGGGTGAAGGGGAGGACTGCTGCTGTCTGAACTTACAAGACAGCATGCTGACATACTCAGCCCCCCAAAAACCCATTCTCTCCCCCCCCCAACATACACACAACACACTCCTTGTCACACTCCACCCCCCCCCCATTTGAAAAGCACGTTGCAGCCACTTGCATGCTGGGATAGCTACCACAAGGTACTGCTCTCTGTGGCCATTGCAAGAGCTGCTAATGTGGCCATGCCAGCGTGCTGGCAGCTGTCAGCGTGGACAGACTACAGCACTTTCCCTACTGCACTCTATGAAGGCTGGTTTACCTCAAAGCACTCTACATCTACAAGTGTAGCCATGCCCTAACCCTGTTTAATTAGCCCCACCCTGCAACAACTGTGCAGTATGTGGGGAGGAAGCCCATTAGTGTGGAGCTAGCTGTAGAGGAGACTAGTATAAA
Source organism: Chrysemys picta bellii (assembly GCF_011386835.1). Lineage (NCBI taxonomy): Eukaryota > Metazoa > Chordata > Testudines > Emydidae > Chrysemys > Chrysemys picta. Next base: position 70,559,587 of record NC_088792.1, on the reverse strand, counting down.
CTCCTGTGGTAGGCCACTGGAATGTGATCCTGAGGCCAGCATTCCACAAGGAACAGGCATCTGAAGAAAAGCTGTGGTGGAAGGAGACGGTTTTGGTTTATGATATACTTGGACACCCAATAGTGGAAAGCCTAGGGAGTCAGCAGGCTGATAAGTGTGAGAAGAACAGCGAGTTGAGCCTGGGAGGAGTGAAGGACCTTTTGTTTTTTGGGAACTTGGGACTGTTGTTGAAAGTGGTGCTCATTTTGGGATGTTGAATACCCCTAGATGGGACTGAACTTTTAACTGACCTGGCCAGAGGACTAGGCCACCAAAGGCCCGAAGAGAGATGTCCAACAGGAAGAACCTACCAAGAGGAAGGCCCTGCACCTAGCCACAAGGGCGTGTTGCCTGGTGAGTTGTTTCTTTGAATGTGGGGCTTGCTCTTGTGTGGGACTCTATAGCAACCCAGAACTACAACCGACAATGGGGCCCATCTAATGAGGGGCTGAGCTACCTCAACTCCCATTGAAATCCAGGTGCTAGATGACAAATGCCCCACAGGATGTGACTCTAGGTGTAAAAACTTTTGGGGATTGTAGTCCCAAATAAAGTGGGTAGAAAATATACCTTTTCCACTGGAATAGCCACAAAACTAGGACTGATACTGAAAATATTGTGTAAGACTTATTACCAGTGGTGAGCTGGAGCCGGTTCGCACTGGTTCACACGGACCAGTTGTTAAATTTAGAAGCCGGTTTAGAACCAGTTGTTAAAGGGCTGGGCAAACTCCGGTCCGTGGGCAAACTCCAGCCCGTGGGACCGTCCTGTCCGGCCCTCCTGAGCTTCTGGCTGGGGAGGCTCCCCCTGCCCCTCCCCTGCCTTTCCTCCTCTCGCAGAGCCTGGCGCCAGCGCTCAGGACCACTCCTGGGCAGCTCTGCAGCTCCTGCCGCTTTGACAGGCATGGTAAGGGGTTGGGGCTGCGAGCTCCAGCGGGCCATGTGGCATCCACACATGCTGCCCTGAGCAGCATGGTAAGGGGGCCGGGCCGGGGAGGAGGGGTTGGATAAGGGGCAGGGAGTGGTTGGAAGGGGGGGAGTAGGTTCTGGGAGGGCGGTCAGGTGACAGGGAATGGGGGGGGTTGGGTAGGCGTGGGAGTTCCGGGGATCTATCAGGGTGGTAGTGGATGGGGTCAGGCAGAGGTGAAAGTAAGTCGGTACGCCCCGGTACGGCGTACTGGCAAGAGCTGGTGTGCCGTAGCGGGGCGGCCCGGCTTCCCCAGGCGGCAATTTAAAGGGCCAGGGCTCCCACTGCCTCTATTGCCCTGGGCCCTTTAAATAGCCACCAGAGCCCCGCCACTGCTACCCAAGGGCTCCGGGGTCTATTTAAAGGGCTGGGGCAATAGAAGCAGGGGAGTCCTGGGCCCTTTAAATAGCCCCTGGAGCCCTGGAGTAGCGGCGGGGCTCCAAGAGCTATTTAAAGGGCCCGGGGCTCTGGCTGCCTCTACAGCCCCGGCCCTTTAAATAGCCCCCGGAGTCCCGCTGCCGGAGCCCTGGGGTAGCAGCGGCAGCTGGGGGCTCCGGCAGCGGTTTAAAGGGCCAGGGGCGGTAGCGGCGGCCGAGCCCTGGGCCCTTTAAACTGCTGCCGGAGCCCCCGGCTGCTGCTGCTACCTCAGCAGGGGAAAGGGAGGGCACTTACTGGTACAGGGCGGGCTGGGGCTGGCTCTGAGCCCCCACATTCCCGCCCCTTCCACCCGAGGCTCCGAGCTGGCCCCAACCCAACCCCGTACCGGTAAGTCCCTATTTCTACTTTCAATCCTGGGGTTGGGGCAGTCAGGGGAAAGGGAGAGGGGCAAGTTGGGTGGGGCTCTGGGGGACATTTATGATGGGGGCGGTCTTGGACTTGTAGTCACTGGGTGGCGCTTAATAACTGGTTCCCTACCAGGTCTTCGGCAGCGAGTCCTCACTCGCTCCAGGTTTTCGGCGGAACTTTGGCGGCGGATCCTTCAGTGCCGCCGAAAACCCAGAGCGAGTGAACGACCCGCCGCCGAAGACCCGGTAGGGAACCGGTTGTTAACATTCTGGCAGCTCATCACTGCTTATTACCATAAGTAAGTTTAATGGGCCTTCAATGAGACTATTTTCTGTAGTAAGTACGGTGTCTAGTAGTGTTTGCAGAATGGTGGGAATTGGGTTGGTTTTATGTAAAGTTAAGCAGACACTGCAAAAGACTTTCAGCAAATATTGACTTTAAGAATTAAATGCTCACAGAAACAGCAATTTATAAGCACATACTGGAGAATATTCCCAGATGTCAAATTTAAAAATTCACCTGCCATAAACACACACACTGGAAAATCTGATTCTAAAAGTTCTCATCAAGGAACAGAAATATACCTCATGACTTAAGTAACTAAACTTACACAGCTTAATTCTCAGACTTCACATACCAGATACTCATGTCAAATTGCTCAAAAGTGAGCATACAATCAAATAATTTTCTCAAGATAATGGGTGAATTTGAGAAAATTGCAATCTGTGTGGAGACAAAATGTATCAAATAAGTGATTCATTATGAATTATTCCCTTAACTCTAAAAAATAATAATAATTAGTTCCTTATTTTAAGAAACCTCTTCAGTATAAAGTGACCTGAAGGTGTCACTTCTCAATACTGCCTTACTTTCAATAGAAAAGTCTGCACTAAATTTTTCCACCTCCACCCACTTCTCGCTCCACCCTCTGCTCAGTCCCCCTCCAAAAATTCTAACACTTTCAAATTTGGGTTGGCTGCCTAAGTTAGGCACTCATGTTTGAAAATGCTGGCCCAAAATTTATATAGTCAGTCAAATCTTTTGCCTCCAAAAGTAATTTTGTAGAAGTTAGTATGGAATTTTCCTTCAGACCCACCAAATAAATAATTAATTAGGAGCATTACAGAGAAAAAGGGTTTGGGGGTATTGGCCAATATAAGTGTTACCATACTAATAGAAATGGGTCAATCTTGTACGGGACTTCCCCGGTCTCTAATTTGCACTATTGAATTCACCATTAGTATCTTTAGCACCATCTAGTGGTCTAACTCTGATCTCAGGTATTGTATGTGGCTGTATCACAGTGCTGATTTTACCAACTATGCAGCAATGCATGTCATGTAACTAATATCCTAGCTAAGCCTTTAGAAGTTACTGTATTTGTAGTGGGGTAGTGCCTAAAAACTACACTCAAAATTGGAGCCCCATATTGTGCTAGATGCTCCACAAACACAGAGGACGACACTGAACATGGATGAGCAGGCAGCTTCAGTGGCTGGAAACGCTTCCTTTTACCTCCAACTTGCTAAGAAGCACCAGCCCTTCCTGCTAGATGAAGCCCTGGCCACAGCGATCCATGCATTTGTCACCACCATATTGGAACACTACAATTCATTGTATCTGAAGATGAATGTGAAGACAATGCAAAGTCTGGGGCAAACGACAGCTGTCTATATCCATCCCAGTTTTGCCTATGTAAGCACATTGGGTTTGTGCCATGGTCCCTCCGTAGGCTCCCACTTCTCATCCACTGCCAGTTCAGGACATTGGTCAATCTTCAAAGCCTCTAATAGCTCAGGTCACAACTAGACAGGAAGCCACATCTCCCTCTATGAACAGCATGGAAATGCTGTCCTCTGGGATAATGCAAAGCATAAAGCCCAGAATGAAGTGCATCAGAGCCAGGAGTTAAACATTTTCAGCTCAGGGGATTTGATAGTGGAATAGACTTCCAGAGGAGATTAGATGAAGCCAGAATCTGACCACCTTTAGGAAACACTGTTAACCTTCCTATTTAATAAAGTTTCTCACCAAAACCTCATTTATGACATCTACCACTATGCTTTAAAAATATTTAAAAAAGCAGAAGTTTCTATAACTCAAAAAGGGAGAAGAGCTAGAAACTCCATGAAGTCCACTAGCAACTTTGTCAGTGCCACTCTATTTACATGGAAGGTGCTCGGATACTACAGTGATTGGTGGTAGTACAAAATTATGAGAAAAAGACCAACAGATGGATATTGTCCCCACCTTGAGGAGCATTAGCATAATTTGATATAAGATGTAATATACATATGTGACCAAAAAAAGAGGAAGGACCGCAGTGGGGGAGAGAAAATAGGTAATAATTCATTTACACAATTTTGCTATGTTTCTGGGGGTTTACTTAGACCTAATATAAGGTTTAAGTAAACTTACTTCTTACTGCCTTCTGGGATTTACTTAGACCTAAGTGAACTGAAAGAAAGAATATAGTTAACTAGTACCTCTCCTCATTCTGGGTTATGGGAATATTATATGGGAAGTTTGGTTTATATTGTATGCGGAGTTTGGTGGTGATTTTTTTTTTTTTTTTGTACAAGATATTTAACATTCTTTGGGAATTAAAAACTAGTGCTCTGTGGTCAATCAAGTAGAATATCCAAGAAAAGTGCAATACATATCTGGCATCACCCATAATTACATTATTTGATAACAGATGCCTTATTATGTAAATTCTTCAAGTTCAAATTCTATTAGTAGCAGTATTCCTTTGACTCTTCCTCAGGAGGAGATTACTCTGAAAAGGTCAGTAATTGTGTTACTCAGTCAAATTTAGCAACCATCAGAAAAAGAGGCGAAAGCGCATTTCAGTTCCCTGCCTCAAAAAATTCGCATTCTACCTATCTATTTGGGGATCATATCTACTTCTATATTTGTACAGCATTAGGCACCAATGGTCTAAGAGCTAAATTAAAACAATTTACAAAACAAATGGTCCTTGTTCCTTTCTCTTCCAGAAAAGTATCTGACATTCTCAAATCAGGTAGACTACATCAACTATTTGACACAGATGATTACTATTGTCAATAACAGTTCCAATGGATATAATTAAATATTGGTAAGCGATATTCCAAAACTATGATTACTCATAACAGGCCGAAATGGAGACCTGTTTGAACTGTAACTTAATATTTTGAGCTGGGACTACATTTATTTCAGCTTGTAAGTGACAGCAAAGCAGCTCTTTTTATTAGGAGCATTTATCAAGGGAAAATAAAGATGCTACAGAATAAAGGCCTCCTGCTGTTACCTATGAGCCCATTTGTTCATACTTGCATTCATGGAAGTCCTCCCCACCTTGTATCCCTGTATAGGAGTCAGGCACAATGGGAGCATAAATGATTACTCCAGGCTAACGGGACTCCAGGGCTAGTCTCCCCTTTCCTCTTCCTAGCCTCTATGGGCAACACTATGGCCTTGTTACAATCTCCAAGGGAGGTTCATCTACCCCACTGCCACTCAAGCTCTCTCTCAGAGACTGGTGCGGTAACCGTGCTCTTCCGGTGTTCTGGAAGGCATTGTGCCGGTCTGAGTTCCACTGGCTCAAGGAATTCCTGCTACCGGAGTATACTTGGCCATTGTTCCCTCATCTAGTACATCCTTTTGAGCCCAATATGTTAAGGTACACCCAAAATATTCATTTTCTAAATGACTATATTGATTTTCTATTGTGAGATTACAATATACTACTCTCACCAGAGGAGTTTTTGTTTTTTATGGAAGTTGATTTAGTATTAGTGTCCTATATTCTGACTGGTTTTGAGAACAGATTTATTTTGGGATTCAGACAGTTTATCCAAAACTCCTGATCATGGCATGCCTGATCATGGTGTCTGGTTTTTGCTGTAAGTTTGGATTTTTGATTAATGAGCCAGACATCACAATCTGAAGTTTGGCCTCCCTTAGAAGCAAACCATTGTCCTAGGGTGAATTGGAAAGCCACTCTCTTACCCACACAGACACTGCATACCATTACGTTAAACAGCTCTCAGGCTTTATCTCTGTCCTTTCATGTATATGTCTCTGCAAATGCTGATAATATTTAGGAAGGGAGTACTTGTAATCTTCCTGTTCTCAGTGATTTAGTTTATATCAAAGCCTTCTTTGTGCTGTCTGCAGAACCTCACTACTCTGTGATGAATGTTGCAGGAGATACATATTTCACAGAAAGGATGATCTAGCATTCCTGGGGACTTCCACCTACTTTCATTCATCATATTGCCCTTAGCTGTAGACAGGACTCTACAAAACAAATCATTCCTAGGCATACAATGTATGCTTTTAAAAAGATGTTTTTGCCAATAAAATGAAAGGCTGTAGAAAGAACAAGAACATAGTGGCTCTCTCATCACTGTATACATTCCTCTTGAGAAACGAGGTTGAATGAGAGGCTTCATGATTTGACAAGAGTGCTCATCAGCTTACAGAATATACTTCCTGCCTCCTGGAATGGAGTCATCCCCTTACCCCCCATACACCTCAGCTAGCAGAACTGCCTGACTGCAAAGGAGGAGTGAACTGCACCCTGATAAGAGAACGTACTTTAGTCCCTGTCCCTGGGACAAAGCAAGAGAGGAGTAGGGGGAAAACCTCAAGAGGGAGTCACAATTCCTTTCCTAAGCTCTCTTTGGAACAGTACAGCTCTATCCCACCCACTATTCAGGGATAAGCCTGAAGGTGAAACAGCCCATGGAGTTTTGACATCATTAGTTTGCAGCAAGGGATCTAGCATCCTCAGGAGAGGAGATTCTAACAACTCTCTGGGCAGGTCTACACTTAAAATGCTGCACTGGTGCAGCTGCAGTGCTTTAATGAAGACGCTCTTTGCCAATAGGAGACCGGTCTCCCATCAGCATAGTGAATCCACCTCCCTGAGAGACAGTAACTATGTCGACAGGAGAAGCTGTCCTGCCAACATAGTGTCTACACCAGGAGTTTGGTTGGTATAACTACATTGCTCAGGGCATGGATTTTTCACACCCCTAAACTATGTATTTATACCAATGTAAATCTGTAGTGTAGACCAGAAATCAGTTGATATATTGGCAATTAAGATTTAAAGTATTGGCCTTCACAACATCCTCTGGCAAGAAGTTCCACAAGTTGACTATGCGTTATAGTGAAAAAATACTTCCTTTTGTTTTAAGCCTGCTGCCTGTTTCATTTGGTGACCCCTAGTTCTTGTGTTATGAGAAGCAGTAAATAACACTTCCTTATTTACTTTCTCCACACCAGTCATGATTTTATAGACCTTTATCATATCCCCCCTTAGTCATCTTTTTCCAAGCTGAAAAATCCCAGTCTTATTAATCTCTTCTTCTCGTATGGCAGCCGTTCCATATCCCTAATCATTTTTGTTGCCCTTTTCTGAACCTTTTCCATTTCCAATATCTTTTCTGAAATGGGGCGACAACATCTGCATACACTATTCAAGGTGTGGTCATACCATGGGTTTATAGAGAGACAGTATGATATTTTCTGTCTTATTATCTATCCCTTTCTTAATGATTCCCAACATTGTTCGCTTTTTTGACTACCGCTGCACATTGAGTGGATGTTTTCAGAGAACTATCCACAATGATTCCAAGATCTCTTTCTTGAGTGGTAACAGCAAATTTAAACTCAATCATTTTATATGTATAGTTGGGATTGTGTTTTCCAATGTGCATTACTTTGCATTTATCAACATGAAATTCATCTGTCATTTTGTTGCCCAGGCACCGAGTTTTGAGAGATCCTTTTGTAGCTCTTTGCAGTCTGTCTGGGACTTCACTATCTTGAGCAATTTTATATCGGCAAATTTTGCCACCTCACTGTTTACCCCTTTTTCCAGATAATTTATGACTATATTGAATAGGACTCAGCCCAGTATAGACCCCTGGGGGACACCACTACTTACCTGTCTCTATTTTGAAAACTGACCATTTATTCCTCCCTTTGTTTGCTATCTTTTAACTAGTTACCAATCCATGAGAGGACCTTCCCTCTTCTCCCATGACAGCTTACTTTACTTAAGAGCCTTTGGTGAAGGACCTTGTCATACCCTGAGAAGTAACTGCCACAGCCATGCTTATCATTCACACAACATTTGTTATCACAGCATGTCTCTAGGGCTCTATTTCCATTCTAAAAATATGTATAATTAAACCTGGTCTAATTTCCATTCCATGGGAAATTACAACATTGGGGGTGGGGGGGGGGGGAAGAAGTGTTCCAAATCTCAACAAAAAGCTGAAATTTCAAAATTACCCTCCAAAGGAAATTTTTGAAAAAATTAAATTTGAGGCCATTGAAACACTTCATTCTGATAGTGTTTAAATGTTTTTCAATTCATTTTAATATGTATACTATATGGAATACATCTTAAATGCAATATTTATATATTTAAATAGAATATACAAGTTGAAACAAAATTAATCAAAATGAAAACTGAAACATAACTTTTTCCCCATCAAAAAGGTCATTGAAAACACATTTCCACAAAATGTTTTGCTTTTGATGAAACTACGTTTTTCGATGGAAAACAGTTCCACTGGAAGTTTTTCAACCCAGCTCTCCTTATGTTATCTGTAAAGTGGTACAATAGTGACCCAATTTAAAAATGCCCATGTCCTAGCAGTCAAATATTTACAAATAATTATACAATTTTATTTATATTACAATAAAATAACATTTAAGAGGAACAAAATTGAGATATAACAAACAAGATATATAGTATTGAAAAGGCATTCCCCACCAATGCTGCACTACGTGGAGGAGGGGTTAAATCACATTGGGAATTGAGGATGCTTGTTTACCTTGCAGAACTGAGGCTTCCATCTTTGAATTAAAATTCAGCTGCTGTTTAATTGGTGGCATTTTTCTACTTTTTCACACCGGAGAGCAAAGTACACAGAATCCTGTCATATGGAGCACACTTTCATTTCTTCAGTGAAAATTGGTGGGCATTTAAATCCCTCATAAGGCAGGAGAGGGCTGTTTGTGTAATCCACTCCCATGCTGTGTGGTGTGCTGTCCCCTTGTAGTAGTAGCTGGACTACATATAGAGGTTGATGAGACTACTACAGTGTTGACTACCACCTCTTTTAGCTCAGGCAGTAGAGGCTTATGCTTTAAGATCCAGAGGTCCCAGGTTTGATTTTGGCTTCCTACAATCCACACAGGTGCATGAATAAACTGAAAGGTTAATAGTCTACCAATCCTCCTAATTGAGGAAGAATAGAAGCCTACTCAAGGAGAAAGGGCACATCCTTGTCTATGGTCTGAAAATCTGGTGCTGCCTATCCTTCTCTGTGACTGGTTTGTAGTTCTCCCGGATCCCATATAATGGGTTCAAGGCTGTTATTGCGGTACTATTGTTCTAAAGTTTCTGTTAATTCATCTGTTAAAGCAGGGTGGTATTGTTCATAAGTGCAAGGTGTTAGCCATCACCATAAGAACTGCAGTATGTTCTACATCAGTGACATCCACTGAAAATACCACAGCTACAATACAGCAGCAGACAGTTACTTGTAATAGTATCTGTAAACATCATGTCCTGCTATCTACTGCAAGTGACCCTAACAGTACAGAGCAGGAAAATATTGATACAGCTACCCCATAAAATATAGACACACTATTTCAGATACTGTTGTGATGCCTACAAGACATTATCCAGAGAGAAGTTGTAAATCATCTCAGATTTAATTGTAGCATATTGTATATTTAATAATTGTAATGCATTTATGACTTTTTTATGGTCTTTTACATTACAATATGTAGTATATTGGATTATGTAGCCCCCCATTGAATAATTTGAAAGTCCTCTAACAAGCCTCCCTGTCCTTTTTTCAGAAGCCAGAGCTGCAGTGCACAGATGTAGTTAGACTTTGCAAGTTCTCTATGTTTAGTAAAATTATTTAAACCCCTCTGTGCCCTTGTGATTTCTTCATGTTATGTATGTTTCATAAAGGGCAAAAACACAGTAAAGAGCATCAGCATTCAAATAAGGAATTCACCCCGGGGAGAGAAGCAGAACTAATTTCTTACTTAGAATTCAATAGAAGAAAAAGAAAACCATTCTTCCAACTTGTTGCACTCCCTTTTGCTCTTACATAAGAAAAAGGGACACTAATATTCAGTAGTTCAAGCAGGAAACTGGAGTTCAAATTCTCGAATACTATTCATAGATTCCAAGGCCAGAAGGGACCACTGAGATCTTGTCTGCCCTACTATATAGCATCTGCAATAACACTCTCCCCAAAAATAAATCCTATAATATCTTTTAAAACACACAATCTTGATTTTAAAATGGACAGTGATGGCGAATCTACCATGACCCCTGGTAAATTGTTTCGATGTTTAATCACCTTTACTGTTAAAAATATACACCTTATTTCCAATCTGAATTTACCTGGCTTCAACTTCCAGCCATTGCATCAAGGTGTGCCTTTCTCTGCTACTCCCATTATCAAATATTTGTTCTCTACATAGGCACTTATGATTTTAGTGTATATCCCCTCTTCACCTTCTCTCTGTTAAGCTAAATAGATTGAGCTCCTTCAGTCTCTGTATCTAAGACATTTTTCAATCCTCAAATTTAGGGAAAAGCCATGAGAATGATTAACCATGCCCCTCTCCAATTTATCAACATCCTTCTTGAATTGTGGTTTTCCAGACTCAAGTGGCCTGCTCTGTGACTTACAAAAAGATCTCATTTAACCATTTTGTGACTCTGTGCCTGCATCTGTACAAAGGGATAATATGCACCTATTTCACAGTGTAGTGAGTAGCTTTACATAATCGGTGTTGGTAAATGGCTTTGAGCCTCAGGTGAAAGCCTTCAAAAATGTGCAAATGCTGCAGTCCTCAGATACAACCCGTTCAAACTTGGCCATTTTTATTAATAGTAAAGCACAAAAGATATATGATGCAGGGGATTTGTAGAGAAAAGAAAAGAAACCACCTCAATAAGCAAAGATTCCTTATCATCATGACAAATATCTGTCCCTCTGTCTTAAAAAAAAAAAAAAAAAAAAAAAAAAAAGGACTGGTAGTGATATAACAGTTCGTAGTCTGGCAATAAATGCTAGCCTGTAATGCAACGCCACAATTGTGGCAAATACTTTGTGCCACAACTGTATCATTGAACCACCGGTCTGTATTAGGGGCGGGGCGAGGGAGCTGGACTAACACACAGGGACTTTGGGTGGAGCTATGCTTCAGGAAGGCCCAATTCTCTCCCAACAGACCAGCGTGCAGGGAAATGTTGCTGCTTGCTCCCTACAGGATGAGGCTGTCTGACCCCTCCCCCTCGGCTAATGCCACAGATAATCCTTCCTCCCTTGAGTGCAAGGACTGCAATATGGCTGGCCCACGTGCTGGCCATGTAATGAGTAGAGAAGAGTCCTTCTGCCCTCTTCTCCCCCACTCCCATCCCACATTCCAGTGTATTGGCCAGCCAACAATCAAACCCTTTCCATGTAAGAATATTTCAAGATATTAAACAAGTCAGTTAATATACAGTTCATCTCACTTATGCTTGTTTGTCAGTAAAGTTCACAGAATCTTGTGCTGTGATTCCTCAACACACGTTGAAGTCAACTGGAGTTTTAGTTCAGTATCTTTCAGGATCAGGATCTATATTTATACACTGCTCACAAAAAGAAAAACAATGCCTAATAATACAGATTGGAAAGGAAAGCAGCCTAGCTCCTCCTCTTCATATTATCCTAAGGCAGTGGTTCCCAAACTTTAACAACCTGTGAACCCCTTTCACTAAAAAGGTCGTGTCTCGCGAACCCCCTCCTAAAAATGAATATTTCCAGGGATTGTCTCCTTTACCTGAGTATAAATTATAAAAGCAGTGATCTTGGAAATATAAAATTTGTATTTAAAGGACATGCTTATTACACACTTATTAATTATTATTTATCATTACAGTATTTTTAGTACATTATGAAAATAGCAACACTCTTCCAAGATCTCACTTTTTTAGCTTGTATCACTTTGAATAAGACAAGGGTCCTATGTTTCATCAAGGAGTATCAGATGCGAAACGGCATGAAGGTATTTAAGAAACCAACTCAAAGAGTTCCTCCTACACAAGCATTCAGGTCTTGAGTAGTCCAGGCAAACAACGCACATTACAACAAAGTTTAAACTTGTTCTTCATAATAATTTTAAAAACAATACTAGCTACCTATTTACTTTTAGAAACAGCAAAAAATATCTCCCTTTCCAATTCTTATAAGGAGTCTTGAAGTTTAAATCTCCTCAGTGTGATAGATGCTTGCATCTGCTTAGCTCTTGGAAGTCCAGGGGCTCCGGGTTGCTGGCTTCGTGCTGCCCAGGGTTCCTAGGGACAGCTCTGTCCGCCATTAGGGAATTTTTTTCCCCGAGAACCCCCTGTAACATTTCGCGAACCCCAGTTTGGAAACCACTGTCCTAAGGGGATTAGGCTGTAGAATAATACAATTTCATCTCCCCCCACAGGCTTCACATTCGTCCTTTGCTTGTGTCAGGGTCAAAAGATACAATTATCAGCAAAGTTTCAGAAGTGCTCATGTATGCCAAAGAAAGCTATCCAAGTTGCAAATCATCTTCGGTTGACCACTGAGCTCAAAGGTTTAATAGATTCATAGATTCCAAGGTCAGAAGGGACCATTGTGATCATTTAGTCTTCCCCAAATACTTCCTAGAACATATCATTTAGAAAAACATCCAATCTTAGTGATGGAGAATCCACAATGACCCTTGATAAATTGTTCCAATGGTTAATTACACACTGTTAAAAATTTACACCTTATTTCCAGTCTAAATTTGGCTAGCTACAAACTCCACCCATTTGATTGTATTACATATTTCTCTACTGGATTGAAGAGACCATTATTATTAAATATTGGCTCCCCAAGGAGAAGAGACAAAGTGTAAGCTAAACTCAACATGACAGGAGTAAAGAAATCAAATTACTGGTATATTCCATTTCCACTAAGTCATATGCATCCAAAGTGTACATTAAACAAACTACACAGTGTTAAGCTTTAGTATGAATGAAAGAACTCTAGAAAAGGGCTTATGCAGAGAGTTTTCTGTGATGATGGATACCTTCTGGCTGTGACCTTTAATCTAACCCTTCAAAACTGGTATTGCTGTACTTGTCAGTCAGCTGTTTCCTTCCTCTCAGCCTCATGAAAGTGAAATGTTTTTGTTCAATTTGCTGACATTGCAGCATGCATACTGCCAGCTGCTCTGTGACACTTATTAACCCCTTTTCTACATTCACCCTCTTCACCTGTAGTTTTATAAAGTAGACATAGCTGTATGCTTCTCTATTCTGCTTGCTTTTTAGCTCTTACATTATATCTGTCTTTTTTTGCAGTTCTTAACTACATAAGAGCATTTTCAAAAAGAATCTGATGTAAGAACTATTTTTATGCTCAACATACTTTGTTTTAGAACAGATATGAACAATGGTTGTAGCGTTTTGAAACAAAGAAAATGCACAATTGCATTTCATACCTCTCAGTTAAACAATTTTTTGTTATTCAATTTCTTTTGATCCACTCTCTCATGACACACAAGATGAATAAACTACACAGTTTAATAAAGAGCCTGGAACTTGAATGTTACTGTGTTGTGTTTCAGATAAATATGTAAGCCAGAGTGGGAGCCATGTCATGAGAAAGCTGACTCGCCACAGCAGGAGCTAAAAAGAAAGCATGCTGTAGGATAAGGCAGGAAAACAACTCTAATCAAAATAATTATTCCAAAAACTCAATAATAGGTCGTCCTAACTAGGAATAAACTAGGATTCCTTCAATTGGGGAGGGGGGGGGAGGAGGGGGAGAAATTTACCACCTCTAGACTATTCCCAGACTTCCTTTTCCCTCCATTTCTCCCATTCACTAGGATTTCAAACAGTTTATAACCTCAACTCAGCGGGAAAAGCCCTCCCCCATACTGTTGTTCCCCATACTTCCCCTTGCTCTTGCCTCAGGGAAATTTTGGCCAGCTTTCTCAGTCTCTGAATGGATGGATGAACAATCCGTAGCCTGAACTTCTCATATTTTGCTTTCAAGTAGTGTTATACTAAGCTGCACGGTAGGGCTTCACAGTGCTGTTGCAGTATCCTCACTGGGTGTTGTAGTTTCATACCTTGGTTTGCCATGCAGTAACTCACTGTATGGACCAGCCCTTAGTATGGGGCAAGAAACAACAGGTGAATACAATAAATAGATGGGGAGGGGAACACAAGGTCACAGAGACTACTGTGATCTATGAAATAAGCTTGCCATTTCTGAGAAGTGTTGTGATGTGCAACTGACATCAGCCCCTGCTGCAGGTCAAAGCATTAACTTCTTCCTGTCCTGGCCCCGTGTGGGGTTTGTAAAAAAGACCCCATGTGACTATTACATGGAAAGTGAGCCGCCCATAGCTTATGCATCTTCATAAACATAATTGTATTAGTCCAGTACTGTTATGAAATAGGATTTGGGGAATTCTTGGGACAAACTGAATTCTTATAGGTTGCAGAGGCTGCAATGCTCCTCTGATAATTGTATGAATCTGAGCAAAATGTAACTATTTCTATTAACAAACAGAGTGTTCACAAAGAAAATGTCAAAGTTCCACTTTCTTGGTTAGGCCAAATCTTGGTTCTTTTTAAGTCAATTGAAAAATTGCCATAACTTCAATAAGAACTCTGTTTTGGTCTTCATGAAGTTGGTATAGAATTTGCCCCAGAGAGAAAGCTTCATTATTTCTTCAAAAAAATACCAACAACCACCACACTCTAAAGGACATTTCAGAACTACAAGATGCACTAATTGTTACTACAACTGTGCTAATTAGCTCATTCAGTTTGGTTTTCTAAGGTATCTTTTTCATACAACTTTGGCTTCAGAAGAATCCATCTTCCAAGAGAATGGTAGTAAGAGCTTGTCTCCGTGGGCACACTGAGGAAAGTTAAGGCTAATCTACTAGGTGTGAAGTTACTGGGCATGAGTTAAAGGCCTCTTTACTCTTTAATGAGGCATCCACATGAGGGTTTAAACTTAGGGTGACCAGATGTACCTATTTTATTGAGACTACCCTGATATTAGGGACTTCTATAAGATCCTATTACTTCCCCCAGTCCCGATTTTTCACCCTTGCTATCTTGTCACCCGAATTTAACTTGCTTTGGTTTACACACATTTACTTCAAACCTTTAGATGATTTGCCTTCGTTTTCCTGAGTGTCCCTATATGCTCTACAATAGATATGTGAAATGAAACCAATAATGAAGTAAATTGACAAGCCAAAGTAGGGCTGTTGGCCTGCCTTCCACCGACTCTTTCAGACCCTTCGCTTAGGCCACAATTTATTAATTCAGTCAAGAACTCAAGAAGTAACACTAAACAAAGCTAATTCCCCTGAGCAACATAGGTTGCACCTTTCACTCTATACCCCTCTATCTCTGCTCCAAAAACAATCAGAGGAGTCAGCCTCCCTCCTGCAGCTCTCTTCCCTGAGCCACTTTCTGGCTTTTATAATTAGCTGATCTCTTCCTAGCTGGGTCTGATAATTGAACTGGCCCGGCTAGCCTCAGCTGGCCCTTAAGAGTCAGACCACGCAGTTACAACGATGAACCTCACAGAGCACTGCTCTATCTTTGATAAACAATATCAAATTTGTGTTTCATATGAGATGATAATGTAAAAGGAGCACATGGGAGAGGATGGATACTGGTTCTCCCAATATTCATCTTATACTTGTGATATATTTTCCATAATGGAGTAACAATGGAAATGAGATGGCTGTTGCAGCGCATGAGAAAAAAAATGTATGTAGTCGTGTGCATTGTAATACACTGATATTTCAATAAAGATTTTTCTTTATATGTATCTTGAAATGAGCAAGGGAGAAGCTTTCAAATAGCAGTTACATAACCAATTGCACTGTCTATTGACATTCTAAATGTAATAATTAAGGGGGGGATTTTCAAAGCTGGGTGCCTATCTGCCATTTGTGCTTTGGAAACACCACCCCAGGCACCTCTAATTACATTTAGCAATACTAATGCAGAAGATATCAAATGCAATTTCATTCAAAATAATTCATTTTTGCCTTATTAGTTTTGGGGAAACTGTTCTGACGCGTTTTAGTTGCTGTTGTGTCTTTTAGTAGGACAATTCTATGAAATATCGCAAGGAATTAAGAGAATCACAATGAAATTGAGATAGGCAGAGACTACTGTGTAAGTACATTAGGCACTCCTGTATCGTTAATCTATTTATGTGGAAAAGGAGAAGGAGCAGATCAAGAGTAAAGCAAGAGAGATACTTGTGATTTTGACATCCAAATAGTGAATGTCTTGGTCCCTTTAGGACTAAAGAACTATTGTGAAAGTTTGAGATCGATTTTCATTCAATTGGAGAAAGTCTATTCCCATCCGCTCTAGAGTACTCAATCTTTATTTTCTACCTAGATAATTTGGTTGTTTTGTGTTTTTTAAATCAGAGGATTGTAACTACTGTTATTTAGACCACTTCTTTCACAATGGCAAAGGGCTACAGTTCCTGGTACCAAACAGTCTTCATAGAAAAAAGATAAACTTTAAAGAATCATTTCTCTCTTTGGTTAGGGATTCATACGACTGGTAGGGCAAGGCAGCTTTTGGGTGGGACTCAATAGACTACTCAGGAGATATATTCAACTAGCCCATTTTCTAGCTGCACTTCATCATCAGCAAGAGCCACCGACATTTGGTGGTGGTGGTGACTCCATACCCCAAAATCGAGTGAGCCTGGGGGCACTGTATCTTGCCAAACCACTTTCCCGCAATATGGATCTTGTGCCCTAAGGGCAAGTCTAAACTACAAAATTAAGTTGACCTAAGCTATGTTGACATACAGACTCCACAGTAATTAAATCGCTTTTGCATGTCCACACTATACTCCTTGTGTCAGTGATGCACGCCTTCTCTAGCAGTGCTTGCATCAAGGCGGAGAGCAGTGCACCCTGCGTAGCTATCCCACTGTGCAACTAGCCACCATCTAGCGCAGTGTGTATTGGAAAGGGTTTGCAATGCCGCATGGGTGCAAACAAGTCGCACAGGGGTGACTGGAAACATGCTTTCAATGTGCCATGATGCAGTTTTCTTTATCCCATAATTTTATCTGCATCCCATAATGTTTCATTGCTCTTTTCAAAAGCCCCGCAAACCCACGTGTACACCCTCTCTGCAAGAAGCATGGATCCTGCACAGCTCTGTCTTATTGTGATGACTGTTGTGAGCACAATGCACCTGATCCTGCAGTATTTGCAGACCCACCAGAGGAGCCATGGGGAAGATGAAGATTCTTTGGAGGCTAGCTTGCTGTGGGACATAGAAAAACAATTCAAGGTGGTTGTTGGCATTCATGAAGCAGCTGCAAACGGTGAAGTGCTGGTTCTGGGCCCTAGAAGCAAGCAGTGACTGGTGGGATCACATCCTTATGCAGGTATGGGATGATGAGCAGTGGCTGCAGAACTTTCGGATGATGCACAAAGACACATTCCTGGAAGTGTGTGTGGAACTCACCCCAGCCATCCAACAGAGTGACAACAAAATGAGAGCTGCACTGACAATGGAGAAGCAAGTGGCGATTGCTGTGTGGAAGCTTGCAATGCCAGATTGCTATTGATCAGTTGGGAATCGGTTTGGAGTTGGAAAATCCACTGTGGGGGCTGCTGTAATGCAAATGTGCAGCGCCATTAATCACATCTTGCTATGAAGGACTGACTCTGGGCAATGTGCAGAACGTAGTGGATGATTTTGTAGCAATGGGGATCCCAAACTCTGGTGGGGAGACATATGGTACACAAATCCCTATTTTGGCACCAGATGACCTTGCCACAGAGTACATCAACAGAAAGGTCTACTTTTCTAAGGTATTGCAAGCCCCAGTGGATGATCAGGGACATTTTACCAACATCAGTGCAGGATGGTCGAGGAAGGTGCATGACACGTGCAGCTTTAAGAACACAGGCCTGTTCAGAAAGCTGCAAGCTTTTCCAACCAGTGGATTACCATTGGGAATGTTGAAATGCCAACAGAGATCCTGGGAGACCCAGCCTACCCCTCACTATCAGGGCTCATGAAGTTGTACACCAGCCACCTAGACAGTAGCAGGTGGAGAATGAGAGCTGAATGTGCCTTTGGCCATTTGAAAGATGCCTAGCGTTGTCTACTCATGAGATTAGACCACACTGAACAAAGTTTCCCAATGGTTATAGCTGGCTGCTGTGTGCTTTATAATATCTGTGAATCAAAGGGGGAAAGTTTCCACAGGGGATGGGGGAGGAAGAGGGCAGAGGTGGAACAGCTGTCTGCTGATTTTGAGCAGCCATATACCAGGGCTATAAGAAGAGCTCAACAGGAAGCTATATGGCTTTGAAAGACCATTTTAATAGTGGCATCATTTTTTTGTACCCTGGAATGAGCTTGTAATTAGTGCTGTGTGTATAGTAATATAACATTGCAAATGCATCTATTGCTATCATCTGTGAATGATGTCAGCCGCATCCAGCTAATAAACTTAACTAATAAAGATGAATTAAGTTTCCATAAATAGACTTATTCCAAACCCATGAACACAGACATATTTGTAACTGAATGACACTTTATGAACACATGGAAAAAGAACAGTCATTTTCATTTCACAAACATACAGCGACTGCATCTCTCACAGATCAGTGTATGCATGGCTGAGATGGTCTGTACTCTCCCCAAGGGCAGGGTGGTGGGGGTAGTGCAGAGGTCCTGGACGCGACATATGTAATATCGGGGGAAGGGGTGTAGGGAGGTCCCAGAATGCAGTTCTCTAGGGGCTGAAAAGGGAGGTGAGCATGGGTCTGTTGAACCTGAAGGTCAACATGAGTCTCCAGCATGTCTGTTCGCCACTTGAGAAGCATTGGCATCGCCTGCCGCACTTCTCCTCTCCGCTTTATCCCTGTCCAGGAGGGCGGTGCTCCAAGCCCTGTATTCGATATCCTAACACCAGAGGCTTGCAGGATCACTTGGAACATGTCCTCTTGCTCCTGCTAGCTTGTTAAATCAGACCCTGTCTTTATTTACTGGTTTGATTGATTATATTAGGCTTATGTTTTTGTACTGAATAATTTCAGTAGACATTACTTTATATTTGGCTGTAATGCAAGGAATCTACAGATCTGTATGATTAGCTAAAGCAAATCAGGAAACTTCTATTCACTGATGTTGCTGCCCTCATAGCCCATGATGAAGGTCTCCTACAAGAACTCATGGACCACCTTTCGAGTGCTTGTCAGGCATTTGCTTTCACCATCAACATTAAGAAAATGGTTATATTAGGGCAGGGGGTTCCACAAGATCCTTCAATCACCTTAGATGAAAACCAGCTGTAAGTAGTCCAACAGTTCAGCTATTTAGGTTCTACAATGACCACCAACCTCTCACTGGATGAAGAACTAAATGTTCACATTGGAAAGGCTGCCACCACCTTTAGCAGACTAACTAAAAGAGCATGGAACAACTCAAAGCTTACCATAAACACCAAAATGCTAGTGTACCAAGCTTGCGTCCTCAGCACTCTCACATATGGTGGGAAACATGGACAATTTATGCTCCTCAAGAGAGAAGGTTAAACAGTTTCCATCTGCGCTGTTTATGCTGCATACTCCACACCAAATGGCAAGATAAAGTCACCAATGCAGAGGTTCTTTATACCAAGTGTGACAGCCCTGCTCAAGCAAAGACAACTGCGCTGGCTGGGCCATCTAAGTAGGTTGGAAGACAAGCATACCCAAGTACTTGTGATATGGAGAGCTATCAGAGCTATAAAGACACATGCAGGTAAGATATGAAGGAATTTGGAATTGATCCTGACCTTTGGGAAATCTTGGCAAGTGATTGTAACAAGTATCACCATTGTCTCCATCAGGGTATCAAAGTCCAGGACAGGAGCGGTCTCCTACAGTTTGAAGGGAAAAGAGCCCATAGGAAGCAAGGAGCTCCCAACCGAGATACAAACATTTGCAACAACTGCCAAAGATAATGAAAATCTCAGATGGGACTATTCAGTCACATGAGGCATTGCAAACCATCTACATCATAGGCTGCAATTCCCACCATCTCTCGTAGAGAAAAGGATGCCAACAAAAAACAAGGCCTTGGTCTTAACATGAGTGTTTGTAATCTTTGGCATAGATAAATGGCCTACTAGATACCCTTTAGATTTTACGGAACTGAATGTGTTCACCAAAATTTTGGGACCTGCTGGTAACCACAAAGAACACTGCAAGAACATGGAAGTAATGGTTCAGGCCAAAGGTAACTGGTTTTGAGAATGAGATAGATGGGATTAATATTTATGAATATGCTAGCCTATAGAGTAAGTGTTCTGTAAGTTTATGTGGGTGAGGAAATTTAGATTTGGGCCTGGAAGGTTGTGCACTGACATGAATATTCAGGATAGTGACAAGACCCTATAAGAGGGCAAACTACCATGTGGAGTGAATCTTTAGTTCTTTTAAGTTCCCTTTTGTTCCCCCCCCCCTTCTTTAACTTTTAGCTTAGCTTTTCATCATAAATTAGCTACTCAACATTTGACCCTTTTCTCCAACCATCAATCTCGGATATTGAGGAACCTGGACCATTGGACTCATTTGGCATGCCAGTGATGAAGATGGTCCTTTGTCTCGTATCATCAGGTCCCCAAGAAAGGGTCTGAGTATGCTTCTAAGTAGACTTTGTAAGGAATGATACAACAGGTACCCCCAGAACTGTATTATTTGTTTGATTCTATGATTTGGAGCTTTGATCACTTTTTCCTTTATTTTAATAAAAATCTCTAAAGCTTGGCTTTGTTCTCAGCAAGATTGTTCTTGCCACATACCCTGAGGGTCCTTACAAAAATATTGACTTCTCTACATTTAATTCTGTGTAGCTGGATTTCCAGGACAAGAACTTGATTATCTTCTAGTCAGATCATTGGCAAGCCTAGAATAGATAACCCTCTAAAAATCAGGTTTTCTCCTCATGTGGCTGAGCTGCTCTGCTGGTGTGGATGGAGACACCCTCAAGCCCACATTTCCAGCTGCAAAAGCTACACAGAGGTACTATTGTGAGTATATTCACAAGGTAAATGGAAATTTAGTAACCTGAACTCACTCCCCTTGATCCACACAAGTTGCAATACTGCATTCTTACTTCTCCTTGGGATTCCTAGGGCACAGTGGCGGTCTCAGCCATGGTGAGTATGGCCCAGGGGGCAGTTAGGACAATATGTGGGGGGGAGTGGGAGAAAATCTCCCACGGGCATGAGTATATCCAGATAGGGCAATTGAACTGAATACTTGCAGTGCTTTCCACAGGCAGTGGTGATTTTAGCGGCTATCTCATTCCTGAGGGTAATAGAAGCTGAAAGAACAACTCCTGCAGGTGTCCAGCTGCAGATCAGATCCATATACTGCTAGCTTGAGTGCTGTAATGGTGCCTGATGAAGTAACTGCAGAGTAGTGTTGGAAAGTGTTCTGTCCTGGAGGAAGATATAAGGCAGCCCTCCTCAGAAACCTTCAGCAGAGGATTGCAGACTATCTTCAGGAAAGTTTCCTCAAGATCTCTATGGAGGATTCACATGACAAAAGCAGGTCGTGGTTTGCTGCATCACTGGATCCCCCATAGGGTGACCAGATATCCCGATAAAATCAGGACCGTCCCGATTTTTAGGTGTTTGTCCCGCATCTTTGGTCAGGATGCAATTTGTCCTGATATTTCGCTCCGCCGGCGGCACTCGCCTTTTTTTTTTTTGCTCCGCCGGCGGACCCCTCTCCCCCCATGTGTCCTGATATTTTCTTCCTCTCATCTGGTCATCCTAATCCCCCAGTCGCCGGTCCCACATACTCCTCCTCGTCATGACACCTTCTCCTTACTGTTCCCTCTGGGGGCCAGTGATTCCAGTTCCCCTGAAGTATCCGTGTGGTTGGGGTGGGCTCTCCACCGAGGATGGCACACAGCTCTTTGTAAAAGTGGCATGTCTGCTGCTCTACACTGGACTGTTAGCCTCCCTTGCCATCTGGTACACCTGCCAAAGCTCCTTGACTTCCACATGTCACTGCTGTGGGTCTCTCCTTTAGCCCTTTTCACCCACGCCCTGAGCAATTTGCTCGGAGATATCAACACTTCTGTGGCTGGACTGGAGCTGTGCCTGCACAGCCTCTTCTCCCCACAGACCCAGTAGATTCAATACCTCCTGTGTACTCCAGGCAGGAGTCTGTCTGCAGCGTGAAGCCAGCATGGTCAGCTGGGCAGTTGCTTGGTGAGCTCTCCATGCCGAGCAAACAGGAAATGGAATTTCAAAAATCTGCGGGCTTCAAAATGGGAGGCGCATGTACCTGGCCGCTGTGCAGCAGAGTTCAAAATGGTGACCAGAGTGGTCAGGTGGGGCATTGTGGGACACCTACTAGAGACCACTAAAGTCAATGTAAGTAATGCAGTGTCTATACTGACACTGCATCACTCTAACTACATTAACCTAAATGTTATGCCTCTTGCAGAGAAGGAATTAAGTTGGTGAAGCTGGTGAGTTACAGTGGTGGGAGCGACCTTTTAGCACAGAAACTTACACAGTTAGCTTGATGTAAGCTGCTGTGCCTCCACCTAACTTTGTAGTGTACTCCAGGCTTTAGTTATACTGGTGGAAGTTGGGATAACAGAGCTGAAGGTGTCCCACTCCTTTGCATTAGTATCTCTCCACCCAGTTTCCAAAATAAGCTCTTTTTAGATTTGTGGTTAAATTTCAGATAGATTTTCAAAGATGGTTATAATAAATACATAGATAGGTAATGTCAAATTGGATGTTTTTGTAGAAATATATCTTGCAAGACATTGACTAGTAGCAAAAATAGAATAACTGATTTCTTAAAAAAACAAAACAAAAACAAAAAAACGTATTTGACTACACCAATCTTTATTTCTCATCTGTATCAGAGAATCTTTCTCCACCCATTCCTAGAGCTTGATTCAGCTCTCATCTCCAGAGCTTCAGAATTTGGCATAACTTGTGCATTACAGGGGCAGAGATAAATTCATCTACCATACAGCTAATGTGGAGGTATTTTGCCATTTTTCAGCAATGTTGGTTTCCAAATCTACAGCTTAATATGCTATATTGTTCCTCCTTTGCCTGCATCTTACCAGATGTAAAAAGGAGGCAAAAATGAATATAAATTTACTTATGTTTTCCATATACTGCCATTTGAAACAGATCTTAAGAAAATCCACTGAGCATAGTTGATTCCAGAGTATGGTAAGAAAATTTATACTTTAAAAATAATTTAAAATTAAAATGGAATGAGCTAAGTTAAATTAAATGGAAAAACAAAGATTTTGTTTTTACTAGCTTTTCAACTAGTGAGACGTTTGTTACCAAGTATTATTCTGTAAATCTCCTTTGGCTGAGGGCATACCGTAAAGATAATAATTGTTACTATAATTATTCACCAGGAGATGGAACTAGGTAAGGTCAAGGAATGAATCTATATCATGTCACGTATATTTATTTTTGAAGTCTTTCAGTATCTTTTGACATTCCTTTAGACTTTACAGGAAGGAATTTGTTTTAATATTTTATATGCTAGTTAGGTGCTTTACTACACCCATTACTATGGTATCTAATGGACTCAAATCACACACAAAAAATGCTCTAATAGTATCTGTTCCTCTCTTTTCCTCCCCACAGGTAGTAATAATTTGTTTTGAATCTTTTAAATAATAAATGGATTGTACAGAAGCAAAAGTCAAGCGCATTCGTTTTGCACTTTACCCTGGAAGCAGCCTAGCCTAGACTCAGCTTTAGCTCAGCATCCAGGTGCTTATTTTAGCCAGGCACTGAGAACGCTGGGAGATGGTGCTGTTTATGTTTGATGAAAAAGAGCTATAGAGCCGCATGTTGATGGCATGCTGCTGGCCTTCTTTCCTAGGTTCCACAATCTCCCCCTAGTAGCTTCATAAAGATATTGAATTAGATGATGGGGAAAGGTAGAGCCTTGAGGAATTCCACAGCTGAGGGGTTTGGATGAGGAGGTGCACTTGCTTATTATGCCTCGTTCCAAGTTTGGGAAGACAGCCCAAGAGAAAGGAGTGGATCAAATGCAGCACATTTCCAGTCACCTTGGACATTTCTCAAACATGAGGAAAGTGATATTTGATGATGAGTAGTTTCAAATGCTTCAGAGACCATGCTGGACATGTGTGTGCGCGCATCCGCCCCATGTCCATGGAGAAGAGGAAGTCATCCATCAGCATAACCAGTTCTGTCTCAGTTCCACATTCTGGCATGGAAATCTGATTGGGAGAGACCCAAGCTACCAGCAGCTGAAATTAGAGTTAGCTCTCTAGTAGGTTCTTTATCATTTTACTCTGGAAGAGAGGCAGTTTGTGATGTCTGCTACAATGAGAAAAGATTACCTAAGTACCACTCAAGCTACTGCATGGTTTGGGAGTGGGATGTAGATTTCCTTCTCAGCAATGACTGTTGGTGGTAGAGGTCATTCAAATTCTCTGTCTTTAAGCAGCTAAGAAGATTAGGTATCAGAGTTGTCTGTGGTGAACCAAATTGCCATTATCATTTCCAGAACCAAAAAGGGTGCTGGGCTGGTATTTATGATAGTCGTCTTTGGATTGCTTCAGTAAACAGGGAACTAATTAAGCAGAGCAAGGTAAAACATTTGCACCAAACCCTGAACCAATTGAACTTATGATTTTGAGCTTCATTCTATTCTTGAACCTCAGTTTGTCAGTACAAGTTCATCATGGTCTGACATGGTTCACACAGCCCTCTCTCAGCACAGTCTTCCTCCAACCAGCAGCCATCCTTCCTCCTCAAGTCTCAAGGACCCATCCCCTGTTTGTTTATTTCTATTGTTCTTGGGAAAGGCCTTGTGGCCTCCAGTGGGTTCTTTCAGTTTGAGCCGCTGGCCCCCATACACGTCTTGTGGTGATGTAATCAGCACATGAGTGCAATCAGATGTGCCACCAATAGCATAGATTTGAAACCCCAGGTAACAGCCTGTGCAAAATTCCAATTTCCATAAAAGTTGGATTTATGCTATATTTTGCTCTCCAACAGTCCTGGTTCCACTGAGATAGGACCCTAGGATTCTCTCTTGCATCCTTTTTTTCCACTCTACAAATTTAATCTCAAATTTTGATTAAAGCACATTTAATTTGCACATTCTTCATTATATTATGTATGAAATAGATGGGCTAGTTAACTTTGGTAAATAGGTGATTGTTACATTTCCCAATTTTCCACGTTAATCTTTCCTTGTTAGACTTAGTAGTGCTAGTTATACTTTAAAAACTAGGAGCCAATATTAATTGAGCCAATCACATACAGCTTCTAAAGCTAACGACTAAATCTTCCTTCACTTAAATTGCTTTCTTTAATTGGAATCAGATTGAAGGAGTCAAATGACCTATTTTCTCATCTTCAAATTCAATATGCTTTCTTATTTGAAAACAATATTTCTGGTAGAATATTTATACCTTTACAATATACTGTACACTAGAAGGTCCTCCTGGGATGAGTTTTGTAATTTGTGGTAATGTACTTCTCATCCCTGATCCTCAAAGGTGCTTCTGTATTGAGAGGTTTCATATCCTAGAGGATTCCCTCCCCCCCATACATAACATTCTGTAAATGTTAAACAGAAACCATATCTGTAACAGAATGAATATGCAAATTATGTAGCATTCCAAGAATACGGTTATACAAAAAGAGCCAAGTACCTACGCCCCAGTCATGTGACAGCTGCATTCTACTGGTATTTTAACTTTGTTAATCAGCACATTTCTTAGGACACAATATTGTTGTTAGTTAAGCAACATTGTTAACAACATATTGGCTGATGCTTTTGCCTAAAGCAATGATGTTGATGTCAGTTTGTCAAGCACAGGGCAATGCATCTGGGCTTGTTGTCTTGGTGGTGATTGCGAATACCTCCCAACACCCTAACTTGCATAGTCTATGTTTGGTTTAGGAACAAAGTGCATTCAGGGCCAGGAAAAGACTGTATGGTATATAAAGGCCTTCCCCTTATTAAATACAGACCCATAGTTTCAGCATCTTAAAAAGCAATTGCAATAAGCAACCTGCTTTGTCTGACTGCTACTCACATAACTATCATAGCACGGGGTTCTCAAACTTGATTCCACCACGACTCCCTTCTGACAACAAAAATTACTACGCGACCACAGGAATGGGAACCGAAGCCTGAGCTAAAGCCCGATCCCTGCCGCCCTGGGTGGGGTAGCCAAAGCCCAAGCCCAAGGGCTTCAGCCCCAGCAGGGAGCCTGTAACCCAAGCCTGGCCACCCAGGGCTGAAGCCCTCGGGCTTTGGCCCCAGGTGGTGGGGCTCGGGCTTCAGCTTCAGGCGGTGGGGCTCGGGCCCCAGCAAGTCTAAGCCAGCCACTTTGGGGTCCCGACTCACAGTTTGAGAACCGCTGTATAGCATAATACCCACAAGTGCTGGCTTAATAACAAAGAAAATGGCAGAACTCTTAGGTGAACTGAATTGTCTTGATTTAAGTTTTATGCAGTATTTATATTTATGAATATGTAACACAGTAGCAATCAGATACAGAAACACCCATTAATACGAATCAATTTGCTGAACAGTTTTACTAAAATGAAGTAGTCTCAGCCAATCAGATTGAAGGAATTGTGCATTTACAGATTCACCACAATACAGCAATTTTCAGTAAGTGTATAGTATACACATCCCTACACTCTTGTTTGCTATTGTACTCACCAGAACACCCATCCATAAGGTATTGCCACTAACATGCCTTTTGCGTCACATTTTTGTTTTATCAACCTGTCCATATAAACTGTTCCAAACATTTTTAACTGGAAGAAAAACAAATACTGGACCCGATATTTCACTGGATTGCTATAGATCAACCCCTGCTGCCCATGGCCCCAGGAGAGCATTTCCGCAGCTACAGCAAAGCAATCAGGCCAAAGCCCCCATGTCAGGACCCTATTTCCTTGTGCCAGGAAAGAGGGGGCTGCACAGAGCCAGTTGGTTCTCTACCACCTGGTTATTACCCCACTCCAGGATAATCCTCCGGTAGGCACTTAAACTGGCTGTGTGGCCCCTCTGTGCCACCACAAAGGCGCAGGAGGATATAGTGCAAGGTAGTGGACAATGGATGCCTAATTTTCCATCCACTTCAATCCTTTCCCAAGTTTTTAGAGCCAAATCCACAAAGTTTTGAAATCATGTCTCTCACTTGATAGAAGTGAAGACAAAAGAAGCTTCTTCAGGCATGTTGCAATCCAAAGTCCTGTTGGTTCTATTTTTAGCAGTAACTTTTGCTGTAACTAAGGCTCAAGAAGAAGTCTTGGATAAGTATCTCTCTCGATGATTTTGTTTAATTGCTGAGCTAGCTGACTTTCTTCACCAGCCTGTACCTAATTCCAGATTCAGTGCAGTAAGGTACAACAGATTCAATGCCCAGTTGTTGGCATTTGTGCTTATTTGGAAGCACTTGCTCCTTTTAACCAATACAGCTGCTCTTTCAGATGGAGTCCAAATGACAGCCATGCCATTCTAAATACCCCATTAACCCTGCAGCCCCTTGATTAATTTCTCATAGCATCAGTCTCTCAATTAATGAGGGGGGAAAAATTTGAATTAGGGTTTCCCCCCCCCCCCTTCAGATAATTGCTGATAAGTAATCATTAGGTAGCTCTGTTTTCCCAGCTAGATGAAGATCCAAAACATTTATGAACCATAAATCCAAAACATTTATGAAAACAGACTTAAGTCAGCAGCATCCAGCTTCCAAGGAAGACAAGATGCTCAGGTATCATTTTCTGGCTTGCTTTTCTAGTTATGACAGGAGAAGTTGAGGAACTCCCCCCGCCCCCCCCCCCCCCCCCAGAACAGCCCACAGAACAGTGGTTATTGCACTCAGAGATAGAAGATCCTAGTTCAAATCCCTTCTCCCCTGGGGGGGGGGGGCGGAGAAGAGAGACTTGAACCGGGGGTCTCCCATAACCAGGTGAGTACCCTGACTGCTGGGCTAAAAATTATGAGGGATGAATGAATGACTTTACCCTCCCTCCCACCTCCATCTGTTGTGTGTGAACCTGGCTGTGGGGCCTGACTCAGTGGGTGCCCTCTGAGCACCTACCAGATCAGGCAATGCATGCAAGTTAGGTGGTCAAACATACATCTTCCCCTGGTTTGTAAACTGCTTGGGGCCTTAAGTGGGAGAAAGAGCGGTACCTGGGTGCCTAGAGGGAAGAAGCAACGCACAGGCTCAGAGCCAGTAACACAGGTGCCTAGCAGATCTGTTCTGCAAAAAACATCTTGGCACCAAGTGAATTTAGGCACCTAGAGGGTCTTCAGCAGGAGTTTTGTCCTTAAAATAGGGACAAAGGGCTTGTTTACACTTAAAGCACTGCAGCTGCGCTGCTGTAGCGCTTAGTGAAGACACCCCTTACACTGACGGGAGAGCTTCTCCTGTCAGCGTAGTTAATCCACTTCCCCAAGAGTCCGTAGCTATGCCAATGGGAAAAGCTCTCCTGTGGACGTAGCACTGTCCACACCGGGAGTTAGGGTGGTATAACTGCATCACTCAGGGGCGTCAAAAATTCAGTTACCTAAACATAAGTTTGTAGTGCAGATCAGGTTTAGGTGTCTAACACCTTTTGTGCATCCAGGCTTAAGAACAAAACTTAAATAATACCTTTTCTTCTCTTATCATGCAAAAGTAATGAAAAAGTAGGGAGCAGCAGAAAATAAACGTTTTCCCTGAACTTCATCACGATTTCCTCTCCCTGAACTCCTTAGGAATTATGTTCTTAATGAGGTGGAACGAATGCCATTTTAGTCAAAGCATAATTTTTCCATCTTCAGAAACTGATCTATTGTGTCCCTCCTTACAAATAAAAATCATCAAATTTTCCATGCTCTCTATTACACCAGTGTAAATCCAAAGTAACTCAATTGACTTTAATGGAGTTATCCTAATGTAACAGATAGGAATCTGGCAATACAGATTAGATTTCACTTCTTTTGAAAAATGTTTCAGTTAAATAGATGCTTTTCCCCCAGCAGCTGGCAAATTATGCTCTGATTTAAATAATATTCTTCTGCTTCTCACAGAAAATATTTACTAAGAGAGGGAATAATGGTAAAAACAATCCAGCAATTTTCACCATTTTAATTAAAAGATAATTTTTTTTTTTTATCACA
Source organism: Chrysemys picta bellii (assembly GCF_011386835.1). Taxonomy (NCBI): domain Eukaryota; kingdom Metazoa; phylum Chordata; order Testudines; family Emydidae; genus Chrysemys; species Chrysemys picta. The sequence continues at coordinate 70,530,502 of NC_088792.1, read as the reverse complement.
AAGTCATGGTGAAAGGCTAAATAAGAGCGTAAACATTTTAGGTTGCTGTTGATTTTAGTGCCAACTAATGTAGTCTGTTTCCAAGCCCCTATGTCCCCTTCTCATATAGATTCTTCTTGAGCAGATGTTGCACTATTTATTCTCTTGCTGAATTTGGGTTTTTTTAGTTCCTTCCCTCTGCGAAGAAGTGCAAAAAGAATGGCACAGAACAACTTTCAACCTGTCAGTCTGGAAAATATTTGACAATCTCAAAAATGTGTTTCTATTCCTTCACAGTTTCTCTCTTGTCATCTACCCCATCTGTGTCTGTGGGGAGTGCATGATTATTCTGTGGGGAAATTGCTTGTTAAATTAATAAGCTTTGAAAGTTTAGAAGTAATAAAACCACAGCAGCAGTAGCTCCAAAGCAAAAGATTGAGAGATTTGCCAACAGACTTTTCAATGAGGAGATATTTCACACAGTTGTTCGGAATTTTAATTCCAACCTCCTGAACTGTTTAGGAATAAGATGTAAATTTTCCAATTACCACAAGATATATGAGACCATTATTAAAAAGGTAATTTTGCATCTTTTCTTCCAATCTGTATGTTATTGAGCTAACCCTACTTCCTTGCTTGCCATCTCTGTGATGAAGCAAAGAGGTTAAATACACTAGGAAAAGCAGGCAATTTTTTTTCTTTTTATAACCAAAGTCTGTTGGGAATTATAGGTTCTCTCTTCCTGCTCTGGAAGAATTTCAAGTTGAAATACCTGTACCTGTTCAGATCTCACAATATCAATCATCTGCTGAATAATTATTCTTTTGGTTCAGTTTGTTAAAACAACAGATCCCCACCACACATCATCAACCAAATCAATAAGATGCCTTAACAATAGACTTGAAATGGTCATTGCTGAAACTGTCATCTCTTCTTCCCCTCTCTTATTAGTGTCAAACCTAGTCTGCTTCATGTTATATAAATCCTGCCACGTGTATGCAGCAGAATAAAGAAAGACTTCAGAGAGCACTCGGCATTTTCATCCATCAGTAACAGTACAGGGCAAGGCAATGGTGGAGTTGTCACAGAAAGTAAGATTCAAATGAATGGAGATCTTTTTTGCCCACTATCCACATAATGCAGCAGTTCTTCCCCTGCACCTGTTTCATCTGTTCAGTGTAAGGTGCCTGTAACTCAGATAGAATTCATAGATTCAAAGTCCAGAAGGGACCACTGATCATCTAGTCTGACCTCCTGTATAGCTAGGCCACAGAACTTTCCAAGGTAACTCCTGTTTGAACTAGAATGTATATCTATTAGAGAAACATCCAATCTTCATTTAAAAATTGTCAGTGATGGAGATTCCACCACAACCCTTAAATTGTTCCAACAATTAATTGCTCCTCGTTGTTAAAAATGTATGCCTTATTTCCAGTTTCTATTTGCCTAGTATCAGGGGGTAGCCGTGTTAGTCTGTATCTACAAAAACAACAAGGAGTCTGGTGGCACCTTAAAGACTAACAGATCTTTAGGCATCTGTAACTTTCACTCTATGCATCCGAAGAAGTGAGGTTTTTACTCACTATTTGCCTAGCTTTAACTTCCAGCCATTAGATAATGACATGTACACTATAATTGAGAGACAATAGAGTCAGGGTAGGCTGAAGGGGAATGTACAATTCTTCTTGAGCAGATGAAGAATATTGTTAACCATGTGTGTTTAATTTTGGAGAGAGTCCTATCTTTTTGCAATGTGATTTAATGCAGTTCCAAATTGCATCTTAATCTGTTTAGACCATGGACCAGATTCATTGAGGTAATCCCTTTTAGCACTAGGTCACCTTCACCCAGAATAAAGGACAGTTGTGTTATTCTGCTGCCCTACTTTAGGTTTTCTACCAGGTGTGTGTGTGGTGGGGGAGGGGATCGTCAATTTCTGTGGTATCCACAGGAACCCCAACAGAGGAGGTAATGCAGGAAATAACGTACACATCTTAGCTCAGTCTCTTCTTAGGCAGTGCTAACTTCCTGTGCACTCAGCACAGGGAAAGTCGCAGCTGCGCCCCTGGCAGATTTGCATCACTAGAGACCTATGTCTGGGTATACACCAGTGAATTTGGCATAAACCCTGGGATGAATTTGTTCTGATGTCTGTGATTTGACATCCTCCACTAGATGAGAATCACTGGACCCGGCTTATTAAAGAAGCAGAATTGTGGGCACGTTGCTCACTATTTTGGGGACACGTCCCACATACTGTACATCCTACCTACAGAAGCCCACTGTATTGATGGATAGTCCTGCTTCATTATTCTGAGATTTTAACATGATGCTGCCTCATCAAAAATAAATAAATTAATTAAATAAATAAATAAATAAATAAATAAAGATGCAACCTTGTTCTTTTCCACCAAAAAAAAAAAACAAACAAAAAAAAAAAAACCACACCAACCTAGTAGGGGTTGTTAGTCCTACTGATCTTGCATCAGCTTTCAGCATAAAAGCACGTTTCAGTGGGTCTCAGCCTGTTGACAAAGGGCTCAGATCAGAAGTTCCCAACTTCTTGTTGTTAAAGCCCCTCTTGGGATGGACTGATGGATGTATGCTTTCCCAGCCCCGACTCCCACCATATTCAGGTCCCCTCAGACCTAACATAGTTGCTGCCATCTCTACTTTATTCTCTCTATTTTTCCCTCTTATTTTTTTTAAATGTTTGTTTCTGGACTCTTTCCTTCTCCCACCTTGACATTCCTTTCCCCCCCATGCTTCCTTTTTCAACCTTTTCCTTTCTTAGGCTGGGTCTACACTACCCGCCTGAATTGGCAGGTAGAAATCGACCTCTCGGGGATCGATTTATCGCGTCCCGTTGGGACGCGACAATCGATCCCCGAATCGACGCTCTTACTCCACCAGCAGAGGTGGGAGTAAGCGCTGTCGACGGGAAGCCGCAGAGATCGATTTTGCCACCGTCCTCACAGCGGGGTAAGTCTGCTGCGATACGTCGAATTCAGCTACGCTATTCACGTAGCTGAATTTGCGTATCTTAAATCGACTCCCCCCTGTAGTGTAGATGTAGCCTTACTCTTTTACAAGTGTTCTTGTAACTCTGCTCCTCTGTGCTCCACTCTACTCTCTGATAAATCTGACCCCACTCCTCTTTACTGGCTCCTTTGAGCGAAGGGCATCTATTGCTGCCACCTGAAACAGAGCTGGAGGCCCTGACAAAGGAGAGAAGCTTGGACTGGTGGGCTTCCACTACACGTTAGCTGCTACTGCAGCCAGTTATACCATGTGATACAACAGGAGCACAGGAGGATATACGAGTAGCTTTCTACCAACCGGTGCTTTATTTCCCAATGAAATAGGTGGTTTGCTTTGCACGTGTGCAGGGTGGATCTAGAGCCCTACAGTTTTTCCTGCTCAGATTGATCCTCTCCTCTACCCCTCTTAACTAGTCTGGGACTCCTGAAGAGGTCCACACACCCTGGCCCAGGATGGAAAACATGGACCTAAATTAATTGTCTACTTCAAGCTACCTCAGATGAAACAGACTGCATACTAAGTTCTAAGATGAACAACAAAAGCAGAATCCCTTGCTAAAGTTAGTTTAAGTTTACAAAATGAACTGATTGGATTCCTTTAAGCACATGGACAAAATTGAAATGGGCTAATTAATTAACCAAAATCCAAACTGACAAACAAAATTCTTACCACTTAAAAAATAAAATCTCAATCGCTTCCATGCCAAACCCACAAATAAAAGGTTTTACAAATAACAAGGCACTACATCATGCCCTGGATTTTAATGAATTCAGCAGAGATAAAAATATGACTGGTGAGTCTGAAGTGGCAGCCTATTTTTGAATGATCGTTTTGTTCATTATGTGAGTAAGTAGGTGAGGAATAGAACAGAAATACTTTGTGGCTCTAACCTTGAAATCTATGAACTGTGCAGCTAGCCTTGTGAATCAAAGGAGAAGGATTTACTTAGTTTTTATACAATATATACCTTAACTTCAGAATATTGAAAATGAAAAGTTCTTAATTCCACCACCATGTCCAGGAATTACAACAAAATTCACACCTTTAAATCATCCAAACAAACTCTGGGGGCATTTCTGTCCAACAAGCTAAGCTGTGAGTAACGATCAAATATAGCAACGTAAACAGCATGGGATAAGGCAGAACACACCTCCAAAACATCCAGCCCTGGATCCACAAAGGGACTTCGGCATTGCAACACTTTGCATTGCAGTGTCTAACTTTTAGTTATCTAGAATGTACAGGAACAACAATGGGATCGACAAGGCCTGAGTCAGGTGTCTAGGCTCCCTATGCAATGAATGGGGAGAGAGAAGTGCTTAAGAATTGGATCCACAAAAGCCAGCATGGTAGACAGGGAGCTATCTGCAATGGGAGATGCCAATGAAAGTGGTGCAAACTAAGACCCAGCCCGCTTACAGACTTAAGAGCCGAAATCCAGGCTGCAGGGAGGCGCTATGTCTGCTAGCTATCCTCTCCGGGCATCAGACAGCTTAGGCACCACGCTAAATCCATCCGTAACCCTTCTGGCCAGGTGGTGTCTGCAGCCACAAGGGTTGGGTTCATGATCTAGGGGTTCCTCTTAATACAAAAGAGACGCAGCTCAAGGCCCCACTGAATAACCTGGGAAGATTAAACACAATCCCTGAGCGCCTCCGAGAGGCAATATTTCCCCACTCACAAGCAATGAGTCTGTGTATAACAAAAGGAACGTTATTAAAAAGGAAAGGGAACACAGCATTAGTTTGAGAAAACACCACAACCAGGATTCAAAAGCATGTAACCATTAAGCAAACACCCACACCACCGTATGTTGGTCAGTGTCCCTGGCTTCAATCTCCCATCTTGTGGTACGGAAGTCCAATGAATGAATGTCCTTTTAACATGCCACTACCCTCTCTCTGCATTGCACCCCAGCCCACTCACAGTTTTGACTTTTTTGGAATTTGTTTTCCTCATCACAAAATTTAGCAAAACCAACATGCACCTGTATATCATTAAGTGTTACTGAATCTGCATTTATCATCTAAAAAAATTTCATCCAAAAACTTTTGTCCAGCTCTAGTTATGACCTTGTATACTGTGATGATCTCCAAACAACATATTTCTCATGATCACTTCCATAGGGCAGCACCACCACTTTTATTTTATGCTGTTCACTGATTTAAGCAAGCATGAATATGTTATGCCTGCTCTGTATTCTTTATATTTTCACCTACAAAATGGTGAACTGAGTAAGTTGGTTCTGTGAGGTTTCAAAGCCCCAAGTAAGCCCTGGTGGTGCCTAGGGCACTAGCATTTGGGGGGGGGGGGGGAACGACAGCATTTCGGGTCCTTCGGTGGCGACCGCGGCGGTCGGATCTTCGGCCGCCCTGGTCGTTGTCGGCATTTAGGCGGAGGGAGCTGGGGCAGGGCGGGCGCGGGGAGGGCCGCCTGCAGCAAGTAAGGGGGGGGGGGGCACAAGGTGGAAGTTTCGCGAGGGCGCAAAACATCCTTGCACCCGCCCTTGGTAAAGATCACCTCAGTAAGTGTTATCACAAAGAAGATACCTTTTAGGGATCCTAACATGGTGAGTTAGGTTGGCAGGTGATCTCACTTTTGCTTTGTTGTGATCTCAAGTCATTGTCCCAGGCTGTGTCTCTTCCTGCTTTTCAGACTTGTCACGAGACAATTTTGTTGTTGGTGGGTTTTTTACCTTTATATTTATTAACTTGCCTTTTCTGCATTTTTGTACTGAATCCTTTGAATGGAAATTTTAACACGGTGGTTCTTACGTTACTATATTAGGTTGCATTAAGGGCTCTGAAAGAGGCACTTCGTACATAAAATCATCTAAAATTAGGATTTCAATCAATAAATGGAGCAAAGGACAGTTTAGGCTTAATGTTTTTGGTAATATCTACCCTGTAACTTTTATCATGGCTATTATTTATAAATATTTAAGGCCATCTGTATTCTGCACAAGTCTGAGCCCCTCCAAGCTTTGTGAATAAAATGAGATAATTATAGTAGATTCTTAAATTAATTAGCTAATGCTTGTACAGTGCATTGAAAATATTAGCATCTATATAATGCTTTCTTTTAAGAATTGTTAATTAAAAAAAAAATCTTTGTTAGGTCTGGAGTTAATTTCCTGACATGTTACTGTAGTGCTCAAGAGCTTGTTTGCATTGCAGAGAATGAGATTTTGCTTTAAAAAAAAAAAGTTGACATAGCTGTATTGCTTACATTTTCTAGGTCATTTCTTCCACAGCCATAGGTCAACGTCTCTATAGATGTAATAGACAATGGCTTTAAAAAAGTAAATGGCAATACAGTAGAACCTCTGTTACAAACACCAGAGTTACGAACTGGCTGGTCAACCACACACCTCATTTGGAACCAGATGTAGGTGATCAGGCAGCAGATAAGACCCCACATACATCCAAAAATGGTAAATAGTGTACAGTACTGTGTTAAACGTGAACTACTAAAAATATAAAGGGAAAGTTTAAAAGAGACTTGACAAGGAAACTGTTTCTGTGCTTGTTTCATTTAAATTAAGATGGTTAAAAACAGCGTTTTTCTTCTGCATAGTAAAGTTTCAAAGCTGTATTAAGTCAATGTTCGGTTGTAAACTTTGAAAGAACCACCATAACATTTTGTTCAGACTAATCAATATTTCAGAGTTACAAGCAACCTCCATTCCGGAGGTGTTCATAACTCCAAGGTTCTAAGAGTTAGTCAGAGACCAATCCATCTTCCCTGGCTTAGGAAAAACTAAGTGGGTCTCCAAGTTGTGTGTGTACATCATATAAAGGAGTATGATCAGAACCTGTATGTCAAGTCAGGAAATGAAATTCTTTCTAAATAACATGGAGATGGAGTCTTTTGAAGAATTAAATTTTCCTCTACATTACATGAAAACTTTGACTCAGATATCTAGGACATTGTTTCCAATTTTCTTGAGGTTGACACGCTACTACATCTTTCTTATTCCAACTCTAGACGGGGTCATATTTTAGAGTCCTTATTCACCCTGGTGGGCATTTACATAAACAGTCCACACATGAGGAAACACTCATCCATATGAGCAAAGGGTGCATAATCTACGCCACTGATTTCTAATGCTACACCCCAAAAATAATAAGGACCCTGATTAACATGTGGAATATTGCATGCATTGTTGGACCTCTTACTACAGGTAATATACTACCCTGTATAGGGCAACAAAGATAAATATCAAAGGTTTTTTTAAAAAAATTAGAAACAGTGTTCTAACTAGGGAAAATAAGTTTTGTGGTTTGATATCAGCTTTCAACTGGCAACAGGGAGAAGTGAATGCATAGAATGATCATTTATATCCTGCTCTTCCTATCCTCCCCACACTATAGTACTGAGAAAGAAAAATTTCATGGAGGAGAGGATGACCTAATTAAATGCAGGTTTTCAGAGTTCTGCAAGGCATTCATAAAGTCAACAGAGATCAAATATTTTACAGCAGTGAATGTTTAAAACAAAATGACTGACTCACTGGCCAGTGCATCAAATAAAACTCCAACTGCAGCGGAAATTCAACCCCTTTCTTCAGGGATGGATTTATTTCTCAAAACGAAAACAGTCCAACAGACCAAACAGATAAGCTAGGTATTGCTGCTTAGCCCCTCCTCCTCAAAGTTTGTGCCCCTACCCACAGAGGAGGTATCTCCAGACAGTTCTTCCACCTATGTGGAGAGCTCCCTTCAAACACTTTTCCTCTGTCCTAAGGTCTTCTACTCTCTGCAGGTCTCTTTTCCTAGCTGAACTACTTACAGGCCTTTTATCTGAACGCCTGATGACTTGCAGGCTATGAACTCAGATCCATCACCTGGGAGACAGCTAATCAGACACAAATGAGTGCTAAAACCACCTTCCTTAAAAGCACCACGCCGCCCTGTGGTAGGCCATTAAAAACAAAGAAAAATCTGGACATTTAGATAAAATTTGTACTCAGACAACTATTTTATGCAAAGGGTAAAATATGAAATAAAACACATGGACTAGCTGGTTTGCTGGGTGGTTGTTTGCTGTATCATTTTGCTTATCAGCCCACAGTGGAGACCATCAATGCATGCCATTCTTTACTCATGGTTACAAATGATTTTATGTTTTACATACCAATTAAGTGCTTTTGTTGGACATTCACAACTGCTATTTTCTGAACTTTATAGCTATGATGAGATACATTATGTTTTTTCCCTTTTAAATAAACTCCTATATATGCTTTTCAAGACAAGGCCCACATACTGTATGTGTTTGTATAGAACCTAGTACAATGAGACCTCAGTCTTGACTGAAGCTTTTAGTTGCTACTACCATAATAGCAGCCCCAGTTAAGGAGGGTACTTAAGCACGTATATAAGGGCTTGTCTACACTGGCAATTTACAGCGCTCCAACTTTCTCGCTCAGGGGTGTGAAAAAATATCCCCCGAGCGCAGCAAGTTTCAGCGCTGTAAAGTGCCAGTGTAGACAATGCACCAGCACTAGGAGCCAGGCTCCCAGCGCTGGTATTTACACCCCTCGTGGAGGTGGGTTTTTTTTTTTTTTTAGAGTGCTGGGAGAGCTCTCTCCCCGTGCTGTGCCGCGCCGCGACCACAAAAGGCATGTTAAATTAGCGTAGCCAGTGTAGACTAGCCCTAACTTGTACATTGACAGATAGTCAATGGGATTATTTGTGCATAATGTGTTTACAGTTATGCACATGCTTAAGTACCTTCCTTAATCAGAGCCAAATAGTTATTAGTAATACTGTTACTACTATCAAGCAATCAACAGTACTTAAAAGTTATTGCCAAGACTTTTTTTTCTTAATTATCCCATCAACTGTCTGTCCTTCTACTGTGTATCTGTGGGATCTAATATATTGTTCACAAGGAGGCAGCTCCTCAGCTGGAATTAATTGTCACAGCACCATTAATTTCCGTGGAGCTCTGATAATTTATTCCATCTGAGGATCTACACTTTGCATTTATCTATATCGAGATAGAGTGTTCATCATAAGATATGTATTTTGCAAATAATATTTTTAAACAATTCATTCTCCTCTCTGAGGGCCCCCGCCTGCAGGGTTCCACATGTATGCATACTATCCCTCTTCTTTTTAATATCTACCTGTGATCCCTGGAAGATATAATGAGATGCCATGGGTTTGGCTTCCATAAGCATGCCAATAGCACTCAACTATAGATCTCACTCTCAACTGATGCAACCCCAGACACTATTAAAACGTCACAATGCCGACAGGAAATCACCTCTTAGATGAAGAGCAGCTGGCTCAAGTTGAGCTCAAGCAAGATCAAGTGATGCTGGTTGGAAAGGAGAAATGCTTCAAAGAGCTGGCCAAGACAGTGTCTCCACTTTCTATCCAAGTCTTACAGCCCCCATTTGCAAAGGTCTGTGAAGCCTCAGGGTCTTCTGACACCTTGATAAGCCTGGGTGACCAGGTAGCATCAGTTTTCAGAAATACCCTCTGTTACAGAGTTACTGTACTGGCTGGGTCTGGGTGTGTGGCACATCCACAGACCGACCCTAAAGGGCTCCTCCCAGAGAGGAAGGACATCTCCACTCAGGAAGCTTGGGGGCAGGGTGTTTGCGGTCTAAGGGAAGGAACATCAGCAGCACCAGCTTCAGGAGGAGTGCTGCCTCTGTGCCCTCTTACAGTAAGTGCATCCGAAGAAGTGGGCAGTAGCCCACGAAAGCTTATGCTCTAATAAATGTTAGTCTGTAAGGTGCCACAAGTACTCCTGTTCTTTTTGCGGATACAGACTAACACGGCTGCTACTCCAAAAACATCTTCTATTGTTACTGAGCACATGTCTGTGTTATCATTCCAGGGATTCCGCCTGCTTTTACTGACCCATTTAGAAGACAACCATATGGTCACAGAACACTTCTCCTCCAGCTCGCTAGGAAATTTCCTCCCTGGCCACAGTAATCCACACACTTGTCACCACCAGGCTAGATTACAGTGACTCATTGTAGCTGAAGCTGAATGTGAAGACAATGCACAAGCTCCAACTGGTACAGCAGGCTACTTTCCACCTTTTTCTTGAGCACATATGGCCAGTACTCAAGTCCCTTTATTGGCTACTAGTCAGCTTCCCATGTCATTTTAAGGCCCTGTTCCTTATTTTCATAGTAAGGAACAGATCAAGCACCAGCTAAAAAGATATTTCTGTCTATGAACCACTGCCACAGCTGCATTCCCTTTTACATGGAAGGCACTCAAATATTATTGTGATTGGTGGCAATATAAAACCCAAGAGTGAGGAGGGCGGAGGGGAGAGAAGAGAAAGAGAATAAGAGAAAAATATCCTGGCTCCATTGGAGTTAGTGGGAGTTTTTGTATTACCTTCAGTGGGGCCAGAATTTAATACAGCAATTCTAGATAAATGCCAGATGAAACACAAAGTGCATTATTCTTTTCTTTCAGACTTAAACCAAGTCTTGGAAATTCTAGATTAGAAACTCACTGCATCCTTCACTGTTAGGATCTATAATAGGTTAGAATCTCCTTAATTAAAAATATGGCAATGTATATTATTACTTTAATGTGACAATATAGTGCATTTCCACTGGTTTTACAGGAACCAGAAAAGGCTCTGTGTGTTTATATATTTAAAATAAGGTATATCCTGACCAATGATGACACAGTGATTTTAACAACATCTGAAGTGTTGTTTATTTAATAGCTTTCCTAATGGTAGGGAAAGAAACTTTTTGCTTATCTCCTGATGACATCAGTGTTTTTGAATTTCAAGAACAGTCCCTTGGTAGTATTTCGCATTTGTGTCTGGTCATATTTGTTCTGTTTTATACACGAACACCAATAATTTCAGCATAGTAGTGAAAAAGTGATTTCATAAAGTGGTAAAACTGCACTACTGTTGATTTGCCTAGCCTGTAAAAATAAGTATAGACAAATGTTATTAAACTGCTAATTTAAGTTGTCAATAGGCTTGGCTTTTGAGACCATGAATATTTAATTTCAAACATGTCCATTGTTCAGTTTCTAAATTCCCAATTGTGCTATGATGCCTCAAAGGTGCATTTTCATTTGCAACCGCAGATGGAGTCCTTCTGTGGGGACAGGATATAATTCCCACTACTTTAGTTACATATTAAGGAGTCCCAGAGTTAGATATTGCTTTACTTCATTTGGAAGCAAAAATAATTTTGCCAACTCAGCTTTCAGAAGTCACATTTTTGGACCATCATAGATTGCCTCTAGTCATTATAAATCATTCTGCAAGGATAACAGATAAATTGCAGAACATGTTTATGCATAAGAGTATTCTATAGTTTCTTTAGGATGAAAAAAGTTTAAGCAGTTATTACTAGTTTCTAAAGTATATTCAACCTATTCCACAAATATTTAAAAATGGTGTCTTAAATTGCTAGGGATTTCGGGAGTAAAAATTCAGCAGTCTAGTAAAAGAAATACTCTCCATCATGAGGCAGAGGAAATGAATCTTAAGATGTTTTGGAAAATTCTGGCACCTTTTACTTCAATTCATAAGTCTTGAAAGTGAAATGAGCTTATTGAAAGATGCTGTCCTCATTTTCAATCAGCTCAACTATCTCTGATGACTGGCACACCAAGTTTTCCATCCTCTCTAAACCCTCCTAAATCACTAAGTAGCTCTTAACAAATGCATCCATTTCACACTTAACAGCAGTGGCAGAAGATATAAATAAACCAGTGGCAAGAACAAAGACAGCAACAATAAGTATTTACTTTAAAACTGATGGTCAGATAAGTTATTTCCAACTTCTGCACTATGAAGTAAGTACTACTGCTTGAAATGGTGATTTAATGGCAGGCACCGGAGGGAGGGAGGGTTCTGCGAGATTTACATTTTAAAAATCAGAATCACCAAAATTGCAAAAATTCTTTTCTTAGTAAAGTACTTACACAAAAAGAACCATATCTAGTCAGCTCTTGGGCTAGAGTTCCTCTCCCTGAACTGGCCTCTTTGCACCATTCAGGCTATACAGAATCTGGCCACAGCTGCCCAGTTAAGACTTCCCCAAGGGTTAGTGACCTCACAGCTTGTGTAAAGCCAGGGAAGCCAGTTTCTATTTTCTCAATATACTTGGGCATAGGGAGCATAGGGTGACCAGATCGCAAGACTGAAATATCAGGACACATTGGGCGAGCGGGGTGGGGGGGGGGCCTAGGAAGCTGCGAGAGGGGTTGTACGGCCCCTGCTGCAGCCCGCACCACAAGCCACAGGGCAAGGACTCATGGCCCCAACTCCAGCCCCCAGTAGGAGCCACGGGCAGAGGGCTCCGGCTCCAGACCCCGGCTGAAGCTGCAGGACAGGGGCGCAGGATTCTGGTTGCAGGGCAGATGCAACCCCTGCGGCGCCTCCTGCTGGTCGTCCAGGGAATTAGCTCTCCAGCCTCTGAAGCACCCTCTGCAGGCCGGTGATCCACCTGTCCTCTCCTTCTTGGCTCCCGTGTCCCTCCCAGGACCCCGGTGCCCTTTGCTCTGGGTGCTGCCCCCTGGCAGTACCCACACGCTAGGTCTCCCCTCCCAGGGGAACCCCCACCCACTATCCCCACCCGTTTACCTCTTAACGGTTTCACGCCCTCTTGAACTCTCTCTTCAAAGTTCTTTTCAACTTTCCCTTACGGTACTTGTTGACTATCGGTCTCGTGCCAGTATTTAGCCTTAGATGGAGTTTACCACCAGCTTTGGGCTGCATTCCCAAGCAACTTGACTCCAAGAAGACCCAGTCACCAGTTGCAGCGCAGAGGAGTGGGTTCTAGCTCTGGCTCCAGCCGCAGTCACAGAGGGGAGGACCCCAGTCCTGCCTTCAGCCCCAGCTTCAACTACTGACAGCTGAAGCAAACTACATCACAGAGGTTTGGAATCAGTGAGTCTAAATTATAGACTTAGTCATAATACATATTTAAACATACAGATTTATTTGTACACTAAACAAACAACAGGGGTAAAGGGCTGGGTTTTTTATTCAGTCAATAAATTAACTTCCCAATTTGCATCACTCTCAAATAGTACTTTTTGGCTGACTTTGCCATAGCCATAACTTGCTTCTGGGCAATCACAAAGTTGTAGAAGTCCTTGCAACTCATCTGGAAATTCATTTTGACAAGGGTTTCACTCCGCACCAAGTCTATGCTGCTTCAATTCCGGACATCAGTCCATGCACCTTTCATGATTGAAAATGCATGCTCAGAGTATGCATTGCTTACAGGTATACTGAGCACGTAGGACACCAGCTTTGCCATGTTCAGGAATTCAGTGCTCCTCTCCTTGTTTCTCAGCACTTGAGACCAGAGTTCCCCAACTGAATAGTTTCCAAGCTCCAACTTGGAGTTGATGTCTTTGATGATACAGTACTCATCATAGAGCTGATCAAGTGCCACTGTTTTCTGAAGGTTTACAGCTGTCACGACTGCAGACAGATCCTTGAATTCGAATACCCTATTAACTTTGATGTTCAAGCACTAGGTATTGAACAAGTAGCCAGCTGTTGAAAAATCAAACCATTTCTCCAAATATAGGACCGACACATCGTAAAAGTTCAGGAAGTCTTTCTGGAGACGTGCAGCAGTAACAGGCAGCATCTCAGTTAGTGCACTTTCAACTTTGGAGCCAAAGAATGTCATTTTTCCGTTGCTGAAGTTTAATTCTCAGAGTATTCATTATGGCATACAGTTCACATGCTGTCAGACTCATTTTCCAAACAGAGCACAGTATCATTGAAGATTTTCAGGACATTCTGGAGGAAAAACAGATGAACCGCAACTTTGCTAGGCCCCTCACCTTGTTCACTATTTTCTCTGTCCGAGAACAGCATCCATAGAAATTTTGGACACTTCTCACTGCCCAGAGAAACAAAGTAGCACTTAACAGCCTGCCACGTATTTACAAGCCTGTTTACAGCTGGGAAAAGACTCAACCAGCGCGTTGGAACATGGCGCAGTAAAGTGGCATACTCCATATCCACAAAGTCAAACATATCCTTCAGTGCTGCTACTCTCTTAGCAGATCTGCTGAAATGATTGAACATCTTAATCACCAGAGTCTCAATGTCAACTTGTAGGGTATTGCTACCATGTTTCATGGCATTGTGCACAATATGGGCAGGGCAGTTTGCTGGCTAGATATTTTCATTTTGTTTTTTTAAATTCTGGTACACTGATTGCCGCTTTCCATAATTCAGGTTTGCATTATCAGCACAGTAGGAAGACACTTTGTTTAGGTCTAGTTTGTGTGAAGCAAGTTTTTCAAGTAATGTGTTGCTTATTGCCTCTGCGGTCTCTTCGCTTTGCTCATAGAAGTCTAACAGTTTATCTTGGACCCCATGTTCAGGTGTCCAGTATCTCAGTGATAAGGGGAAAGTTTTCACATTGCCCTTGTTAGATGCATCTGGGGCAACTGAGAAATAGGGACCATCTGACTTGCTGAGGTCTTTTAAAAATTCTGTTGAGAGCAGTGACAGCACTTTTTTGAGCAATGCCTCCATTTTAGTCCGGCCACAGCTGACGTGCTTTGCAATAGTTGAATCTGGATAGAAGGTAGGTGCCAGTTTAAGTTCACAGTCAGACGAGCGATAGGAGTGTTGATGGACTACTGTGTGGTAAACCTGAGTTAGCTCAACAGTGATAACCTTGTTATTGAAGGATTCATTTGGCTTGCTGAAAAAAATGCGAGACCATGGTATTGCTCTTGTGAGTCTGGGTGTTTTGTCCATGATTTTTTGTTTCAGCATGATGCTTAACATCAGACTCACCGCCATGGCAAATGGTAAATTCCTTCCTGCATGATTTACAAAAGGCTTTTGAATCACACACATAGGATTTCCGAATCCAGGTGTAAGTGGCTTCCCATTCTGTCCTGTATCTGCACTGTCTCTTTTGTTTTTCGGTAGTTGGCTCCTCCCTTGCCGTTGCCATTTCAGGTTGGGTTTTTGGCTGAAGCCCGTTAGCTAGTTAGCTAGCCACTGAAAAGAACTGTGCAGTCTCGGTGCTTCTTACTTATTACGCGCCCACTGTAGTTTGTCCTATGGTATGCACTGTGGTTCAGAACTGTACACTACTGTAAATTTGCGTTACACCGGAAAACAACCTGAAAAACCAAAAATGCCAGTAGATAACCAATCACAATCAGGTTTAATAGGACATTCCCAATCAACTAATTTTCTATTTTACTACCAAATGTAAACTTGTACCTGAATATCGGGACAATGGCGTCCTGATTGTACATCAAGCAGATGTATGCTGCCAGGTGCAATCCCTGCTTGCTAATGTGGGTAAGTGAACTGGGCAGCAGCCTAGCAGCGCTCAGCCCCAGCCTGCCCTGTGTAGAATCAGCATGTGCAGAGGCGGATAGTGTAGATAAGCCCTCAGAGCCCTCCCCATCTAGTGCCCCATCCATGGCTGCAGGGGTATTGCTCCTAGAAGTCACAGATCAGCTACGTGCCATTGTAGGCATCTTTCTGCTTCATACATTCCTCTCTACCCATAAAGTTTAATTGACATTGCTCACTGTATTTTGCCTGTCAGTTTTGATCAAGCCCATCTAAAGAGGGGATGCATGTTTAAAATATCACAGCATAAATAATTTGAATCAAATACAGGTTTGCATTAAAGCTTTGGTGTGTTATTTGTGGCTAAAGTTATTTTTAATCTTCAAAATTTGCCATATACTGGTCAGAATAATCATTGACTCTGCATGCAAATCATCCTTTCCATACCCATGTTTGTCTCGCCTGTGTGTGTGTGAGTGGATGGTTTATACAAGACTTTATGACCCGCCCTCCCCCTTGAGCCACATTTTGAGTCCAGTCGGGAGAGGGACACTCCCCCACCCCCCGCGCCGGTGCCGCTTCCCCTGCCGGGCCGCTGGGGCTGCAGGGCCAGCGGTGACCCTGTCTGCCGGCTGCGAGCGAGCAGGAGCGGGCGGAGGGCCAGGGGCAGCGGACCCACCCGGCCACACCATTAATTGCAGTGTAGACATTCTGGCTCAGGTTGTAGCCTGAGCTCTGGGACCCCCCACCTCACAGAGCCCAGGCTTCAGCCCAAGCCTGAATGTCTACATCACAATTAAATAGCCCCTTAGCCTAAACCCTGTGAGCCCAAGTCAGCTGGCCTGGGCAAGACGCAGGTGTCTAATTGCAATGTAGACTTACCCTGAGGTGTGGCCACAGCATATGGAATACAGGCTTTTTCTACCCTCAGCTGCAACATGCTCACAGTGCAGAAATTTTTTTAATCGTTATGAGGCTTTGTTGCACCATGTGTTCACTTGTAATCAGTAAGTTTGAATACAGAATGTGGGATCAGTCCTGCAGTCTGTACTAAGGGAAAACATCCAAGCTTTATTTTGATTAGACTAGTTATCTTGTCTGTGCCATGGGCTAGATAGATGGTGGCTTCCAAGCCCCTGCCTTGCATGCAGTGGTGGTGAAAAGCACTACCGCAGAAGGCACACTCTCTCCAGTACTGATCCTTGAGCATGGCATGTGTGTGGTGCCCTTTGCACAAGCCCACATTGATTTACCATCAACTTCTTCATGGGGGGGGCAGAACAAGAGGCCCCCCAAGCTGGGGCAGATTGGCAAGAACAAGAGAGGTAAGGGCCAGGTTCGCCCCGTTTCCTAAAGCCTTGCAGCCCCCAGCTGGGGAGAGCGCGGGGGGGTTCTCCCCCGAGCCCGCCCCGCTCCCTTCTCCGCAGCTGTTCGGAATCGGAGTCACTTCGCCACGCACCCTCCCTGGAAGTCCCCCCTTTGGCCGCCAGGTTTCACACCTGCTTGGCCATCCCCCCACTGGGTAGCCATGCAAAATATAGGGGAAACTGAGGCACACATGATTCATCAAAATCTTTCAGAATCAGAACATGTGTCACAACTTGAGCCTCCCTCCCCCCAACCCTGCTGGACAGTCGCCCTCCTTGGCTTATTTCTTTCCTCCCCTATTTTTTATTTTATTTTCACCCCCCCCCTCCTCAATCACTCAATGTCCCCACCCCCCACTGGCGCCTTCCTCCACAAGAGAGGAGCTGCTTCCCAGCGGGCTGGGGGGTGTAGGAACTGCTATGCTTAGCCCCCTCCCGAAAGAACATGGCTCCCTGCCCCCATGCCCACCAGGGCCAGTGGCCCCTGCATCAGCAGAGCAGAACGGCGGAGCTGGAGCTGCTGGAGGCCGGAGCCAGCGGCTGCGAGATGCACCTGGCGACTCTATAAAAGCTCCCCCCCCCAGCACCCCGCGCTCTCACTGCCTCCCGGCAGATCCCCCCCACAGGCACACATACAGCCGCAGCAAAAGCAGGAGTAAGTTGATCCATTGATTGCTTACCTGGAGCAGCATGCAGCAAGCATCCAGCAGGCAGGTCCCGCTCTGGCTCCTAGCCTAGGGAGGTCGCGTCGCTGGCGGGTCGGGTCGAGGGGATGGGGGACTCAGTCTCTCTGCCCACTGCGGGCGTCTACAAGCCACGCCCCCCCCAGCATGCAGCGGAGCTGCGGAGAATTCCTCACTACCTGCCTCACCTCTGTGTGCGCCTCGGGCTGCTACTGCATTTTGTAGGGTCCTGCCGGCAGGCGCCAGCTGGGAGTTCAGCTGTGCAGCGCTGCCCCAGGGGCCCCAGAAGAACAAGTGAGTGGCGCCGGCTTGCCACGGTCCCCCGGATATCAGGACAAAGTGCGTCCCAACCAATGTAAGGTCGGGACGCGGGACAAATCCCCTAAAATCGGGACTGTCCCACCAAAATTAGGACGTCTGGTCACCCTAAGGGAGCATGATGGAGGGAAAAAAAACAGGTGAATTAGCATTATGGCAGCCCACATTTTCACTCTGTTCATTCTCAGCTTTTGTGTGGTCCCTAAGGGTATGTCTACACTGCAATTAAATACTTGCTACTGGCTCATGTCAGCTGACTCAGGCTCTCTGGGCTTGGGCTAAGGGGCTGTTTAATTTTATTGTAGACATTTGGGCTCAGGCGGGAACCTGTGCTTTGTGATCCTGTGGGGGTGAGGAGGAGAGAGTCCCAGAGCCTTGGCTCTAGCCCAAGCCCAAATGTCTACACCGCAATTTTACAGCCCTGCAAGCCTGAGTCAACTGATATGGACCAGCCATGGGTGTTTAATTGCTGTATAGAAATACCCTTAGGGACCATATCCAGCTAGCATAAATTACAGCAATCCTTAGGCTGCTCTAATTTACACCATGGCCAAATGGCAGTAACTTCAGAATTAGGGAGCTATAAATGGCTCTCTGATTGCCCTCTCCTGTGCTGACTACATCTTGCTGAAGTAATACAGAATCTGCCTCTCAATTTCTCTGTATTCACTACTGAAGATTTTACAGTTAGCTTTCACTGAACTTGGAATGTCTGATACTTTAAAAGACAGATTTTGAGTGTGAGTGTATGTTTCCCTTTAAACAGACACTTACGTTGATGCAGTCACTTAAAAGTATTTCTGCAAACATTCAAGGGCAATCTGTTCACTTAAAGTTGAGCCATACAAATTTTTTTTTTTTACACCTTTCCCCAAAAAGCAAATTGCAAAGAGAGCACTTTAAGAAGTAGTTTGATAAAAGATGTTTCTACAAGATTTACAGCAGCTTGAAAAAGTATGAAGACAATGCAAGCAAGGGGCCCAATCCAACCCCTACTGAAGTCAATCAAAGTTGGCATTGACCTCAGTGGAATTTGGAGTGAACTACAGGAAAGAGCAGCAATGGATAGGTAAGAACGGGAACCCAAATATGCTAATGTAGTACACTGGCTTAACACTGGGAACACGTTTCCCTTCAGACGCTGGCCTGAATCAAACATGAGTGTTGCTTACTCACATCTAATGGAGTTACTCCTTTAGCTTCAGCGGGGCTTATGTTTTCTTTTTTATTTATTGAATGTCCTGGGTTCAATGCATTTCCAAGGAGCTGACTGAGGCGATATCTGAGCCATTAGTGATTATCTTTGAGAAATCGTGGAAGACAGGAGAGATTTCAGAAGACCGGAAAAGGGAAAATATAATGCCCATCTATAAAAAGGGAAATAAAGACAATCCAAGGAATTACAGACCAGTCATCTTAACTTCTGTACCCAGAAAGATAATGGAGCAAATAATTAAGCAATCAATTTGCAAACATCTAGATGATAATAAGGTGCTAAGTAATGGTCAGCATGGATTTGTCAAAAACAAATCATGTCAAACCAACCTGAAAGCTTTCTTCGACAAGGTAACAAACCTTGTGGATGGGGGGGGGGGGGGGGGAAGTGGTAGACGTGGTATATCTTGATTTTAGTAAAGCTTTTGATACTGTCCCGCATGACCTTCTCATAAACAAACTAGGGAAATGCAACCTAGATGGAACTACTATAAAGGTGGGTGCAAAACTGGTTGGAAACCCATTCCCAGAGAGGAGTTATCAGTGGTTCAGTGTCATGCTGGAAGGGCATAACAAGTGGGGTCCTGCAGGGATTGGTTCTGGGTCCAGTTCTGTTCAATATCTTCATCAATGATTTAGATAATGGCATACAGAGTACACCTATAAAGTTGGTGGACAATATCAAGCTGGAAGTGGTTGCAAGCAGTGTTCCCTCTAATTTTTTATGTCCATGTGCGGAATTAATTTTAAGTGCACCAATATGGAGGTGATGTGTGACATCGCCTTCATTTTGGTGCACATAACAAAATTCATGTGGGGAGGATGGGGCCGAGTGGTTCGGAATGTGTGAGGGCGCTCAGGGCTGGGGCAGAGGGTTGGAGTGCCAGGGGGGAGGGGCCAGGAATGAGGGTTTGGGGTGCAGGCTGCCCCAGGGCTGTGGTGGAGAGAGATCACTCTCCCCAGCCCTCTCTCGTCGCAGCAGCTTGGGGCTGAGGGAGAGGCGCCTCTCCCCACCACAGCCCTGAGCCCATGTGGGGTTTAATAGGCAGCTGCACAACCTAGAGGGAACTTAGGTTTCAAGTGGTTTGGAGGATAGGATTAAAATTCAAAATGATCTGAAGTAAATAAGATGAAATTCAATAAGGACAAATGCAAAGTACTCCACTTAGGAAGGAACAATCAGTTGCACACACATAAAATGGGAAATGACTGCCTAGGAAAGAGTACTGCAGAAAGGGATCCGGGGGTCATAGTGGACTACAAGCTAAATATGGATAGGACAAGAAGCAATGGGCTTAAATTGCAGCAAGGGGAGTTTAGATTGGACATTAGGAAAAACTTCAGTTAAGCGCTGAAATAAATTGCCTAGGGAGGTTGTGGAATCGCCATCATTGAAGATTTTTAAGAGCAGGTTAAACAAAAACCTGTCAGGATGGTCTAGATAGTTAGTCCTGCCATGAGTGCAGGGGACTGGACTAGATGACTTCTCAATGTCCCTTCCAGTTCTATGAATCTATGATTAAACTAGCATACATTGTTATGAAACCAGGACAAACAGCACTAGAATCAACGTCCTGAGAATTGATCATAGGACTCCCAGCCTTAAACGTCTCAAATTCAAAAGCTTTCAGTAGAATTTTCCATTCTGTCCCAACTGCAGTGTAAATCAGGAGATAAAGCATTTTGCATAAACATAAATAAAGTGCAGAAAAGTCACACATGAATGTTATAACAATGTTTGAATTACTATCAATTCCTTCCCTGACGAAGAAGCTCAGAGCACATTTGGTGTGAACTATTGAAATGTGTCTAGTGGGAGTTGTGCCACCAACTGTCATAGGAACAGCATCAGGCCCTGTGGTTTTAAATTAATGTGTGTACAATGATCCTGATTAGAAGAAAAGTCTGCAGGTAGGTTTCCTTAAACAATTTTCTTGGTCCCGCTTCTCTGACTAGTGAGAACTCCGAAAGCAGTCATGCAACTAAAGTAACATTTTTTAAAAGTGACAGGTTTGCATGCATAATAGCGTCTAAGTAATGTGGAAATTTTATCTTGAAGAGAAAATGTCAAAAAACAGAGTAACTTAAAGAAACTAATGCATTCAAATGGATATGCTCAAACAGATATTTCTAATCCTTCCATTTCAAATGGGCTGTGGGGAAAAATAAAGTATTCAATCTTATAACATTTTCCTACAAAACATCTGTGGGATAACTGGGAAGGTCAGAAATGCATTTAAGAGCAGAATTGGAAAGAAAATAATCCCATTTCATTCATCCGAGTAATGGCATCGCAGAGTTTAGGTAATGTGAGTAGCAATTAAAAAAGGGTAAGGAAGCATCTAATCTGAAGTAGACTCCCATCCCACATTTTCTAAATAATTATTCTATAAATTCTGGAAATGGAAATTGATTATCTGAAGTAGTGTGGTCAAACAGCCAGGGCAATGAACTGGAACTGAAGAGAACAAGGTTCCATTTCTGGCTCTGCTATTAACTTGCTGTATAACAATGGATAAGTCACTTTACCTCTGCCTCTCTGTTCCCCCTCCCATCTTTTGTTCAGTGTAGTTAGACTGAAAGAGGCTTTGTTTCTTACTAGGTGCTTATACAGTGCCTAGCACAATAGTGCCTCAGTCTTGGTTGGGGCCTCAAGGTCCTCCTGTTGTGATACTTAAGTTAACTTTAAAAAAGTAACTACAGAATAGTGCTAAGCAAAACAGTAATAAGGGATTAGGTTTTTCCTATCACTTCCCCCTCCCTTCTCTTCCCCCTTCTTCTTTTGAGCTGGGCAGTTTCTGCCTGAAGGAAAAGGTGGAATTCATGAAAAGGTGGAATTCATGAATTATGTGGCATCAGCTGTGCATTTATATTCTGGCCTAATTGGCACTCAGTTACAGGAAAGAAAAGGAAAATAAGGTAATTTATTACTTTACTGGACTGCTTACTGTAGTTCTGCAGCATGTATTATTGCAGAAGGGGATGACAGAAAAAATATCAAACTAATATCAGCAATGAGGTCAGTTCAGAAATGTATAAGAGAAAATTATTAAAAGTTTAGTGACAATAAGAAACCAAAGACAAGTAAGGGCAACAAAGGTGTAAACCAGAGTTATGTTGGGGGATGAAAAACCAGGAAATATTGCACCTTAATCCCATTCTATTTTCCTAAATCAATACTTTTTAAATTATTTGGTCTATAGCATAAGGTGTTTAATTAGGCCAATAATTATATAGTTATAGGAGGAAGGGACTCTGATTTTATTTGTGTGTGTATGATTTTTGAGTATCATTACTATTAATTGTATTTTAGTACAGACCTTAAAGGTTCTCTATCTATCCATGCTTTATTTTCACTCTCCTGACACACACTCAACTTCAGCAAAATCAGACTTACAAAAGCCGACTGACCCATTCCCTCTGAGAAAAGAGAAATCTCTTCCCACCCACCTCTTTCCTTCACTCCCCACACCACTGTTACTCATCTTAACACAACCACTTCCCTTCCCATACACACACAGGCACATTCTGCCATAAATGCACATTCAATAGCTGGACAAATGTGATGCATCCTTCAGGTCTGTCTTCCTGACCTGTCTACCATCAGGACCCCACAGCACAGAGTTGTCAATAACAGAGTTAGATAAAATTAGATACCTAGGACAGAGAAATAGGTAGAGGACGACAGAAAGGGAAGCAAATACATAACTCTGTTTGGGGGAGAAGAGAAAATTTCCTACACCTGCTGTGTAATTTCTTAAAATATTTACTTCATTTTGGCCAAAATATTTAAAAAATGGGTGCTTAAAGTTAGGCTTGTAGATCCGTATTTCAGTATAGTCCCACAGTGAAGCTGCCAGCAACACCCACAGACTCAGGAAATGAGAGTGGGAGATGTGGGAATAGTCTACATCAGCCGTTCTCAAACTGTGGGTCGGGACCCCAAAGTGGGTCATGACCCCATTTTAATGGGGTTGCCAAGGCTGGCGTTAGACTTGCTGGGGCCCAGGGCTGAAACCAAAGCCTGAGCCCCACTGCCCGGGGCCAAAGCTGAAGGCCGAGGGCTTCAGCCCTGGGTGGTAGGGCTCAGGTTTCAAGCCACCTGCCTAGGGCTGAAGCCTTTGGGCTTTGGCTTTGCCCCGCTCAGGGCAGCAGGGTTCGGGTTTTGGCCTCCCAACCCGGGGCAGCGGGGCTCAGGCAGTTTCAAGCTAAGTTCTCCTCTCCTGGTGTCATGTAGTAATTTTTGTCCTCAGAAGGGGGTCATGGTGCAATGAAGTTTGAGAACTTCTGGTCTACATCAGATTAAATTGAGACAAATTGTGGAAGATAGAAGCCATCAATTTGGCAAATCTGAATGCACTCTCCTGTACGAGAGAATATCTGGATTCAGAAGCCTTTCCTGTAGGCAGGAATCACAAAAATGTACCATGGGATTGTAATGCAAAAGTTTGCTACATCTACCCCAAAACAAAAGTTATTGTATATGGTACAAAATGTTGGGCAGAGCAAAGCCCATTATGGCTAAGAGAATAGCCCAAACTCAAAGATATAGTGATGTAGCAACTTCCTATGGTGTTCTCCCAGAGGGAACCTGGAGTTTTGTACAACAGAGTCAGAGGTGTTTGCAGTAGTCAATTAGCACAATGAAATCACTATCTCCCCTCCATGCCTAACAAATACATCAAACTTGTGCTTATGCTTTTATCTTCCATATCTTACAGTCACAGGAATAAAAAGGAATTCCTCATAGCAAGCTGCAGAGGGATTCGATGGGACTGGGGGAAATCAAAGGTAAGTGGCAATTTTATTTGAACCATAATCTAATAGCTGGCAATGATGGAGGGATGCTTGCTGCAGGGTGAGTCAGTCTCTCTTTATCGGCTATGTTAGAAATTATTAGGCAGACGTGCTAAGCCTTACCTATGCCAGCTTCTATTAAGAACACTTACACTTGCTTTCCTGGATCCTTCCCTATTTAATTTCCAGGGAGGTTTATTCTCCCTACAAGAAGGCAGTAGGGAAATGTTCAGCAATCACAATCTGATATGTAGGGAGCAGTAGACCCCTCTGGTCTCATGGAGTAGCAACACAACATGATGCAATCATTACCAGAAAACGTACTGCCCATAAATTCTTACTGTTCATTTAACTATTATATCTGTATTACATGTTAAATTCATTCTTTCCTGATCAACACCTAAAAATGGTTGGGATGGTGGCTTCTAGTTTTCCTAAATATTTCTCTGGAGTAGACTCTTGCAATTGTGAAGTACCACTTCATATATACTCTGCTAGAAATTGTTTATTGATTAAAGTTCATGCAAACACAAAATGACGGTGGGAGATAGAATCATAGGACTGGAAGGGACCTCGAGAGGTCATCAAGTCCAGTCCCATGCCCTCATGGCAGGACTAAGTATTATCTAGACCATCCCTGACAGGTGCTTGTCTAACCTGCTCTTAAACATCTCCAATGATGGAGATTCCACAACCTCCCTACACAATTTATTCCAGTGCTTAACCACCCTGACAGTTAGGAATTTTTTCCTAATGTCCAATCTAAGCCTCCCTTGCTGCAATTTAAACCCATTGCTTCTTGTTCTATCCTCAGGAGGTTAAGAACAATAATTTTTCTCCCTCCTCCTTTCTTTCACATACTTGAAAACTTATGTCCCCTCCCAGTCTTCTCTTCTCCAGACTAAACAAACCCATTTTTTCCCCCCAATCCTCCCTCATAGGTCATGTTTTCCAGACCTTTAATCATTTTTGTTGCTCTTCTCTGGACTCTCTCCAATTTGTCCACATGCTTCCTGAAATGTGCTGCCCAGAACTGGACAATACTCCAGTTGACGCCTAATCAGCATGGAGTAGAGCAGAAGAATTACTTCTCGTGTCTTGCTTACAACACTCCTGCTAATACATCCCAGAATAATGTTCGCTTTTTTCTGCAGCAGTGTTACACTGTTGCCTCATATTTAGCTTGTGGTCAATTATGACCCCCAGATCCCTTTCCGCAGTACTCCTCCTTAGGCAGTCATTTCCCATTTTGTATGTGTGCAACAGATTGTTC
Source organism: Chrysemys picta bellii (assembly GCF_011386835.1). Lineage (NCBI taxonomy): Eukaryota > Metazoa > Chordata > Testudines > Emydidae > Chrysemys > Chrysemys picta. The sequence continues at coordinate 70,505,528 of NC_088792.1, read as the reverse complement.
CTTCTTAAGTGGAGTACTTTGCATTTGTCCTTCCTTATTGAATTTCATCCTATTTACTTCAGACCATTTTTCCAGTTTGTCCAGATCATTTTGAATTTTAATCCTATCCTCCAAAGCACTTGCAACCTCTCCTAGCTTGGTATCATCTGCAAATTCTATAAGTGTACTCTCTAGCTCACTTTCTAAATAATTGATGAAGATATTGAACAGAATCAGACCCAGAACTGATCCCTGCGGGACCCCACTCATTATGCGCCTCCAGCATGACTGTAAACCACTGATAACTACTCTCTGGGAATGGATTTCCAACCAGTTTTGCACCTGCCTTATAGTAGCTCCATCTAGGTTGCATTTACGTAGTTTGTTTATGAGAAGGTCATGTGAGATAGTATCAAAAGCTTTACTGAAGTCAAGATACACCACATATACCGCTTTCCCCCATCCACAAGGCTTGTTACCCTGTCAAAGAAAGTTATCAGGTTGGTTTGACACTATTTGTTTTTTGACAAATCCAAGCCATCACTTATCACCTTATCTTCTAGATGTTTGCAAATTGATTGCTTAATTATTTGCTCCATTATCTTTCCAGGTACAGAAGTTAAGCTGACTGGTCTGTAATTCCCCGGGTTGTCCTTATTTCCTTTTTTTTTTTTTAAATAGATGGGCAAATATCATCCCATTTTCCAGTCTTCTGGCATCACTCCAGTCTTCCATGACTTTTCAAAGATAATCACTAATGGCTCAGATATCTCCTCAGTCAGCTCCTTGAGTATTCTAGGATGCATTTCATCATCACCCTGATGACTTGAAGACATCTAATTTGTCTATGTAATTTTTAACTTGTTCTTTCCCTATTTTAGCCCCTTCTGATCCTACCTCATTTGCACTAGTATTCACTATGTTAGAAGTCCAATCACCACCAATTTTCTTGGTGAAAACTGAAACAAAGAAGTCATTAAGCTCCTCTGCCATTTCCACATTTTCTGTTATTCCCCCCCCACCCCCATTGAGTAATGGGTCTACCCAGTCCTCAGTCTTCCTCTTGCTTCTAATGTATTTGTAGAATGTTTTCTTGTTACCCTTTATGTCTCTAGCTAGTTTGATCTCATTTTGTGCCTTGACCTTTCTAATTTTGTCCCTACATACTTGTAGTATTTGTTTAGGTCAAATTACAAAGGATGAATATAGTTTCCACTTTTTGAAGTAATCTTTTTTGATTTTTTAGATCATTGAAGATCTCCTGGTTAAGCCAGGATGGTCTCTTCCCATACTTCCTATCTTTCCTATGCAATGGGATAGTTTGCTCTTGTGCCCTTAATAATGTCTCTCTGAAAAACTGCCAACTGTCTTCAATGGTTTTTCCCCTTAGACTTGCTTCCCAGGGGATCTTACCTACCAACTCCCTGAGTTTGTTAAAGTCTGCCTTCTTAAAATCCATTGTCTTTATTTTGCTGTTCTCCCTCCTCCATTCCTTAGAATCATCAACTCTATCATTTCCACCCAAGCTGCCTTCCACTTCCAAATTCTCAACCAGTTCCTCCCTATTTGTCAAAATCAAATCTAGAACAGCCTCTCCCCTAGTAGCTTTCTCCACCTTCTGAAATAAAAAATTTTCTCCAATACATTCTAAGAACTTGTTGGATAGTCTATGCCCTGATGTGTTATTTTTCCAACCGATGTCTGAGTAGTTGAAGTCCCCCATCACCACCAAGTCCTGTGCTTTGGATGATTTTGTTAGTTGCTTAAAAAAAGTCCCATCCACCTCTTCTTCCTAGTTAGGTAGTCTGTAGTACCATGACATCATCCTTGTTTTTTACCCCTTTTATCCTTACCCAGAGACTTTCAACAAGTCTGTGTCCTATTTCCATCTCAACCTCAGTCCAATTATATATGTTTTTAATATATAAGGCAACACCTCCTCCTTTTTTCCCTGCCTGTCCTTCCTGAGCAAGCTGTACCCGTCAGTACCAATATTCCAGTCATGCGTATTATCCCACCAAGTCTGTGATGCTAACATTGTCATAGTTGTGTTTATTTACTAGCATTTCTAGTTTATTTACTAGCAGACTTCCCTGCTAGTCAGCAGACATCCCTGCTTTCAATAGCTCTTCCACTGCTGTCATCTCTATTTTGTTTATTTAAATAAGTACTGCAAATCCTCCACTACCACAGTTTAAATACCAAATTTCTCACCATCTTCAGGATATTATGACTGAAAGCACTCCTGGAGTATTTTGAATGAAAAATAACTTATTACACCCAGAGGCAAAAACAGAAACTTTCCATACAAAGTAAAAATCTTCAAAGGATGTCGTCACCCTCCTAGGATAAAATGTGCTGTCCCAGAGGATACTCTAATAATAGGACTATCAGCCCTTCATTTATGGCAGATTCCTCAAGGAAATCCTCTTCATGTGAAAATACTTAAAACAAAACAAAGCTATTGGGCCAGAGACAGAGGGGAAGAGCACAAGCATGAGAATGACTCTGTAGCCTGATGGTTAGAACACTCAACTGAGATGGCAGGCCCTGTTCAAAACCCTTCTCTTATCAGATGGAGGGGGAGGGGACTTGAACTGGGAACCTGTTGTGACAACTGGGCCTATAAATTTACCCTAATTTTAAGCTCATCTGTAAGAGTATGTGAAAAATTCATAAAATGTCATAATTACCTATAATAACAAATGTTGATGGGAAAAGGTTCAAAGGGAGACAGAAAGACTAAGTTAGTCTAAACAAAAAGGCCACATTGATATAATTCAAGGAATATGGTGCGAAGGCCAAAACTATAATGGGAATTAGGCAGGAGAATTAGGCAAGTTCATGGAGGATCGTTCCATCAATGGCTATTAGCCAAGATGGTCAGATATGCAACTCCATGTTTTGGGTGTTCTGATTGTCCAAATTTGTGAATTGCTCTGGAGGTTGGGTGGGAGATGGGCATCCAGATGGCTAGAGTAGCAGCCATGTGCATGCCCAGAGGCAGAAACATAGGCACTTCAGTAACTTCTACTGCCAACAAAAAAAAAAACCCCAAAACCACCACCAACAACAAAAAACACACTTTGGCACCAAATGAGTTTAGGCACTTACAGGTTCAGTGGCAGTTTTGTGCATTGCAGTGGTCCTGAAACTGAGATTTTGGTGCTTAAACCCAGATTTAAGCATGTAAACCTGGGGTTTAGGTACCTAAGTGCCTTTGTGAATGTGGGCCTTAAATATGAAACATTACAGGGAATCAACATGTATATAGAGGTCTTTGAAAGGATGGCAAGTTCTTTGTTGATGGTATCCTGTTTATTTCCTCTGTCCCCTAGTTATACACACCAATCATCATATAAAATTAAGTGCTGCGAAAGCAGACAATCCCCACAATACAGAAACTTTCGTACTAAAGAGAGACTACATACCAGTCCAATGATCCTGAACTTTGTGTGGCTGATAAGCCATTTAGTCAGCTAACAGTCTCTGGAGAGCCAATAACTTGCATGCTGTTGTCCTGAAATTCTACTGCAGCATTTGGAACAGGAGATTGCAGTCATCCAAAACACAATGCTATTATACATTGATGTAATGTTATTATGCTGACGTCCCCAAGCATGTCAACTTTACATGATTGTTTATTGGCACTAATCATCTCCATTTAAACACAATACCACCTTTCTCTCCTCTCCCTTCTTGGTTGCAGATATAGAATATTGACTGTTTTCTCTCTCCCTTTCTGGCCACTGGGAAGAAATATCAATTGGTTTTCCTCTTTCTCCTTAGTTCTGACTGCTTGGTGGGACTGGAAAGGATGTTGAAAGTCCAGTCCATTTTTTCAGTGCCCCTTGAGCAATATTGCACTTCACGCAGTATGAGGAGTGTTCTTGTGATCAGCACTCACTGCCGGAGACTAAACTTGTGCCTCAGATGTAGTCTCCACAAAAATTGAATGCAGTGCCTTGAAGATCCTCAACCTGCGATTATAGAGTATCACTTATTTACAGGAATATTCCTAGTTTATTCTTGGATGCTTCTCACAGGGATAATTGCTTCCAAAATGAGAGGCTTTTACGTTCCTTATCAAAAAGACAATACCAGTAGATTTACCAAACACTGAACACTGGAAAATTTTAAAAGGGTTTGATTCTACTAGAGTTTTTCTCAATTACTCCAATGACTGTTTATAGGTCCTAAACCTCAGTGTCCTAGTTTAGTCTCAATATGCTACTACTTTTGGTCCCCCCTGCCTACGCAACTCCCTGCTACAGCTACTTATTTATAAGGTTATCTTTCCTTTCCCAGTCACCATGCTTACTCACCTCTACTTCTCCAGGTCAATCTCCAATAAATGCCATTTCCCACAAAACACCAACCCCTTTCAAACTACTACTCATTTATTGAATATAGAACAAAATGCATGAACGATGGGCTTAACTTATCTGAGGAGAAACAGTTACAAATAAATGACTGCTTCCAAAGCTCTCCCTGGAAATCAAGCAGAAACTTAATGGGCCAGATCCTCTGCTAGTGTCAACTGGCATAACTCCATTGGTATTATATAAATTTATATCTGCTGAGGATCTGGCCCAATGCTCAGATTCATTATACCTGAAATTTTAACTGATATTGTACATCAAACTCAGAAAACAAATCCAGAAATCTCAGAATATCTAGAAAGATATTTTATTGAGATTACCAGTTTAGTCATTTCATTTGCAGTCTAACCCTGCAAACTCTTACTCATATGAGCAGACTGGATTATTAGTAAAAGTTTGCAGGTTTGGGCTTTTGAATTGTGGTTAAGTGAAAGTGCAAAGTTATGGGGCCTGATTCTTATCTCATCCTTTTCTAAATCAGACCTCCATTGAAGTTATACCAGTGTAAAGCCACAAAAAGGTGAATCAAAAGCCCACGGATTTCTGTTTTCTTTATCATCTCTCTCTTTAGTTATCTCAGTAGGTATTATCTACTTAATTTATACCATTTTTGTATACATGGCAATTTCTTTTATTCCCAGCTTTCTTTAGGAGACAATAACATAACCTTAAGTCACTCTATCCAAAAATCTCAATTTGAAGCAATTCCAGGACAGGCAGAATAGCTGGGTGAATCTGAATTTCATTCTAAATCAGAATATGTATAATTCTGAAAAACATACTATCCATTTTTTTAAAAGGGGGTGGAGCGGAGTCAGAGCAGAGGAAGACGAATCAGGGTAGCCTATAAAAGAACTACAATGAACTATACTTATGGGAAAATATGGATGTTTAACAATATGTGGAGTAATTCTGTAAAGAATGAGCTTTTCTAAATTGAAAATGTCATGATTACTGGCTTTGCTTTCATACATCAATTTAATTTCTAATAATGTCTGGCCTTAACTATTTTCATTTTATCTTGCCTTTGTCTTTTAATTATCATTGAATGCTGAATTTTGTTTAATAATGTGAAGACTGGATGGAGTCATGGTTTGGCTGCTCCAGTAATTTCCTATATTCATATTCTCCACTGCTGGCCTATCTTGTTCACGCTGGTTAAAAGAAAACTTAGTTATTCCTCCACTTATTTGCGCTTATCTTTCTAAAAAGAAGCTGTTCTTCATGGAGTCATTAATTTCACATTTTTGCAGCCTCTATAAAAAGAAACTTCAGATAAAGAAATATACTTGAAATATGCTGTGAATATCACCTTCTGAGAAATCCAGCTTCTTTAATAGCTGCCTCTAATATTAGAGATAACAATGATGGTTTACAGATTATGCTCATTTCTATTCAAGACCAATGGCGGTATGAAGAAATATTATACCTATCTTCCTCCCAGTCACAACTATCAAATGAAACAAAGTAATGCTAAAGTCAGAGCGGTGTATTTTCCAACACATCAATCCTAGGATCATAACTAGCTAATCTATCACTTCCAAATGGCTTAAGTGAGAAAATCAATACTGTATTTCATCTACTTTATTATTGTTCTACATAGACCTTGACAGATAATTAGTATGGTTATTTTATTTTCACTGAAATATGCAAAATAATAATAATGTGGTAATAATTGCATTTGACGTTTTCTGTGGGCTGGTCCACACTAACCCCCCAGTTTGAACTAAGATACACAACTTTAGCTACATGAATAACGTAGCTGAAGTCGAAGTATCTTAGCTCGAACTACAAGGTACTTACCGCGGGTCCACACGCGGCAGGCAGGCTCCCCCCGTCGACTCCGCGTACTCCTCTCGCAGAGCAGGCGTACCGGTGTCGACGGCGAGCACTTCCGGAATCGATTTATCGCGTCTAGACAAGACGCGATAAATCGATCCCAGAAGATCGATTGCTTACCGCCGAACCCGGAGGTAAGTATAGACATACCCTGTGTTGTAAGTGATGAAAACCCAACAAATTTTCCTTAATCATTTGTTCAAATTTAAAAACAAGTGGCCCATATTCTGCCACCCTTATTCACATTAGGATGGATTTGCCCCTTCAATCCACCCTGAGTAAGATTCAGCAGTAGCTGTGCTGTCCCCAGGCAGTATGTGGAATGAGTTACAACTCAGACACAAAATCTGATTCCTGCTTTCCCCTTTCTCCATGGGGTGGGGTTGTGGTTGGAAAGCAAGCTATGGCAGCCCTTCTCCTGATACATCTTATGTCCCAGGCTCTGCTTACTAGGATGCAAGGGCTGACATAGTGGAGAGAGAGAGAGGTGGAGTCAAGGCTCTACCCACGCTCTGCTACTGCTGGCCCACTACCAGTCTACCTGCACTGGAGAAATAGCAGCATCCCACCAACAATTGCTTTCCTTCCCCCATGTTTCTGCCCACAATACAGGAGCCTGAGATGGGAGTCAGAGAGCTCCGAACAGATCATTGATCTCCTAGCATAGCCAGCATTTGGCTTGCTCTGCTTGGAGTCCTAATGAAATTAATGCAAGTATTCATGGTTTAAGGTACTACTGAATGAGAGTATGGTTGGCAGGATCTGACCCAAAGATTCTTTTGACCATGCTCCTACTCCTTTTGTAACTCAGTTTTATTCAGATGAATGCTTAAGTAAAACAACTTTGGAAAGGATATGGAATTATGTATGGGATGGAGCACTTCTTGACATAGAAGGGGTCAGGCTTCCCAAAACCCTTTTCTGAAAGAATCGTACAGATGCCATTAAAGTTAGATAAGAAACTCATTGCAGTCTTCATGGCTAATACCATGCACATAAATTACTGTGGACCAGATAATTAATCCCTTACTCTCAGTGATGAGCAGTTTCTCAGATAAGTGTTTCCACATTAGGATTGGTCAACATTTTAGCTATGTTGGGTCCCAATCCTGCCAATGCTTACACATGCATTTAACTTTAAACATATGAGTAGTTCCACTGAAGTCCAGGGGACTACTTACGTGCCTAAAGCTAGTCATGTATATAAACAGTGGCAGGACTGGGACCTAACACTGAGTATGAAATACTCATAGCAAACTATTAGTTATCAATCCATAGAGGAAAATCAAAGGAAAAATTAAATATTTTTATATCTGGTAAAATTAAAAAAAAAACAAATACATTCAAGGAAATCAATCTCATCGTGAACATTTCATATGCAGAAAAAGAGCTAAATTTGTTAAATTATTTGCCATAAGTTGTTCACTCAGCTATAATCATCTGTGTTGTTCTTACAGTAATTCAAGAGAATGAAGTGTCTCTTTATTGGCTAAAGTGTATTGTTGAACTCAGCTAACCGGCAACTGGCTGCATTCTGAGATAGCTCCTGTCTGTGTACATTGCCAAGGAAAGTTCATGAGAAAGCTTTTAATAACTAGCCTGAATACTGAAGTAATTAATTACTATAGCATCTCGTGTCTGACACAGTCTAGAACACGTAGCAGGGAAAGATAGTAATTAAATACACTACCATAAATCCTGCTTCATTCTTTGAAAAATGAAATCCATAGGGAAAAGAATGGTGTTTCCTATATTAAGTACCAGTTTTCTTTAAGTGAATACAGTATTATGCTGTATGTTTTATATATCATAACCTGCCATACAAAGGAAGAGAACTGCTTGTACTGAATTCCATGTGTTCCAAAATAGAGATCCATAGCAATTATGTTAACATTTTAGGTAAAGAAAAGTACCTTTGTCTCCATTAGTCTTCAGTACTCATACAATTCTGCTAATTTATCATTAGTTTGAATTGAAACTAGGTTATATCAATAATAATCATAGCCCTTAGAACAGGGGTCGGCAACGTTTGGCACGCAGCTCGCCAGGGTAAGCACCCTAGCGGGCCGGGCCAGTTTATTTACCTGCTGACGCGGCAGGTTTGGCCGATCGCGGCCCCCACTGGCCGTGGTTGGCCCGGGACAGCGAATGGGGGCGGCGAGAAGCGGCGCGGGCGAGGGATGTGCTGGCCACGGCTTCCTGCTGCTCCCATTGGCCCGGGACGGCGAACCGCGGCCAGTGGGGGCTGCGATCAGCCGAACCTGCCGCGTCAGCAGGTAAATAAACTGGCCCGGCCCACCAGGGTGCTTACCCTGGCGAGCCGCGTGCCAAATGTTGCCGACCCCTGCCTTAGAACCTGCATTCAAAATTTACCACCAGAGGTAAATTTTGTATAAGATTTGCAGAAAAAAATATATATACACACAACAATCTAAGACTAGCTGCATAATATACAGGTTCATAACTGTACATACACCTTTCTAAATATACCTTTGTACACACACATACCATTTTTTAAAAATGTACACAGAAAACAAACTCACCCAGATGTGAGCTTTTGTTTATCAGTGGTTCCCAGAGTATTCATAGTTTCATAGAGTTTAAGGCCAGAATGGACTATTAGATGATCTAGTTTGACCTCCTTCCTCTATATTACAGACCATTCCACCTAGTTACCCCTGTACTGAGTCCAACAGCTATGATGTCTCAGCCGCCAGTGGTCCTCAGAAAATTTACAGGTTACCACAGAGAGCTAGCTAATCAGATAGTAGACTCTTCCTACTTGTTTCCACCTGCTAAACTGCATTAAAATAGTTAAGAAAGTGTGCATTAATGCATTCTTAACACTACTTTTCCTTACAGTAATTACTGTAGTTGCCATGGAGATGTTATCCATTACCACTGAGAGAAGATATAATCCAGACAATCCTGGGATGTGGGCCATGCTGTGAAAACCTGTCTATTTCAAACTATGATGGCAAATTCCTCATTAGATTCATACTTGTATATCCATGTTGTAAGGAGGGAACACTTCAAAAACCACAACAGATTTTGGTATCAGTTATGCTAATATAAAACCTGAGTAATTCCACTAAACAGTAATGTTTACAAGTCAATGAGTCATTCAGAATTTGTGCTAGTAAAACTGAGATGAGAACCTTGCCCCAAAATTTCAAGTACATGGGAGCTCAAGACGAAAGTATGAAATTACCTTTTATATCTCACTTTTTAAAAACATTTACAAATTTTCTTTTTTGAACAAGACTAACTTTAATGAGTGCATATCTTACTGTTAATCTTCTTTGTATGGTATTACAGTAGTCAAGAAAATCATCTAACTTAGGACAGGTTTCTAATGACTAACTGTACAAACTCACCAAAATTCACTCATGGATTTATGAATATAAGATTGTTAATGCACTCCAATAGCCAACAGATAAACCTTTAAGTAATTCTTGTCAATGCTGATGCCAAAAGGCATCCAGCCTCGCCCAATCAAAACCGTTAGAACTTATTTTTCCTTTTCTGGAGATCTCTGGCTGAAGAGATAAATTATTTCTTAAAAAACAAACAAACAAAAAAACGCTGTCTGTATTTGTGTACACCAATCACATATTGGTCACCTAATCTGTAAGGTAGATGATTTCTTTGCTTGTGTTCTTATGGAAGTATTAATTGTCACCTCCTATTGTTTCACTTTTCTTCGGTACTAAAGAGTCATCAGAACAGATTCTCTTGTGCATAAGACACCTTTACACTTCCCCAGCAATGTCAAGTTATGTGAAAATGGCTTACACAGCCAATTGAGAATACACCCAGTATAAGGAAATTTCCAGGTGGTGCAGCCATGTCAGTGGCTCATGCACCATCTTCCACTGCAGTTACTACAGGAGTAAGACTGAGAAAAAAGGTTTTGTTGTATTTGGCCCTATATCCTGCCAAAACCCAACTGCTGGAACAGCACCATGGGGCAAATGGCAACTGTCATGATATAGAGAAGTCTTCACATTGTTCTGCTTTATGCTAGGAACCAGCCGGATGCATAGAGAGCCCCAGGATCAATGAACCACAAAGTCAGGTCCCATCTGTCACAGCTGGGCCATTAAGTCTAAACTGTTCTCAGAAACAAAACTAGTTTGGGTAAAACCTATTCAGACCCCACCTCGCCTCCTACCACATCAAATCAAAATGATTGTTAAAGTACTTCAGAAACCCACTGCAACCACCAAACAGCCCATAGGATTCATACAGAAATCTCTTCCCTCCACCTTACCTTCCAACTCCTTCTAGGCCAGATAGAAAGATTCACCCTTTTTCTCCCACACTGAGATGAATTGGAATCTATGTAGTCCACATAGGAAAAAATATTAATGGGAAAATTGCAAGGAAAGCAATTTCATTTTGCAAAATTTCATTTGATAATATCTGGAGTGCAGACATTTTAGTCTAAAAGTACCGTAACTGCAGTAGTGTTATTTTGCCTTTAGAGCACAAGACTACAGGTAAAATACAGTACACATTTACAGTACACAAAATCCAGAGCTGTGGCTACATCAGAGTAGAATACACTGCCAGTTGTGCAATCGGGCTAACTTGTGCCCACATTTTCACACTGGGCAATTCCAAATGTATGGTTTAACACAAGTAAGCCTAATTTTAGTTGATTAAACGGAACTGTTTAAGGTAGAAAGAATTCTAACAATCATCTTACTGTGAACTCATTTTAATTTTGAGGTGACAAAGGCTCAGATATCTGTCAATAAGAGATCTATATGAAGAATTATGTTGAGAATGTGTTATGAAGGCCTATAGGCTACATTTCTAAAGAGAAAGTTGAATGGAATGGCTCTCACATGGCAGACCAGAAGCTTGGGCCACAAGTTGGAAAAGCATACCTATTCAAAAGAGCACATAAGTATTGCTGAAATCCCATTGTTCCCTAGAATTCTCTCCTCTCCCCCCCCCCCCACCTAGTGGAGGGGAGAATTCTTGAAGATGACACTTCAGTACATGCTTCAGGTCACGCATGTGCTGACATGCTTTCCCGTATCAGGGCTATGAGGAGGAAATTAACGATTTGAAAGGTAATTAGCATTCCTAAATACTTTATTCTTCCTTTCCTGATGATCCAAAATGTGCACAAAAGCCTATTTTGGATCTACCCACAGAGGAATGAGTGAACGATGCTTGGTATGATAATAAACCAGAATAACTATATGTTGTTCTATATGGGATATGGAGGGAGGGCATGTCTGGGATGATATGAAGGTATACTTACCAAAGGAACCAAAACACTGACCAGGAACTTTAACAACAGCTCTTGAGATACAGAGGACAGGGAAGAAAGATCTGACAAAAATGGTCAGAAAGTGACTTTAGTTACATTTAAAAATAAATAAAATTCCTGCCTACGTGGAAAGTAAACTCAGGTCACGCTACCCCATTTTTCTTTGCAAGGCATTCAGATGAGGTCTGATATACAAAACCATTTGTTTTGTTTTTATGATTCTCTTTCTTAATAAATCATGCTTTAAACACAACTGTATGTGTTGTGGACTGATGCATGGATATCATGCATGCAGCCCAAAAATATGTAAAACCCTTCAAACATTTAAGGAGAGGTAGTGAAGGATAAAGTGTGTATGGACTCAGAGGTCTCAATCAAAAAAAGGCACAGACCAAACAGATCAGGTTCTATCCCAGATGGTATGTCATGAGTGCTGCAGTCAGACACACAGAGGAACGCATGCAGACCAAGGAGGAGACGTCCGCTGATGACAACGTAGATGATATTTGGTAATCCAAAAACCATTCAGACGGATAACCTGCTAATAAGAGTCACAAGAAGCTTTAATATTCAAACTTTTCAGGAACAGAATCGCTTCTTAAATTAGCTAACTGTGACTTTTTGAGTGAGAGTTGCCATCAATACAAGATTTGTATTCCAGTGAATATTTCAACAGCTTGTCACTATCAAAGTAATAAGATTATGTGCATTTTACCAAAGGTTGGTTTTTTTTTCAAAATCTTTGTAGCAAATTATTTTAAAATATGTCTCAATATATTTTTTAAATGGCAGTATCTTCAATAAATGATAAATATTTGATTTGTGGCTTCCTGAACAAAGTTCTATCAGAGTCATGCATGTTTTTCCTAAAATTAGAGTTGCATCCCTTCATGGCAGCCTGAAAAGCTTAACATATGTTCTTCAAAATTCTTCCATGCTTCAGAGTGTTTGACTCCAGGCAAATGTTTATTATGTTTCAGAAGCTGGAGCTCTAGAAAGGGGTGCAATTTGGTGAAAGGGGTGCAATTTGGCCAAAAAGAAGTACAGCACAATGGGTTCAAGTTCCTCCCCTCCATTTACAACACTAATTTGGACTCACTTAAATTCAATCTATATCTAGAGTGCAAGTACATGAGACAAAACAATATTCTCAATAGTCTCTCTGATGTGGTGAAAGAGTTAGCTAGTAGCATTGGAGAAGAACCCCATTACAATATGTTAGCATCTCTCTCACGTGCACCACATTTAGAAAAAATGTATTCATTTTAGTCCCAAAGTTATTCACATTCCACCCAAATTTGATGTCCACTCACTTTTATTGCTGAAAATTATTTACCTCAGAAAAAGAATAATGAAACTAATATTACAGGGTGTGTGCGCGCGCGCGGAACACACTTTATTTGCACCAATAGAATGAATCCCACATTTTACATTTCTGTAAGAAATTTTTTTTTCCTTGCACCCTGCACCTTTTTTGGGGTATTACTCATTGTGTCTCACATTTGGGCTGTCAGATTGACAGGTATGCAAACTAGCTAGGCTGTGGGTGGGTAAAAGTAGAGTGATGTTGGGGAAAATGAAAAATTAAAGCAAGTATCCTAAGGCATGGTGCTGCCTGTAGTCTGTTCCAGAGGAGACAAGTAAGTCTGTTGGATGAATCTGGTTGCATTGAAGGATTTTGAATTACAAACATCATGACTTCACATGATACAATACTGATAACTGCAATACTCATAGCAATCAATCTGCTGCATAAGAATGCTTTTGTATACAAGAACCTCATATGAATTTGGGAACTTAAAATTGTACCACTACTTTTGTGGAAGGTTTGGGGTCCAACTGTGATCTCATTGATGGTTTTCAGTCATTGATTCTTGTTACACCATTCTCCACTTGATTAAAGAGGCTTTCAGTACCCCTTAATTTCTCCCCATGAATGTACTTCTGCTCTGTAATCTGTTACCTCTTCTTCTTGATAAGCTAAACAAATTGAGTTCTAACTCTCTGGCCACATCTCTGCAGGAACAGTCAGGAAAGCGAAGGCAAATCAACAGCAGGTGTGAAGTGAAAGGGTGTAAGTAAAGTATATTAACCCCACCCCCAAACCTCTTATTGTGGAGTAAAGTAGCCTTAGTTTGCTATAACAAAGTTACAGCAAACTACCACTTTACTCCTGATTGAAAACATCTACACAGAGGGTTCTCATGCTTTAACTTACATACATTTACTTCACACCTTGAGTCGACTAACCTTAAGTGTACCCCTGTAGATATGCCTTCTCACTGTAATGCATTTTCTCCAGATGACAATTTTTTTTTTGCTTTTTTTTCCTTCACCCTTTCCAATTTTTCATCTTTTTTAAAAAATGCAGACTCCTGAACGGTTCACAGTATACCAGTATTGGTCTCACCAGAGCCATATGCAGGTATAAAATCACCTCCCTATTCTTTCTTACTACTCCATTTATATATCTAAGGATCATATTATCCCTTTTTGCGGTGGCACCACAGTGGGAGCTCACATTGAGATGCTGGTCCACTTTGATCCCTAAATCCTTTTTCTGAGTCACTTTCCAAGATACTTTTCCCCAGTCTGTAGGAATGGCCTGAATTATTTTTTCCCTATATGGATGATTCTGCATTTGACTTTATAAAACACATTTTGTTTGAACAGCCCCAGTTTACCAAGTGATCAAGATCACTCTGACTGTCCTGTCATTATTTACCACTTCACCAATCTCTGCAAATGTTATCAGCAGTGATTTTATATTTACTTGCAGATCAGAAATAAAAATGTTAAATAGAGTTGGGACTAATACTCATATCTTTGGAATCCCACTAGAAACAATTTGAGACAATTCTCCCTTGATAACTACTTTTTGAGATCTTAATCCATTTAATGTGTATTCCATTGATACTGTAGAATACTAGTTTTTTTTTTTAATCAATATGGTATGTTATACTAAGTCAAACCCCTTTCAAAAGTCAAAAGGTAACTGTGTAAATGTAATTTACTTGTTGACTAAATGTGTAATCCCAGCAAAAAATGAAGTCAGGTTTATCTGACAAGATCTATTTTCCATAAAACAATGCTGATTTGTTCTTATTATATTCCTATCTATTAATTCTCTCTCAATGGAAGACCATAACAGCTTCTCCATTAATTTGCTAAGGACTGATATCAGCCTAATCAACCTATAATTACCCAAGTCAGCCCACTTGCCCTTTTTGAATATTGGCACACCGTTAGAACTCTTGAACTCTTCTGGAATTTCCCCAATATTCCAACTTTTATTAAAAATCAACCTCAAAGGGGCAGAGAATGCCTTAGCCAATTCTTTTAGGACCCTTGGGCACAAGTTAACCATACCTGCTGGTTTTTTACCATATCCATTTACTAATGGTTCTATATCAGTGCTAGAATTTCTTTTGTTCCTAATATACTTAAGCTCCTTATTGTCCTTAGCCCTACCAACCATGGATTTTTTCCATGATGTCTTTTGCTTCCCTTAGCAATTTTCTATACTTCATAACTTCTAATTTATATTGATAGACCAGGGCTTGGGGGAACCCATTAAGGTGCCCAGACATCTTTGCTCACATGACCTACTCCCAAACCTCAATCAGTCTCTTTGTCCCCATCCCTGATGCCTCACTACATCTTCCTTTCTTTCCTGTAGGGTGGGGCTACCTACTATTAAGGAGCCCAGTCAGTAGTGTCAAAAAAAATTTCCATTGCACTCCTGTACAGTCCCCTTTCTTACCTGTCCCTCCACAGTTGTGCATAGTCCCCATATACCTCGAGACCTTGTCTCTCTCCCCCATGGTGCCCAAGAGCCTCCCCTGCTGCTCAGCTGTATCTGAATATAGGGAATAACTTGTTTTGAGAATAAAAGTGTTTAAAACTGCTCTGTGCAAGAATGGTAGTGAAAATGCATGTAAACTTGGGATTTCTAGGGACTGATTCTTTAGCTAGAGGGTCTCCAAACAACTACAAATATCAAAGTGCAATAGCTACAGCAACACTAATATGCTTGAATTATATAAAATTGTGACATCTACAGTCTTGTTACCATGTGATTCATACTATTTAAAATGAGGGTAACTGTACCTATTTGCTTTAAAAATAGGACGGATGGAGGCTCCTATCAACATGGCATCAAAACAGTATGTCTAATCTAGGATCTCAAACAGTAAGAATTACTACTTCACAGGAAAATAGTTCTA
This sequence comes from Chrysemys picta bellii, assembly GCF_011386835.1. Taxonomy (NCBI): domain Eukaryota; kingdom Metazoa; phylum Chordata; order Testudines; family Emydidae; genus Chrysemys; species Chrysemys picta. The sequence goes on along the minus strand of NC_088792.1, from coordinate 70,489,815 downwards.
AATATATATGAAAAATAGTTTGGGATCATATTGTTACATTTCAGAATGCAGGGATCATCTAAAATTGATATCGCTTTCTTTCCCAGTACTTTATGAACACCATGTGTGAAAATGAAAGAGACTTGCCCAAATGTAATATTTTGAGGCATGCATGTAATTGAGGTGAAAGGTATGTTACAGCCCTGGTTTTCAGCAGTGGCATGCTATAAATTAGACATGGCATAATTTGGTGGCATATCACAGTTGACAGAATAAAAGGCATGTCATATGCCTGCTTAATTATATGTGTGCTACAAGATGATTCAACATTTCTTGCTCTCTTGTGGAAACAATTTTTTTCAATGTCAGTTAACAGAGCTAAGAGAGTCTAATAGGTAATATGTAATGATTTGGGAAATTACAATACAGGGTTGTGCAACAGTTCTCATACAATCAGTTGGGACCCTGGTTTAATCAGCAGAATCATAAAAATCCTTTAGATTATGTTATTCCAATTAGAATGACTATCCTAATTTTAGGAAACAAAATACCATGTGGATGGAGGTCCATTTTGTGTTGGCAGATGTGATAATTCCTGTTGGTTTATTCATTTTAAGTGTCATCCCAGATAATGTGTTAGATGCTGGTTAAACTCTGATCATGCGTTTCTGAAATGCAGTCCCACCCACCATTCTTATGACCTTTCTTTAACCCAGTTCACATATTAAGAATTATAAGTGTGTGTACACGGGCATGGAGAGTGGGGCATTGGGGACCAAGGGATATTTGGACAAGTTTTGAAGCTATCCTTGCATGCAGCGATCAATGCAATATCAGGAGATAAACCCAAATAATCCCATAGCAATAGATTTTCCCCCCTCATTGCAGGTTATACTACCTTTTGGTTTCTATTTTATTTTCATCCCGGTGTCTGTGAACCTGCCCAGCCATTATCTGTATATTTTCCCTAAATATTTCTGTAATACATCATTTTGTCCTAAATCCTTTGATCTATTTTCTGAATTTATAATATTTTCCGCATTTGTTATACACATTTTCATCTTTGCTCCTTGTTAGCCTTTATAAAACTTTTAGTTACAAATGTGAACATGAAAATATGTTCTTTGAAATGGTTATCCTATATTCAAGGGAACAGCATTTTGCAATTATCCACGATTATGCAGCAGCAGGAATAAGCAGAATGTAGTAGTACTATAAACAGAATATAGGCAAAGAGGTGGTTTTCATTAAGAATGTTTCAGAATAAATAACTTAAAACATATATAATAGTCGAAATACATATTAAGTAGCAATCAAAATCCATAGTCCCACACGAGAACGAAAATGCTTATATGATTAATCAATAATTATTGCATAATAAAATGAACTAAGTAGGCAGAACATTTTCAATCAATATTAAAATGGTGCAATATTTCTTTCTAAATGCTACTTCGCTAATCTTGTGTGAATCATCTGGCATAATGCATTTAAAATGTTACATATTTACACACTAACCAGCAATGCCATCTGCAAATGTTGTCCTACAATGAGAAGCTGCACATATTCCATGTGCCTCTTCCTTAAGTTAATTTACTAATAGTACAGTAATATGCTGATCTTGTGCAGTGTAAGATCAACACAGTAATAACGATGACATGCATTTACAGCAGGTAATGCCTGAGGGTGCATTTTGTTTTCATGCATCATACAAAAACATTTGTTTTATCTACTTGCCAGCTTTTAAATATTGCAAAGCTGAGAACTGTATTTACAAAGTTTTGTTGTGGTTGTTTGTCAACAATTGGAAAGTCTACTGAGACGTGTGCTCTTTTGCATCATGATTTATGTATTATTTATGAATTAGCTGAATAGTGATAGATTATTTATGCTCTGACATTTATGGCACTTGTTCTAAAGCCTTGCCCAAACTCCATAAGAAATAGCAGAAATCAGCACACTTACCATGCAACCCTATTATTAAAAATGGATGCCAAACATGTTCTATGGTATTCAGGATTTTAAACAGAAAAAACTTACTGGGAATTGTGAGGCAGTAGGAAAGTGCTGCTCTTGGGCACGAGTCCAGCACAGTTAAAAATGGCAGGGGGCTCAGGTTTTAACCTGTATTTTTCATTTGGTGGCTCTCAACTACTGACATTTAATTATACTTCTAGTACAAATTTCGGTAGCACACGTTAAATATTTTGAACCCACTTCTATTTGAACAGCTTTGCTGCTCAGCTGCAATACTCTGAGGCTACTTAAGGTTCCCCAGCGGGTATAAAGTTTTGTATGTAAACAAACATGAACAATAGAAGTTCATTTTAGCAAAACAATTATTCCTTTCGGGACTTTTTTGCGTGGGGGGGCTATACTGTGGATAAACATTTGCTTTTTATGCAACTTTTACAGGTTTTTGAGCTTTTAAAGTGCATTTTACTGTTAAAGGGTGACATTAAGACCCCCCAGTCGTGCAACAGCTTACACACAAGTTTACCTCTATGCTCTGAGTAGTCCAATTGAACTTTGAATGGGCAAAGGCTAAACTTAATGCTTAGAGAAGGGCAGACAGAGGAGGAAGTGTTAAAGGAAAGGGTAAACAATCAAAGCAGAGACGGAAAGAAATAAAATTAATATTTCAGGGATCAAACTTCCATGCCAATGTTTTGGGCGTGTCCTACATTGCCCTGTTGGCAGCATGGGATATACAGATTTGCTTTAAGTAGACACACGTGTCCTAGCAAGAAATGGGATAATAAAGGCCCTAGTCCTTCAACTATCCCAATCATCTATCTATCTCCAGCAGAGGAAGTGGAAAAACTCTCAAGAGGGGAGGATTCCCTCAAATCAAAAAAGATATATAACAGGCCACATGAGAGCGAGAGAGCACAATCCTACACATTTTTTTCATTCATTGAGATGTGGAAATAATATTTTTGTATTTTCATTACAATAGTACAGTATGTTTCCTTTAGTGAGTAGTTTTTTCAAAAATACATTTTGTATTTTTACAGATAGAAGAAAAACCAAGTATATGGAGGAAAAAAAGCAGCAAGGTAACAAATGGTGAGTAATAGTTAAACAAGTGTGTAAAGAGATTAAAAATACAGGTGAAAGTGAGTCCTTCTCAAAACCTTCTTTATTTTAATTATGTTGACAATGCCCATTGAAGAGAACATGGGTATGTTGGAAACAATGAAACTTCTTAAAAAAACCCTACACCATAATTAGGAAAAATAAAATAAAGTTTTGACTGGATTTGACTGCAACCTCTTACACCCAGGCATAAAGGTCCAATTTTTATTTCCCCTAAATAAATCAGCCCAGATTCTCTGAAGCAAGACTTTCCTAGGAGGAGGATCTGGCAGCCCTAATAAAACAGGTAACCGTCAATCCAAAGCCAACTAACCTTAAATCCAAGGAGACTCCTGTAGATACCATCCTAGCTAGAAAGAAGCAGCTGACTAAGGCTTTTCCACTCCATGCATTTCTTTGGCAAGTGTTAGATAGTGAGTGAGGTGCTCCTGACAGGAAGTTCTTAGCACCTAACAGCTCCACTTGTGACATCACACCTAGATTTTTCAAGTGTGTTCACGCCCTCCTCTGATGTGCTCCTTTGAAAGGGCCCTGATTGTAGGTACTGATTTGCTTTGAAAATTCTGACCTACATGTCTTTCAGAAGTAAACATAAAAAGCAAAGCAATTAAACACCAGCTTCAGTCCACTTCATGTTATTGGGACTTAAGTGACATGCCCAAGTGCTTTGCTGAATAGGATGATTGCTGAATCAGGATCCCAGTGACAATTTTACAAATGGGGTGGCTAGCACCATTGAAGGTAATCATAAGAGTTAAATCAAAAATCTTACGTTTTATTAGGGTGGAAAAATGTAGCTTTCAGGCTTCTGACAGTTTAATTGCGAATCTCGATCAGAAAATTATTAATACACTTCATTAACCAAAAGTGAACAACGTTGTTTCACTTCTATATTATTCAAATAATAGCTATGTTAATGGATTTGGGAATAGAATAATTCCTTATTCCTTATTACTAATGCTTAGCATTTATGTACGACGTACTTCATATTTAAAATGCTTTGCAGACACTCTGTAATCCTCACAGTCCCATCATGAGTTAAGTAAGCAAATAGCTACTATCATCGATCTTAGAGATGGGAAAATAGAGGCAGAACAATTATGCAACAACAACTTGCACAAGGCTACAGAGGGAGGCGGTGTCAGACCAGGATTATGGTGAAGTTCAGAAGTTCCTCTGCTCAAACCACACCTCTCTTGGATATAAGTTCATTAACAAATTAATACTGAATTAATTCAAAACTAAAGTTAAAAAGTAGTCCAGTTAAACTAAACTAAAACATTTGTTGATTAGCTTACAGGTCATATTTTATCTTATAAAATAACTATGTCTGCAAGTACACCAGGGGTTGGCAAACTTTTTGGCCTGAGGGCCACATCTGGGAATGGAAATTATATGGTGGGCCATGAATGCTCACAAAATTGGGGTTAGGATGCGGGAGGGGGTGAGGGCTCCGGGGTGGGGCCAGAAATAAGGAATTCAGGGTGTGGGAAGGGGCTCCAGCTGGGGGTGTGGGCTCTGGCGTGGAGCTTGGGATGAGGAGTTTGGGGTGCAGGAGGGTGCTCCGGGCTGGAATTGAGTGGTTTGGAGGGCAGGAGGGGAATCAGGGCTGGGGCAGGGGGTTGGGGAGTGGGGAGAGGCTATGGGGTGCAGGCTCTGGGCGGCGCTTACCTCAAGCGGCTCCTGGAAGCAGTGGCATATCCCTTCTCCGGCTCCTACATGGAGGCACGGCCAGGTGGCTCTACACTCTGCCCCATCTGCAGGCACCTCCACTGCAGTTCCCATTGGCTATAGTTCCCGATCAATAGGAGCTGCGAGGGTGGCTCTTGGGTCGGGGGCAGTGTGCAGAGCAGAGCCCCCTGGCTGCCCCTAGGCGTAGGAGCCAGAGGTGGTCCATGCTGCTGCTTCCGGGAGCCGTGTGGCACGCCCCGCCACCCTACTCCCCAGTTGGAGCACCAGAGTGGGGCAAACCCCAGACCCCGCTCCCCAGAGGGAGCTAGAGGGCAGGATTAGAACGGCTGGCAGGCCAGATCCAGCCCGTGGACCGTAGTTTTCCCACCCCTGAAGTACACAGATCTTATCCAGGGACAGAAGACTTTCATTTCCCACTAAAATATCATAATTGGAAAAATGGTTATCTGTGTGTTAGTATGATAACATCTTCAGAACTCTTATTCCTTAAAGCCCAGACTCACAAGAGTCTAAGCAATCAGATTGGGGTTGTTCAGCAGCTCACAGGAAACACTTAGCACCTGGGATTGGGATAGGGATAGGTCTTAAGGGCTGGAACATTTTGGTGGATTCTCCATACTCTCCCTCCCCTCTCTATGGCAAAAGAGTTCTCTCAAGAACCATTTTCTCCTCAGTTCTTGACCTGTAGCTACCTTCAGTTTCAATGTGTGGAGGGGGAAAGGGAAAATAAATTGCTATTACTAGTTCAGGGTCAAGATTATCTCACATTGCCACATCCCCATGGGACTGAGGAGGCCTATGATGTAGACTGCAACTATCACCCAGATCACTCCTGCACCTATCATGTCTTCTCCCAACTCAGAAAGCCCAAGTCCCCTTGGTATACCTTCTCCACAGTATCATAGAATCATAGATTATAGGACTGGAAGGGACCTCGAGAGGTCGAGTCCAGTCCCCTGCCCGCATGGCAGGACCAAATACTGTCTAGACCATCCCTGATAGACATTTATCTAACCTACTCTTAAATATCTCCAGAGACGGAGATTCCACAACCTCCCTAGGCAATTTGTTCCAGTGTTTAACCACCCTGACAGTTAGGAACTTTTTCCTAATGTCCAACCTAGACCTCCCTTGCTGCAGTTTAAACCCATTGTTTCTGGTTCTATCCTTAGAGGCTAAGGTGAACAAGTTCTCTCCCTCCTCCTCATGACACCCTTTTAGATACCTGAAAACTGCTATCATGTCCCCTCTCAGTCTTCTCTTCTCCAAACTAAACAAACCCAGTTCTTTCAGCCTTCCTTCATAGGTCATGTTCTCAAGACCTTTAATCATTCTTGTTGCTCTTCTTTGGACCCTTTCCAATTTCTCCACATCTTTTTTAAAATGCGGCGCCCAGAACTGGACACAATACTCCAGCTGAGGCCTAACCAGAGCAGAGTAGAGCGGAAGAATGACTTCTCGTGTCTTGCTCACAACACACCTGTTAATGCATCCCAGAATCATGTTTGCTTTTTTTGCAACAGCATCACACTGTTGACTCATATTTAGCTTGTGGTCCATTATAACCCCTAGATCCCTTTCTGCCGTACTCCTTCCTAGACAGTCTTTTCCCATTCTGTATGTGTGAAATTGATTTTTCCTTCCTAAGTGGAGCACTTTGCATTTGTCTTTGTTAAACTTCATCCTGTTTAACTCAGACCATTTCTCCAATTTGTCCAGATCATTTTGAATTATGACCCTGTCCTCCAAAGTAGTTGCAATCCCTCCCAGTTTGGTATCATCCGCAAACTTAATAAGCGTACTTTCTATGCCAATATCTAAGTCGTTGATGAAGATATTGAACAGAGCCGGTCCCAAAACAGACCCCTGCGGAACCCCACTCGTTACGCCTTTCCAGCAGGATTGGGAACCATTAATAACAACTCTCTGAGTACGGTTATCCAGCCAGTTATGCACCCACCTTATAGTAGCCCCATCTAATTTGTATTTGCCTAGTTTATCGATAAGAATATCATGCGAGACCGTATCAAATGCCTTACTAAAGTCTAGGTATACCACATCCACCGCTTCACCCTTAGCAGAGCCATAGCAATTCCCTTATGGGTCAGATCCATTCCTTTTAACCAAAATCTGAATTTTGTCCTACTTTTGAATTTGGCCCAATACTTTACATACTCTGCTCTGTAGAAGTAAGTCATTTATGTTAATAAATCACTGATATTAATCATAAAACTAAAAGTTGTATATAAAAAAGATGTGAAATTATAAATCACTTACTGATTCATCATTGATGAATTACTAGCTATAATCTAATTTCTTATCAATGTACTGAAAAATGCCATGAGCGGCCTTATTTCTCATTACTCAACTTTCACATGCACTAAATACAAATACAGACTTAGCCAAAAAAACTCAATTATTTTCCTCTATGAATAATTAATTCTGAATGAAAAATGTGAATCTGCATTCCTAAAATATATCTATATATTTGTATCTCTAGGGTATGTCTACACCGCAGCTGGGAGAGAGCCTTTCCCCCCCAAGCAGACAGGTTTATATTAGTGGGGATCACCCCAGTGCGCTAAAACTAGTGATGTGCATAGTGTGGAACCCGTGGAGGCTCGAGCTAGCCAGCCGAGCATGGATCTTGGAGGTAAAGTGGGTCCAAGCGCAGGTGTCTAGCTGATGCTGCAAATTCTACACTGCTATTTTTAGCACCCTCACTCAAGCCCTGCTAAGGTCAGTCTCTGTACTCGGGCTGGGAGATTCGCTCACAGCTGTCGTATAAACAGAGTGTCACTTTTGAGGCAGCTGTAGTTTTTAGAATGCAAATACATTCAATCATTCACCTTTTTAATCATTGATAAAAATATAATTATTTTTAAAAACCTAACTGTTTATATGCAAAATCTTTAAATACCACATGGTACAACAGAGTCTAATGAGAAGAAAGCACTCTACCATTGCAAAACAAACCTCATTGTGTTTACTCAGACAAAACTGCCATTATTGTCAATGAGAGTTTTATATGATTAAAAACCGAGTAAAGATTGTGGGATGTGGTTCCAAGATCTTACTACTTCACTGCAAGCTCCATTTAAAATGGTTATTAGGAACAAGAACGCCTCTTGCACAAGTTTCAGAGTGTAGACTCCTAGAAAACATGCACTCCTCTTTCAGGGTATTTGAGATACAGAGGGAGTTAAGGATCTCATTAAAAAAACTAAAAGGAAAAAATATCCCATATCTTCAGACAAGGATATCAACAAAATTTGAAGTTATTAAAATAGTCCATCTAGAATGTCACCCACATAAATAAGGCTAGGATTTTCAAAGGAGCCTAAGATGAGTTAGTTCAATGGTGGGAAAGGGAGAAGGCATGTAGCTCCCCTAAGCACCTTTGAAATTCCTGGCTCCAATGATGACAACATTTAACCTTTAAAATGATGAGTTTGATCAGATTCTGAAGTCAAAAGAAATTAAGGACACTCAGCACCACACAGAAGGCAGGATTGAGCCCTATGAGCATATGAGGTCAAACAAGTCATTGCACTCAGAAAATAGGTAATTCCGAAGAAGTGGGCTGTAGTCCACGAAAGCTTATGCTCTAATAAATTTGTTAGTCTCTAAGGTGCCACAAGTACTCCTGTTCTTCTTTATTCAGAGAATAGCTCTTTTCCATGAACAGCAGCATATTTTACATGCACAGTTACATGTTTGCACCAATGTGTGCATGTTTTGCATGTACAATTTAGGCATCTGTTCTTTTAAAGTATGGCCTAAAAGACAAGTCTAATACCTAAAACTAAATATTTTTAACAGTTTAAGGCAATTCTGTAGGAATATAGCTCAGATGTCTAGGTATCTTATAGCATTTTTTTTTTAAATGCCAACCATTTCAGACTAAGTTATTGACACAGAGGTACTCAAGTAACAGACCTGACCAGCTATGAACTCTGGATTTCTACATACTTTAAGCTATAGGTTTGACTATTTTAGTCGATAGTGATAGAGGTTAAGTACACCTCTACCCCATTACAACACCGTCCTCGGGAGCCAAAAAAATCTTACCGCGTTATAGGTGAAACTGCATTATATTGAACTTGCTTTGATCCGCCAGAGAGTGCAGCCCCCCCCCCCCGAGAGGTGCTTTACCGTGTTATATCCGAATTTGTGTTATATCGGGTTGCGTTATATTGGGGTAGAGGTGTATTACATTACTACTTGTCTTTATAGTTATATATTTATACTGTGTACAGGAACATGTGCAACTGCTACAACACTACCTTACAAATTTGCACTAATGATTGGGAGACCTATTGTGAATTATACAATTTAGCAGATTAGGTTTTGATCCATCAAAAGCATTGAAAGCATGTACTTAACTTTAAGACCGGATACGAAACAATAGGCTTTGTATCAGGACCTTAGAAAGCAAGTGAACACACAAACACCAAGCATAATGTATCACAAGAGAGACTATTTACTTTGTAGTATAGTTTTAATTATTTAGGATAGTACATCATCATATGCTAGCAAATGTACTGTAGTATCTTTTGGGAAAAAATAATGAATTCTTAGCAATATGAGACTTCCCTGCAGCACTCTGCTATAAAACTCTTTGCTAACAGAGTGGAGAATAAACTCTCCTCTTTTTGTGAGAATTGCAAAATGTGCGATATAGCAAAATGTGAGGCTCTCATGTTTGGCATTTTTAAAGCTGTTGTGACAGGTCAATACACAGCAGGGATGCTCTGCTTTCTCTTCTCTGACGTACTTGTTCCAGTTTACGTGGGGGAAGCAAGTATGAGGAACGGTGTGGTAATGTATGGTGTTTGGTGGCGCTGAAATAATTGCATTTGTATATGTATGATAGACATGGAAGAGCTGTCTGAGTTTCAGGGGGCAGAAAGATATAGTCTGTTTTACACAGATATGGATAATAGATAGATAGATAGATAGATAGATAGATAGATAGATAGATAGATAGATAGATAGATAGATAGATAGATAGATAGATGAGTTGGTTTATGGATGCGAATCCTCCCTGCCCTCAGCCCAAATATGTTACAAATCTACATGCTATCCTTAACTGTTTCATTTTGAGTTTGGATCTCTGATTTAACGGAAATTTGTGTAAAAACTCATTACCTAGATAACTCCTTAAGTGTCATTTATCTCTAATCTGCCTCAAGCACAAACTATCCAGTTAAATTCAGCAGTAATTAATACTGACGAAATTAGCTCAAAATCCATCTGTTTTAGACAGATGCAATTAAAAAAAAAAAGGATTTGACAAAGAAGGCTAGCTTTTCACCACTCTATACCCTTTTTCAACATTAACAATCACATCATCAAAATACATATGCTTATGGAGACAATCTTTTTGATGACTGGCAATACAATTTGTCCCCATATTTAGGGATACAGTCTGATCTGGTAGTGTCTCAAAGGATTCCTATCACCAGAATTCCTATCATTGGTTTGCCATTCCCAGCCAATGGGAGCTGCAAGAAGTGCCTACCAGCACGTCCCTGCGGCCTGCGCCACTTCCTGCAGCTCCCATTGGCCAGGAATGGCGAAATGTGGCCACTAGGAGCTTCTGGGGAGGGCTTGCCTGCAGATGGTCAACATAAACAAAATGTTTCACAGCCCGCCAGCGGATTAGCCTGACGGGCCGAGTGCCGAAGGTTGCCGACTCTTGAGTTATGCAATGTTCAGTTTATTCAGTTCAAGCAGAGGGTCAGTCTCTGTTTTCCTACCCTTAATTGTCAAATTTCAACCACCTTTCAGAACATCCTTTAGGAGAAAGGGTAGCATATTACATCCTCCCAGATTCTCTGCACATAGAGCCCTCCAAAATATCTGACAGGCAAAGTAATCAAACCAGTAAACGTCAGAAGAACAGAGAGGTCTTTACAATTCTATGTGATAAATTCCCATACAAGTTTGTTAATTTTTAAAGAGTGATCTTCAAGATTTCTCAATTAAAAAAAGGAAAGATTGACAGACCCAGAGACACAAATAGGATGTTCCAATAACTACTCACCAATTCAAACATTAGATTCATTTTTTCCCACAGAAACCTGTAGAACCTCCCATCTTTCCACTACTTTAACATATTCATTTCCCAACTGCTGACAGCACTCTTGAAATCACTCTTAAAACCTCTCTTTTCAGCAATGGAAGTGTGAACATGTCCCTGTTTAGAGGCAATCAACCCAGCTCTGGGCATCAGTTAGAGTGGCTGCTCGTGAGTTCTCTGAGGGAAACACTTTACCCTAGGGACTGAGCACTCAGACCTGTTGTCACATTCCAGGGTGCAATCCAAACCAATGAGTGGCTGTGTCACTGCCTGCCCCACAACCTTGGGCTCCTTACAATGATTTGCTGTTGTAGCTCCCAACCTGTGGTGCTCACAAACAACCTAACAGCATGTAGGTCACACCCTGAGGGCCTGTGATAGCTGCAGCCCTGACCCCAACAGCCTGTCAACAACATACCAGTCACACACTGGCTTCCACCAGCCTTGGTTAGGACTTGCAGGGTGACCCCAAAACACTCCCAGTCCTGAATTTTCCCAAAAACATGTGTTCTGCCATCTCCTGGGCAGTTCAGGTATTAGCATTCATTGCCCTATAAAGACTCAATATTCAATGGTTTGTTACTTTAACTGATGTTACCAAACAGTTCAGTTTAAACACCGCACTGGATTAGCTTAGATGAAAAATTAAAAACACACATTAAAAAAAGGAAGATAAGATTTTCAGTGAATTCAAGTATAAGAGATAAAGTTAGAAATGAAGTGGATTCTTCTGAGAATTACCCTTCAAAGTAAAGTTTATGCAAAGAGTGAAGATGACAACATGGAGTCTGGTGGTGTAGGAGACTCCATGCTTTTTCTCCTCACCTGCCTTTACTGAAAGGCCAATTTGCTGAGTCTGCCATCTCATCCTCCCCATGCTGTCTCATGGATCTTGTTTACTACTTATATGTAAACTGAGGTACACACACATGCCTTTGTTTAGGATAGAGCTGCTTAACTTTTCGCCTAGCCAGGGCTATGCAATTTTGAGCACATGCTATCATCATCATACAGGTGGACTCAACTTTAAATACTGCATTACTACATACATTTCACCATGATATTAAATGACCAGCAATTATTAGTTTTCAAATAGCTCACAAGGAATATTTTGTACAAATATTACAATTACATGTAGGGTATGACTACAGGGGTGCTTTCAGTTATACCTGTCCAGCACTCCGAGCCCCTGCAGACTCTGCTATGGTCCATCGGGATTTTTCTTGTGCTTAATTTGCTGTGCGGGTCATGGGGAAGTTGAAAAAAGGACGTGTATTCAATTCTTTAACAATTTTTAAAATTATGGCTGTTTTGCACCCAAGGAAAAAGCAAAGAAGAACGAAGATATTTGCCAAGTCCACTTATGGCTTTGTTGCATGCTCAAAATTACCAACGCAACATTAGGCCCTAAAGGTTCATGTCTCTTGCCAAAGTGGTTACGTTCAAGAATGCTGGAGAACTCTGGCTCACATTGTAGTTGCTATAAGCTAATATTAAGTGTGTATCATTTACAGTAAAAGTCTCAAGATTGCTATAACATGTTATAAATCAGGTGTCTTTATTAAGTCCATTATATTTAGTGGCTAGCAAAGTTATGAATGTAAGCTTCCAGGCTTGTCTTGTGAAGATGTTGCGTAGGTTTCCTTTGAGGATGAGGGCTGAGATGTCAAATATGGAGCGATTGCTTTGTGAAAAGTGTTCCCTCATAGGACCAAAAATTAAAAAAAGGTGCAGAGGTGTTAAACAGCCTTCTCCTTGAATTGTCTCTTACAATATGTGTTAGCTACTTATGCTAAACAATCTGCTCCATCTTGTATTTAACTGACACTGAGGGCAGGTCTACACTTAAAAGGCTGCCACAGCACAGCTGCACCAATGCAGCTGTGCCACTGTAGCGCTTCAGTGGCAACAGCAGAAGCTCTCCCATCGACATTGCGCTGTCTACAGCGGAGGTTATGTCAGTATAACTGCATTGGTTAGGGGTCACATCCACCTGAGAGATGTAGTTATACCGATGTAAGGCTATGGCTACACTAGAGAGCTTACAGCAGCGCAGCTGCACCAATGCAGCTGCACCACTGTAAGCTCTTTAGTGTACCCACTCTAAGCTGACGGAAGAGAGCTCTCCCATTGACTTAATCCACCCCCAAGGAGCGGTGGTAGCTATGTTAGTGGGAGGTGGCACTTAGGTCAGTGTAACTTATGTCCATCAGGGGGTGGCTTATTCACTCACGAGTGACATAAGTTATACCAACTTAAGTGGTAGCATGGACATAGCCTGAGTTTATACACCTCTACCTCGACATAACGCTGTCCTCGGGAGCCAAAAAAATCTTACCGTGTTATAGGTGAAACCGCGTTATATCGAACTTGCTTTGATCCACCGGAGTGCGCAGCCCCGCCCCCCGAGCACTGCTTTACCACGTTATATCCAAATCCGTGTTATATCGGGTCACGTTATATCGGGGTAGAGGTGTAGTGTAGACCTGGCCTGAGTATCTTTCCCAGACCTGAAGAAGATCTCTGTGTAATCTTGTCTCTTTCACCAACTAAAGTTAGTCCAATAGATATTACTTCACCTACCTTGTCTCTCCAATTACCACAGGAACTTACTAGGTTAAACAGAGTTTCATCCCAAACAGCAATTGTAAAGAGCAGCAATATTTTTCTTCATCTCCATTTCACTGAAGCCAGTTCAAAATACCAGCACAAGAATGACTAGGAGCAAGAAGAAATGAACTATGGGTTTCAAATAAGTTGGGAACCCCTTGATTCTTAAATATTCTGTTAGAGTTTTATACACCACTCTGCCACTAAAAAGAGTAATATTACATACAAATGGCAAATAGTTTCCTTTCAAATTGGTATCTTCCATGGAGCAATATTTGGGAGCATAGTGCACTCACAATGAAGTTGAAATGAGAGAAAACACCAGAAGAACTAAATCAGGATGTGAAAAAACCTTAAAAAAGTATTTTCTGTTTTATGTCAAAATTGTGTAAAGAATCATGTACATGTTGGGATGAGGAGTGAAATCGTCTGCCTGTTTTCTGTAAGCATGAAGGCTCACTCACTGCATGGGCACTGCTGCAGGGTAGGGGAAGTGTGGGACTCTTACTGAATGGGGGAGGTAACCTAGTGACAGAGATGTCGAAAAAGCTAATGTACTGAATGCTTTTTTTGCCTCTGTCTTCACGAACGAGATCAGTTCCCAGACTACTGCACTGGGCAGCCAGTATGGGGAGGAGGTGACTAGCCCTCTGTGGAGACAGAAGTGGTTCAGGACTATTTAGAAAAGCTGGACAAGCACAAGTCCATAGGGCCTAATGCGCTGCATCCGAGGATGCTGAAGGAGTTGGCGGATGTGATTGCAGAGCCATTGGCCATTATCTTTGAAAACTCATGGCGATCGGGGGAGGTTCCGGATGACTGGAAAAAGGCTAATGTAGTGCCCATCTTTAAAAAAGGGAAGGAGGAGGATCCGGGGAACTACAGGCCAGTCAGCCTCACTTCAGTCCCTAGAAAAATCATGGAGCAGGTCCTCAAGGAATCAATTCTGAAGCAATTAGAGAGGAAAGTGATCAGGAACAGTCAGCATGGATTCACCAAGGGCAAGTCATGCCTGACTAACCTAATTGCCTTCTATGAGGAGATAACTGGGTCTGTGGATGAGGGGAAAGCAGTGGATGTGTTATTCCTTGACTTTAGCAAAGCTTTTGATACAGTCTCCCATAGTATTCCCTCAGTATTCTAGCAAGTTAAACAAGTATGGGTTGGATGAATGGACTATAAGATGGATAGAAATCTGGCTATACCATCAGGGTCAATGGGTAGTGATCAATGGCTCCATGTCTAGTTGGCAGCCGGTATCAAGCGGAGTTCCCCAAGGGTTGGTCCTGAGGCCAGTTTTGTTCAAGATCTTCATTAATGATCTGGAGGATGGTGTGGATTGCACCCTCAGCAATTTTGCAGATGACACTAAACTGGGAGGAGTGGTAGATATGCTGGAGGGTAAGGATAGGATACAGAGGGACCGAGACAAATTAGAGGATTGGGCCAAAAGAAATCTGATGAGGTTCAACAAGGACAAGTGCAGAGTCCTGCACTTAGGACGGAAGAATCCCATTCACTGTTACAGACTAGGGACTGAGTGGCTAAGCAGCAGTTCTGCAGAAAAAGACCTAGGGGTTACAGTGGACGAGAAGCTGGATATGAGTCAACAGTGTGCCCTTGTTGCCAAGAAGGCTAATGGCATTTTGGGCTGTATAAGTAGGAGCACTGCCAGCAGATCGAGGGACGTGATCATTCCCCTCTATTCGGCATTGATGAGGCCTCATGTGGAGTACTGTGTCCAGTTCTGGGCCCCACACTACAAGAAGGATGTGGAAAAATTGGAACGAGTCCAGCGGAGGGCAACAAAAATGATTAGGGGGCTGGAGCACATGACTTATGAGGAGAGGCTGAGGGAACTGGGATTGTTTAGTCTGCAGAAGAAAAGAATGAGGGGGATTTGATAGCTGCTTTCAACTACCTGAAAGGGGGTTCCAAAGAGGATGGATCTAGACTGTTCTCAGTGGTAGCAGATGACAGAACAAGGAGTAATGATCTTAAGTTGCAGTGTGGGAGGTTTAGGTTGGATATTAGGAAAAAAAATTTCACTAGGAGGGTGGTGAAGCGCTGGAATGGGTTACCTAGGAAGATGGTGGAATCTCCTTCCTTAGAGGTTTTTAAGGTCAGCCAGGGCTTTGTCAAGCCTGAGATGATTTAATTGGGGATTGGTCCTGCTTCAAGGTCCCTTCCAACCCTGAGATTCTATGAAATGCCAAAGGGCCATTTTCATATATATATATATTTTTTTTTTAAATAAATAAAAGTCAGTTGATCTACCACAGAAATACTGGTTGTGCCCAAACCACTCTGATAGGCTTCTTCCCCCTCCATCCTCTTCAGAGTAGGTCACTGTGGAGCTGTGTTTTTTCACAGATTTTTTATGTGAATCTTGTCTGATCTCCCGCATAGTACAGACCATAGACTTTCACCCAGTAATTCCTGCATTTAGCCCATAACTTCTGGCTGGGATACAACAAATCTTTTAGAAGACATCACTGCCAGTGGGGCTCACTTCCAGTTTATATCTTATGTTCTTAAAAGCTCATGCTTCACCCAGCCACCTTCAGGGGTCAGAAAAGGAACTACTCCCTCCAATGTATTCGGGGTGGAATGGTTGATCTCCTTCCTCTGAAGGATCAGGGATGGCCACGGCTAGAGATGAGACATTTTAAGGGGAGAGCCAGGGCTTGGAGATTTCTCTCTCTCAGGTGCTTGGCTGGCTGGCTCTCTCTCATGCTCAGGGTCTAACTGATCACCATATGTAGGGTCAGAAAGTTTCCCCCCCAGGTCAGACTGGCAGTCAACTCGGGTGTGTGGGGGGGAGGGGGGAAGATTGCTTTCCTCTGCAGCGTGTGGGTGAGGGTCACGTGCAAAGATTATCTGATATAGCTCACCTAATCATTTCCCTGCCCTTGGGGGGAGTGGGGGGGGGGGCTCAAGCCCTTGTGCACCTTGCTCCCTCCTATTCTCTACTTGTGGCACATAATAGTCTAGTCTCCTGTGCGATGTAAAACTTTGATCAATTTTGATTGTTGGGTTTAGTGTGTGGGTGCTGGGCAGTGACATGCAGAAGCTCCAAACTAGATCTCATTGTCCCTTCTGGCCTTAAATTCTACGGACTTAGGTAATAGAGAATCCACCACATCCTCTCTCGTGTTGTTCCAATGGCTAATTATCCTCACTGTTACAAATGTGTGCTTTCTAGGGTCATGGAGATCAGAAGGGATGAGAAGACTTCACCCTTATTTGGATTTCAGCACAGACACACAGTACCCCAGAATTTGGTGCAAAATTAATTTAATGCATATGGAAGGTGCCAGTTTCACAGTATGTATTTCTACCACTTTTTCTTTTCAGATTGTTTACTTGAAGTCAGGACTCCAAGTTTCAAGACAAGTGAGCTACATCCAAAGCAATGGTATTCAGATGATGATCCCCTAAATGCTTAGAATACATCCTATGACGTATAACAGCTGAGAGCAGCAACTATAAGACGACACACTGCAAACATGTGGGAAAAGGAAATCTCACTCTGGGGACATCTTTGCCTTGTTTATCAATGATGGAAGGGTTTCCCCAATGACCTCAGTCAATTCCAGGTGAATGCTGGGGGGCAGAGGTAGCTTTTGGCTGGGGGTCCTAATCTTGGGGAGGGAGAAACTACAAGGACAAGTCTCAGAATGTATTTTAGAACAATAAAACAAGCAGGCTTTTAGCCTTTTCTTATGAATATAGTTTTGAAAATGTAAACCTATCTTTAATGTTGAAATTCTGTCACCATTTTTTCCCCAAAGGTCACAGGAAAAATCTAAGGAATGAGATCTCATTATAAAATTCAGTAATAACCAAAAGATTTGTTCACACTGCAGGAGAAAACATTTAGCAAAGGTCCTAATCCTCTAACCCCCTTTTTTTGCTGGCAGTCAATGGGACAGCTCACCTGCATAGGGACTATTTTTAGGAGTAAGGTTTGCCAAAAAAGGCTCCTAAAAGATAAGAGATCTATGAAATCAATAGAGCAGTTGCATTCCACATACAAACTAACAGGAAATTATTTCAAAGAATTCAAAACCACAGAAACAAACCGGAAATCTTGGGGTTGTATTCAAACTATGGACCAAATTCAGTCACACTTTATGCAAATTTAGATCCACTGACTAAGAGTTACAACCCAGTACACTACAGCTCAACTAGCCCTAACAACCAGTACATTTTCCATCACTCAGAGCTGTTAAAGAGCCTCTGTATAATAGACCAAAATACTGTCCATTGCAACACTGAAGTTAAGAGATAAATGAATAAATGATTAAAGTATGTAAAAACAAAACTATTAATGCTACAATTTTCACATTGTTTTCAGTTTGTTTTAATTTAATAGCCACCCAACTGCTTCTTAAGTTTATGTAATTGTCTTTTCACTTTAAGTATCAGTTGTATTTTTTTTCTGGAAACAATTTTCTGAAAGTAGGAAATACATTTTTATAGCAACATTTTTCCCTTGACATATACTACAACAGTTTCTGAAAGGATTTTATCGTGCTGACTGAGCATTAATGTGATAAAAGGTATGCATTGAGAGCATAAAAATGATTCGTCTTTAGATAGATGCTGTTTTATAATCGTTAGCATCCTCTGTTGCAAGGAAAGGGGTTATCATTTGTCACCAAGAATTCTCTAGATCTTAGAGATTACAAAATTCAAAGCATCCCTAGATTAGTATGAATGTGCTATTTTTGGTTTTGGCTAATTTCCATGAGACTGCACTTGTTAGTTCTGTGGTTTGTTTCTGCATTTTGTCATGAGACTAAATTAACTTTTGGACATTTTCTGCTTATCTGCATACATGATCTCTTACAAGAATAATTTTGGAACTATACATACGGTAGCTACATTTCTATCCTCAGTGTAATAACTCATTCATACAAGTAGTATAAGAAAGAAAGTGCAAAATATGTCACTTATGTCAAGAGTAGGAAAATACATTGTAGGATAGTTATGAAATTAAAGAATTAAAATTTTCTTAACCAAACTTAAGCTAATATATTTGCTTTGTAGTTTGTGGCTAGTAAAAAAGGCCCTAATCAACAAGTAAAGGAAGACCACAAGAAACAAGAGTTAAGACCAGAATGTAGTGGGAAGAAATGTATGGTTTAAAAAAAAAAAAAAAACCCACTAATAAAACAAAGGTAAGTTTTCTCTCAATGGTAAGAGTGGCTGCAGTAACAAGACAAAGAAAGACTGTCTTGTAAGAAAGCATGAACCTTCCCACATACCAGTGTTATCTTGAAATTAAGGCTATGTCTACACAACAGACCTTACAGCGGCACAGCTGTATTTCTGCAGCTGCACCACTGTAAGGTCTCCAGTATAGCCACTCTATGCCAACGGGAGAGCTCTCTCCTCAATGCACGGCAGTAGCATTCCCGCAGAGATAGCACTGTCCACACCAGTGCTTTTGTCAGTGAAACTTATGTTGGTCGGGGTGTGTGTTTTCACACCCGACCAACAAAAGTACTAGTCTAGACAATGCCTAAGGCGTGTGAAAACAAGAGCAATGGAAGCAAAAAACAACTTGGTGAGATAGGAGGGGGAAGGAGATAAGAAAGGAAAGTCTTGGAGAGAGAAAAGTAACAATGATAAACTGGATTTTAGCTGAATCTAGCAATTGGCAACGATCTCACTTGTTTGCTGAAGTATATAAAGACAACTATGAATTTGACAATTTTTATCAATTCAATCATGCTGGGGCACATCCTTTGGCCCGTGCTGCTTCCCGCAGCCCCCATTGGCCTGGAATGGCGGACCGCGGCCAGTGGGAGCTGCGATTGGCTGAACCTGCAGACGCTGCAGGTAAACAAACCATCCCGGCCCGCCAGCAGATTTCCTTGACAGGCTGCGTGCCAAAGGTTGCCGATACCTGGAATAACCTAACTCTAAAACTGAGATTGATCCAGATGTTCGGAGAGTTGGAAAAACAAGGAGCTCATTCAATGCCATTATATTTTTTCTTACTAACAATACGGGCTAGATTGTGACTGACTGCATATCCATGCACAGAATACAGGAAAATGAAAACCCACTAAACCCCCACACAGAGTACCTGGACCTTGGTCTGGGTGCAAAGGTATAAGCAGATGCTGCAACCCCCCTCCTTGGCAAATCTCTCACCTCCTTTCCTACTAATACCACCAATTTGAAGGCCATCACACACCTCATCCAGTTTGGCTTGATCAGTAACTCAAAAACAATATAATTTTTTTTGCCTAAGCATCTACCCTTGGACTAGGGCTTTCCTCTAGGACCTCCTGTGGCCTAGTTCCACAATTCCCCTACCAAAAATGGGAATGCCCATCCTTTTTATATCCTTCTCCACATGCTTAGCAGATGGATGGTGAGGGACTAATGGGGCCAGAGATTTGGCTCTTCCCCCTGCCCCAAAATGCACTAACCAATCTGCTATTGATAAGGGCCAGAAGTAGATCTGTTGGAAGAAGGGGGGGAAATTGTGCCTATCTGAGGCATAATTCCTCACTGAGGTGCTCGTGGAAGACTTTACCTCTACTCTGAATTCTAATCTAGCCCCAGATCAGGATCTTCATGCTCTGTTACAGATGGGGTAGGGATTCAGCTTGTTCATAGACATAAAAAGCTTTTAGAAAACTCACTTCAATGTATTTTTGCCACTAAGGCCATTTCCCAAGCTAGAGTAACAATCAGCAGACAGCCAATCCCCAGAGAAAACCATTCTATTATTGTATTTACTTCATTGTGCCATTCACAAAACTGTTGCTAGAAGCTACAAATTAGCCATGATAAATGAACCACAAAGAATTGAAGTGTCATGTAAACTAGTGCAATAATTTGAACATTAAAAGGAGAAAAAAAGGAAATCATCATGCTCTGCTCAACAATAATGTTAAACTTTAATAGCTGGAAATCTAGCAACCATTGAACTAAAAATTGCCTTTGAATGAATTTTTTTCATTAACTGGATTTAGAAAAATACTGTCATTAGAGTAATTATGGTTATGTATATTTTAATTAGATCTGAGCAGAACTAGTTCAGTAGTTTATGCACTTCCAGGCATCTACAAAGGTGGGTAATTTCCTGTCTGTGCCAAAACCTACATGCAATCAGTATAGCAAGTTATGTTTTTCTCTCTCTCTCATCATCCCCAAATTAATGCCTATCCTATATTTTATGTTCAGTTATACCCTCTCTACTACTTATGGGAATATCACATGTCTTGCTCCAACTTACTGAACTTGACACGATTCTGGCTGCAGCAGTCCCACTCTCCCCTTATTGCATGGCTGTGTTGGAGCTGCACTAGTGCCCGGATCTCTTTATGGCCATTTGTGAGCAGGGCATTTCTGGGATCAGGACGAATTATGGTGTGGACTCCAGTAGGGTGCAAAAATCCACAGAGTGTTCTTAAGGGCAGTCATCCCTCTCAGATGGGTGTGACCTTCAGTAGTCTTGTTTGGACCAGAAGCCACTCCAGGTAGAAAAACCACACACAGTAATCCCATGCAGAAAAACAAATATAATAATCCTGTGCTGGGCCTACCTTCCCCCAGGGAGGCTGTGGCCACTAGCAGTCTCCGAGTGGGTGCTGATCCCCACCAGCCCTTATCTCCAGGAGCTGGAATAGAAGGATTTCTTTTCTTGCCAGCCCTGCAGCAACAGAGCTGAGACCCCACTTTAACCACCCCCTACCATGCCTGACAGCACATGCAGGGTTAGTAGGGAGGGGCTGATGGAGCCCATAGCTGCTTATTAACCCTTGTTAAGCCGGCATAACATTTTATATCCCATGACAATGTTTGCAAGACAGTCATCCCGTGCTGTTGCTGTGACTCCTGTTGCTGAGCACCTAGCTTCCAAACCAGCTGCTGCTGTTTGCCCACCATCTGTTGCAGAAGCTGCTGCTGGTTTTCTATCATCCATTTTAGCATCGGCTCCAGTTCTCAGCCTAGGTACGTTTGAAGACCCATGCCACTCAGGCCTCTCTCTTCTACAGGGGCTAGTTTGCTGCCCACATTTTCTGCCTCATTTGACCAGGACACTTCTGGGCTTGGGACAAATCATTGTAGACTCCAGTGGGGAGCAAAAAATCCAGAGTGTTTTGTTTTGTTTTTGAGAGCTATCGCTCCCCTCTGAAGAGGGCCACATGTGGAAATCTTACCCAGACCCAAAAGTCAGTCAGTCTCTGATAGGTCTGGCACGGGACTATTATGTGTGCTTTTCTATCTTCCCTGAGGAAGGCTCTGACCTGTCCTGGTACCTACCAGCCTCTCTCTCAGGGAGCAAGAATAGGAAATCTGCTCCTCTTTCCAGCCAGGCAGGAACTGAGCTGGGCCTTCTCCTTGTAACTGCCCCCTCCAAACCTGAAAGTGGGGCTGATTGAGCCCACAATAGCTTGTTAACCTTGCTAGTTCACCCTATCACACCATCGCACCCCAACGCAATCCCTGAAAATGCACATGGGGGCTGGTGGAGGGAGACGGGGACTTTGTGGAAAAGATGATACAGCTTGATAAGATATGATTTTTTGGACATCTCCACAAATCTGGGGTTGATGTGTCAATCTCCTTCCCCTGCCCTGGGTCATCCACACCTCCCCTAAGCAGCCAAGCTCTGGCTCCTCCTAGACATGTGAGACAATGCCATTCCAGCAGCAAACCCTGTCCCTTCCATGGAGATCTATTCCAAGCTGGCACGCAGAGGGGACCTGCTGTGCAAGTAAGGGAGAGAAATAATTCAAGCTAGTGAAAGCAACCAATTATAGCTTAAGTTCTGCCCGCATTACTCACACTGAGTGGCACTCTGTTCTACTATAGTCCTATTGAAATCATTAGTAGGTCTCGAAGTTAGCTCCTACACAATAAGGCACCAAAATATGTCTCAATGTTTTTAATTGTAACCCTGAAAGTGTTTTCCAAATAGTAGATCATGGAAAATCACATCAGCCTTATTAGCAAAAATATATCCCTATAAGAATGCCCCAGTATTATCTCCAAACTGTTGTTTTACTTGTAATGGTTTCAGACAAATCTTAAAATTCAGCTCATTAAGATCTACACCATATGGTATATGTCATACACAGTACTTTAGTAGCCTACAGAGAGACATTGTTTTGCTTTCCCCTTTCTTCCTTTCAGTGGGAGGACCCTGTCCAAACAGGAATCAAAGACAAAATGGGCTTTAAAGCAGAATGGGAGTGAGAAGTGATGATGCAGGAATGAACCTATTTCACTAGGAAGATTAGTAAAATTTTACTATTCACCTGCCACTTGCAGGGCTGGTTGTTGGGCAAACTTACCTTTTCTGTACATCTACAATTTTGTTGTATATAGAAGTTCTTCCTCCCACCTCCCCCCGATGTTCATCATGAAGAAATTCATTTCCACAATTGTATATGATTGTGATTGGTTAAATGTGTTACCCAGGAAAAAAGGATATTTGGTAGTTGCTTCCATTTTGGATGATGTAATGCTCACCACATTGGTTTAGGATAATTAAATAAAAAGAAAATTAGCAAAATATTCAGAGTCAAAAGCACAAGTGAAAGGATCCACCTGATTTTCTGTTAATAACAGTAGCTAACACAGCATATAGTCCATGCAACCATTACTAGGGGAATCTATTAGGAGGAGGAAGTGTACATGAACAATTTCTCCTGTTTAGACTAAAGTGTGTTTTCTCTCATAATTAAAACAAATCATTTTTCACTCTACAAAAAGGCACCAAATGCAGATGATTGCAAGGAGGAGCAGGGAAGTAATTGATTTTTGTTAGAATAGTGTTAGGGTGAAGAGGAAACTAATTTCTGACAGCTTCAAATATCAGCTCCACAGGCCTAGTAAAAATCCCTCTGTGTTACTGCTTATGTAAGAAAAACCATTTACATCAACAACAACTCTGTTTACCCACAATAAAAAATTAGTGGCTCAACTAGTTCATGATAGAAATGGACAAAAACTAAAACTTATTGGAACATTTTTCCTCTCTGAATATTTCCTAAGTGTTGGTGATTCAGCTATCTGTTCTAATTCTTGGGAATGTGTGTTCCAGCCAGAATCAGAGCCTTCCGGAGCCCATTTTGATTCCACTTCAAAAGGTGCTACAAATATCACAAGATCAGCTTGCAAGATTTGCTTAATACCAGAAAGTGAATCACCTGGATGTGAATTTACTTCCAGCTGAATAGTCTCCACAGGTCACCAACATCACCACAACCTACAACCCTCTCTCACACTCCGATTGCCCTTTGCATCTCTCCTGTTGCCTAAGGAGGACAAGGATTATTATTAATTTGAATTACAGTAGCACTTAGAGGTTCCACTTCCAATGTATGAGACATTGTACAAAAACACACATACACCCCAAAAAAAAAAAAAATACAGTCCATGCCCTAAAGAGTTCACATACGTTTTAGATGAGAGAGAACAGATGAATATGACAAACAGACAAGGAAGCACAAGGTATTATTATCCCCCTTTTACAAATGAAGAACTGAGGCCCAGAAAGACTAAATAATTTGCTCATGGCCACACAGGAAGTCTGTGACATAGCTGGGAAATGAGACCAAGTTTCCCAGGTCACAGTCCACTACTTTAGTACAGGGAGGATGGATGGTTTTGTGATTAAAGAAAGAGACATCGCTTCTCCAGCAAATCAGCCACTAACTTGTAATTGACTTCACAGAAGACTATAACTTAGCAATATTCCATAAGAGACTTCTGACATGGTTATTCCTCTTTAGTTCATTCCAAGCCACTGCCCACTGTTCACTCAGCAAATTGATTAGTGATTCACAGCTTATTACCAGTGTGACGGGTTGGATCACAGAAACCCTCTGGGGGCTGCCAACTGATGTGCCAAGACTACTTCTGCCCCTGCTTTCCTGCCCTGGCAGCTTAGGAACTCAGTGCCCTGCCTGGTTTGAGCCAGACCCAGGGTCTGAACCACGTGCCCTGACAGCTGTAGGCTAAACTGAAAGCAATTTACAGAAGTGTTCCTGTCTTTAACACTCAGATGTCCAACTCCCAATGGGGTACAAACCCCAAATAAATCAGTTTTACCCTATATAAGCTTTATACAGGGTAAACTCATAAATTGTTCACCCTCTATAACACTGATAGAGAGATATGCACAGCTGTTTGCACCCCAATCAGGTATTAATACATACTCTGGGTTAATTAATAAGTAAAAGTGATTTTATTAAATACAGAAAGTAGGATTTAAGTGGTTCCAAGTAGTGACAGACAGAAGTGAATTACCAAGCAAAATAAAACAAATCACGCAAATCTAAGCATAATACAACCAAGTACGGATAAAATCTCACCCTCAGAGATGTTTCAATAAGTCTCTTTCACAGACTGGATGCCTTCCTAGTCTGGGCACAGTCCTTTCCCCTGGTACAGCCCTTGTTCCAGCTCAGGTGGTGGCTAGGGGATTTCTCATGATGGACACCCCCTTTCTTCTGTTCCACCCATTTATATATCTTTTGCATAAGGCGGGAATCCTTTGTCCCTCTCTGGGTTCCCACCCCCTCCTTCTCAATGGAAAAGCACAGGGTTAAAGATGGATTCCAGTTCAGGTGACATGATCACATGTCACTGTAAGACTTCATTACCCACTTTCCAGCACAAGTATACAGGGAGACTTACAAGTAAAACAGAGCCACGTGCAGACAATTGTCCTGGTTAATGAGAGTCATCAAGATTCCAAACCACCATTAATGGCCCACACTTTGCATAATTACAATAGGCTCTCAGAGTTATATTTCATATTTCTAGTTTCAGATACAAGAGTGGTACATTTATACAAATAGGATGACAACACTCAGTAGATTATAAGCTTTGTAATGATATCTTACAAGAGACCTTTTGCATAAAGCATATTCCAGTTATATTATATTTAAATTCATTAGCATATTTTCTTAAAATCATATAGAGTGCAAGGTCACAACCAGGTAGTGCACCCTTGCTCTGCTACTTGGATAAACATGTTTTGTACACAATAACACATCTGACCACTTCACCCTCTTCTACAAATCAATCATTCCTCTAACTAATCATCATCCAATATCTATAAAACTCACTCTTCAATACATCTCATTCAGATTCCAATAATATCCCTCTCACTTTTGCACGTAGTAAGTAGTTAATTTGAGAAGGGTGGCCTCCCTTTTACAGGCATAATTCACATCTCCACTAGTTGCACTTGCATCTACTTGATTGTGGGTGCAAAATCAGGTAGTAAATGGTTCAACTATTATTTGATCCTGTAACTGAATTGCAAGTGAAAAAAATCACTTTCACAAAGAGGGTAAGCAATTAAAATTAAATGCGGGCATTCAAAGGCTATTGAATAGTGTGCAAGTATTTCCTCCAAGTTCAGTCATTTAAACATGTTTTAAATTGATATTTATTTAAAAGCAGAAGAAGAGATTAAAGAGATACATTTAATCACTACACATCCTGCTTTCAGCCCCAAGTGTAAGGGGAGTGTTGAGGGAGGGCTAGGGAAGGAGCATGGCATGAATACCTAGTACTATGGATATTGTTTGCATAGGAGGCCATGGGGATCAGAGCATAAGTTTTAGGGCCGCCTTTGGGCTACTCTCTTACAATAGGACCCATAAACAGCCCCATAATATGGGGAACACAGAAGTGGCTTTGTGCCACCTTTGCTCATGCCCCAAGTGCTGGACTAGAGTAACTGAGAATCAGGCTCCACACATTTTCTTCCAAGTTCATAGAATCATAGGACTGGAAGGGACCTCAAGAGGTCTTCTAGTGCAGTCCCCTGCACTCAAGGCAGGAATAAGTATAATCTAGAGTTATCAGTGATCCTGTTAAGTTTCTTTGATCTTTGTACATATACAACTTATTTTCTTACTTTAATATTAAACTATCCTCTCCTACTTGAAACTTTCATTTATTGAAACATATAATACTCTAGTCAATAACCTTAGTCTCTGAAACTATGATTTTCTTTTCTACTAGTCACAGGTGAAAAAGAGAGAATAACCATCCCAAAAACTTTTAGTTATTCACATTGGCCTCAGACAAACTTGTTTCAAGAATCACAGTTCAGCCAACTTATTACACAACACTTGAATGAAGAAAATAGTTGATAACAGGATATGATAATTCAAACATTTCTGTATCTCAAACCATTAGATATTACTTCATAGGTATATGCACCAGTCCATGACTACAAAAGAAAAGCTATGATTAACAATACTTTTGTATTTTAATCTGGTACATTATATTTAAACTGACTTCTGAAACAATATGGTCATTAATGGTTTACTAAAGGTGTTTTAGCCAAAGATATGAATCTTTTTTTTTTTTTTTGGTGAAAAAGTTTATTTCTGAGAATTTTTTTCTCTTTTAAAATGTAAAGCTGCCAATACATTATACCCTCTCTGTTCTCTACCACTGTTCATTCCAAGGTTGTGGAGGGGGGGTGGGGGAAGAGGGAAGAGGAGGTGGAAGGGGGAACACAATTAGTGCAAGTTTCTCTCATCAGACCAGATATTTGATATTTAGATAAACTCTAGTCCAATTCAATGGATAATTCTGTCTTGGGGGGTGGGGGGGGGGAGAGAGGGAGAGAATCTAACAAAATGATAAGATTCCCAGTTCAGAGCTCCCTCTCTCTCAGATCCTTGAAGTAAGGAAGGTCGTTCTGACATGAATAAGGACATCTCTCCAGAAAGCTCAAAGAAAAGAAAAGAAAAACACATAATTTAGCAATAAGAAGTTTCAGTGCCACACAAGCCTCAGAGATCTCTGTGCATTTCAATAGGTTCATCTTGAAGGGAAAGCAAAATAAAACGCCTGATATAGATTTAATGGAGAAAATAACTTTGGTTGATGGAAGAGATAAACATATTCTCAGTATACTGGAGGTGTATTAGATTTGCATTGCCTGAATATTACATTCTTTGCTACCAAGAGAGACATCAATACCCACTGTACTGTTCACTGGAAGATTTAATTTAGCTACCAATTTCACTATTCCACTTCGTATTCAGAACTAGGGAAAGAACTTTCCAAAAACAATGGAGCGATATACAGAATTTGTAAAATTAAAAAATTACATGAATAAGTTAACATTCTTACTTCTTAGGGTCAGATTCTGATCTCATTTACTCCAATGTGGGTCTGGAGCAAATAAATGACCTCAGAGTAATCCCAGATGATTCACACTAATGTAACAGAAATCAGTGTCCTTTTGTTAATGCTTTGAGGGAATTTTCAAATTTATTCAATATTGGCCTGCTAGTGTTCAACTTTAATGGAAGTCAAATTCCGGTTGACTTCAATGGTAGCAAAGTTAGGTCTATACTAGACATATTTGAAAATCCAACCCTCTTTTCCTAGAAAGTTTGCTATTTGGGCAATAAATTTCACCTACATATCAGCTTTGTAGTTTGCCATGTTAACACTGGCTTCTGCTGACAGAAGTGCACTTTGAGACTTTGAAGACAGCCAGTTAATGGGCTGAAATTAATCTGATTCAATCTAAAGCTCTTATTATAACCAAGCTATCAGATGGCTTTCTGTTCTGAATAGCATAAGCACACTGAAACAGTAGGAACTGATGTTTCACTCCCTCTGTACTCCGATGAGAAATGGCGTTGTTTCAAGTCATCAGTGCTGACTACTGTGAACTCAGTGCTAGGACCTACCCTTCAAATGTCATCCATGGATCAGCCTGAAGATGCTGACAGCAGTTGGAACTAAGGAAATAGTGAAGCTACAATTTGAGTCTTCAAAGACATGCTAGTAGACCACAAAAGCAAAGGCTGAATGGGTTTGACTTGAGAACACTGTCAAGTCATCATGCAAAAAGAAAGAAAGAAAGAAAAAAAAAAAAGGAATCCAGACAGCCAGTTTAGAACAGGCTGTTGCCAGGCATGATCTTCACACCCTTTACTCAACTTCATGGTGTTTTCAGAGAAGGTGGCATAAGAATGGCCATACTGGGTCAGACCAAAGGTCCATCCGGTCCAGCATCCTGTCTACCGACAGTGGCCAAAGCCAGGTGTCCCAGAGGGAGTGAACCTAACAGGTAATGATCAAGTGATCTCTCTCCTGCCATCCATCTCCACCCTCTGACAAACAGAGGCTAGGGACACCATTGCTTACCCATCCTGGCTAATAGCCATTAATGGACTTAAATTCATTGAGGTGATCTAGTTTTCTTTTAAACCCGGTTATAGTTCTAGCCTTCACAACCTCATCAGGCAAGGAGTTCCACAGGTTGATTGTGCACTGTGTGAAGAAGAACTTCCTTTTATTTGTTTTAAATTTCATTTGGTGGCCCCTAGTTCTTATATTCTGGGAACAAGTAAATAACTTTTCCTTATTCACTTTCTCCACACCACTCATGATTTTATACACCTCTATCATATCCCCCCTTAGTCTCCTCTTTTCCAAGCTGAAAGGTCCTAGCCTCTTTAATCTCTCCTCATATGGGACCCATTCCAAACCCCTAATCATTTTAGTTGCCCTTTTCTGAACTTTTTCTAATGCCAGTATATCTTTTTTGAGATGAGACCACATCTGTACCCAGTAGTCAAGATGTGGGCGTACCATGGATTTATATAAGGGCAATAAGATATTCTCATTCTTATTCTCTATCCCTTTTTTAATGATTCCTAACATCCGGTTTGCTTTTTTGACTGCCGCTGCACACTGTGTGGACGTCTTCAGAGAACTATCCATGATGACTCCAAGCTCTCTTTCCTGATTAGTTGTAGCTAAATTAGCCCCCCCATCAGATTGTATGTATAGTTGGGATTATTTTTTCCAATGTGCATTACTTTACATTTATCCACATTAAATTTCATTTGCCATTTTGTTGCCCAGTCACTTAGTTTTGTGAGATCTTTTTGAAGTTCTTCACAGTCTGCTTTGGTCTTAACTATCTTAAGCAGTTTAGTATAATCTGCAAACTTTGCCATGTCACTGTCTACCCCTTTGTCCAGATCATTTATGAATAAGTTGAATAGGATTGGTCTAGGGCTGACCCTTGGGGAACATCACTAGTTACCCCTCTCCATTCTGAAAATGTACCATTTATTCCTACCCTTTGTCCCCTGTCTTTTAACCAGTTCTCAATCCATGAAAGGATCTTCCCTCTTATCCCATGACAACTTAGTTTATGGAAGAGCCTTTGGTGAGGCTTTTCCTGTACAGAATCAGGATGGCAGCAGCAGCCATAATCTGCAGGATCAGTTGCATCAATGGAAAGATCATTTCAAGATGCTCCTCAATTGTCTGTCACCTTCAGTCCCTCTTCTATTTGAAAAAGGGCAGGAAATTCTGGTAGATCCATCTTCCTTCAACCAAGAAGAGGTCTGGACTTCAGTCCATAAGTTGAAGCCTGGGAAGGTACCAGTGGTTTGTAACACTACCCGAGTTGCTGAAGACAGGGGAGAGTATTGTTTTATGGCTGCAATAGATTCTTCCAAACCATCTGGTATACTAATATCCCCAATGACTGGAAGAAGGCTGTTATTCTGCCTCTGTTCAAAAAGGGCCATAAAGTCAAATGTAGCAACTATAGAAGAATTATGCTATTATCAGTCCCAGGAGAAGTATTTGCTTCCATGTTAATATCTCAAATCAGCGACATCCTTTATGGCAAAGGCTTGAATACCAAGTATAGCTTTAGACCCTGGTTGTTCTATTACTGACCAGATCTTTACCTTGAGACAATTTTTGGAGAAGTTGGCTGGATTTAATAAGCTGCACACAGCACTTTCATAGACTGCAATCAGGCCTTTGACTCAGTGCATTCAGCAAGTTTGTGGGCTCTGATGAAGCATCTTGGCATCCATAGGACAATAGTGTCATTGACAGAAAATCTCTATAATGGAACTAAAAGCTCTGGTTGAGTCAATGGCGGATACAAAGCATGTTTTCCTATCGCCATGGGAGTTTAGCAAGATTGTGACCTGTCACCATCAATATTGGCATGGTTTGGGTGATGGATTACCTTGAAGAGGCAGCTATC
The DNA here is from genome assembly GCF_011386835.1 of Chrysemys picta bellii. Taxonomy (NCBI): domain Eukaryota; kingdom Metazoa; phylum Chordata; order Testudines; family Emydidae; genus Chrysemys; species Chrysemys picta. The sequence goes on along the minus strand of NC_088792.1, from coordinate 70,459,309 downwards.
AGCAACATTCAGCTGACCACCATTCTGTTTGTCATTTTATGGTTGGCTCAGTTTGGTGGATGACTGCAGCTGATGGCTAATCTGGTTCGTCAAGAAGTGGCATACATTGGTCTGGTGATTAATCCTGATAAAACAAAGTCCCTGGCCATTGCCATCAAACAGCCTCCAGCTCCAGGTTACAACCACCTCAGTATTAACCTGCCCAGATAGGATATTCAGCAGGTTGTAGCCAACAAATATTTGGGCAACAAATACACTGTGCTGGAGAATTCTTGAATGATATGGATGCTGGTATAGCAGTAGCTGCAGCTATGTATCAGGCCCTTCAGCGGCCTCCATATGGATGTTGTGACATCAAGCTTCCTGCAAAGCTGAGGATCTATAAAACCAGTTATCCAACTCAGTTGCATGTAAGTGAAACATAGGCACTAAGGAAGGCTGAAGAACACTAGATTGACATTTTCAGTTCTCCTCTGCTCCAGTAGCTGCTCCATATGAAGTGGCATGAGAAGATCAGAAATGAAGCTATTCGAAGCTGAAAACAGCAAGCACCTCTATCAGCAGGGGTTCAGTTTCTGCAGCTTTCTTGGTATGGACATAGAAAAAAAAGAAAGGGCAATGAATTCTGAAGTGTGTGTACCAAAGAATATTCCTACACATCCAACGATCACATGGGCACCAAAACCTTTAATGATGTGACAAGATACAATCAGACCACCTTAAGCACCTTGCTGGGGCTCAATCCAGATGGAGCTCACTTGAAAAGAAGGCCACATCCTTTGGGATTTGCCATTATGAAGAAGAAGTTAGGAAATTGACCAAGAACCAGGGTTTTCATGGCATTTTGTATTAACACAGATAGTAGTTTTTTTCCCTATAGTTTTCATTAAATTTCCTAAATTCCTCTGAGGAAGAGAAACAAAGCTATAGAAATAGTTATGCCTTTTTATCCCATTGGAGACAAATTCACCTGGAAGTTGTGTAATATGAAGGCAACTCTTGACATTCCTTGTTATCTGTTTTCTTCCTTTATATAAAATATATGCCTATCAGATTCAGTTTGTGTTAATAAAAAAAGAAATAGTGCTTCCATTAAGGAGATGGCTATTCAAATTATATCCTGGGGATTATTGTGAACTATTATTATTATTATTTTTTTTATTTAATGTCAGATGGAGAACATTCCTGGAAAATCCTTTAAAATACTACTGAAGAGAGAGTTTTGAAGACAGATAGCTAGCCCTTCTTAAAAGACATATGGGGGGGGGGGGGGGAACGCTCATAAAAGGACCGAAGGATTCCTTAACTTCAGCACTGAACAGCCACCAAAAATAGGACAGACAGCTTGCAGAAACTTACTATCAGCCAGATTTTAGAAGGCATATTTCATTGCAAGATCACAAGACACTAGATTTTTGTTAAAAATACCAGCCCTGAGTGTAAGGTCAACAAGAGAAGGCAGGGAGTTTTCCCACACTGCAATCTGTTTTAACTCTCTGTGCAGTGATTGACAGGCTAGATTAAAGTTTTAGGAGCATTCAAGGGATATTCAATGCCATCTCTGAACATACTAGTTTTTTAAGTCTAACAGCTGTTCTAAAGCCCTTGAGTCATATTACAAGGTCTTGGAACACAAAAGCAGCCAATGGTTTCTTGGCACAGAGAAGCTCCACAAAACAGAAATTTCCTTCTATCAAGGAAGTTTTTCCCATATGAAGTTTGAGAGCGAGCTTTGAGATTTGTAGAGGGAGATTTTAATTTGACTTCTCTTCCCTCCCCCCCACTTCCCACCTTTTCTTTTTCAGCAGCAGGGCAAGGTAGTGCTGCACTACAAATGAAAGCAGGTCACACTTAAATTAGGCTCTTAGTCTCAAATTAGTTATAATTGAACAACACAACCTCACACAAACGGATTTCTATTTTATGCGTACTGGAAGCACTATGATGTTTTTATCATATTTTAATCATTTTGTTATGTTGGTCAGTGCTCTAAGCACATCTGCTTTGCATATGAAAGGAATGATATTTATAAAATTATTACGAGTACTCACAGAAAAAAGTTAGGTTAAAAGAGTCTAATTTATAATTAGAGCTACTTTTTAAATCTGCTCCAGAGCTTCCAAAGCAAATAATGGAGTAGCCCCACCTCTACAGTAACTCCATTTACTTCAGTGAACTTATATCAGGAATAAATGTGACATTCTTTATTCTTCTACAGCACAACCATTATGAGTAGTAAAGAACTCTCATCATTCTATTAGATTTAGAATATCTATATAGAGAGTTCTACTGTGATCAACTGAATAAGGTACAGCAAGCTTAATTTAAAACATACAAGAGGCAGTTTAAAAAAAAAAAAACCTAAGGACTGGGGGAAGTGAACAGGTGCCGAGGAGCACATGATTTGAACACACACATCCCTTAGGAGAGGATTAAAGAGAATACTCCATAGCCTAGTAAAGGGGAGAATCTAAGGTGATAAAGTACAGGTAGGAACTGAAGAGAAAGTCAAATGAACAAGGGTACCATTCAATTACATCACATTAAGGAAGACAATTAAATGTTGACAAGTCTTACAAGTGCTTGTATACAAATGCAAGAAGTCTAAATACTAAGATGGGTGAACTTGAGTGTCTGGTATTGAATGGGGATATTGATATAAAAGGCATCACAGAAACTTGATGGAATGATGATACCCAATGGCCCACAGTAATACTAGGATACAAAATATATAGGAATGACAGAGTAGGTTGCGCTGGTGGGGGTAGCACTATAAGTAGAAAAAAAGCAGAGTCAAATATAGTAAAAATCTTAAATGACTCAAACTGTATCATAGAATCACTACAGATAGAAATTCCAGGCTTGAATAATAAGAGAATAGCCAGATCAGAATGGTGGCAGTGATTGTGAAATGCTAATTACTGTGAATGGAAAACCCAATAATAATGGGGGATTTCAACTAGCCCCATATTGACTGGGTATATGTCACATCAGGATGGAATGCAGAGATACAATTTCTAGACTCCATCCATGACTGCTTCTTGTAGCAGCTACTCCTGAACCCACAAGAGGACCGTTCTTGATTTTGTCCTAAGTGGAGCACTGGATCTCATCTGAGAGATAAATATAGCTGAAACCCTCAGTAATAGCAACCATAAGGTAATTAAATTTAAACATCCTTGTAGGGGGGGAAATGCCCCTTGCAGTAGCATTTAACTTCAAAAAGGGAAACTACACCAAAATGAGGAAGCTATTTAAACAGTAATTAAAAGTAACAGCCACAAGAATGAAATGCTTGGAAGCTATTTAAAAAGCCCTAATTGAGCACACATTTAATTTGAGCCTCAAATAAATAAAATAAAATAAAAAGTCAGAGGATCAAAAAAATTCCACCATGGCTAAACAACATAGTAAAAAAAGTGGGTAGAAGCAAAAAAAGTCATCCTTTAAAAACTGGACGTCAAATCCTATTTAGGAAAACAGAAAGGAGTATTAACTCTGGCAAGTCAAATGTAAAGGTAATATTAGTCAGGCCAAAAAGGGATTTGAAGAACAACTAGCAAAAGACACAAAAACTAACAGCAAAAATTAAGTACATCAGAAGCCGAAAGCCTGCCAAACAATCAGTGGGGCCACTGAACAATCAAGGTGCTAAAAGACTATTCAAGAATGACAAGACCACTATGGAGAAATTAAGGCTTTGGCTACACTGCAGAGTTGTGTCACCAAAAGGCAGCTTCTGGTCACCAAAACAGTAGAAACATACACACTACGATGTGACTTTTGGCAGCAAAAATGTCATTTTGGCGACAAAATAAAACCACCCCAACGAGAGACGCAAGGCTCTTTGTGCAAAAGTTTTGTCGACAAAGTGCCAGTGCAGATACTGCTCTTGATTTTAATCGCTTTAATTGGCCTCCAGGAGGTGTCCCACAATGCCCACCCTGACCCCTCTGATCAGCAGTTTGAACTCCACTGCCCTGCAGCCAGGTAAACAACCTCCCCGTTTAAAGCCCCGGGGAATTTTTGAAATTCCATTTCCTGTTTGCTCAGTGTGGAGAGGTCTCATTGCATCTTCCCAGGTGACCATGGCAGCTTCACGCAGCAAATGCTCTCCCATGTGGACCACTGCGGAGCTGCTGGTATCTGCTCAGTATTTGGGGAGACCTACTGGTTCTATAAGGAGCTGGACACGATCCTCAGTGGCGACCATACCTACACCACCAAGAGCCCCATGGATATTTCAGCGGTCCAGGAGGTGGTGGAAAGAGGACCTAACCCAAAGGACAAAGTCCTTGATGAAGAGGTGGAGTTAGACGTTGATGTGGAGCCCAGAGCAGGGTTGCTTGGTGGTGCAGACAGCCAGGATCTGTTTCCCACTCCAGAGGTGTCTAGCCAGTCTCAGCAGTTGCTCTCCAGTGAGCAAGAAGCAGGAGAGATGTATAGAAGTGTACAAGGTTAGCTGTTTTTCTGTGTGCCAGACATTTCCCTGTGCAGCAAATCAATATGGCGAAACAGGGTGTTGATGCATGCCATGATCTCACAGGAATCCTCCATAGAGATCTCTTAGAAACTTTCCTGGAGGTACTCGGAAATCTTCTGCCAAAGGTTCCTTGGCAGAGCTGCTTTGTTCCTTCCCCCATTGTAGGAAGCTTTCCCACGCCATTCGGCAATCACTTGTGCAGGGACCAAAGCGGCACACAGGCGAGCAGCATAGGGACCAGGACAGAAGCCACAAGCATGTAATAGATGTGCCCTTGCTTTCCTGCTTACCCTTAGGAGTGAGATATCTGCTACTGTGACCCCTGCCTCTGGAAAAGTGTGGGAGAATTTAGAATTTTTTCCCTAGTTGGCTGCACCACAACCCTTCCAGAGTGCTCTTTTCCCTATGTAGAGCGCCTCCCACCCAGGCCAAGACGCCATGCTTTGGGTGTTTGCCGAGATGTAAGCTTGTCAAGGGTCAGTGAGAAAGTGATTATGCTTCAATGCTGCGTGTGAACTTAAAAATCATGTTTCTGTGCATTGTTTCTTATGACTCTGCAGATGTGGCCTGCACACCGGCCGAGCATCTCCGCCAGATAAGGAAGTGCCCGAGATGGAGCAAAGAAGACATATTCCAGGAGATACTGCAGTTTTTCAATGCAGAGAGTGAAGGGAAGCCAAAAGACAGGACAGAAAAGAAATTCAGGAGTTTGTTAAGGACGCTACTGTGCGGATGATTAAAGTAATGGAGGAGCAAATACAGATGCTGAAGTCCTTAAAAATGAAGCAGACTGAGCAGATGCATGCCCACCCTCCCCTGCAGCACATTCAGAACATTTACAAATATTATGTACAACACATGCCTATTACCATGCATATATTATCCTCATTGAGATCTAATCTGCCATAAAGGCACCGCCAGCATGCCTTTAATCTGCCAAAGGCGCATTCCATCATCATCTTACACCTACTCAACCTGTTGTTGAACCACTCCTTACTGCTATACAGGTTTCCTGTGTAAGGTTTAATGAGCCATGGCTGTAAGAGTATGCTGGGTCTCCCAAGATCAAAATGGGCATTTCAACATCCCCTACTGTAATCTTCTGGTCTGGAAAGAAAGTCCCTGCTTGCAGCTTTCTATATAGGCCGGTGTTCCTGAAGATGTGTGCGTCATGTACCTTCCCAGACCACCCAACATTGATGTCAGTGAAACACCCACGGTCATCCACAAGCACCTGCAACACCATGGAGAAGTACCCCTTCCTATTGATGCACTCCATCGCAAGGTGGTCTGGTGCCAAAATTGGAATGTGTGTGCCATCTATCACCCCTCCCCAGTTAGGGAAACCCATTCTGCAAAGCCATCCACTATTTCACGCACACTCCCCAGAGTCACAGTCCTTCATAGCAGGATGTGTTTAGTTGCCCTGCACATTTGCATTAACACAGCCCCAAAGGTCAACTTCCCGACTTCAAACTGATTTGTGACTGACCAGTAGCAGTCTGGAGTCATCAGCTTCCACACTGATTGCCATGTGTTTCTCTACTGATAAGTCATGTCTCATTCTGGTGTCCTTGCACTGCAGCGCAGGGGCAAGCTCTACACATAGTTCCAGGAAGGTGGCTTTCCGCATCCAAAAGTTCTGTAGCCACTGCTTGCCATCCCAGACCTGCATGACAATACAATCCTCCCACCAAAAGTGAGAGTCCACCATGTGTAGCTGTTCCGTGAATGTCAAAAGAAATCTAAGTTGCTCCTATCCATATCACACACCATGTCAGGCATCTGGGAGTCTTGTTCAGTTAGGAACTTCATGATTAACTGCAGTGCCATTCGTGATGTTTTAATGACAGTTATCAGAGCACAGGAAAGCAGTGTGGGATTCATCCCTTCACACAAAGATGCCGGGGTGCACAGCAAACAAGGGCCTTGAAAAATGCTGTGAAAGAAAGCCAGAAGCCCTGGAATGCTGGGATGGAAAACAATGAATCATGGAACATTGATCCCGGTCCCAAGATGTGCAGCGATCCACTCCGCCTTCCCACAAGACCTAGCGGCAGAAGGTGTTGAGCTGCACTGTGGGATAGATACCTACAGTGCCTTGCTCACACTGCTGATGAAAGGGCCCCAACTGTGGATGTGCTCTGCTGACAGAGGGAGCAGGTATGAACATGCAATATTGATTTTTATTATAGCGCTTTTTGCTTGTCTATATAACTTTTGTCGACTAAACTCTAATGTAAGTTAAGCCCTAAGTTAAGACCGATACCAAAAATTCATTGCAGAGGATATGCAAACCTAAGCCATTCGTTTTAAGTGTCAAATCTGAGGAACTGTCCCAGATTTGTGTGTCAGTAGGGGAGGTTTTAGACCAAGTTGATAAAACTAAACAGTAATAAATCACTAGGACCAGATGGTATACACCAAAGAATTCTGAAGGAACTTAAATACAAAATTTTAGCACTCTTCCTGTGATATATAATCTATCACTTAAATCAGCCTCTGTATTAGATGACTGAAGGATAGCTAATGCAACACCCATTTTTACAAAAAACTCCAGAGGTGATCCTGGCAATTACAGGTCAGTAAGCCTAACTTCAGTACCAGACAAATTGGTTGAAACTTAAGTAAAGAACAGAATTATCAGATAAATAGAACAACATGTTTTTTGGGGGAAAGAGTTAACACTGCTTTTGTAAAGGGAAATCATGCCTCACCAATCTATTAGAGTTCCTTGAGGGAGTAAACAAGCATGTGGAAAAAGGTGATCCAGTTGATACAGTGTTCTTGGACTTTCAGAAAGCCTTTGACAAGATCCCTCACCAAAGGCTCTTATCCCATGACTGATTTTCTTGCCTAAGAGGGAAGGTCCTCTCATGGATCAGTAACTAGTTAAAAGATAGGAAATAAAGAGTAGGAATAAATGGCTAGTTTTCCAATTGGAGAGAGGTAAGTAGTGGGGTCCCGCAAGGACCTGAATTGGGACCAGTGCTCTTCAAGAGGTTATAAATGATTTGGAAAAGGGGTGAACAGTGACATAGCAAAGTTTGCAGATGATACAAAGCTACTAAAGATAAGTCCAAAACAGACCATGAAAAGTTACAAAAGAATCTCACAAAACTGGGTGACTGGGCAACAAAAAGGCAGATGAAATTCAATGTTGATAAATGCAAAGTAATGCATATTGGGATCCAATCCCAACTATACATACAAAATGATGGAGTTTAAATTAGCTGTTGCCACTCAAGAAAGACCCCTTCACATAACACAAGAACCAAGGGTCACGCAATTAAATTAATAGGCAATAGGTATAAAACCAATACAAGGAAGTACTTCCTCACACAATGCACAGTCAACCTGTGAAACTCGTTGCCGGGGGACATTTTGAATACCAAAAATATAACTGGGTTCAAGAAAGAATAAGATAACTTCATGGAGGATAGGTTCATCAATGGCTATTAGCCAAGATGGTCAGGGACACAACCCCATGCTTAAGTCTCTGACTTCCAGAAGCCAGGACTGGATGACAGGGAATGGATCACTTGATAATTGCTCTGTTCTTTTCATTCTCTCTGAGGCATCTGGCATTGGCCACTGTCAGAAGACAGGATACTGGGCTAGATGGACCACTGGTCTGACTCAGCATTCTTATGCTAGTGTTGACTAACGGTCAGAGTACAGAACTGGGCATCAGGAATCTTTTAGTCTGAGCTCTCCCACTCACTTTTTACTGAATCTTACTCACATTGCTTCTCTTCTCCAATTACCCTGTTAAATAGGGACAATATTATTTACCTCCTCCGTGTGATGTGAGGTTTCACTTGTTATTGTTTGTAAAACTCTTTAAGAGATGCTTTAGAAGTGCAAAGAACTATGGTTCAGATCCTCCTCTGTAGGAGGACAGCTGTGTACAGCTCCAGTGGAAAGCTGTCCTGAAGTCATCTTACCTGACTGCATGATGAAGGCTCCTCAGTCGTGGCAACTCATGCACCAGCCCTTACCCCTGCATTGCTGAGAAGAAAGGGAGCAAGGCTGGATCTTCTATACACACTGATCATCCCCAACTGCCATGACAACCTCTTGAGGTCGTTGGCCCCAGTGCAGGAGGCTGCTGTAACTTCTTCCAGGGAACCTGACCAAAGAAGAGATGTCCCTGGACTGAGACACCACCTTAGAGCCACTTTGGCACCCCTTCAATTGTGTGGTGTCACCTGGTCACAGCTGAGGATTGGGCCCCAAATATATAATTATACAATTCTGCAAAATTAGTCAGTTGCTGAATGACTCTCCTCCACTCCTAAATTAATTCTAGTCTCAGACAAAACAAGACAAAATAAATTAACTTAATTCAAATAAATATTTTATGAAGAAAAATCACCTCAGAATCCAGTGTAAATGAAAGAGCCTTCTTTAAAGCACAGCTCTATTCTGAAAGGCAACAAGTAAAAAGGTGCGATTTTTATGTAACAGATGCTTCTTGCACCAAATCCTCAGGACTAGCCCTTCTGTAGCTGGTGCAGCTCAGCAACTAGAGAGCAAAGGTGGTTTTAAGTAGGGTGACCAGATAGCAACTGTGAAAAAACGGGACGGGGGTGGGGGGTAATAGGCACCTATATAAGAAAAAGTCCCAAAAAATGGGACTGTCCCTTTAAAAATGGGATATCTGGTCACCCTAGCTTTAAGTCACCTTTACATCCTTTTGATCCTGAAGCATCCAGGCTGGTCTCAAGCAACAGCTTAGGTCAGACTAAGGGTTGCTCGAAGTTATGTTTGCTGGCAACAGTAGCCAGGGATTAGCCAGACATAGCAACCCTATGACATCAAGCAACTCACACTGTGAGGATGCACAGGTAGCTGGTTAAGATGGCATCTCAGCTATCAGTGCCAGAGTAGCACAAGCAGCCAGACTTGGGGCCAAGATCTGGCCTCTTCTCTATATTCAAAATCATGCGTATTGATTTTCACATCATGGCTACAGGGTGAACTGTGGCATAGACCTGGCTTCCTGCCATGTTAATGACACAGGCCCAATTCAACTTTGGTACACAATATTTTTCCTTGAGGAGCCTCTAACAGTATACTTTGCAGTGACACAGAGATAGCATAATCAAAACAAAGCATCATTTATTAATTCCTCAAAAGTAGAAAGCATTTAGGAAAATGGGTTAACACAATAAAAAGCCTACACACATGGATATGATTTACACCTTTGTAAGTTCCCCTCAGCTCAGCTAACCCTATATCTATCAGAGAGAAACAGACTGCCCCAGCTGCATTTTCTACCTCACTTCATACGACTTTGCCAGCCTGTCACCTATTCACTGACAAACAACTAGGCAGCCCCTTTTACATCTTTGAGGGTTTAGATCCTCTTTGAGAACAGGTTTTAGGCTTGGGAACAGTAAACCATTCTAGCCTGCACAAAGCCAGATAGGTAGTTTCTTCCCCATTGATGGCCCAGCCACCTTTCCTCAAAGATTCGTATATCTTTCATAGTTTCATTTCCTGTGGGTTTCTCCCTTAACAGCCTTTTTTGATTTAATTCCTGTCAGTCAAGCAAGTTAATATCAAATAACTTGAGTGGCACATGAGATTTGTAAAAATAATACACACAGTAGCCTCATTCCCCACATTTAGTGAAAAAAATTTTTTACTGCATTTTATTCCTGCTAGCAAATCAAAACCTAACCTAAGAGCTGGAGTCTATTCTTTCTTGTTTACCAACATGTTGACAATAATGAGTCTGCATGTGTGTCAATCAAGTTGTAAGTAGAAAACAGGGTAACTGAAGGTGTAAGTTCTCCTACAGAGAGGTCATTATCAGTTAGTTAATGGTAAGCAAGCTTGACTCAAATCCTAGATTCAGTTTACAGGGCTAGCAATCAGGGGAAAAACATACACCTCCACCCCGATATAACGTGACCAGATACAACACGAATTCAGATATAAAGCGGTAAAGCAGTGCTCCGGGGGTGAGGTGGGGGGGGGAGGGGGGCTGTGCACTCTGGTGGATCAAAGCAAGTTCGATATAACGCAGTTTCACCTATAAAGATTTTTTGGCTCCTGAGGACAGTGTTATATCGGGGTAGAGGTGTATTTAATTTAGAATTTGAGAACATTTGGTACAGAAAGCACTGAAAAACAACTATAAAATTCCAGATTTTCATCTTTAGAGAGGTTTTAGGGAGTAAAATCACACTGAGAAATAGTGTGTTTTCTGCACAATTTAGTTAGGCATGTCCATTTACTAAAATGTAGTTTAACCATGCTCCACAGGAAAGTAGCATAAGAATCCACAACAGAAGCGGCAGCAACATCAGGCTCTGATGTGAAAATTTTTCTAATATATAGTCTAGATTGTAGATCTTCTGGGAAACAGTTTTTGAAATCTGTAAAAAATTGAAATGGGGGGGGGGGGAAATCCCATCACAGACAGGACCAAAAAAAAGTCAAAAGACTGAAAAAAGTTCAAAGAGATAAAAATCTGAAAAAAACTAAATGTTTTATTTTGATGTCAACCATTTATTACTAAAAATAAACTATAATGATCTTAAAATTCCAAATTTGAAAGATTTTGAACCAGAGAACTGGAATTTTTCTTGTTTAAAGTATCAAAATTACTTGTTTTGAAAATATCAAATCTTTTTCAACTTTTTTTCCCCCTAAAAACATTTGTCAAAACCAGGGCCGGCTCCAGGCACCAGCTTGGCAAGCTGGTGCTTGGGATGGCCACTCTGGACAGGGGTGGCAGGTCCAGCTATTCGGCGGACAGTCCCTCACTCCCACTAGGAGCGAAGGACCTTGCGCCGAATTGCTGCCGCAGATCACAGCTTTTTGTGTGTGCGTGGGGGGGGGGGGGGGCTGCTTGGGGCGGCCAAAACCCTGGAGCCGTCCCTGGTCAAAACTAACCCTCTCTTTCTCACAAAAGTTTTAGTTTTGATGAATCAGCATTTTCCAACTAAAAAAGTGTTTTGTGGAGAAATTCCTGAGAGCTTTACTAGATTGTGGGGTTCAAATTGTGGGTTTTGAACAGGGTTCAAAAAAGAACTAGATAAGTTCATGGAGGACAGGTCCATCAATGGCTATTAGCCAGGATGGGCAGGGATGCAAAACCATGCTCTAAAGTGTCCCTAACCTCTGTTTGCCAAAGCTGGGAATGGGTGACAGGATGGATCACTTGATGATTACCTGTTCTGGTCATTGCCTCTGAAGCACCTGGCATTGGTCATTGTCGGAAGACAGGGAACTGGGCTAGAAGGACCATTAGTCTGATCCAATATGGCAGTTTTTATGTGCCCACTAGGCACAGCCTCAAGACCGTGGCAATATGAAGGGACAGCACCACATGGGAAACATCAGGAGGTTTCCAGAATGCAGAGGGAGCATGCCTGTACTACACACCTTAAGGGGAGCAGCCTATTTCTCCAGGTGTGCAAGCCCTGCTTTGCATGTGAGGCAGCAGGAGGTCTGCTTTTGGGCATAAATGTGTTGTCAGGGGATCAGGGATGGAGCAATTCCTGTAGTACCCTGACTCCCTGTGACGGACATGTATTCGATAGTTTGATGATCATTGTCTATATTTCAGTCTAACACAGATGTTATAATACAACTAAAATTATGATGACCATGAAAGTTCTGAGTATCTAAAGTACATAATAAAACTAAACATTGATGTTTGAGGGTGCACATTATCTACAAATGTTCTAGATTCTCTGTTTTTTCCCCCCACAGTGTATTTCATGATATGGGTAAGTTGGTACAACATTAAAACCAAGAGAAATATTATAATGAAAACTCATTCATAAAGTTCTATGTGAAGTGAAGCATATTTTCCAGTGTTTTCTGGAATCCTTTTCTGCACTGTTGCCCAGAATTAGAATTAATTCTCCTCTGGATTAAAGATGCATTGGTGGATTAGTCTATCATTGATGACAACAAAAATATATCCTTCCCAAAGGCTTAAAATAAAAGGAGGTCTGTTAACTACAGACATCATTACTGTAACAAAACATGCAGAAAAATATTTATAACAGAATATCATCACTTCTGAAATCAAAAGTAGTTTATGTAACATATCCTGTGTTAAATATTGAATGTCAACCCCAAAATAAAATGTATAATCATATTTAAAAACACAAAGGGCTGATCCCATAAAGAGTTACACATTGAGTAACTTTTCTTAATCTAGCAGTATCATTGATATTACTACACTACTCAGGTGAGTAACCCTACTCACTTGCTTAAGAGTTTGCAGATTTGGGCCCAGAGCTTGCGCTAGACTTTACAAAACAGCATTTTTTCTCTATATAAAAAAAAAATCTAGTTAAACCACCACAGGAATAAGTACTTTGCAAATTAAATTTTAGACTTTAAAAAAGCCAACTAGATCATATCAAATCAGCCTCAAAGTGAAAAAACTATTTTTGCAGATTTAAAATTGTATCATGTTATGCACTTGATCTATATTATCATTCTTCAAGGAAAGATATAGTTTAATAACTTATGTTATTTGTTTTAATTGATATATTTGAATAATATAAAAATGCATTATCTATCTCAGTGGTTCTCAACCAGGGGTATGTGTACCCCTGGGCATATGCAGAGATCTTCCAGGGGGTACACCAACTCATCTAGATATTTGGCTAGTTTTACAATAAGCTACATAAAATGCACTAGCAAAGTCAGCACAAACTAAAATTGTATACAGACAAAAGTAAGCAAGCAAGCAATTTTTCAGTAAAAGCGTGGCTCTGACACTTTTGTATTTTTATGTCTGATTTTGAAATTATTTAGTTTTTAAGTGAGGTGTAACTTGGGGTATGCAAGACAAATCAGGCTCCTGAAAGGGGTACAGTAGTCTGGAAAGGTAGAGAACTACGGATCTGTAAATTAAGAGCCAGATGCTGCCCCCTTTACACCAAATAGTATGATTCTCCACATATAGTCCCATCCCAATCAGTCCCACTCAGTAATACACAGCCAATTATAAGACTTTCTGTTGTGAATTTCTGGGAGCATTTAAAGGCAGAAATATATTTGTCCATGGTAATGTCTTCTAAATAATGCCTGTTTATCAGGTATTGAAGCCAAATCCCAAAGTCCCGTTTAAAGGCAAAACTTCCACTGAAACCAATGGGGATTTTCCTCAATAGAGACATCAAGAATATGTTTCCCATTACTTTGTGCAAAAGTGTATTACTATGTGTGAAAGTTTATTAATTGCTAATATTTAACTTATTTTAAAATAAGTTAGTCACGTAGATTTTTTTCCTCAATAAAAACTTCAGAATGTATTCACTAAGATGTCATACTTAATGTATTTATTAAAAGCCTTCCAAAAACATTAGTGAGACAAGGAAGGTGAGGTAATCTCTTTTATTGGATCAACTTCGGTTAGCAAGAAAGACAAGCTTTGGAGCTATACACAGCTCTTCTTCAGGTCTCATACAAAACTAGATAAACAGTTGTAATGTGATTTTATGTTTCCGTGCAGTTATTTGTGTGACTATGTGTCTTGAGATTTTACAATTTATTGATATAGTAATTGAGCTCAGTTCTTTCATCTCACACTAACACCAAAATAGTAATAAAAATACGCCAATAGATACAAGATTAGAAGTATATAAACATCAAAATGTTTGGCAGAAAATGAAAAACTAAGTTAAATGAGTTTAAAGATTTTATTTTCACTCCAGTATGAATCGTTTCAGATTTCTCCCCACCCCCAAGAAAAAGATTTACGCTGGCGAAACGTTTTCTCCCCCGTTGCGTGTTTAAACTACAATAACGACTAACATCTCATTAGGTACAGGGAGCCCCTAAACAACAGCCTAGCGCCTCCAGTCGCAAATTAATTTCCCCGCACCTGAACAAACTCCACAGATTGATGCAGCCCATCGCAAGGGAACTGCTGAGCAGGCTTGACCCGAGCAGCAGTTAGAGCCGAGGGGAGGGAAGGGGGCAGAAAATTGGGTGCAAGTGGTAAGACTAAATAAAAGTCAGAGCAGCTGGAAGGTAAGTGACGCGCAAAGGGAGAGGAGCGGGACCTGTCCAGGGTCCTGAAATCACAACTCCGATACCAAACTCATTCATTCAACCGCCGCAGACATTCATTCAACAACCCCCTGCACAGCTGTCTGGCCAACACAAAACCTGATTAAAAGCTTAAATCTTGTCAAAGAGATTTAAAAAAAAAAGATTTTCAAAGCCACGTCCCGAGTCTGAAGCCTGCATCTCTCCTCGCGCCCTACTCTCAGGGGGGCTGCACCCGCTGCACGGCACCACGCAGCCGACACGAGGGCGGCTGAGAGGGGCAGAAAGCCCCGGGAAGCAGCAGCCTGCGCCTACAACTTCCATGCAGAGAACAGCTGGGAGCGGCCGGGACCGCAGTCCGGGAATAACCCTGCAAGTTCCCAAAGAGGCACCAAGCGCAGCCCGGTCTCTTGGTAACTGGCGAGCTGCCCCAGCCGACACCAGCACACCAGGGACACCTCCCAGCCAGGGGCTGAGAGCCGCCCCCGCTGCCAAGCCGCACCACCACAACCAGGGGAGAGGGGTGCATGCAATGCCGGACCGACATCCAGCTCTGCCTCTTTCTCCCCTGCAGCCCCCCAGCTCCGCTGCAGGGATGGGAAGGGGCCACCACGCTCCCGCTGCCCCCGACTCACGCGTGCCGTCGAAGCGAGTGGCGATGGTGTCGAGGAAGGTGTTCTGCGGGGCCAGCAATCCTTTCATCACCGGCATCTTTCCAGCGCGGTGCGAAATTCTCCATCAAACTTTGTCCGGGAGGGCGGCTCGCAAAGAAAGTGCAAAGGGCGGGGGGAGAGGGAAGGGGGGAGCGCGGGCCGCTGCGACTTCGCCGAACCCGGGAAGCGCCCGTCTCCCCGGCCACACACAGGCTAGCGAGAGAGCTCGGCGCCTCCCCCCTTCCACCAGCTGCCGGAGCTCCCGCCCGCCAGCTGCGCCCGCTAGCAGCCGCCGCGCGCTCCATTCCCCCCCTTGATTGGCTGGGGAGAGAGACCCGGGGAGGGGTTTGTATGTGTGGGGGCGGGGGAGGTTCCTTGCACGACGTGGGAGCCGCAGCCGCGTGGGGTGGCGGGCGCGTGGTTCGGGGGTTGTTTGTTTGCACTCAAGGCGCTTTGTTCAGCCCTTCCTCGGAGCGGGGAGCCTCTGGCTGGCGTGTGTGGCGGGCCACCTGGGCAGAAGGGGCGTGGTCCCAGGAGAAAAGGTGGGCTGGGGGTAAGGGAGGATGCTAAGGGCAGCTGGGATTGCAAATGACTGGGGTGCACGTTGAGTGTGCGTTCATCTGACAATACTCCACCTTCTAGCGGAAAGGTAACAGCTGAGGCTCCCGCATCCAGCCAGTCACACCCCCTCCACCAGTCCTATAGAGAGAGAAAGAAAGAGAGTGCTTAAAGAACAAGTTCACTAATAAAATCCAGGCTGTAATGAACCCCAACACAATAGAGCTGTAAAAACCTGTTTCCAGGCGGTTTTTTGGCCTCAATCCTTTTAGTTCTATTGCCTAAATAGAACATAAGAATATAGACTCCATTTCAACCCCAAAAAATCCAGTCCCCCTCCTCCCAAAAAACCCCACCGTATTGTTGCAAATACCTAAATCCTCCCACTTTCTGGCTTCCAATTCCAAACTACACCTTAAAAACGTAGACCCTGATATAGCAGTATTGCAAAAACCCAGCATCGGGAGCCTGCCAATTTTTGGCCCAAACCTTCAAATTGTACCATTAAAAGAGAGAATAAGTGTTGCTGCTACTATTCCTCCTAAAAGGTCTGACTCCCTCCCCTTGTACACAGTCTAGTACAGAAAGCTGCAAAAACTCTAATTTGGCAACAGTACCTGCTGGATCCACCTATTTTTTTTGCTGCATCCCTTCTGGTTTTACTGTCTAAACTTAATGGGTATACAGTTTCTCTTACTCCCCTAGAGTAGTCTCAACCCCAATGCATTGTGATATATCAATGTTGCAAAAATGTGTATCCAGAAATTGAATCCAGCTGGGTCCACCTGGGACACTGGATCTGAGTTCTGCAGTGCTGTTGCTCACAAGAACATCAGAGCCAGGTGCAGTGCAAATAGATAACCATGGGACTTGGGTGGCGTAGGCAAAAGCTGGCAGGATCCAGATAACTGAGGTTCTATTGAACCAAGATGCATTGGGTGCCTGAATCTCTCTTTCCCCCGATTTGTATGTGAGAGGTGTCTACGTTTCTTCTCTTTTTCTGCAGAAAAGTTGGGGAGATGGGCTAAAAATTGGCAAAACCGGGTTCTGGATTGTCATTTTTGCAGCACTGTTGCACTTAGATGCCTCATGGTGTGAATCACTTTGGACCAACAGGAGACACTAGATTTGTTCTCCGTTTAGGTAGTGCAATTTGTGGGGCTGGATCCAAAAACTGGGAAGATTTGGCAGGGTCTGCCTTTTACCCAGACCCCCCTACTCCTTTTAATTTGCCTTATTAATCTCTTAATAAGAGAGTGACTTCCTTGTTGCTGTTGCTCACCTCACTTACTGCCTTGTAAGAAATGCATTTTAGTTCCCTATACACTGCATTTTTTAATTATTGTGAAGGGTTTTTTTTAAATGTTGTTTCCTTGATTGTATCCTTGTGTCACACTAAATAGTTTGAGCCATAATTTTGTGGGAAATAACTTTGCAAGACAAAGCACAGGATCCTATTTAGAAAAAAGAACAAACATTTAAGATTTTTGTGTATAAATAAATGAAACTATGGATGCTCCCTGGTCCATAAGATCAGGAGTTTATCCACATTCTAACAGCAGTACAATCTCAAATGAGTTGTATGCATTTTGGGACTACTCTAGACCCTAGAGATTGGTTTTGTTTTCCTATATAGTGTTTTTAGATTCTTTTTGACGATCTCCCAACCTGTGATTCAGGAGTTCTGCCTAACCTGAAAAAAAGCAACCCTTTTAACAAGAAAAGGAAAGAAAGTGTGAAGATGTATGTCACAGCACAGAATGACAAGTTTATGTGCTAGAGAGAAAAGGGGAGTGAAGGGAGTGATATTGGCATGCATGAAAGACACTCCTCTGTTGAGACTAGTGATTTGCTCAGGCTGTGTTGCTGTTTGATTGTTGCCTAGTATTACTCCCCAGAGTAAAGTCATTTCATTTACTGTAGCAGCTGTGGTGGCAAAACATCTCTCTGTTCTTTCAGTCCCCAAAGAGGTTCACCAGGAGGTAGGCAAGGGTAGGTTTTCAAATCCCTGTGCATTAAACAGAGGGTTCTGGCTTTCATTATTTCACAGTGTTTCTCTTGCCTCTTTTATTTTTATTTCTGGCAGTTCCTAATTCTTTGTGGCCTCCCTTCCTTTTGACAATGCAGATAAGATCTGGTTTCTCACTCCCTAAGAGAAGAACCATGGGTGGGGGCACAAAAGGGTCAAAAATGTTCTTTGCAGCAGGATTGATGAGGAAGATTCATGGGGTAAGAGGATGCTGATGCATTGATTTTATTGCACAGCATAAAGCCTGTCCATGACAACCTCACCTTGGCATTGCAAATACAGCAGTATTTTGCAGAGATTACATTAATCCGGCCAATCCTCCTTCTATTGGAAGCCCATGGGAAACACTGGTGGGTCCCAGCTGTGTTGCTGGGGCTCAGCAACAGGGAGCTCCCAGCTTGTTTTTTAAATGGAACATGGGAGTAGAGACACTCTCTGTCCTACAGTTACCTGCTGTCACCTTAAAAGCCTTCATCATCCTGATGAATCATTAGCTACAATAGTTGATTGACTAAACTTCAGATGGATGGTAGATTAGTATAGATTCTCATTCACACCAGGCACGAGCAGGGTACCTTAGTATTAAAAACTATGCAAACTGAAAATTTGAGCCATTGTTACTTCCCTGTGTCAAAATTGTTTCTTTGGCCCCTCAGATGAAAGTATCCAAGGTCTCCTAGACTAGGCCTATATACTCCACTTAAGTAGGTGTTACACTATAAGTAACATTTCATTTCTCTTAATCATTGAATATTGTCTTCCAAGTTGGGTGCAGATCTCAGTCCAAACTAGATTTCACATACTCATCATGGGCAGCGGAAAGGCCCCTTTGCTAAAGTAGAAGTAAATCTGTGGTCCTTGCAATTTGCAAAATAGTTCACATCAAGTTGTGTCTGTAAGAGGCAAGATTCAGTCTGTGACTTTCTCCCTCCATCTGCCCCAAACTCCTATATCGTGCAAATCAGGGTACAGTGGAGAAGGAGGGGTGTCAGGAGAGAGAATAAGTAATTTGTCCACAACTCATGTGTGTGTTTGTGGAGGGAGTTAGAATATAATGGATGGAAGTTTCCTACATTTTGCACCAGCCAGCACCGTGACAGACAGATGTCCTGATTATCTAGAAAAGTCAAGTTGTCATAATTAGAGAACTCTGCCAGCTTATAGTGTCTCATATGGTATTTCACATCACATGGCACTGCAGCAGTAAACACTGTGCTAGTTGTGGGGTCTCTGTGACCTGTGGGGCCTGGGCAACTGTAGGTTTCACAGCATCTTCTGGACCAGCCCCGTTCAGTGAAGGGTAGCAGAGCTTCCTAAAGAATCCACAATGATTGCCTAATGAAAACAAGGGTAAAAGGTAAAAAACAAATCCTGTCATTGAAAAGCCTAACCAAGGCACTTTAAAAGAAAATCTATATTGACATGAAAATACAGACGTTACTAACACCTGCCAGGCAACCTCTCCTGCATGCTTCAAACATTAATTCATTTCTGGTGAAAGGTGAAGGACTGAGTGTCATAGTGACTGAAGTCCCTCTAGCAACTAGCTAGAGGAATAGCATTGGCAGTTGCAATGCAAACTGCATCATCTATGTGCCTTTGCCCTGTTTTAGAGAGACTACATATGAGGGAGAGAGAATATTTCATCTTTAATATCATTCATTCTTTGGCCTCTCAGTTGAAATTGACAAAGGTCTCCTGGATGATGAGTCCTTCAGGGCAGAGGACGGGGAATATAGGCAGATAGTGTATCACACTTTATGCTTGAACAGTGCATAACACATTGTGGATGCTACCATGATATAAATAGTAGTATACCAGTAATAAAAATAGTGCCAATTATGACCATGACTTTTGTATTGTGGACAACTAGGAACTGGACTTAGACCACAAACTCATTTCATATGCCTCAGAACAACCATTAGAACTTGCAGTTACTACGAGAGCTGA
The DNA here is from genome assembly GCF_011386835.1 of Chrysemys picta bellii. Classification (NCBI taxonomy): domain Eukaryota; kingdom Metazoa; phylum Chordata; order Testudines; family Emydidae; genus Chrysemys; species Chrysemys picta. The sequence continues at coordinate 70,439,604 of NC_088792.1, read as the reverse complement.
TCAAATAGTTAAAAAGGTAGATACACATGAAAAATAGACATTGAACTACTAGAGGGTAGTGGGACACAGGAAAGAACAGGTAAGAGGTGGAAATGCATTAGTGCTGGCACTGGCATTCTATTTTGCACGTTGGGCTGAAATCAACTGAGGCTGATTCCACACCCCTTTACTAACAAGAGTCATCCCAATGAAGTCAATCTGATACTTACATCAGAGTTTTAAATGCAAAAAGTTTCAAAAGGATAGGAAAGCAATAAGTATGGAATAGCTCAAATGAGATAAATTAGCAGCTTGAAACAGTAGTGTGCTGAGAACAGGAAGGTCAAGAAAGCAAAGAATAAGGGTATGTCTATACTGCAGCTGTGAGGTGCGATTCCCAGCATAGTTAGACAGACTCACACTAGATCTGGTTGAGCTAGAATGCTAAAAATATCAGTGTGGACATTGTGGCTAGTAGCCAAGTTCAAGCCCCCTCCTCCCCCAAGGTCCAAGCTCAGGCAACTAGCATGAGGCACAACCCATGTCACATATCAAGCTAGCACACTGTTATTTTTAGTGTGCTAGCTTGAGCAGAGCTAGCACAAGTCTGTTTACCCGCACTGGGAATCACATGTCCCAGTTGCAGTGTGGACATGCCCCTAAGAGGCCTAGAGTATTTAAAAGGGAGTTGAATGTGATGGGCAGACAAATGAAAGTCTGCTGTCAGGTCCTGGAGAATTACCTCTTTTGCTTTAGTTAATACAGAAACCTTTGGGTTTTTTGCACATACTAGGTATTCAAATATTTACCCTCTTTTTGGGTTTACTTTCCTGGTATATGAACAGACAAAATCCAAAAGAAAGTATTTATATCTTATTCTTATCCATCAGCAAATTCACTTTACATTTTGTTATATTAAATTTAAAGTTGAGTAGTAAATATCCTTAGATGCTGATTTTACAAGATCATTCACTTATATTGCTATCAAAGATAGCAAAATAAGAGTAACTTGGAGAGTTGATTTTCATTTCTGTTTATACACTTATATCACTATTTTTGGTAAACAGTTCATTCCATTCCTTTCTCTCTTCATTTATATTAGTGCAGTTGAGCATTTTACTGAGTTCATAATGTAAGCAGATACTTAAAGAAAGACTACACCAAAAATAATATACTGGGGTCTAATAGGATTGCTATAGTTTAGGTTCATCGGTGTCTCCCCACGGTAAACCCAGGTTAATCAGGCATTTACAATTTAGACTACAAGTATAATTCCAGCAAGCAAAGTTTGTTGCTTTAGATTAGTGGTTTTCTGTGCTCTGGAGACCTCTGAGAGTCCGCAGTCTATAAGCTGGTCTATACTGCCACAGTAAATCAATCTAAGTTACGCTACTTCATTTACGTGAATAACATAACTGAAGTCGACGTAGCTAGATCCACTTACCGTGGCGTCTACACTGCGTAGGATTGATAGGAGATGCTCTCCCGCTGACTTCCCTTACTCTTCTCGGGGAGATGGAGTACACAAATCGATGGGAGAACGCTCTCCCATCAATTTAGCATGTTTTCACCAAACCCAATAAATCGACACCTGCTGCATCGATTGCAGCAGTGCGGTTCTACCGGAAAGTGTAGACTTGGCCTATGTCTAAGGGGTCTGCAAAAGATTGACATTACCATAGAACAGTGGTTTTCAACCTGTGGTCTGCAGGCATCTGGGGGTCCCCAGACTATGTCTAAGATTTCCAAAGGGGTCAGCACCATCTTTTGCAAATTTTTAGTGGTCCACAGATGAAAAAATATTGAAAACCACTGCTTTAGATTGTTCAATATACAAAATGTAAGCTTAGAGATAAGGTCCCAAATATTCACTAATTTAATACAAGTGTTATATTTAATGCATTACATACTTTTCTATTAAGCAATACAGATTACCCAGAAACAGGGGTATGGTGAGCAAGTCTTGCACAAGACTGGTATGAAGGAGCAGAGGGATGCCTGAGGTAGATCACCATACCCAGGAACAGTAATCTAGCTGTGCAGCTGCTCTGGTCCCTGAGTACGTTAGGGCCAAGGAAACCTTCCTTATGTTTGATCAGACTTTCACAAGATCAAAACAATTTTACAGGGACATTGCTCATTCCTTCAGGTCTGGACCCACAGAAAATAACCCATGCTGGATATGAACCATATTTCCTTCTCAAATTCCTTGAAGAATATTGTGAATCATTATGAATCATCTTGCAGTGTAACAATTTAGGAGCTGCTTTCTGCTTTCACAGCACAAACATTTGACCCTACCTACTGCTGCAACCATGCAGCTGAAAATAATTAACAAAAAATATCTAATTACTGATCCAAAAGGTCTACCTACGTCATCCTTTTGTGCTTGAATTTTCCACCTGCTTACTTGTTTGCTAACATGGGCCCCCCCAAGGGGAGAGAGAGCACTAGGTAAGAGTCTAAAAATATTAGAAAAGGCCAAGGAAGTGGCAACCCGCCATTCATCTGCCATGAAATAGCTAATGTAATCTGAAATAGTGCCTGTTAGGAATATTACTGTATCACAGTGCAGCACGAAGCACACCTCTGTGACCACTGCTCTTTACCACTCTGAGCTTTTTTCTTTTTAATTAAATATGTCAACAATAGAACATGTATAATAATAAAGCTGCATACTTTGCATTTCATCCATCTGATCAGCTTGCAATTAAACGTCTGTCAAATGAGGGACAATCTGGGCCAAAGTTTATCTAGATTTATATCCCATGTAAACCACATTTTGTAAACTGGTGCAGAATTAGATCCACAAAGTTCCTTAGCTGGTGTAAATCAGTGTAGCTCCAGTGAAGTTAAAGGAGTTATGCCAATTTACACAAGCTGAAGATTTGGCCTGGGTAGTTTAAAGAACACCCAGTTCAGGAGCATATTTAGTAATGGGGAATTTACACATCCTTGTTAGAAGCTGAGCTGGTAACACTAAGGGCAGGTCTACACTAACCCCCCAATTCAAACTAAGGTACGCAACTTCAGCTACGTGAATAATGTAGCTGAAGTTCGAAGTACCTTAGTTCGAACTTACCTTGGTCCAGACGTGGCAGGCAGGCTCCCCCGTTGACTTCGCGTACTCCTCTCGCCGAGCTGGAGTACCACAGTCGACGACGAGCACTTCCGGGTTCGACTTATCTCGTCCAGACAAGACGCGATAAGTCGAACCCAGAAGTTCGATTTGCTTGCCGCCGAACTACCGGGTAAGTGTAGACTTACCCTAAGATTGCCCAACAATTCCCACTATAAGAATGGGGGAAATAGGTGGAAGAGTCCGAGCCCCTGAGAGCACACTCCCATCCACAGCTTTGAATAGAACCCAAGATTCCAGAGTTCCACCATTCCTCTGCTGTCAGCTGAAAGGCATGTCACACAACACCTACATGTTTTATGGTGGCATACAACAAGATAGCACTGACATGGAGGATCTTGTTGCATTCCACACAGCTAAAAATATGCCATGCTTTCTGTTCAATAAATGCTAGAAGTCTTCCCACTGCTTTTCTTCTAATACAGGGATCGGCAACCTATGGCACACGTGCCAAAGAAGGTACGCGAGCCGATTTTTAATGGCACGCTGCTGCCTGCCGGAGTCCCGCTCAGCCCGCTGCTGAACCCCGGCAGCGGACTGAGCCGGACCCCGGCAGACAGCAGCATGCCATTAAAAATCCTGCCCGACCCAGCCCGCTCTTCTCCACCCCCTGGCTACCGCTCTGTCTGGCGAGAGCAGGGGGCAGAAGCAAGCTTGCTCCTGCCGGCTGCTGCTGTAGGGCAGGCTCCGCCGGCAGCCAAGCTTTCCCCTCCCCCGCCTCTTCCCCCAGCGTGCTGCAGGGAGCCTCGCCTCCTCTCCCTCTCTGCCGCCGATGGCCCTTGCGAGGGAGGGGAGAAGAGCAGCTCCAGCGCCCTCACTGCTCAGACCGGTAAGGAGGCAGGGAAGGGAGGCAAGAGTGGGGCCTTGGGGAAGGGGGGTAGGAGCGGGGCATATCCCTCCAGCCCCCTGCCGTGAGCCGCTCAGAGCAGGGGGCTGCGAGCACCCCCCTGATCCCAGCCCACCCACCCCCAGCCCTCTGCCCTGATCCCTGCACCCCCTTGCACCTCAGCCCCCTGCATCCCCCCCACAACCCCATCCCTGATTCCTGCACCCTCCACACATACCCAGCCCCCCACACCCTCCTGCCCTGACTCCTGCACCCCCTCACACACCCCCAGCCCTCTGCCCTGACCCCTGCATCCCCCTTGCACCCCAGCTCCCTCCATCCCCCCAAGACCCCATCCCTGACTCCTGCACCCTCCACACATACCCAGCCCCCCACACCCCATGCCCTGACTCCTGCACCCCCTCACATGCCCCCAGCCCTCTGCCCTGACTCCTGCACCCTCCACACATACCCAGCCCCCCCCACACACACCCCTGCCCTGACTCCTGCACTCCCCACACATACCCAGCCCCCCCACACTCCATGCCCTGACTCTTGCAACCCCACATCCCCACCCCCCCCCCCACCCTGAGCACCAGGTTGGCAGCGGGCTGAGCGGGGCCGGCGGCTGGGACCCCAGCTGGCAAGGGGCCGGCAGCCAGAACCCCAGACTGGCAGCGGGCTGAGTAGGGCTGCCAGACGGGACCCTGGCTGGCAGGAGCCAGCGGACGGAACCCCAGACTGGCAGCGGGCTGAGCTGCTTGGCCCACCGCCGGTCTGGGATTCTGGCTGCCGGCCCCTTGCCAGCTGGGGTCCCAGCCGCCAGCCCTGCTCAGCCCGGTGCCAACCTGGGGTTCTGTCTGCTGGCCCCTTGCCAGCCGTGGTTCTGGCTGCAGGCCCCGCTCAGCCCGCTGCCGGCCTAGGTGAACGGAACCCCAGGCCCGCAGCGGGCTGAGCAGGCCGGTGGCTTAAGATCAGCATTTTAATTTAATTTTAAATGAAGCTTCTTAAACATTTTGAAAACCTTGTTTACTTTACATACAACAGTAGTTTAGTTATATTATATATAGACTTAGAGAGAGAGACCTTCTAAAAACATTAAAATGTATTACTGGCACGCGAAACCTTAAATTAGAGTGAATAAATGAAGACTCGGCATACCATTTCTGAAAGGTTGCCAATCCCTGTTCTAATACCTAGTGAACATAAACATGACTATCCAGAGTCTCCATCACCAAAGTATCCTGCATGTTGTCTTATTTGTGCTATATTTTAATATATTATTTGGGATCAAGGAATAATCTTTTATAGTTATCTGCTGGAATCCTGAAATTTCAGCAAAAAGGAAAAAAAATCTGCTTAAAAATGTCGTTCCAAATAAGGAAGATTATTATGCACTAGTTCTGCCACCCTCTCTCTGGAAGTTGTCCCATTAAAAAGAAGAAGGTTACTTGCAGAGTAAGGTACAACTCAGTGGGAGTAGGGGAGCAGAATCTTTCACTGTGACTTCAGGTAGTGACATCAAGCATAGTCCGTATTTAGCAGACACACTAAAACACTTTGAACAAAGACAGCACACTTAAGCATCCCCTTAGATACAGGATTAGCTGTTAAGCCCTAAACATGTGTTTCTGAAGCGCAGATCTGTAAAACTGTCCCTCCCACAGCCAGATCCATAGGAATTTGTTAGAAATTGTGCTGCCCTGCTTGTACGCAGAGATTCACTGAACATGGGGAAGTAAGCATAAAAACTTCCCTGACCACAGGATTTAACCCTTAGGTGTGATCACTTTCCAAACACCAGCCTTAGAATCGTAGTTCATAACACAGTCCACCTGAGACTATTTTTGAGTGATTCAGTTGGCTACATGATAGCAAATACTAGGACTAATTATTTGTTCTTTTTTCTAATATTTTTAGCATACAATGGATACGGAGTCTGATTCTGTATCAGGTATACCAGTTTGACACCAATGTAACTCAGATGAATTTGGTGGAATTACTCCGGATTTCCACTGGTGTAAGAAAGAGCAGAATAAGGCCCACTTATCAGTATTTCTGGTGTGAAAAGTGTACTAACTATAGGGAATATCTATAATACTATGGTAACGCTAATTTGTTTTAACATTTTAATGGCCATTCTTGTACTCATCAAGAGAACACTAAAGATTTCCCAGACTGATTCTGATAAGCTGAGGCATGTCAGTTACTGCAGGCTATATGATGGGGAGAAAGCTATAAAAAAAGATTAGTCTTCCACTGTGATGCCATCTTCAACATAGTTTGCAATGTGATCACTTCTTTGGCGGTCTCATTAAGAGAAACCCAGGATAATATTAGTGATGTTTATTACTTCTGCTATTTTAGATTTTGTTTTATTTGTAAATGTGAAATTTAGTTCTCATATTAAAATATGAGATTAGCAACTGAACCTATGAAAGCTCTGTAATGTGTTTCAGTCTTGCCTGGTTACATACATATCTATTTACTGGTTATGAAAGAAATGGAGCTGAAATGTAATAAGGTTAAGACTCTGGTAGGAATTGCTATGGGTTAATCTATGAATAGTGATATGCAATAATAGGATGCACATTATACATGATCAGGTCAGTGAAGGGTAGTTATTCTATTCTGGGTTATAATATTTTCCAGTGTGAATGCACTGATCTCACTTGTATGGGGGTTAGTGGATGTTTTTTATATGCCTATAGTGCTTGATTTCAATGGGAACTATACAGGAAAGCTTCCCAGATAAGAATACGTAGGTACACATTAGAAAGACAATAGGGGCCAGCTGTTAGATTAAAAGTTTCTGTATCATGTCTCCAACAAGCTGTAAACCTTGTTTTGCCAGGTGGGGAACTAGAAAGCAAAAGAAGACTAAAGAGTTAAAAAGATTCTTGGAGAGGGAGACTAGCAAGGGGTTCACCTGTGAGCAGCTGTCTAGGCAGAGAAGCTGGCACAGGCTGGCACTATGGAGGAATCTGAAAGAATTGGTCCTCCCACATCCAGGGAATGGTAAGCCGTAGGGAAGAATACATATAGATACAGTACGTTCTATTGGCTTTGAGATACACTTTCTCTAAAATGCTTTTGTTCTAAATAAACAATACTTTACTTTAAGGAAGCTGTTTGATCACTAATTACCACTGTCATTGTCTTGGAAGGAACAGAAATGCAGGGTCTGAGCCCAAGTCACACGTGCAAAGGTAATCATAGGTAAGACACATGGAACTGCCAACCAGTACCTGGATGGAAAGTGAGGGACTCCTGTGATAGCCTGAGACCTAGAAGGGGTTCACTTGGGGAGACCAAGAGGGGTCAGAGGTGCAGTCCACCCAAAGCAGTAACACTGGCAATTCCATTTATATTTTCTAATGTATTTTCTTCTCTTTATATTCATGAACAGTAGAGATACGGAAATGAGTCTTGTCCCATGAAGCATGTATGTCTCAGTAGGCATGTCATATGATTAACAAAACTGAATAGGCCATTTCTCTCTATTGCAAGAAAACCACTAGCAACAACATAATCACATTTTAAAATATGTAACTATTGTAGTAAAACCTGTGTAGACCCTAATTGAGGAGATGGTTTGCCAGAGAGGCACAACTAAGAGTAAGAAGATGTTGAACCAGATCCATACCTGGTGAAAATTGGCGTAGCTCCATTTACATCAATGGAGCTATGCTGATTTATGCCAGCTGAGGCTCTTCAGATCGTATAAATTTTTCATCTTTTATTAAAGATTTACATCTTACTGAAGGAAGTTCCTAACATAAAATTGAGCTTGTTTCCATTATACATTTGTAATCAATGTCTTTAGTTTCACTCACATTGTGTAAATAAATTGTTTGCCTACTGTAACTAAGTCTGTGAATGCTAGCTCTTGAAGCATTTTTGTTTCAAAAACATTTTTGTCATTATTATTCTCAGTAGTCAAACACAATTTACATCTCACTAACTTAATTGTACATGCTTTAAAAGGTATAATGAAGCCTTTGATCATTGACAAACTGGACTGTATGTGTGCTGATCACCAAATTTAAAACTATGTTGGGTTTGTGCTTGGTATCTTCTTAAAAATTCAATGAGGTGTTGGCAGATGTAATGTCGTTCTCTTTCTTTTTAAAATATTGATTATTGTAACACCTAAATACATCATTTGGTAGATCATAAAATATAGGGAAATATGAAACTTATTAAATCTATTTTTTATTGAAAAATGCAGCCTTGTCAAAATGTTTCACAGACCAATTTTGACAAAATTTTCAGCTGCTCAGTGAAACAATGGAAATGAAACAAAAATGTGTTTAGTTTCTAATTGAAGCTTTCATTTAGTTCTCATTTTCAAAAATGAAAAAAATTCTCCTCCTTTCTTTCTCTTCCCAGATCAAAAAAATTATGTTTTGGTTTAGAAAAATCAAAACAAAAATGTCAATTAAATGAAAATGTTCATTTCATGTAGAATGTTATTGAAAAAAAAATCAAATTTCCCATAAAATATTTTGAATAAAATAAAAATATTTTTTAAATTTTAAGACATAAAACCGCATTTTTCGAGCTGATTTAAATAAAAGTGTTATCTCTACTTAAACAATTCCTTGAATTATTTTTAGCATTAGTATGGGAAAAGTTATATGCTTATTATAAAGAAGAGTATAGAATGTGTTTATACCGTCTTCATGAACATATTTAAGATTAATGAGAACAGGGTACAATTAATTAATTGCAGAATGCCTAGAAACTGTGGTGATGGGTGTATGATGAAGAAAGACAGACCACACTGTCTTTACAGAAGGGATTAACTATGCTATGTTAAAAGCAGTATAGCGAGAGCCATTTAAAATGTGCAACAACTTTATTGCTCCTACATATTTATAAATAGTAAAACATTTTTTTATTTACCAGTAGATGGTGATCCTTGTATTACATATTCAGCTATATCTTATTTTCTGCTTGTAACAAACCATTTGTACAGTATTAATTTGAATAATTTTAGGAACATGAAATTTGTCATCAGCTCTGAGGGAGCCAGATTTTATTTTTTCTTAAAATATATATTTTCGAGAAAGAGGGTCTAGGGACTTGGGAGAATAGGAAAGGAAGAGGAGGTTACCAGTTTAAAATAGTCAGTCAAGAGGACTGTCAATGTCATTATCTTAGTATCAGTGCCTTAAGGTGGAGTTACTAAGATTACCTCCTGGTTGACAAAGGGACAATAAAAAGAGAGACCCTTTTCTGGATATCCTAAAGCAAAGGTTATTCTCCAGAAGTTACAAGATCAAATCCTGGCTTCCATTGAAGTCAATGTTAAAACTCCCACTAACGCCAATGAGTCCATGTAGCAGGGCGTTGTTGGGCCCTCCTGGCTCCTGCCCCTGCTGTGCTGACAAAGTCACTCGGAGACCCTGGGGTTCAGTAACCACTGGTGCCATTTATTTACAGGTTGTGCTCCCGCCACCTTTTCACCATACACAGCTTGGGTTGTAGCGTCTGCACCCAGGAGGGAAGCGCTATCGCTCTGCTTCCACTCCCCCTCTTTTCTGGGCTTCCTTCCTCCCAGCCTTTTGTACAACCCTAGGGTAATTGGGCAGGCAGCTGTCTCCCCTTCATCAATTAGGCGCAGGTTTTCTCTAGCCAGCTCCAATTTACTTCCTTTAATGGGAGCTGGCGTGACAGAGGGCTGAGTCAGCAGTTCTTGCCAAGCACCCTGTCACAAGTCCAGGATTTCACCCATCATATGTAGAGTACAACACACCATGTGTATATACATATTGTGCATGATGGGGCCTATCCAAAACTCAGGGAAGTCATTGGGATTCTTTCCAATGAATTCCATGGGCTTTGGATCAGGTTGTGTGAATGCACATTTTATGATATTTGTGTTTCCCTTTTGTATTAATTCATCATTATACTTTTCTCTACACTTAATGAATTATTACACGTCACAAACAACTTTTGGCGTACAATACAAATACAACTGAGGTACAAATGCTACAGAAGAGAACAGATAGACCAGGGGTGGGCAAACTATTTGGCCTGAGGGCCACATCTGGGTATGGAAATTGTATGGCAGGCCATAAATGCTCACGAAATTGGGGGTTGGGGTGCAGGAAGGGGTGAAAGCTCTGGCTGAGATGCGGTCTCTGGGGTGGGGCCAGAAATTAGGAGTTCAGGGTGCCGGAGGGGGCTCCTGACTGGGACAAAGGGTTGGGGTACCTGGGTGGTGTGAAGGCTCCGGCTGGGGTGAGGGCTCTGGGGTGGGGCTGGGCCAGGGGGTTGGGGCAAGGGAGAGAGTCAGGGGTGCAGGCTCTGGGCGGCACTTACCTCAAGCAGCTCCCAGAAGCAGCGGCATGTCCCCCCTCCAGCTCCTACACGGAGGCATGGCCAGGCAGGTCTGCGCACTGCCCTGTACACAGGCACCACCCCGCAGCTCCCACTGGCTGAAGTTTCTGGCCAATGGGACCCGTGGGGGCAGCGCTTGGGGCAGGGGCAGTATGCGGAGCCCCCTGGCTGCCCCTACATGTAGGAGCCTGAGTGGGGACATGCTGCTGCTTCCGTGAGCCACATGGCGTGGGGCAAGCCCCTGACCCCACTCCATGACGGGAGCTCAAGGGCCAGGTTAAAATGTCTGGAGGGACGGATGCAGGCCCCGGGCCATAGTTTGCCCACCCCTGAGATAGACCCTAGTTAATTAAGGAACTGCAGAGTAACCTGAGCTCAGCAAGAGTATAACAGATTGCCTTAATATTGATTCATCTGCTTCTTAATCTTCTCCAACTCAACTACCTTCCTTTCTTAATAACAGCATCATTAGTTTCTCTCTCTCATGAGGCCATTAAAATAGAGGAACTCATTTGGATACATCAGCAGATGTTTCTCTTACCACTCTTCTATTTGGTAGGCCTAATATACTTTTCAAGTGACTTAAATAAATCTCCTTTGTTCTTACTCTGATTATTATTAATAATCATATACCACCAATATTTTGCAGGACACCTTATAAAGATTAAAAAACACACACACACACGCGCCTTGAATTTATAATATAAACTACACAGGCATAGACTACTGAGAGACAAATGATAGGGATGGGGAAAGAAGGGATAAGGTTTCAAACAAACAAAAATGAGCCATATTATATAGGGAGCAACTTATGAATTCAGATTTTTTAAATAGAGAAATAATGCAGAAAGAGATATCACAGGAGGAGAAGTCAATGAAAGAAAGCAAGGTGGAAAAAGTGAGTTTGGAGGGAGGATGTAATGGAGGAATCTGGCACAGTAATTTGTCATTCTAGGTCTTGGGAACAGTCAGGGGGAAAAGACAGCGAAGTGTAAAGGGAAGAGGTGACAAATGAGAGCACATAGGTGAAAAAAGTGAACCAAGCACATGGGAGAAGATGGGAAACAACAGGAGATGGGAAACAGGGAGCGCAAAGGTAAGCAGAAAAAATGAAGAGTCTATTTATATAAGGAGAAAAACATCAAGATGGTTTTCATTACATAAATATGAAGAAAAGGATACAAGTGAGCACTTGGAGCCTGATCCAACTCTTGTTGGCTTTAACAGGCTATATGCAGTCCTCTCCTGACTCACCCTTCACAGGGTACAGAGGCAGGAGGGTGTGCTGGGGGCTTGGCAGCAGCAGTAAGGGGCATGGAGTGCTTTGTACTCTGGCTACCACCAAGATCAGGGATCCCAGAGGTGACTTTATGCTGTTTTAGCCTCCATCCCTTAGGTTCTGTGCTGAGTAAATCTCAGGAAGACCTGAGGATCAGGCCCACAGGACTGAAATGTATCAATTCACTTTGCTTGTATGTGATGACACAAAACAGAATGCTTGTGACCAGGACAACATTTCTAATTCTTATTTATAATGTTGACTATTGTATTATTTCCACAAATTGTAATATCTTGGGATTCCAAATGAAGTGAAGTTGTATCACCACTATATTTGTTACTGCAGAATTATTTCCTGAGCAACTGTTTCTACAAAACACTTCATTTTATAGTTCTCCAACTATTTCTATAGATAATGGCCTACAATTGGATCTATGCAAGCAGACCCTTGCCCATGCACAAAGCCTCAGTGAAGTCAATATAGTGTCATACAGGTGAAAGTATCAGCCCAGCATCTTCTTGCAGAATCAGGGCCAATATATGTAGAGTCTATTCTACACGAAACATCAAACATTGCAGTAAATGCAAAGTCTCATAGATTCTTATTTACAATGTACAATCTGCTTCCTAGTCATGTTACATTAATTACCCATGGTGTGTGTGTCTGTGGGGGGGGGGATGTTTTTTTATTTCATTTTATTAATTGCACATCAGCTTGTATATTCTTAGTATGTTTCTCAAGAAGAATCTCTTATTTATGATGGCATTTACTGTCACATAGCCAGTTTTGGGGTAACTACAGAATTTAGTTCAGAAAATGTGCGTACTGTAGCATTTTTAGTCCAAAAGAAGAATTTTAACTAAAATTAAAGTAATAAAACAGTCTTTATACAAGCCATTGTCCTTAGAACACCAGCAGCCAGCATTCTGATGCTTTCTCCCAGAGAAGCAATAAATGATAGCACAGAACACATTGCCAGTTTGCCACATCATTTGTGTGGCCTTGTCTTGTAATTAAGAATCTGTCAGCATTTCCATTATAGAGACTATATTCCAGGAATTCAGAGCTTGACATTTTTCTTGGGCTAGAGCTGTTTAAAATATTTCAACCCCAACCCTAATCTGTTTTTCAAAAATTGACAGAAATGCATGGTCATCTTTGGATGATCTGACTGTAAATAGAAAGAAGAGGTATTATTGCTCAGTTGCTGGCAATGCAGTGTTATTTTAGGCCTAGATCACGGGGTCCAGCTGAAATATATACTATGCAGCTGTGGAGCAGTGGGCTGCAAAAGCCACCTAAAGCTTTACTTTGTATCATCCAGACCTGCTGCCCCTGTTTGCCTTGGAGCTGCTCTAAAATACCCTGACTGCAAACAACTGTGGAAGCAGAGAAAGAACTGACAGGAAGGGGATGCAATGCATGACAGTTCGTTAGCAAGAGACAGGCTAACTGTAACCCTAATAACGCGAGATTTGTAGAAGCGAGGAATGTGTGAGGCGAGTGGGAAAGAACTGTGTGAGAAGTTGTTGCAACCTTGTGTAGATAATGTGTAGATAATATGGAATGTAGACTAAGAGTCTACATTAGTGAGCAAAACAAGATATCAGAATGACCTTTGTATAAACAAAATGCAGCTGTTGCTCATTATTGTCTGTAACAAAAGGTATAAATGCTTGCTGTAATTGTTTACCGGTTGAGAGACCTGTTTAGCTCTCTCCCTCTATGCAATTGATAGAGAGAAAATAAAGTATCTGATTTGCTGTACCCAAACAAAAAGTGAGAACTCTGTTATTCTCCGACACAACCCCCATGGATCAAAACTTCAGCCAGGGAACAGAGCAAAGTAGGAGTGTCCCAACCATAACACCTATGCTGGAAGCATGGGGTAGGTGGGCTGAAGGAGCCTCCATGCTATGTCTATACCATTGGAAGGTCCCTCTTACACTGGAGTGACCCTCAAAGGATCAGACACATCACTCCAAATATGCCAGGATTGCAGTGCAAAGCAACTGCATTGTACTGGACATTCTGGCTCTTTATTTTAAGTTCTAATGGGAAAATGGGCACTGTCAGCTTGATCCTGCAAGGTGTTGAGCTATCAGGCTCTGATCCAGCTAAGCACATGTATAACTGTAAGCATGTGGGAAATCCCACTGAAGTTAATGAGACACTACTCGTGTTTAAAGTTAAGCTTCTGCTTAAGTGTTTGCTGGATCAGGCGCAAAGTCCTCAGCACCTTTCAGAGTCAAGGCTTAGATCCACATGTCATTTTGTGTTAGTAGTGCTGAATGCTACTGTAGTTGTGAGGAAAATCACTAGAGACTAAGACAATGAATCATAACACATTTAACGAGCAAGAACCTCTCTGTAAAGAATTTGAAGGTGGGCAGAAAGGGTGGATGGTCAAACCTCAGGGCTCTTCTGAATAAACAAAGGAGTCATTCTGAAACTTAGCTCCTATTTTATATACTGTAGAGCTTAGTGAATTAATTAGCAACATGATTTTTAATTAATTTTTTTTGGTGGGGAAGTTCTGATCCATGAACACATGAAGGAATTCTCCAGTTCATGCTCCACCCACATGCTCAATTATTCCTGAATTTCTTCAGGAGGTAGTTCTCGGCCTGCAGGTAGATCACACTCAGCTTACTATGCATATGCAAAAAAATCGCATTGTGTTGACCATCTGTAAGTCACATAGTATAGTGCTGTTTCCCTGTTTGGTTAACTCGTGGTAGTTGGTGAAGATGCTTTACTGGTTGGTTTGTTATATTTCTATAAACTGTACATTCAGTAATTCGACTATTAAAAATGAAGAGCCACAGCCATAATAGAGCAGCATCACACAACCGCAAGAATACTGGGTTCTGCTTGAGCGTTAAGATGCATTATATTAATACTCAGAAAATCATGAAATGTTTTGATGTAAATTTGGGATTAAATTTTCACTCCCTAATCCACCTCCTTTCTTAACATAATTAGTGGCTGCAATAATTTCAGTAGCCAACACCTGTGTATTAAACTTTAGTCCTCGATAGTCCTTGATATTTGTACCTTCTTTATTTAATACAGCTCTTTTATGGATGAGAGAGTAGAAAATGAATTTAATTTTCCCCATTAATCTGATTTTATTGCAGTCAATAAATACTAAAGTACAAGAAACTGATTCCACTTTCAGTGAAGTCAATGGCAAAACTGCCACTGACTTCAACAGGAGAAACACTAGGGGCAAGATTTGCAAATGTATTTAGGTGGCTAAAGATCCAGGTAGATGATTAGTGGGATTTTCAAAAGTGCCTAAGCAGGTTAGGTGCCTAACTGCCATTCATTTCAATAGGACTTAGGTGCCTAACCTACTTAAATATGCTTGTAAATCCCACTTGGCAGCAGTCTATATCGGTAGGTGCCTAACTATCTTTGTAAATCTGGCCCCAAGATCTTAGCTGATTTGGGGCCCATTTCTTCAACATTTACTCATGTGAGAAGACCCATTATACCACAGTAAATACTACAGCAAATCTTATTAATGAATGAGATATAATGTAAATTAATGATGTTCAAAACCTAAATGTGAGTGGTTTGTTAAATAAACATTCTGCACACCACTCAAATGCTTTACCCTAAACTCTGTCTGTCTCTCAAATGAAAATGCAAGCAGAACAATTGCAGATCCTTATTAGGTATACCTCTTGAATAGTTTTACACTAACAGAATATAATATAAATAGAAAGGATTGGAAAGTCATTTCATACCCAGTCCTGCTGCTGTATTCATTTGTTTACTTGACAATATGAATGGTGCTGCAACCCTTGTGCTGAGCAATACTTACTTGTCTGAGTATTCCCTGAGTTCCATTTGGAACTGTGGCAGAACTGTCACATATACAGACACAAACTTTGACTCCAATTCTTCAAATGCTTTCACACCTATTTAACTTTACACCTGCACATATGCTCCATCAAGGTGAATAAAATTAAGCCCGTGCACAGTTGTTGCAGAACTGGGGCCAATGCTCCAATCCTGCCGACTCCAATACTGAATAAATGTTATGCATATTATTAAAACTTTGAGTCAGGCTCAATTCTGCAAAGTGTTGAGCACTCTGGTCCTGATCCCTCAAAGTACTTGAAACGTAATTAAATGTATGAGTAATCCTACTGTAGTATTATTTACATGCTTAAAATTAAGCATGTGTTAAAATGCCACACTGAATCAGGGCCTAAGTGCTTTGCAGGATCAGTATTTAGAAGGACCAAGCCCACATTGTATAAATCTTTACAGGATTGGGGTAGAGTTGGACAATAAAATATGGCTGAATAGTTTATTCACCACAACATGCAGTTTCTGGGCAACTGAAACTACTCATTAATTCATCCAATATAGAAAGAAATAAGAAAACTCTTCAATGAACTTTAACCTGTATTTAACAAAACACTCCAAATAAAAAACACTCTGTGCTCTTAAAACATGACTTTTCTTGCTTTACGTTTTGAAAATTCAGTCACTACTTCTTTTAGATCCAGTTTTCTAGCTATTTCATGCTCTATTGACATTGTGGCAAGTCCCACAAGTCTCTCTCGCACCATTGTTGAACGCCGATAAGTTTTTATCAATTTTAACTTTGAGAAGCTACATTCCCCACTAGCTACAGAAATTGGCAAAGTTAAAAGAATGCATAGAGCGATAAAAATGTTTGGAAAACTGTGAGTTTATTTTCACAAACAAACTTCAGTTCTTCTTTAGGAGTGGAATGTTTCTTAAGTCATCTTAAAAAAGTCCACTACACAAATCTGCAGCATCAATGTCTTTTGAATTTTCATGAGTCAAAGCCAACTCCAGTTTTATACAAAATTCGCTTACCTGTTTTGCTGTTTTCTTTTGCAAGCTGTGGATATCATATAGAAAGCCAAATACTGACTCTAGCTGCTGCATATGTTGAAATCTTTCATCAACCGAGTGAATAGCAGTATCAAGGACTGCGAAGTAGAAATTCACTTTGAACCTTTGTTTTGGGTTCTGAATGGGGGTGTCTCGTCCTTCATATGAAAACTGCTGTTTCTTTTGCCGACTGCGAACTAGCTCTGGTTCAAATTCTGTTGGAAAATCTATTTCTTCAGCAAGCTCGAGAGAATCTACCAGTGTTCTTTCGAACCCTTTATCACTTCTGAATTGCTCCAGAATATTTTTAGTTTGCTGCAGTTTTTGAATAGCAGAATGTATGTTCAAGTTCTTTTCCTGAAGTTGCTTACTAGTGAGGTTAATCTCGAAAAGGATATTATACCACAAAATGAGTGAAGTCACAAATTTGAACTTGGAAAGGCCATTTGCAAGAGCTTCTGCATCTGAACGTGCGGTATTGCCAAATGATCCAGTAAAGGTAAGGTTTCAGAGTAGCAGCCGTGTTAGGCTGTATCCGCAAAAAGAAGAACAGGAGGACTTGTGGCACCTTAGAGACTAACAAATTTATTAGAGCATAAGCTTTCGTGGACTACAGCCCACTTCTTCGAATATAATCAGGAAATAAAAAAAAAACAGTTAGAAAGCAGTGGGCTGTAGTCCACGAAAGCTTATGCTCTAATAAATTTGTTAGTCTCTAAGGTGCCACAAGTCCTCCTGTTCTTCTTTTTGCGGATACAGCCTAACACGGCTGCTACTCTGAAACCTTTCATTATGCAAGGCACTGCATTTAGCCGTATGGAGTGGAAATCCATCAACCTCATGAAAAAACTCGTACAGATACAGACAGACATCATCTTCCTTTCCAAATGCAAGCAGATGGACATCATACCAAAAGGACTAAAGGTAAAAAATCCATTACAATCTACATATCACACAGACTATGCTGAGAGACTGTGTCACACACTCTCAAATAAACTGCGAAACCACCTGATCAGCATCCTATACAGCAAACAGGGAAAGATTAAGAATGAGCTCTCAGAACTGGATACTCTCATAACATTCTATATGCATCCGAAGAAGTGGGCTGTAGTCCACGAAAGCTTATGCTCTAATAAATTTGTTAGTCTCTAAGGTGCCACAAGTCCTCCTGTTCTTCTTTTTCCAGTAAAGGTAGTATCATCAGAAATTTCAATTAGGGCATCATAAATGTTTCCAAGTTCATAGCAAAGAGGCTTCAAAGCATCAATGCGACTCTCCCATCTTGTCTGACTAAGTGGTTTCACAGTTACAGAATTCACATAGCGAGTCAGAATCTCCCAACGGCGTGTTGAGCCTGAGAAAAACACATAAACAAGTTGCACCAGGTCAAAGAAACTGCTTGCCTCCAAACAGCATCTAGCAGCATCATTGACAACCAAATTCAGAGAATGTGCACTGCAAGGAACGAAAAAGGCCCTAGGATTGATTTCCATCATTCTCCTTTGCACACCATTGTCTTTACCCTTCATATTACTCCCATTATCATAGCCTGGACATGTAAGTTTTCAACAGATAATGACATTGTTTCAAGCTCTTGTAGAATAGTTTTAGTCATAAATGCTCCAGTCGTCTCCTTAAGTGGTATGAAACCCAAAAAATGTTCCTTTATGAGCACTTCAACATTATCTTCATCTGCAGACTTTTCCATATCCACAAAACAAATGATCATTGTCATTTGTTCAACATGACTCTCATCTGGTGCACAGTCCAGTATTATTGAAAAGTATTTTGCAGAATGGGCAGCTTCTACAATTTTCTTTTTAATAGCATTTGCTAGAATTTGAATCAGTTCATTCTGCATATTTTTTCCTAAGTAATGAACCTGTGTTTCATGATCATTTATTTTACATAGATGCTCCTTCATGAGTGGATCAAACAAAACTAGGTATTCAACAAATTTTAAAAAGTTTCCATTACCTCGAGTGTATAATTTTTCATTTCTACCGCGGCCGTGGAATGCTAAATTTTGCCCACTGAGAACTCTCACTAAATCAATCAGACGCTCTAATATTTGTTGTCAATATTCTTCTTTTTCCTTGATCACATGTAAATTTGCTACATCGATAGTTTTTCCTTTTTTCAATCATAATTCAAGTTCTTTCCAATTTTGAAAACATTCCAAATGTAGACTTTCAAGCCCAGAGCTCCCTGATACAGGTCAGCTGAATCAAATTCCACTAATCCTGGGTTTACATTGGAGTGTACACACACCGTCGGTGAGCTTTTGGTTTTGACTCTGAAAACCCAGGAGAGAAAAATATACAGAAAATGTCCAGGGCTTGCTTAGTACAGTGTACTCATTTCATAATGTTTAAACTTTACCAACCTATCTAAACATTTCATTTAATTTTAACAGGTAGTCACTGTGATCAAGGGCGGCTCTATGTTTTTTGCCGCCCCAAGCACAGCAGTCAGGCGGCTTTCGGCGGCATGCCTGCGGGAGGTCCGCCGGTCCTGTGGCTTTGGTGTACCCGCTGCCGAAGCCGTGGGACCGGCGGACCTCCCACAGGCATGCTGCCGAAAGCCACCTGCCTGACACCCTCACAGTGACCGGCAGGCTGCCCCCCGCGGCTTGCCGCCCCAGGCACGCGCTTGCTGTGCTGGTGCCTGGAGCCACCCCTGACTGTGATACTTAAATAGGTTAGTAATTAAGGTGCTTCTACATATTAATAGCACTTAAAATAGGGGAATTTGTTTCTGCTAAAGAAAAATGAAACATTTTAACAGATATTTTCCATTTTTTAATTTAGATGTTTTGTAGCTACCCTTAACAATATTTGGGGGTAAAAACCTAATGGTTGCACAATACATTTTATTTGCTTAAAAGTTTAGTAATCTGTAGCAGAATATTTTTCATCATGTACCAAATACTTTCATTTCGTATGAAATATGCAGCATTACCCTAGTAATTCCTTTGAATGTGCCATTTTTGCTTTTCTCTCATTTGCTTTTTGTTTTGCTCCATCACAATCTGTTTTTTTGTCTATATTTATACTGCCTTGGCAAGCTGTTATTCCAGTATCTCCCTTTTCTAACTGTTTTTTTTTTATTTCCTGATTATATTATGCATGATAAATGAATACAAACTAAACATGAACAGGAAGGTTTTATTTCATTTGAGGGGCACTGTTCCCATTCACGAATCACTGTTTATGGCATTAGTTAAGCTTCATTTGAAATACAGTGTAATATTTTATTTGGTGTTATTTATTGTTGAATGCGCATGTAATGTATTATCAACAAGGCACCAGCAACCGAGGGGAAAACAAGTATTTCAAGAAAGAGAAAATCTGATCTAAAGGCCACTGAAGTCAACAGAAAGACTCCTAATGACTTTGATCAAATTTGGACTAGGCCTATAATTGTAAGTGAAATACACAGGGGTTTTCCTTTTGGAAATATAAATGGTACAATAAATTGGAAATGTCATTCCAATACTTCAATAAAACCCACAGTGTCTGACCCTGAGTCAGATGTTTACTTAAGCACTTGGGTGACTTTAAGCATGCAAGTAGTCCCATTCACTTTAATGGAACTGCTTGTGTGCTTAAAGTTAGGCACATGATGAAGTACCCTTTTAATCTGGAGTCTCAGAGCCTTAGCACTCATTTGTGTTTCCATATTACATTTAACAAACTGTTTTTTTAATCTGCTTTTAAATATATTGGTTAGTTAGCATGGAACATCTAAGCAGTCATCTAAAAACAAGCATAAAAACAGCAGCAAACTTAGGGGTCAGTTTCTTAAATATATTTAAGCACCTAAGCAAGTCAGGCACTTAAGTACCTATCTGCATCTTTCTGTGCCTAAATATCTTTAAAATAATTTAGCCCTTAGTTTTTCTTTCTTTTTCTGTAGGCAAGATACAGTCATCACAATGGAAACAGATGTGCCCCTGCTAGGTAAAACCATCCACGCAGCAAAACTGATTCCTAGCAAAAATAGCGTCTGAGAGATCTGGAACAAATCCAGCTCCACTTCAAGTCACTGAGGTTTGTACACTGCACCCTCTTTAGCTTCACTCACCTCAGTAAAGTGTAGATTTCAAACTCTAAGGGCTTGTCTACACTTAAAATGCTACGGCGGCACACCTGCACCGCTCTAGAACTTCAGTGTAGACACAGCCTATGCTGACGTAGATTCTCCCATGGGTGTAGGTAATCCACCTCCCTGAGAGGCTGTAACTCCCTGAGGCAGTAACTAGGGTGCATTAAAGCAGCCCCGGGTGCCCTAACTCCTGAGGTGTCCACACTGGCAAGGCATGTAGAGCGCCTGGACTGCAGCTGGAGCACTCCTGGTAATCCACCTCCACAAGAAGCATAAAGCTTGCTGTGTCCTGGCTGAAATGCCCGGGCGTCAGGGTGGACGAGGTGTTGCATTACTGCGCTGTGATTGGCCTCCGGAAACAGGGCCGGCTCCAGGCACCAGCCGACCAAGCACGTGCTTGGGGCGGCACCTTAGAAGGGTGGCCAATGTTGGGGTGGCGGGGGGAGCTCACGGTGTTTTTGGTTTTTTTGTTTCGTCCAGGCAGCGTGGGGAGTGTTTCAGCAGCGCTGAGGGGGGGCAGGGATTTGGCCGGCCTGGCCTGGCGCTACAGGGGTTTGGGCGGCCCGGTGAGGTGCTCGGGGGGGTGGGGGTTTGGCCAGCCCGGCGCGGCGTGGCGCTCCGGGGGTTTGGGCGGCCCGGCGAGGCATTTGGGGAGAGGGGGGAGCGGAGGTTCGGGCGGCCCGGCGAGGCACTAGGGGGAGGCGGGGGTTTTGGTGTCGCATCGCTCGGGGGGTGGAGTTACGGCGGGGCAGCGCTCTTCTTCTTTGCCTGGGGCAGCAAAAAAGTTAGACCCTGCCCTGTCCGGAAACGTCCCATAATTCCCTTAAGTCAAGTGGCCATTCTTCTCATTGTTTTGAAATCGGCTGCAGGTATGTGGATATCCCCTTTCAAAGCTCCGTTTCTGACAGCCGGCATGCTTATCTGCTCTGGGAAAAAGCAAACCATTACTGTGGAATGCTGCTGTTGTGAGTGTGTGTGTGTGTGTGAGTCTGCTGCTGTCTGAACTTACAAGACAGCGTGCTGACACGCTCTCAGCCCCCCAAAACATACTGTCTCTCCCCCCACATACACACAACACACTCCCCGTCACACTCCACCCCCCTATTTGAAAAACACGTTGCAGCCACTTGCACACTGGGATAGCTACCACAATTCACTGCTCTTTGTGGCGTTGCAAGAGCTGCTAATGTGGCCACGCCAGTGCACTTGTAGCTGACGGTGTAAACACATGGCAGCGTTTTCCCTGCTGCGGTCGCCAAGGGCTGGTTTAACTCCCAGGATTCTACATCTGCAAATGTAGCCATGCCCGTAGATAGAAAATTCAAAGAGCTGTGTATGTGGGGACTTAGGCCAGTTTAAGTCTGCTCAGGGATGTGGATTTTTCACACCTCTGGTGAACATAGTTAAACTGACCTAATTTTCTATTGTAGACCAGGCCTAGCTGGCAGCAATACCTCAGAGGAGGCTCTTCAGAGCTCTTAAGAATCCTAATACTAATATTCTAACAACAAATTCAAAGGATGTTTGTCGCCTTTTTTAAAGTTCACCTCCTCTGAGGGCACTGCTAAATGAACCTCGGGGCTCACATAGTTCCTTTTTTCAAATACAGTGGTCAAAAGTATATTTCAAGAGTAATTCAGTCAGCTTGGCAGTCAAATCAGTATCTCCTTAGTTAGACAATTAACTACTGTGTATATTTGACATATAAATACAATCAAAATACTTTCTCTGCTCTCCTTGCACTGCCATTCAGTTCTTTTCCCACCCACTTTCATACTATACTATTCATTAATCAGTACCACCCCCTACCTTTCTATTTCAAGTTTCCTTCAGCTCTAGTCCATTAAGCTTAAAGCAAGTACCTGAATTTTTTATTTGTTCTCACTAAGTGAATAACCTTACACTTTGTGATATTGAACAGAACAATTTAAGGATGGTGTGTCAATGTTAACTTTGAATTTCCTTGCTTTTATTGGTTTGAGTCATACCTTTAACAGTATTTAAATCTAATTTTCAGGTTTAATTATTTTTGCTTCCCCACGGTACTGTAGACAGAACACATAATGCGCGTCTGAGAGATCTGGAACAACTCCAACTCCGAAGGAAAGGCCTCCATAATTTAATTTCACTTAACCTTCCTGATTCATGAGTTCTGCTTTCAATCTTATGGGACAAATTCCAAATCCCACAGATTCTTTTTAATATTTTCATTATATAGCACTCAGATGTTTTAAAAACCATGTTCTGTACTCCTCACATATACTTTTCTAATTTGAAAAAAACATTCCTTGATAATATCGCACATCATTGTTATGCACACAAGCTGAAAAAAACTCCAAGAACTTCCTACACAAACAATAGCACATGCTAACAAACCTACGATTTGATGTTAATGTAAAGGGTAAGCGCCACCTACTGTTTAAAATACACATCAGATCAGCAAAAAACTTTAAGAATATACATCTAAAATTAAACCCAGACTAGAGAATATAACATATTGTTACACTAGCGCAGTTCCTCATCTGAGATCAAAAATATCCAGTATAAATAAGTTAAAAATTAGAAATCCATGAGTTTTACTATGAAATGAGTGTATTCTTAAAATTCTACAAGTCCCCAAAAAGTTATGTTTTGTTTGCCTATCTATCATCCTGGTGGAAAGCATCTTTATCTTGTTACTTACAAAGAGAGCACAGTTTAGACCCGAGACTACTGCAAATCTAGGGCCTGATCCAAAGCTCACTGAAGTCAATGGAAAGACAGCCATTGACTTCAACAGGTTTTAGATCAGGCCCTTACAGAAAAATGACGTTTATAAATCCCATACAATTAAGATGCTGAGGTCAGGAAAATTCACACCTCGGTTGAAACTACCTGCTCTGTAAGCTTCAAAACTTAGCTACATAATACTATATTTCTGGTGCTTTGCATGGCCATGCGTTAAACATACTTACTATACAATATTCCCTGAGTCTTTAACTTTGTAGCTTCCCTCCTCAAATTTCCTTTTTTCAAGATCTTTTTAAATCAATAATTGTCTTGCAAAAAAATCTGTTTTCTACAGATGAAAAGTGAGCATAAGTACTAAAGTTTACATGTGGTAGACTAGGAAAAGTAGTCTACCAGAGGTTAGCTAAACTTGATCACTTCTCCAAGAGAAGACAAATACTCTTTGAACCTAATTGAAAATGGGCACAATTACTCTGCATCTGCTACTCAAGAGTCAAGAGTTAACCAAAGTGCATACAGAATGCATTTTAGATAGACATATTTCCATTTCTGATTTTTTTCTGTAGGTTTTATTGCATAATATGTGTAGGATTTGTCAAGTTTCTTGACCATCTACAGAAAAAAAAAGGATGTTCAGATTAGAAGGGCAAGTGAGATAATAATGATGATACTTAGCTTTTATATAGCCCTTTTCATCAATAGAGCTCAAGGTGCTTTACAAAAGAAGTCAATATCATTATCTCCACTGTGCACATGGGGAAACTGAGGCACAAAGAGCTGAACGGAGTTGCCTAAGCAGGCCAGGGACAGAACTGGGAATAGAATGCAGGTCTTCTGAGTCCCAGTCCAGTGCTCTATCCACTAGTCCACACTGCCACTTGAAATCTTAAAACATTCTGATACTACTTTTCAAGATTTTGTACATTCCTTTTACTGGAGTTAAAAAAAAAATGGGATTCTTGCCTTTGACTTCAAGGGGCTTTGGATTCATAATCATAATAGGATGAATATAATGATCATAAAGTCAGAACACTTCCTTAATTTCCCATAAATATTAAATAACATTCAGAGTACAACTTGCACTATATTAGATTTAATATGAAAAAGTACCTTAAAAAAACCTCTTGCCATAAATCAACAAAATATTCACCTGACACTAACCAAGGGAGGGGATGTTGTTTGTTTAAGTACTATAAGGGATACTTGTGACCCAAGGACCTCTGGATGCCAACTGGCAGAGGGCACAGGGGATCCCCTGGGTTCACCAAAAGATATTATGTAAGGTCTCTAACAAAAGCCTGTCACACTTGTAATCACATCATAATCATTGCAAAATGTATGTATATATGTAGAAAATTGTGTTCTCTAGGACTTGTGGTTAAACCCAGGTCAATCAAAGGTAGCATGCCTTGCGATAGCAGGTGGGAAATATTTCTCTCACTGGTGGACTATTGTATATCTCACAATAGAGTCTATTAGCATTCTGAGGCTAATGAAGAGCTTATGGAGACTTCAGAAGGAAATTAACAAAAAGAGGGAAACCGTGGTAGGAAGGAATCCTCTTTTCAGGTGATGATCAAATGTCTGTTCTGCTATACTTGGGAATGCAGAGAATTGCTCTGGCATCCTTCAGTCTGTGAAGACAAGCTACCAAGAGGCTTGATCTAATGAAAGGGAGATCCCAGGTATCCTATCTGAAAATGCTGGGAAAAGGACTTGGAGTGAGATATCTTGTAAGAAATGTGAATATTTTGTGTGTTAAGATTAGGCTTTAGAAAGTGTATTATAATTTTGTTTTATATGAAACCATTTGTTTCCAATATTCTTACTTACTGTCACTTGAATCTCTGTTCTTTGATAATAAACATTCCCATTTTCACTATAAATATACCTGTGTGCCATGCATTCAGCGGAGTGGTGATCCCGAGTTGATTCTTGTAAACTGGTGGGGGGGGGGAGTGTTAGTTATTCCTTTGGGTACAGAGGATCAGAGCGTTCTGTGAGTGTTCAGTGGATCAGGGGCTGAGTACTCCAGAGGGATACTTGAAGGATTCAGGTTTGGTGTGTACCTATTGCTAACCTGTACAGAGACAGTGAGGTCTGTGGAGGCCTGAAAGATAGTGCTTGTGTTGCCAGAGACTGATGGAATCAGGAAGTTGATACACAGCTGGCACAGACACTCACACTAATGGCAGGGGGTAACAAAGTGCTTCACAACCCTCCGTTCCTCTGGGAAGCGTCACAGTGATGAGAGAACAGTTTTTCATAGATTCATATACACTGATACCTCGATATAACATGACCCGATATAACACGAATTCGGCTATAATGCGGTAAAGCAGTGCTCTGGGGGGGGGGGGGGGAAGAGGAGGGAGGCTGGGAGGCTGTGCCCTCCAGTGGATCAAAGCAAGTTCAATATAACACGGTTTCACCTATAACGCGGTAAGATTTTTTGGCTCCTGAGGACAGCGTTATATCGAGGTAGAGGCTTCCTATAAACCCAGAAAGGACCATTGTGATAATCTAGTTTGACCAGCTGTATAATACAGGCCATAGAACTTCCCCAAAAAATAATTCCCAGACAAAAGCATCCGATCTTGATTTAAAAATTGTCAGTGATGGAGAATCCACCATGACCCTTGCTAAAAATTGTTCCAATGGTTAACTACCCTCACTGTTATAAAGTTATGCCTTTTTTTCAGTCTCAGTTTGTCTAGTTTCAACTTCCAGCCATTGGATCATGTAATACACCTTTCTAGAGATTGAAGAGCCCATTATTTGTTTACCAAATGTAGGTACTTATAGACTGTAATTAAGTCACCCCTTACCTTTCTCTTTGTTATGCTAAATAGATTGAGCTCCTTGAGTCTATCACTATCAGGCATGTTTTCTAATAATTTAATAATTCTGGTGGCTCTTCTCTGAACTGTCTCCAATTTATCAACATCCTTCTCAAATTGTGGGCTGCAGAACTGGATACAGTATTCTGGGGGCAGTCATCCCAGTGCCAAACACAGAGGTAAAATAACCTCTCTACTCCTACTCAAGATTCCTCTATTTATGTATCCCAGGATCCCATTAGCTCTTTTAGCCATAGCCTCACACTGGAAGCTCTGATCAGTTGATTATCCACCATGACTCCCAAATCTTTTTCAGAGTCACTGCTTCCTAGTATGGAGTCCCCCATCCTGTAATTATGGCTTACATTCTTTGTTCCTTGATGTATGCATTTACATTTAGCCATGTTGAAACACATATTGTTTGCTTATGCCCAGTTTACCCAGCAATCCAGATTGCTCTGAATCAGTGGTCTGTCAGAGGTTGAAAACATAAGACTTGATCCTGCAAGGTGCTGAGTGAGCAATCTGCCCGCACCCAGACAGTACTTAAACACACGGTTAATTTTAACCATGATGAGACTACTCATGTTTAAATTTCAGAACTAGCTTAAGTGCTTTGCTAGATTGGGGGCAGATTGCGCAGTGGTTTACAAGATCAGGCTACAAATAAGCAAATCAGCCAATTTCCCACCAGGCCATCAGAGTTTCCCCCAAATCCCATCCAAAGTATTACTTATTCTTGTGATGTGACTTTAAGGGGAATTTTATTATTTTAAAACAAAAACAAAACAAATCAACAACAACATAAGAAAGGCCGTACCGGGTCAGACCAAAGGTCCATCTAGCCCAATATCCTGTCTACCAACAGTGGCCAATACCAGGTGCCCCAGAGGGAGTGAACCTAACAGGCAATGATCAAGTGATCTCTCTCCTGCCATCCATCTCCACCCTCTGACAGACAGAGGCTAGGGACACCATTCCTTATCTGTCCTGGCTAATAGCGATTAATGGACTTAACCACCATGAATTTATCCAGTTCTCTTTTAAACTCTGTTATAGTCCTAGCCTTCACAACCTCCTAAGGTAGTGAGTTCCACAAGTTGACTGTGCGCTGCGTGAAGAAGATCTTCCCTGTATTTGTTTTAAACCTGCTGCCTATTAATTTCATTTGATGACCCCTAGTTCTTGTATTATGGGAATAAGTAAATAACTTTTCCTTATCCACTTTCTCCATATCACTCATGATTTTATATACCTCTATCATATCCCCCCTTAGTCTCCTCTTTTCCAAGCTGAAGAGTCCTAGCCTCTTTAATCTCTCCTCATATGGGACCCGTTCCAAACCCTTAATCATTTTAGTTGCCCTTTTCTGAACCTTTTCTAGTGCCAGTATATCTTTTTTGAGATGAGGAGACCACATCTGTATGCAGTATTCGAGATGAGGGCATACCATCGATTTATATAAGGGCAATAATATATTCTCAGTCTTATTCTCTATCCCCTTTTTAATGATTCCTAACATCCTGTTTACTTTTTTGACCGCCTCTGCACACTGCGTGGACATTTTCAGAGAACTATTCACGATGACTCCAAGATCTTTTTCCTGACTTCTTGCAGCTAAATTAGCCCCCATCATATTGTATGTATAGTTGGGGTTATTTTTTCCAATGTGCATTACTTTACATTTATCCACATTAAATTTCATTTGCCATTTTGTTGCCCAATCACTTAGTTTTGTGAGATCTTTTTGAAGTTCTTCACAGTCTGCTTTGGACTTAACTATCTTTAGCAGTTTAGTATCATCTGCAAAAGGCCAGTATTGATATAGCCAAACTATGGCTACACTGCACACCACTGGCAGCAGTGTGTCGGGTATATGTAGGTACACACTGCAGTGAAAAGCAGGTTGCGTCCACACTGCAATATGTAGCTAAATGCATCAGTGAAAGGCTCTGGCAGGGGGAGGCAGCAGAGAAAGGCGCCAGCAGTTCCCTGCAGCTGGAGCCTTTCCCCACTGCCCGAGTCTTCACTGAAGCAAGGAAAGTCTCCGGCACTAGGGAGGTAATGGGACACTACACTGCTAAAAAGTGTAGTGTAGACATGGGAGGCACAGCGTGGGCATGTAGAGAGCCATGCAGGGATTAGGGTATGTACCATAAAGCTTCAGGCATGTCTTTTCTCTACTAGTCTAAGCAGGGCCTCAACATCTACATTGCTAATTATATGCATGCTAGAGAGCCTTGTAGAGTACACATACTCTATGGCCCTCCAGCGTACCTCCATAAGGAGTATGCAGTGTGGACATATCCTATATGTTAAAGCATACTGTGAACCAGCCCTTGCCACAAACTATATATATGTTAACAGTCAGAACTGCTCAAAAATAGCAAAGATGTTTCTGCAAATATTTATTACAGATTTTAAATTAATTAACTTCAACCTGTTCATTAGCTTTCCACAAATACTTTAGCAAGTGAGCATAATATTGGAAGTGCTTACCAAAATGGTGAATTTGAAGAGACTATTGCAGGAAAAATTCTGAATTTGTGAGTAATTGCATTATAAAGTTATGCTCATCTAAGGAGGGAACAGAAACATAACCATGTGTCTTGTGCATCCAATCCCAATCGTTCAGATTTGTAATATGAAACCCTCAATACAGTGTGAAATATTCACTCTCAAACAAGAAATGAACCCTTTTCATAGTAGAGATTTTTTCCTCAAGATTTTTTTTAAAAGTCTGGAATATTCAAAGATTTGCTTCCTCTGCATGAACTCTTCATGGCCTCAAAATAACCATTTTAACTGAAAAATAATTACAGATATTTAGCTCTAATTAACACCTTTCAGTAGATGGCTAAACGTAATGCATGTTTGTACTGGAAAATGTATAGACCTACCTTCCATTTATAATGTAACTGACTGAAAAAAGAAATACTCGACCGATGGATGGAATATTCCAGTTCACTTCTCAACCATCCTTCTGACATTTCTGAGGAAGTAATTAATGCTTTTCCACAAAGTCCATCAAAAGAACTTGCACTAATGCTCATCATATGAAATGAGCAAGCAAGCAGATGTCACAAGGGAAAACTTCTGGACCAGATGGCATTCCACCAAAGAGCTATAAGCAGGGTGGGTACTACACCACACTGCAAAGCACCTCAAATGACTCTTCCACATTATCTGGGAGCAAGAGTCAGTGCCACAGAATTTCAGTGATGCCAACATTGTCCACCTCTGTAAACATCAGGGTGAGAGGGCAAACTGTGATAATCACCACAACATTTCACTATCTCTGTTGCTGGGGAAATTATTTCACTGGCCATATCGAACTTAACACCTGCCTTGTGGAAAACCATCCTCCCTGAGTCTCAGTGTGGATTTTGGTCTAGATGGGGCACTCTAGACATGATTATCACAGCCTGTCAGCTTCAGGAAAGGTGCCAGGAGCAAACTGTGGTCTTTATATGGTGTTTGTCAAATAAGTTTAAGCTTTTGACTCTGTAAATCATGAGGGATTCTGAAAACTTTTGTTCATCTTTGGATGCCCTGAAAAGTTAGGTCTGTTATCCAGTCCTTCCATGATGGGATGATGGCCACAGTGGTGGAAAATGGTGAGATATCAGACCCCTTTCCTGTTTGCAGTGGCCCCCAACACTCTTTTCCATCCTTTTTTGCATTTTCCATATGCTTATGGATGCATTTCATGGCACTGACAGAGTAACATTTATCCAGTTCTGCACTGATGTGAAGTTGTTCAATCTGCAACTCTTCAGTGCTAGCATGAAAGTGGCAGATTTACTCAGTAAGGAACTTTTTTTTTTTTTTTTTGCTGATGATTGCACTGGTTGCTCACTCGATTTGATGAGTGCTTTGGGAGTGCTTTGTTCCAGGTGGGCCTTGAGTGGGCCTGACTGGTATATAAGGGCAGTCAGCAGCAAACCAGCTGAGCGGCGAACAGCAGAGGCTAACAGAGGGAGTTTGCCTGGGGAGAACTCACTGAGGCTTTCATCTGCGGGTTTCTCTGAGTAGTTACTGCAACAGCTGAGGAAGCTCTTAAGAGGAAGGTGATATGGAAGGTGAGCGATCAGCTGTTGTAACCTGCACAGGTTGTACCATGTTTGTCTTTCTTCCACAGGACAGAAGCGACTTTGTCTGTACAAAGTGCAAGCTGGTCTCCATATTGGAAGAGAAGGTTCAAGGTCTGGAGAAACGAGTATCGACTCTGCGTTGCATAAGGGAAAATGAAGATTTCCTGGATAGACGTCAGAAGATGCATCTACAGCCACAATGTTCTGAAGATTCAGAGCAGGCGCAGCAGGGACAGAAGGATGGTGAAGAAGTTTGGCAGCATGTGACCTCCAGAAGGAGAAAGAGGAGCGTCCATGTACCAGCAATGAAGATACAGATGAGCAATCGTTTCCATGTTCTCTCTACAGGTACTAATGCGGAGAGTGGACTAGATGTCCCATCTGAAGGAAGGGAGGAGAAGGAGACTCCACCGATTGGAAGGCAAAAGATGCACTGTCCTAGGGATGAGGGTTCCACAACCACCACTCCCAAGAGGAGGAGAATGGTGGTGGTGGTCGGGGACTCCCTCCTCAGGGGGACTGAGTCATCTATCTGCCGCCCTGACCAGGAAAACTGAGAGGTCTGCTGCCTCCCAGGAGCTAGGATACACGATGTGACGGAGAAACTGCCGAGACTCATCAAGCCCTCGGATCGCTACCCCTTCCTGCTTCTCCACGTGGGAACCAATGATACTGCCAAGAATGACCTTGAGCAGATCACTGCAGACTACGTGGCTCTGGGAAGAAGGATAAAGGAGTTTGAGGCGCAAGTAGTGTTCTCGTCCATCCTCCCGGTGCAAGGAAAAGGCCTAGGTAGAGACCATCGAATCGTGGAAGTCAACGAATGGCTACGCAGGTGGTGTCGGAGAGAAGGCTTTGGATTCTTCGACCATGGGATGGTGTTCCAAGAAGAAGGAGTGCTAGACAGAGACAGGCTCCACCTAACGAAGAGAGGGAAAAGCATCTTCGCAAGCAGGCTGGCTAACCTAATGAGGAGGGCTTTAAACTAGGTTCACTGGGGGAAGGAGACCAAAGCCCTGAGGTAAGTGGGGAAATGGGATCCTGGGAGGAAGCACAAGCAGGAGAGCGTAAGAGGGGAGGACTCCTGTCTCATACTGAGAAAGCGGGATGATCATTGAGTTATCTTAAGTGCCTATACACAAATGCAAGAAGCCTGGGAAACAAGCAGGGAGAACTGGAAGTCCTGGCACAGTCAGGGAACTATGATGCAATTGGAATAACAGAGACTTGGTGGGATAACTCACATGACTGGAGTACTGTCATGGATGGATATAAACTGTTCAGGAAGGACAGGCAGGGCAGAAAAGGTGGGGGAGTTGCGCTGTATGTAAGAGAGGAGTATGACTGCTCCGAGCTCCGGTATGAAACTGCAGAAAAACCTGAGAGTCTCTGGATAAAGTTGAAAAGTGTGAGCAACAAGGGTGATGTCGTGGTCGGAGTCTGCTATAGACCACCAGACCAGGGGGATGAGGTGGACGAGGCTTTCTTCCGGCAACTAACAGAAGTTGCTAGATCGCAGGCCCTGGTTCTCATGGGAGACTTTAATCACCCTGATATCTGCTGGGAGAGCAATACAGAGGTGCACAGACAATCCAGGAAGTTTTTGGAAAGTGTAGGGGACAATTTCCTGGTGCAAGTGCTGGAGGAACCAACTAGGGGCAGAGCTTTTCTTGACCTGCTGCTCACAAACAGGGAAGAATTAGTAGGGGAAGCAAAAGTGGATGGGAACCTGGGAGGCAGTGACCATGAGATGGTCGAGTTCAGGATCCTGACACAAGGAAGAAAGGAGAGCAGCAGAATACGCACCCTGGACTTCAGAAAAGCAGACTTTGACTCCCTCAGGGAACAGATGGGCAGGATCCTCTGGGAGAATAACATGAAGGGCAAAGGGGTCCAGGACAGCTGGCTGTATTTTAAAGAATCCTTATTGCGGTTGCAGGAACAAACCATCCCGATGTGTAGAAAGAATAGTAAATATGACAGGTGACCAGCTTGGCTTTACAGTGAAATCCTTGCTGACCTTAAACGCAAAAAAGCAGCTTACAAGAAATGGAAGATTGGACAAATGACCAGGGAGTAGTATAAAAATATCGCTTAGGCATGCAAGAGCGAAATCAGGAAGGTCAAATCGCACTTGGAGTTGCAGCTAGCAAGAGATGTTAAGAGTAACAAGAAGGGTTTCTTCAGGTATGTAAGCAACAAGAAGAAAGTCAAGGAAAGTGTGGGCCCCTTACTGAATGAGGGAGGCAACCTAGTGACAGAGGATGTGGAAAAAGCTAATGTACTCAATGCTTTTTTTGCCTCTGTCTTCACGAACAAGGTCAGCTCCCAGACTGCTGCACTGGGCAGCACAGTATGGGGAGGAGGTGACCAGCCCTCCGTGGAGAAAGAAGTGGTTCGGTACTATTTAGAAAAACTGGATGAGCACAAATCCATGGGGCCGGATGCGCTGCATCCGAGGGTGCTAAAGAGTTGGCGGATGTGATTGCAGAGCCATTGACCATCATCTTTGAAAACTCATGGCGATCAGGGGAGGTCCCGGATGACTGGAAAAAGGCTAATGTAATGCCCATCTTTAAAAAAGGGAAGAAGGAGGATCCAGGGAACTACAGGCCAGTCAGCCTCACCTCAGTCCCTGGAAAAATCATGGAGCAGGTCCTCAAGGAATCAATTCTTAAGCACTTAGAGGAGAGGAAAGTGATCAGGAACAGTCAGCATGGATTCACCAAGGGGAAGTCATGCCTGACTAACCTAATTGCCTTCTATGATGAGATAACTGGCTCTGTGGATGAGGGGAAAGCAGTGGATGTGTTATTCCTTGACTTTAGCAAAGCTTTTGATACAGTCTCCCACAGTATTCTTGCCGCCAAGTTAAAGAAGTATGGGCTGGATGAATGGACTGTAAGGTGGATAGAAAGCTGGCTAGATCGTCGGGCTCAACGGGTAGTGATCAATGGCTCCATGTCTAGTTGGCAGCCGGTCTCAAGCCGAGTGCCCTAAGGGTTGGTCCTGGGGCCAGTTTTGTTTAATATCGTTATTAATGATCTGGAGGATGGTGTGGACTGCACTCTCAGCAAGTTTGCAGATGCCACTAAACTGGGAGGTGTGGTAGATACGCTGGAGGGTAGGGATCAGATACAGAGGGACCTAGACAAATTAGAGGATTGGGCCAAAACAAAAAAAAAAACCTGATGAGGTTCAACAAGGACAAGTGCAGAGTCCTGCACTTAGGATGGAAGAATCCTATGCAGTGCTACAGACGAGGGACTGAATGGCTAGGTAGCAGTTCTGCAGAAAAGGACCTAGGAGTCACAGTGGACGAGAAGCTGGATATGAGTCAGTGTGCTCTTGTTGCCAAGAAGGCTAACGGCATTTTGGACTGTATAAGTAGGGGCATTGCCAGCAGATCGAGGAACGTGATAGTTCCCCTTTATTCGACATTGGTGAGGCCTCATCTGGAGTACTGTGTCCAGTTTTGGGCCCCACACTACAAGAAGGATGTGGAAATATTGGAAAGAGTCCAGCGGAGGGCAACAAAAATGATTAGGGGGCTGGAGCACATGACTTATGAGGAGAGGCTGAGGGAACTGGGATTGTTTAGTCTCCAGAAGAGAAGAATGAGGGGGGATTTGATAGCTGCTTTCAACTATCTGAAGGGAGGTTCCAAAGAGGATGGAGCTTGGCTGTTCTCAGTGGTGGCAGATGACAGAACAAGGAGCAATGGTCTCGAGTTGCAGTGCGGGAGGTCTAGGTTGGATATTAGGAAACACTATTTCACTAGGAGGGTGGTGAAGCACTGGAATGCGTTACCTAGGGAGGTGGTGGAATCTCCTTCCTTGGAGGTTTATAAGGTCAGGCTTGACAAAGCCCTGGCTGGGATAATTTAGTTGGGAATTGGTCCTGCTTTGAGCAGGGGGTTGTACTAGATGACGTCCTGAGGTCCCTTCCAACCCTGATATTCTATGATTCTATGACATTCAGTGTATAACTGAAGGTTTCAGAGTAGCAGCCGTGTTAGTCTGTATCCGCAAAAAGAAGAACAGGAGGACTTGTGGCACCTTAGAGACTAACAAATTTATTAGAGCATAAGCTTTCGTGCATATGCATCCGAAGAAGTGGGCTGTAGTCCACGAAAGCTTATGCTCTAATAAATTTGTTAGTCTCTAAGGTGCCACAAGTCCTCCTGTTCTTCTTTTAGTGTATAACTGATCACTCTGTCTGTGCTGTCAATCATTTGGATTTCACAACCAGCCTAAAAAAAAAAAGGAAGCTCTGTACCAACCTGTGCTGGGGACGCACCTGTCTACCCAATTATTAAAATCAACAATATTCCTCTCAAGGCTGGAGAGAATTTTTTCTACCTAGGGAGTATGCTGTGACATAACGCTACAATTGATGATCAAATTATCCATCACATAGCCAAGGCCACCTCTGCATTTGGAATGCTCTCACACTGCTTGTGGAATGACACGGGTGTCAGACTAAGCACTAAGCTAAATATCTATTTGACAGTTGTGCTCACAATGCTTCTATATGGTTCTAAAACATGGACAATATTGCTGTCACAGCAGCAAACTTGATCAGTTCGATATGCACTGTTTTTGGTCTGTTTGCAGGGTCAAATGGTGGGACAAGATTCCCAATATCAAAATTCTTCTTCATTGTCAGATATCTGGCATTTAAAGCGTGGTCATAAAAGTTCAGCTGTAATGGTTTGGGCATCTTTTTTATATGGCCAACTTGAGAATACCCAAGACTGTATTTTATGGTCAACTAAAGCAAGGCACCCATTCTTGTGGTGGCCAGTAAAAACAATATGAAGATATACTGAAGTCAAGCTTGAAAGCATGTCAGATTGACCCCAGCAACTAGTAAGCAGCAGCCCATGACAGAGCAAGGTGGTGGCACATTTGTCCTGTCACTGTAATATTAATTAGATAATTGTAATGTACTCTTGTAAATTAAGTCAGGAGAAAGTTCACCTAGCTAACAGTATATTTCACTTAAACCTATATTCGTTTTATAACTGCTTGCTTAATCTTTTAGTACATTTATAAAACACACACTGAACTGGTTTATTTCCCAAATCTTCAATGGAAACAAAGTAAGTTATGTAGGAGAAAAAAGGTATATTCCTTAACAGTCATTTCTGAGCCCATTCTGTATTTCAGGATCTTAAAATATAGCCCATCTTTTAACTATCTTAACTCTTGTTATACATTTGGCCAAAGTCATTTAGGCCTAAATCCAGATGCGGCCTTTGTTCCTTAATGTTCACCTATAGGGTTTGCCGAATCCTCATACATAGACATGAGACTCGGTCATCATCACTTAGTAAGGGGTATGGTTAGAGATTTTCAAAGAAACTGACTTTCAGTGGCAGTTGGGTACTTAACTGCCACTTGTGCCTTTGAAAAATCTCTCTCTTAACCTTCTTGCCATCTGTCTCTCAGGTGTGTGCAGTTGAGGCGAATAGCCATCCTTTCCTCCATTTCTTTATTCTTTTTCTTTTCATTTGCTTTTTTCCTATTTTTACTTATCAAGATGTTTCATGTTTACTTCTCAGTGAAGGAATGGAGGTGGCCCTATACACCAGAATTCATATCTAAATCTGCATCTGAACTTCCCCAAGTTTGAGGGCATTGAGATCCACGGTTTTGGTTTCAACCATTCTGGAGATAAGGCCCAGCTGTGAAGTGTAAATCTAAACTTCCCCAAAGTACAGCAAAGCTTGGATCTAGGTTGCTGGAGCAGGAACATCTGTAGATTGCTGCGATGATTGTTTTGTTCTTTGCTTTAAAATATTTGTGGGTATATATATATGATGGTATACCTACAAGTATAGACATAAGTATTTACATAAACAAAAACACACTGCCATTCTTATCTACATACACACACACACAGGGCCATACTGGGCCAGACCAATGGTCCATTTAGCCCACTATCCTATCTTTTGACAGTGGGAAGTGCCAAATACTTCAAAAAGAATGAACAGAACAGGGCAATTATCAAGTGATCCATTCCCTGTTGTCCAGTCCCAGCATCTGGCAGTCAAATCCTTAGGTACACCCAGATCATGAGATTGTGTCCTTGACTATCTCATTGATGGACCTATCCTCCATGAACTTGTCTAATTCTTTCTTGAACCCAGTTATAGTTCAGTCCTTCACAACATCCGCCGGCAACCACTTCCACAGGTTGACTGTGCATTGTGTGAAGCAGTACTTCCTTTTGTTTGTTTTAAACCTTCTGCCTATTCATTTCATTGGGTGACCGCTGTTTTTTGTGTTCTGGGAACAGGTAAATAACACGTCCTTATTCACTTTCTCCAAACCATTCATGATTTTATAAACCTCTATCATATCCTCCCTTAGTTGTCTCTTTTCTAAGCTGAAAAGTCCCAGTCTTATTAATATCACCACCTATGGAAACTGTTCCATACCCTTAACCATTTTTGTTGCCCTTCTCTATACCTTTTCCAATTCTAATATATCTTTGAAATGGGGCAACCAGAGTTGCACACAATATTCAAAGTATGGATATATCATGGATTTATAAAGCAGCATTATGATATTGACTGTCTTATTATTTACCCATTTCCTAATGGTTCCTAACATTCTGTTAGCTTTTTTGACTGCTGCTGCACATTAAGTGGATATTTCAGAGAACTATCCACAATGACCCCAGGATCTCTTTCTTGAGTGGTAACACCTAATTTAGACCCCATCATTTTGTATATGTAGTTGGGATTATATTTGCCAATGTGCATTATTTTGCATTTATCAACATTGAATTTCTTCTGCCATTTGTTGCTCTGCCATTCAGTTTGTGAGATCCTTTTGTAATTCTTCACAGTCTGCTTTGGACTTAATTATCTTGAGCAATTTTGTATCATCTTCAAACTTTACCACCTCCCTGTGTACTCCTTTTCTAGATCATTTATGAATGTGTTCAATAGCACTGGCCCCACACAGATCCATGGGGATGCCACTTTTTACCTCTCTCCATTCTGAAAATCGACCAGCTATTCCTACCCTTTTTTCCCTATTTTTTTTACCAGTTACTGACCAGAAGAGGACCTTCCCTCTTATCCCATCACTGCTTAGTTTGCTTAAGAGTCTTTGGTGAGAGACCTTGTCAAAGGCTTTTGAAAGTCCAAGAACACTGGATCATCCTTGTCCACATGGGTTTATTAACACCCTCAAAGAATTCTAATAGATTTGTGAGGCATGACTTCCCTTTATAAAAGCTGTGCTGACTTCCCAACAAATAGTGTTATTCTATGTGTCTGATAATCCTGTTCTTTACTATAGTTTCAACCAACCAATTTGCCTGGTACTTAAGTTAGACTCAGGGTAAGTTAAGTTAGTGCAGGGTAAACAAACCAGTAAAGAAAAGCAAGATGTGAAACAAGAGTTGCTCAATATAATACGAATGCAAATGTTCCATCTGAAAAATGTAAGTCATGTATTTCAACTATGAAGCCATGAACTCCCTCTCTCACACCTAAAACCCATTGTTAGAAAAACAGGAAAATAGAGCAGAACAAATTGCTGTAATGATTGCCATTTAAGTAAGATTTATGAGGTTCAGGAAAATCAACTGCCTGCAGATTAAGGTTGCCAATTTTGGTTGGATGTATTCCTGGAGGTTTCATCTCATGACATAATCTTTAATTCCTGGAGACTCCAGGACAATCCTGGAGTGTTGGCAACCCTACTGCAGATTTGTAATTACAAAACTGGCATGCATTGTTCTTCCAGCCCACAGTGAAGATTTTCAGTAACATTATGTTTGTCATACTTCTACCATGAACAAAATGAAGTGCTATTTTCAAAATGGGATTTTCCACAACATATTAGGAAAACATTTTCCTTAGCTGGACACTGATGTGGCAAGAACACCATCTAGTGTGCCTTATTCTACATTACATCCAGGACCTGTAGAATGAACATTAAAAACTTAGCTCACTACAGCACTTTACAAACTGGCCTACTGACATGTTTTTCTTTTATGTGAAAAAGGCAAACCTTTCTAATGGGTAGAAATTGGACTTCTTTACATTAGACCAGCTTCCCCACCCTTTTTCTGTGGCTATGTCTGCACTAGCACTTTTGTCAGTATAATTTATGCCACTTAGGGATGTGAAAAAACTCTCCTCCGAGTGACATAAGTTATACTGACAGAAGTGCCAGTGTGGACAGCACTATGTCGGCAGGAGACGCTCTCCCGCCAACATAGCTACCGCCACTCTTTGGGGGTGGTTTAATTATGTTGATGAGAGAGCTCTCTCCCCTCAGCATAGGGTAGCTACATGGGAGATCTTACAGCTGCATCCATAGAGCTGTGCTACTGTAAGCTCCATAGTACAGACATGGCCTCTGTGAAGCCTAGGAAAAAACTGAAGCATGTGTGTTCCCCTTCCTAAATCCCATACACACATATAAGAGAGGTAATATCTTCTATTGGATTAACTGAAAGAGACTTGATTTTGAGCTACACAGAGCTCTTCTTCAGGTCTGGAAAAGGAAATCAGAGTTATACAACTAAATACAAGGTGGGACAGAGGGTTAAACATAAAAGAGTTAACACGTTGCAGGAGTCCAGTTAAAAATGAAGTGGGCAATTAACACTTCTGCAGTCATAGGACAGATAAGTGTTAGTAGGTTACAGATTGTTGTAATAAGCCATAAACAATATCTCTGTTGAGCCTATGATTTTTTGTGTCTAGAAAAGTTATTAATTTAAATTCCCAGGCTTGTCTTTTGAAGGTGTTGGGCAGGTTTCTTTTGAGGACAAGAACTGAGAAATCTGATATGGAGTGATCACTTCGTGATATGTGTACGCCCATGTACTAGGGAAATGCTTTATATCTTCTACTGAAGTTCTGAGGCTGCAGTTGCTCAAATCGCTGTTACTCCTCCATTCCAAAAAGAATGGCAGTGGACCCACAAATCCCTTAATTATATTCTTACCCCTACTGGACCCTACTATACCTTACCCCCAGATTCTTGCTATGCTGGCACATAGAAGCAGCAGCCCCTTAAAGCGGTGCTCCTTAATGCACAAACTGTGTAGAACTGCCCTTCCTCCCTGTATGGCTTCCCAAAACCCATCTATACTCAACACAAACAGCGGAAGAGAATTGGTCATATGTGTTTGACAGCTGCAGGGATGGGGCAAGCTTTAGCCTCATGAAAATTTAAAAAATCCTGAAATGTCATAGTTCAAATGGGCCCATAATGAAATAGGAAGGTCTGTATGGTATTGTTTCAAAGGAGCAATTGTTGTCTGAATACAGGCAGATGTAGCCACATGTTCTGCCTGTATTCCCCAACACCAAAAATTTGACTGAAAAACCTGCATAAACAACCTAATTAGAAGAAATAGAAACACACTAATCAGAGCAGTACACTCAATTTATTTATTTGGGACAATGATTTCTGCCTTATACAGTCCAAAAAATACAGAAAGAAGAGGTAAGCTTAATCTCTTCTTCCAGTTTCTATTTTGCTTTCAAAAATGTTTGCTTGGGAAAAAAAAATATGTACATCCATAATCAAATGCCTATCATTTTCTATATGTCTGCTGACAGTTATAATTTACGAGATAATGAAATGTGGCTTATCCTCAGTAAGTTATAAATTGTTGTATGCTTATATTAAACAAACTGAAGTAATTGAAAATGTTTAACTTCACTGTGAATACAAGGTTGCTTTTTCACAGCAGATATGGAATACAGTTGAGCAAAGTCAATGTAATGAAAACATAAGCACAACTGAGAAATGCATTTTTTTCTCCTTTTGAAAGTGGGGCTTCAAGAACAAAGGCTTGTTGCACTCCTGTGACAGAAGAGCTGCAAGTCAATTGGCAGAAAATGTTCAAGATCAAATGATAGTTCCATTTTCTGCCACTACAATCTCCTTCAAAGCTCAGTGAGGAAACTTTGGACTCTAGGGGCCAAATATTATGTCAGGAACTTGATTCATGGTGTAATCAGGTGCAAGAGTGAATTATTTCCATATGGGGACAGAAATGCCACCCACCTGCCTCAATGGATGGGGGGAAATTGATGGGCTGGTGGTCAAGGAGGACAGTCCAAGCAGCGAGGGAGGGAAACACTCAGTGAGAGCCACCAGGCAGCTCCTCCTACCTGGGGAATCTCTGGCACCCATTGGCCAGCTGAGAGGAAGGTTACAGCTTTCATCAGCTCCCAAGATGTGATCTGGAGAGGGGGCCATGTGTGGCTCCATTCCAGCAGCCCCACCCTACCCACCCCAAACTAGGAATGGGAGTCTGGCCTGACTGATACTGCAAGTTTAGTTGATTGCCAGTTGGAGGTCAGGAGACAATTTTTCTCCAATGGGCTAATTGGCAGAAGATCAGGGAGCTTTTTGCCTTGATCACAGCTCCTTCAAGCTACAGTGGGTTAAGTAGGAAGGCACTTAGAACCAAACTGTGGTACTTGGGTTGAGTTGTTAATTTGTCACAACTTGTGGCCTGTTTCCGGTGTGGTTAAAAGGATAAAATGAACAGTTCCCAGAGGTAAAGGACCTGGGATTTGGTGATGGACCTTAAGTTAATGGGATAGGGAGAGATCCTATGGCCCTCACAGACTGAGGTCCCCAACCTTCTGCACCCTCTGTTCCCCTCATGGTGGAGGGAAGGGTGCTAAGACTCAGAGTGAGCTGAATCCTGGGGGGGGTAGGCTGAGGAGAGCCTACCCCAAATTATGGGTTATATGGTAGGAGCCTGTAACCCTCCACTGGAACCAATTAAACACCTGGAACAGGCGTGCACTGGCAATGGGTGGGTATCACCTCTCCCCTGTCTTAAAGTTTAATAAAAGTTGCAGCCTGCTTCTTAATTTTATACATAAGTCTCTCCCCATTTTGCTGCTATGTCTGCATCAAGTAAACCACCATATTCACTGCATGCTGTATCTTATATTTTCAAGCAGGTGAACAGGGATAAAAATATGGCAGCTTGTAACTCACAGTTGTAGCACAACATTTTCAGAACTCCAGCAGTTCTGTCTTCACAATCTCCAGACAGATAAAGAAAGCAGACACAAAGAGAAACTAAGGCCTAGTCTACACTAAAAAAGTAAGGTTGACCCAGCTACATCACTCAAGTCACACCTCTGAGCAATGTAGTTAAGCCATACTAATCCCCGGAGTAGACCGCCCTAGGTTGATGAAAGAATTCTTCTGCCAACCTGGCTACTGCCTCTTAGGGAGGTGGATTACCTACAGCAGTGGGAGAACCCCTCCCTTCAGTGTAGATAGCACCCTACAGTGAAGCCACAGCAGTGCATATGTTGCTATGGTTTGGTTGGAGAGAACATTCCTCAAAACTTGATACCTGCAACACATCAATTTACATCGCCATAGTGTGTGTTCACAGTGGGCAAAGGTAGAAAGTTTTCTTGTTTGTTTTTAATGCAGGTTTGGAATTCAATATATATTGCATAATGAAGCAACAAAAGTTGAGATGTACTTACATCATAAAATCTGCTCTCTCTTTCTCTCTTTTTATTTATTTATTTTGCATTGCAGTAATCTCTTTTGACTGAAATTAGTGTTTTTGTAAGATTCTGCTGGGGGTAATGAGACATTTCCATTCTCTCTCATGGAAGATGTCCTAGCAAAAATCCATGATGCTTATAAGGCTGGGAGCATGTTTCTCTGGTTATATCACTAGGGGAGGAGCAAGGAGCCTTCATTATGCTCTGTTAAAAATCTTAACTAGTGAACATATTCAGAAGAGACTTTTTCAATTGCTTATAACTTTTTTTTTCTAAGTTTCTCTCCCTTCCTCTCTCCTCCCGAACAAAACAAAAACTAGCAATATCACTACTCCTCATTAAAGACTGTCTACATGGCAAATTTCAAACTTCAGTTATTTTTGCTGTAGCCATGACCAAAAGGTGTGAATGAGACATTTTATAAACGGGAGATGTGTCTACTGATGATCACTAAGCTTAAACAGATGAAAGAAATTTCCTCAATTTTTTTCTAAAAATTTCAACTTTGGGCTGAGACCAGTTTCTTAAAAAAAAAAAAAAAGCACACCACACCAACAACAACCCCAACCAATGCTATTGTTTAGAAAATTATGACCATTTGAAGAAAAAAACGTTATAATGATATCTATTTTGCAACTTTAACAGTAAGCAACAACTACGCTCACTATAATACAAGAGGAAACTTGGGATCTTTTTTGTCTTCATACTGCTACCATTTCCCCAGTCCTGGAGCCATACTACAAAAGTGGGTGGGGTGAGGTTTTATGATCTGCAATGTGCAGGAGGTCAGACTAGATGATCATGATGGTCCCTTCTGGCCTTAATGTGTATGAGTCAATGACTGGAGAATGCTATTTGTAGAAAATAGAATGAATACATAGACATTCTTTTTACAGTATGGGTAGGGTGACCATATTTTTCAAAGGGAAAACGGGACACCACATGGGGCTAGCCTGAGCCCTCCTCTCCCGCCGGGCTGTCCCAAGTTGCTTGCCTGAGCCTCCCACCCCCCCACATAGGGTTGGCCCATGCCGCTCACCTCCTCTGCACATTCCTGTGCACCCCACTTTTTAAAAGTGGGCATTTGTCCCGTTTGCTCTTGCCAGCTGATCAAGTTGATAAAAGCAAATGGGACGAATGCTCACTTTTGCCAAAAATGTCAGGATGGTCAGGACAGGGCTTAAATGGCCAAAACAGCCAAAAGGGACATATAGTCATCCTACGCGTGAGTTGTAGTGGTAATAAATCCCAGTTTGGTAATCAGACTGAGTTAAGGAGCCAGTTCTCCATAAAACCTTTCATGCCTCAATATACATCTAAGATGTGCTGATATCTCACCACATATACATATGGCATCATTACAAAGAGGACAACAAAGATTACACACGGAAAGGAAAGCTATTTTAATCTCCTGACTCTGCTTTATCAAGTTCAGGACACAGGAGAAAGCAGCGTAATTTTGACACAGACCTCGTATATGGCTTCAATTAACATCTTTATGCTGATTTGTATGTCAGCTTTTCCCATCTTGATTGGTCTGGGGCCTTTCAAGCCTATATTTCAGCCTATCTCTGACATCTCCTCCTTAATATCTTGCTGTCAACTTAAAATGGGCAAAACTGAAAACCACTGCCCCAATTCTCAGTGCCAAATGAGCCGAGCTAAACATAGGAGCCAGGAAGTGTTGGGCAAAGGCTGTTGCAGGATCTGCAGGTGGCTAGGGAACAGAGAAGTCTCTGATGTAAGATAAAGCAGACCCACAGCTTGTTCTAATTGATACTCATCTGCAACGGCCCTCTCTGGGACACTGCTTCCTTCCACTCTGCCCTTATGCAGAGGAGGAGGTCTCAAAAATATCCACCAAGCCTAGGGATAGGCTTTTTATCCCCTTCAAGCCTCTCCCTCTGATGTGAGGCCTACAAAAAATTCAGTGGTTAGGCAGCTAGTGTGCTGTGACCAGGGGCCGACTCCAGCTTTTTTGCCGCCCCAAGCGGTGAAGAAAAAAAAAAGCTGATTGAGCCGCCGAAGTGCCGCCGATGAGTGAAGAGAGGGAGTGAAGGACCCGCCGCCGAATTGCCACCGAAGACCTGGACATGCCGCCCCAGCAACGGACGGACTGCCACCCCTTTCTAGTGGCCGCCCCAGGCACCTGCTTCCTTCGCTGGTGCCTGGAGCTGGCCCTGGTTGTTACCATTGCTGACCACATTGTCTCATCGTTACCTAGTCTTAAGCTTGGCTTGCTGTATCAGCCTGTGCTCTCGCTTTACACTTCAACTGTAAGCTCTTTGGGGTAGTGCAATGGGGCACTCACCTCCTGAGTGCCTCCTCGCCGCTGAGTCTGGCACTGCAATTATTTCCCCCACTCCTGGCACTCCCCTGTAGGTTGCCAACCTCATTAGGCAGGTCTTCAATGGCTCAGCCCTCCAGCCAAGTCACACAGGGAAAAATGAACCCCTTCCAGGGTAGCAAAGAGTTCAACAAATTGTCTGCCCTCAGAGTCTTAAGCCCCATCCCAGGGCCCTTTAAATCTAGCCTTTTGCTTAGGCTTCTAAAGGAGCCTTGTCCTCTTCTCGGGGATTAGGCCACTTTGCCAGTGGGGAAATCCAGTCCGACCCACTACTCTGGGTTCCAACCCAGGGACCCTCTAAACAGTAGCCACAACTTAAATTTGTGGACCACAACTTTATTTAGTATTAATGGAGATTCATATGGGATTCAAGGAATCACAGC
Organism: Chrysemys picta bellii; assembly: GCF_011386835.1. Classification (NCBI taxonomy): domain Eukaryota; kingdom Metazoa; phylum Chordata; order Testudines; family Emydidae; genus Chrysemys; species Chrysemys picta. The sequence goes on along the minus strand of NC_088792.1, from coordinate 70,395,121 downwards.
ACCACATTTTTTAAAATTATTTGGCAATATTTTATCCACTCCAAAAAAACTGCTTAGTTTGTTCAGTTACACTCAGTTTGGGCTTTTCTTAGTCTCCATGAAGAAATCCACTGTGTCTTAACAAAAATTAAAGGGACATATTTTCGGAGCAAGCATCCTCAAAGTTGTATTCTCAACATTTTTAGACACAAATTTACTCACTGAACTGAAAATGGGTATTTACAGACAAAAGTATTCATGGTATGGGTATAATTTAAGAATCTGCCTTTGAAAAATTGACATAATTGGTTTCAATAGCTGCTATAAGTCATGCTACAACTACCTCTTGGCAGATCACTGGCTGAGAAGACAAGTGGGGCAATAAGAGAATTGGGAATTTCAGAAAAGCAAAAACGGTCCAGGAAGGAAGAACAAAATATAATCTAAGGAATTTTTATGTAATTTCTCTGGGCTTGGGTCCCAAAAGGTCCACAGGACAAGAAATGCCTTACTCAGGGAAGTAATCTTTCCTTGCTTCTTTGAAAACACATAGAGAGACCAACACTGACAAAGCCCATCCTGGGTGTATCAGACCTAGCTAACTGCCACTCAGTATCAAGCCTTCCATTCCTGAGCAAGCTCACTGGGACACTATCAAAAAGCCTTCTTCATGTTCAACTAGCCAAAGCCAATTTTCTAGGCTCTGGACAATCTGGAGACTGGCCAGGACAAGGAACAGAAACAGCATGAGTCGTGCTGTTGGACGGAGGACAGACATCCACCCTTACATTCTTGAACCTCTCTACAGCATTCAACGTAGTTGATAAAAAATATTGCTGTGCTGTCTGAGGAAGCTGTCGGGAGTCCAGCAGATTAAGTAAAATGTCTTGAGTCTTTCCTGGAGGGACTCACCCAATGATTAGTGATGGGGAAAATGTGACTTTCTCACCATACTCCTCACTGTTGGAATCATACAATGATCAATTCGCTCTAGTATATTTAACATTTACATGCAACCTCTGAGAGAGCTGGTCAGACATCATCGACTGAATTGCCAAAAATATGCAGAAGACAAACAGCGCTATTTATTTTCACAGCCTACCTCACCAAGCTAGCCCAATGCTCATCTGAGATCAGTTCATAGCTGAAGAACAGCCAGTTAAAGCTAAACCTGAGTAAGATGGAGGTTATGCTGGTTGGCAGAGGAAAAACTTCTGATGAGGTCTCAGCCATGATGTAATCTTTACTGGTTGAAGATGCATACTCAAAACTAGCCAAGTCAGAACATAGTTTAGGAGTGTACTTCGATTCCTTGATGTCACTGAGCTTTCATATACCAGCATCCACAAGCATCACATTTTACCATCTTTGTCTGGCTAGGAAACTGCATCCCATCTTGGGATGACCTGGCCTGACCTGCCTCCTGAATGAACTACAGCAATGCAATCTACCCAGTCATGAAACCATAAGCTCTCAAAACTGAAACTACTCCAAGACACAGCAGCATGGGTTAGCACACGCACACCCCAACCTATCCTTTGCTCACTACACTGGCTCCTCACAGAAGGTGACAACTTCAAGACCTCAGTTATAGTCAAGATACTTAATTATCTGGGTCCAGGATTGCCTAGAAGATTTCCTTAAGCTCCAGGATGAAGATTGTGACCAAAAACTGCTCTTGTGTGCAATGGAACTGGCTGTGACAAGGGTAAAACATATCTATGCAGGAGATGGAGCACTTTCAGGGGCTGATTCAGAACTGTGGAATGAACTGCAGGATCAAAGAACCACAAAAAGCCTTGCCAACATTCCATTTCAAGTGCAAGGTGAACTTCATTGATTTTGCCTTCCCTTATGAAAGCACATTGTATATTGTTAGCATACATATATTTTTAAAGAAAAAAATATGCACATGCAGTATTTGCCCTGGAGAGAATAAGAGTGAGAGAACCACATGCAACAGATATTAGTCATGATGCTTATTTTGCTATTGGAAGGCACTCAGGTACCCCGGTGATGGGTACAGAATAGAACAGAACACTGGTCCCCAACCTTTTTCGTCTGGCGGGTGCCAGACGATGAGCCACGGAGGACCACGGCAGCGGACGAGCATCTGCTGAAATGCCGCTGACAAGTGGCAATGTCAATAGGTGTCACCGCCAAAATGCTGCCAACAAGCAGCGTCATCCAGAGGCGTCGCCGCTGAAATATTGCCAATTTTCGGCGGCATTTCAGCGACGATGTCTCTGGATGCTGCTGCTTGTCGGCGGCATTTCGGTGGATGCTTGTCCGCCAGCCAGTATGCGGGCTCACTTAGACGCCCCGGCGGGTGCCATGGCGCCCGCAGGCACCGCATTGGGGACCCCTGGAACAGAAGAATACCTAGGTCTCATGGTTCATTGCTAAGTTGTGAAGGCATCTTTTACCACAATTTTTTAACAAAACTGTTTATGTTGCTGATTTTTCCAGGAGCTTTTCACAGCTCTGATTAGTGACAGTGATGGCCAAGGTTCAAAGTTCAGTTTACTTCAGAGAAATCCAAAAAAGTCTGAAGAGTTATCAAGGGTTATCTGAAATATCCATTGGAAGCATTGGATGGGAGCCTGCAAAAGATTTAGGGAGAAGAGAAGCTCTTTAAACATTTCAGTCATGGGACTGCTGATTGCTAGTAATAAGGCACATTTGTGATCAAATAGCATTTGTCAGAGTCTCTCTGGCTCACAATTAACTCTGAGTAATTTAAAATAAACCCAATTCTGTTAATTCACTGTACCTAAGCCAAACTACAGCTGCAGGACACACATGAATGTTTGCTCACTTTGTTATTTCTGCAGCAGCTTTCTTCTATACAGACTTCAATAATACTTTACATACATATACATTTAAATATTTAGATATTATACCTACCTGGACTATGCAATGGTCTATATTTGTTTTTAAGCAGACCTTGGCAAATCTACACCATTTATTAAATCAGTACATTAGTTTCCAGAGCAAGACTACAATCTAAGTAAATAAGAAATGAGGCAAACCCACCTGGCTTGAAAATAATATAATTATATTTTTATACCATTCACAACATAAAGAATTTCACACTGATGTAAATCCGAAGTAATTCCACTGAAATAAATGGAAATTCATTGATAAAGTAAGATCAGAATCAGGGCTATTTTTTCTCTTTATGTGAGAAATAATTGGGATAGGGTTTGCTCATATGCACGTATGTTCAGGAACCTCATATTTTTTGTTTAGCTGTTTGGCAGTATTTCAAATTCTCTCTCTCACTACAAAGATTTTAATGGCAGCTGCTTTAAAGGTGACCTGTACAGGATTTTTAAAAAATTGAGCTTGTGTGCATTTTTGGTTCTTTATGATTATAAAGAAGTCTGAAAGGATTTTTAAATAAACATTTTTTTGCTTGTTTTTTCTAACCTAGAAATATCAGGAGTGTCAAGTTTGTTCTTTCCTGGCTTTCTTTGAGGACCTCTGGCATCTTTTCCATGTGTAAGTACCTATACACAGTGATCAAGTCATCTCTCATCCTTCTCTTCAATAAGCAGAATAGACTGAGTTCCCTCAGCATCACATCATTTCCAGCTGCTGGATCATTTTTGTGGCTCTCCTTTGAACTATCTCCATTATTTCTGCATTCTTCTTGAAGTGTGGACACCACAGCTGTTCACAATATTCTAGTAGCAGTCTTACCAGTGCTGTGTACAGAGGCAAGATCACTTCCCTACTTTTATGTGACACTCCCCTTTTTGTACATCCTAGAATCACATTAGCTCCTTTAGCCACAGTATTGCGCTGAGCGTTTATGTTGAAGTGCTTCTCTGCAGTGACCTCTAAATCCTTTTCTGATTCACTGCTTTCCAAGACAGTCTCTCTCATGCTGTAGGTATAACATGTACTACCTTGCATTTGGCTATCTTAAAAAAGCCTTTTGTTGGATTGGGATCATTTAACCAGCTGATTCAGATTAGTCTGTATCTGTATCCTGTCCTCCTCATTATTTACTACCCCACCAGTCTACAAACTGTACCAGCAAAGATTTTATATCATCATCTAACTTGATAAAAATATTGAATATCTTTGGACCAACATCCATGAGGGATACTGCTCAAAACAGCCATTGGTATCTCCCTATTGCCAAGTACATTTTGAGAGCTATGTGTAAGTAACATAGTTTTTAATCTATCTAATGTGTGTCCATGTTACGTAAATTTATTAATCTAGATGTCATATGGTTCTAAGTCACACGCCTTGGAGAAATCCAAGTATACTATATCAACTAGACTCTAAAACAAGAGATAGGATATTTTGACTGGCATTAATTATATTTTTAGCCTAAAAATTTTTGTTGGTGGATATCAAATTAACCATTCCATTATTTTACCAGGACTGATGTCAGGCTAACCTGTCTCTAGCTCCCTGAGTCATGCTTTTTAAATATTGGAACTATCTTGGCAGTCCTCCAGTATCTCAGAATTACTCCAATTTTCCAAAATTTGTTAGTTTGACATCACCATTGTTAGTATGATTTGTTAGTGTGACATCATATTTGACGAATGATGAGATTCTAAGATGTGTCTCTACCCAGGGAAGGAACGCTATAGTGGTTTTAAGTCACCTTTCCACCCTTCTGGCCCTGTTTTGCTCCAGGGTGCTTATGGTCTGCGTTCCACAGTGCCTTTACCCAAGTGGCATAAAGGAGGCTCTAAAAGGAGGGCCCCTTCATGCCACTTGGGCCTATTATGTGGCTGTACAGGAGTTGGAGCAAAGATGAGGATCTCAGCCTAGATCTCCAGTGATCATGGAGTCTTCCTGCGTAGACAAGCCCTGAACTTATAAGTATTAAAAAACCTTTCAGGCCTTCATTATACATGACAAAAAACAAACCCCGCTCTCCAGATATAAGACTGCCCTCCCCCTTTTATTTTTAAGTTTTCAATCACCTTTAAATTATTGGTAGCCCATCCTCTTTGTTTTACAGGATTTCATGTTTGCTCCATTTATTTCATGTCATTTTTTTCAGTGGCAACTTCACCATATTTTCTAAGAATCCTGTCTTGTAATTTTAGTGGCTCCAGCTTTATGATCCTGATGTAGCTGTATCTCATACATGTCCTAATGTTTTTCATAAAGCCTTTCGCATACAGTTTCTACTAGCTCCCAATGGGCACCCTCTTGCTTAGCCATGCCTGCGGAGTGGCCCATTTATCATGATAGCTTGTAATACTGAAGAAAACTTTTCCTCACCTTCACTTTTCCCATATTTTAGCTTTTATTAATCTGTTTCCCAAATGATCTCTTTGAACACACCTGACCAGATCCTCACCTGGTGTAAATCTCCAAAGCTCCGTTACTTTCAGTGAAGCTACACTGACTTACATCAGCTGAGGATCTGGTCCCACCCTCATACTGTAGGTGAAATCCAGAAAAATGTGAGAACAGAGGTTAATATAATATTACCTTAATTATTCCAACCTTGAACTAATTGAAACTCCTCATTAACTGAAGGCCAGTCAGGCAACGTAAGCTACACATTGATCTTCTACTTCCAGGAAACCTTCAGAAGTCTTTTGGTATCTCAAACCTTCAGAAAATTGGGAGGTTAACTCTATAGTTAATAATAGTTACCCAGAGCTACTGTAACAGAAAGTACATCAGCTGAAGAAGCATTAGGTTCTGCCTCTAGAAATATTTGAAAACTTTAAAAAATTTCTTGTGTGATATTAGATGATTGCCAACATGTGTATTTCTTGGATAATTTTCTTTACACTTAAAGCATACTGCACACTGCAGTTTAAAACAAATGTTTAACACTGCTTTTCACTTTTTGACATCCCACTATAAAAGCTTCTTTACAAACTGTAAATACCACCTAGAAACTAGAAACACTTTTAACTTACATTTTCCATAAAGCAGGGAATAGCTGCTGCATGGTAGACAGGCAGCCAATTAAATAGTCTGACTTTTTTCCTTTCATTAAGTGCTAATTCAGCTCTTCATCTTTCTCGATTTTCTTTACTCAGTTTCAGGCAATTACCATGAGGGGCTATGATGTTAATGAGTTATGCATAGCAGATTTAAAAATGAAATACCTTTTTAGGATATGAAGTTCAGTTAATGGAAGCATCAACCTGAATAGATGCAAAAACCAGACATCTTTGATATCAGGGCTTGATTGATTTTATAAGTCAGGTGTTCATATGAATAAGTAACCTTTACTTAGCTCAGGGAGCTTTTTGACAAGAAATTTTCACTGATGAGCTCTAAAGGCAGCCTTTTTGTAAGACACTCTGCTCTGTATTGTCCCTGATATTTTTCATCTTGCTTGGGGTTAATTTTTTAAGTAATCTAAATCCATGAAACCCTGGCAGATCTACATATCAACTCAAAACTGTTTCTACAGTTACCTATCTCGACAAATTACATGACATGAAATTATCCACTGGAACAACATAACACTTTTACCCAATCCACAAACTGACATTACAATTTATGGACATATGTTATGTAAAAATGTAAAAATGTAAAAAGTTATGGACAAAGTGATCACTTTATTAACTCCTCCTCACTATTACACTGGAACATGCCAAAGAAGAGGAATAACTGCTGGCTGAATACTTCCAGGTTAGATCTACAGATTCATAAATTGCAATTACTCTGGTGCCCTGTCTGTATTTTTTAAAACAATCCAAAAGGGCAATAAAATTACTATGTTTAATATTAAAAATAATTATTTGTATTAGTATTGATACCAATAAACCTAAAAGCTAGGAATTATCTACCTTATTAGTCACATAAATTTTCAGCTTCTTTCCCCAGTTAATATATTACTCACATTTTCCACTCACTGTTTTATTCTGATCCTCCATTTCTCCCCTTCCTGCTTGTGCTAGCCAGCTCTCTGCCCAGAATATGCTGGTGTGACAGAATGTACCCTTGTGTCCACACCCCACACACTAATAATCTTTGTACAAAGTATGACTTAAAAGTATCATTTGAAAACTCATAATTTGCTGGTTAGTATTGTCCTGATAAAACATGTGGCAACTTCATATGTGAAGTTATAAGATTCCACTGTATGGTGTTATTAACACATGTTCCAAACTGAGGTTGGCAAACGGGTCTATCGCAAACAGCAAGATGTGCTCTGCTGAAATTTGCATTTAAGCAGTAAACAGAGTCATCAAGCAGGAAGGGAAACAAGGGAAGCTCAAATAGGTGAGAAAAAAACACCAGGGAACATCTTTCCCCATAGACTTTTTGTCTCTTGGTACCCAGCTAGAAGTGTTTTTCCAGAGGGGCACTGAAACAATAAAAATGAAGGACAAACACTCCAAGTCACCCCCACTCTCTCTGTCTCTCATGGCACTTAACACAACAAGTTGGATTTTGGGGGAAGGCGTCTTGACCCAAGGAATTTGGTCAGTAAGACTTCTGAAAGCACGTGGTGAGAAAACTTTGCTTTGAATTTAATGTAGGTTGTTAAGTTAGGCACCAGTTACATTTTATCTTTATCTTTCTTGTAGACATTTAAGACTTTTATGCCTCATTACTTGTACTCTCTTATAATCTATCTCTGTGTAGTTAATAGACTTCTTTCATTGTTTTATCTAATCCAGTGTGTTTAAATTGAAGTGTTTGGGAAACTACATTTAAGATGGCATGTTGTGTGCATATTGTTTCTATTAAAGACATAATGGACTTTATATGAAACTTGTATTGTCCAGGAGACTTCTGGGCAGTACAGGATACCCATTTCTGGGGGAGAATCTAAGACTGGGAGGGTGTTGGGGTTACCCTTCAGTATAACCGAGACTGGTAAGAACTAAGATCTGGCTGGCTGGCTGATGCACACACACAGACAGAACTGGCAGCTTTTTGTGAGCAGTTCAGGCTGGAGGCTACAGCAGCAACGCAGTGTAAAGGGCACACCAGGTTAAAGGGCACGGATGACACAGCTCCTCATTAGTGTGGACTGTACCCTGGTATGTCACAGATGGTTACGAGTGTATTACTTATGAAGGGCTCTAACTCACTAGAAAACAATCTCCCCTCATTTCCTTGGTTGTGCAACCACATAGGCTGAATCTGTTTCCATAAATACGAATGCAATATTTTATCTGAATTTGATTATATGGGACAATGTAAACCTAGCACTACTACCCTCACTCTATCACAGTCTTAGTTCCACCTACCCACTGTTGCAATTATGTCAGTCTCTACTAAGAAGGCTTAAGAAGTACACCTACACAGCTCCTTATATGAAGATGATCTCTACCCTGAGCGATCCTCCCCTGGCAGGACCATTCTGAAGTCCAAACTTCCAGGAGGACCATTACTGCATTCAATATTATCCAATCTCTGGAAGTGGAAGCTAGACAAATTCAGCCCAGAAATAGGGTGTGGATTTTTAACATTGAGGGTAACTAAACATTACAACTTACAAAGGGATTCTAGATTCTCCATTACTTGAAGTCTTTAAATCAAGCCTGTACATCTTTCTAAAATATAAGCTGTCATTCAGCAACACATTTTGGGCTTGATGCAGGATACACTTGGTGAAATGCTATGGCCTATGTTAAGAAGGAGATCAGATTAGATTATCATAATGGCCCCTGCTGGCCTTAAAATCTATGAATCTATTATTGTATGTTTTCCAAGCCACAGTCTTTAGATTCACTCTCTATAGTCAAACAAAGCTCTGGGATCATCCAGGAGAAGGAACCATTTCTTCTTCCTCACTCCCAACTTAAAGTTGGTCACTCATAGGGTTAGGTTTGTGGCACTGCCCCCAGATCAGCCACAGCATGGTAATTGCAAAGTGAAAATGTGAAGAGGTTCATGGTTCAATATCTAGTTTTTTCTTTTTCAACAATACATCACAAGACTGGCTCGAGCCCCCACCCAGTAATCTGGGACAATTACATACCACCCTCTGGGCACCTCTAAGAGGCAATACTTCCCCTCTCACAAACACTAGCCAAAAGTGATCATTTGGGCAAAGTAGTCCCATCATGCTGAGCACCTAGGCAGGGTGGGTGTGCCCATGCAAACAAGGTCAATTCCTGATGTCCTCTTCCCTAGCTCATCACTAGGTGTCCGAGGAGAGCTCATTCAGATCCTGCTTACGCATGCAATCAGCTTGTTCTTCAGAAGCAACAAATACGCTTCTCGGCTCCTTAGAGCTAAGATCAAAGTGTAGTGTCTGTTCTTATCAGTTTAATTTTTTTTTCTGATGGATGATTGCAAACACCCATCCAGAAAATGGAATTACCTGCAGCCATTTTTGAAAAAAAATTGATGCTGCTTTAAAGATATACTCCACTTCTCCTATTTTGGAAGAAAACTCTTTTTCAGCTTCAGCATTCTATCATCGGCTGCTGCTGTTCCTGCTTCCCAGAAATCTCTGCAAAAACCTATTCTGAAGACCACCCTTGGTGTTTCACAGAAGACCCGGAGCACCTGCAAGAGCCAAAACATTAGGAGCTGGCTGAAGAAACCCCCCATGGATACCTCTGCAGGGAGACCTGGGTCCAGACGGACAGCTCTTCAGGACTTCACATCCAGGAGCAAGAATATCTCAACAGCTCTTCAGGAGGGGGACCCCTGGAGAACCCTGCCCGCTTTCCAGGCCCAGGATGCTGATCACTGCCCCGGCAGGAAGGACGCCACCGGAGGAGCCCAACCGACGACCCAGGACCAGGATGCTGATCGCTGCCCCGCTGCTCCAGAGAGGGATGCTCCGGAAGGAACCACCTCCTCAACCCCAGACCCCAAAACTACTTACCACCCGGCTGTCCAGAGGAGGGCCGCTCGAAGGGGACTGCACCTCAGAGCCCAAGATCTCGATGCTGCACGCTGTTCTTCCGGGCAAAGAGACAACGTGGCCAGTGAGTCCAGCGCCCCCCCAAGAGCGACTTCACCTCCCCAAGCTTCTCTACCGGACCCAGAGGAATCACCTGGCGAGTCTGCAGGCACAACAGAGATCCGCCCCACGGAGAGTGAGGCAGGGGAAGAAGACCGCATCTACCTCCAGTACCCGCTCCCTACAGGTCTCCTCCTCTGCCCCTTCTGTCTCCCCGTCCATGGAGTCCAGACCCTCACGGCCCTCAGCAAACACGTTCATAAGACCTACAACAAACGGATTGCTTTCCGGTGTAGCCGCTGCGATCTCCCCTTCGAGACCCAAAAGAAATGTAAGTTTCATCAAGCCACATGCAGGGAACCCCCCACTACCGTGAAAGTGAATCCCACTGACATCCTCCGGGTTCCAACCCTGACCCCCACCGATGATCTGGCTTCAGCACCCCAGCCAGCGTTCCCAGAGTCACAGCAGATAACGGGGGACCAACCGCCAACTGAGGGAAGCGTAACCCCCGCCTCGAGGACTGACGATGCCACCAAAAGGACCAGTCCCGCCTCCAGAATCCCCACGCTGGACCCTGCTGTGAGGGGGACCACCGCCACCTCTCAGGTCAACAACCTCACCAGATGCCTCAGCGACTTCATAAAAACCATCCGGCACAACACGGACGCGAGACGCTGCAGCGCTTCCCCACAGGTAACCTCATGCCGCCCTGCCGTAGGAGCAACTAGCATCATTCCCCAGGCTGCATGGCGAGATCCAGCCAACGGAGGAGCCTCCCGTAACCCCCAGATCCCACAGCCAGACCCCACCCCTGGGAGACCCAACACCTCCTCCAAGGTTACCCAAAGAGCCTCTGACTGCCAAAAACCCCATGCTCCACCGAGGACCCACCAGCCGGATGCCACCCACAGAAGATCCAGAACCATCCCCAGCGCTTCCAAATACAACCGTGCCCCGACAAAGCCCAGCACCGGTGCTTTCAGAACCCCACTCCGTCCCGGAAGATCCAGTGCTGCCTCCGAGACACCGAGAGCTGCCCTCCCCGCCACACCAGGACCCCCGCCTCAAGACCCACCTGAACACCGCTCCACAGTCCGAGGGATAACAAGGCCGCAAACCATCCCCGCAGCACCTGAACCTGCAGAGACAACGCAGCAGGAGGAGCGACGGCCACAAGCGAGGGTCGCCATGCTGTGGCAATCCGCTTGGATGGAGGAGCTGGCAAAGGCTGAGGACTTTGAGAACTTGGACACCCTGATGGACAAACTGACTGCAGAACTGTCTGTGGAAATTACGGCCAGAAGGAGGGAACCCCAGGAAGCCGCACGGGCCACTTGCAGATTCCCTGCGCCGAGCCGTAACAACACCACCAGAGAAGACACGAGAGGGGACGTCGGCTGCCGCTACGATCCAGCGGCTGCATCCCGTATTCAGAAACTATACAGGATGAACCGGATGAAAGCCATGAGGGAGATCCTCGACGGAACCTCCTCCTACTGTGCTATCCAGCCCGAGAGGCTCTACTCCTACTTCAAGGATATGTTTGATCACGAGGCCCAGACCAACTTGCGACGCCCAGAGTGCCTTTCCCCGCTACCCCGGATCAACCTCACGGAAGACTTGGAGCGAGATTTTTTCCCCGCAGGAGGTGCAGGCAAGGCTGTCGAGGAGCAAAAACACCGCCCCTGGAAAAGATGGCATCTGCTACCCCCTGCTGAAGAAGCGAGACCCCGGCTGCTTGGTGCTCGCTGCCATCTTCAACAAATGCAAGCAGTTCCATCGCGTTCCCCGCTCCTGGAAAAAGTCCATGACCGTGTTCATCCACAAAAAAGGTGACCGAGACGACCCCAGCAACTGGAGGCCCATTTCCCTCTGCTCCACCATCTACAAGCTGTATGCCAGCTGCCTCGCGGCAAGGATCACAGACTGGTCAGTGTGCAGGGGCACCATCAGCTCAGTGCAGAAGGGTTTCATGTTCTGCGAGGGATGCTACGAGCACAACTTCCTCCTTCAGACGGCTATCCAGCAGGCCAGGAGGTCCAAGAGGCAGTGCGCAGTAGCATGGCTTGACCTGACAAATGCCTTTGGGTCCATACCCCACCATCACATTTTTGCCACCCTGGGAGAGTTCGGGATGCCAGAAACCTTCATCCAGATCCTCTGGGACCTCTACAAGGACTGCACCACCACCATCCGTGCCACGGATGGAGAGACGGACGCCATCCCCATTCGCCGCGGCGTGAAACAAGGATGCCCGCTTAGCCCCATCATCTTCAACCTGGCCATGGAACCTCTCATCCGAGCCATCTCCAGCGGCCCGACCGGCTTTGACCTGCACAGCAAGAAACTCAGCATTCTGGCCTACGCGGACGATCTGGTCCTGACCGTGGACAACCCAGAGAGCCTCCAAGGTATGCTAGATGCCACCAGACAAGCTACTGACTGGATGGGGCTCCGCTTCAATGCGAAGAAGTGCGCAACTTTGCACATTGACGGCAGCAAAAGGGACCCGGTGCAGACAACGGGGTTCCAGATCCAGGGTGAGCCCGTCATCCCCCTGGCAGAGGGGCAGGCATACCAGCACCTGGGCACGCCAACAGGGTTCCGTGTCCGGCAGACACCCGAGGACACCATCCAGGAGATCTTGCAGGATGCCGCCAAGATTGATGCCTCCCTGCTGGCACCGTGGCAGAAGATAAACGCCCTGAACACCTTCCTGATCCCTCACATCTCGTTCACCCTAAGGGGATCTGCCGTGGCGAAGGTACCCCTCAACAAGGCAGACAAGATCATCCGGAAGCTGGTGAAGAAGTGGCTGTTCCTTCCCCAGAGCCAGCAGCGAGCAGGTGGTACATTGCCCACAGGCACGGCGGCGCCAACGTCCCCTGCATGGGTGACCTGTGTGGCATCGTGGTGATCACCCACGCCTTCCGCCTGCTGACATGTCCTGACGCCACGGTGAGGAACATTGCGGCGAACGCCCTGCATGATGCGACAGAGAAGCGGATCGGCAGAGCCCCCTCAAACCAAGACATCGCCACCTTCCTGAGTGGCTCCCTGGATGGGGAATTCGGACGGGATGGGCGCGACATTGCTTCACTGTGGTCCCTCACTCGCAACGCCACGCGGAAGCGGATCGGCTGCCGCTGGCAGTGGTGCAAGGAGCACCAGGAGCTGGGAGTCCGGGTGCTGCAGATCAGGTCAGACGACAACACCATTGTCACCCCGACGGCCAGGGGCTTGCTGGAGGGGACTCTGAAGGCCGCCATCCACTTGCAGTACGTGGAAACCCTGAAGCGTAAACCGAACCAGGGTAAAGCCTTTGAGCTGATCAGCAAGTGGGATGCTAGCAACCACTTCCTCGCCGGGGGTGGCTTCACCCGTTTCGCCGAGTGGCGGTTCATTCACCGTGCCCGGCTCAACTGCGTCCCGCTCAACGGAGCCGTCTGCCACGGGAACCGAGACAAGCATTGCAAGAAGTGCAGCTACCCCAACGAGACCCTGCCCCACATCCTGTGCAGCTGCAAACCCCACTCCAGAGCCTGGCAGCTGTGCCACAACGCCATCCAGAACCGCCTGGTGAAAGCCATCGCGCCACGCCTAGGGGAGATCTCTGTGAACTGCACCATCGCCGGTACTGACAGCCAGCTACGACCTGACGTGGTCGTCACCGACGAGGCCCAGAAAAAGATCATCCTCATCGACGTCACGGTCTCCTTTGAGAACAGGACCCCGGCATTTCGCGAAGCCCGAGCTCGTAAGCTGGAAAAGTACGTCCCCCTGGCTGACACCCTGAGAGTGAAGGGCTATGAGGTGCAGATGGACGCCCTGATTGTCGGAGCCCTGGGCGCCTGGGACCCCTGCAACGAGCGCGTGCTGCGGACCTGCGGGATCAGTCGATGCTACACACGTCTCATGCGGCGCCTCATGGTCTCAGATACCATCCGATGGTCCAGGGACATCTACATCGAGCACATCACCGGCCACCGACAGTACCAGGAGGCGTGAGCCAGAGTGACATCATTCTCCCACTACGAGAAAGAGACCAAGTGACCTTCTCCGTTGGATCATATGAACTGGAACCATAAACTTCCTGAATATTAAATCTCACCAAATGAGGGTCAATCCATCCTCATCATCATATCCACTCATTATTATCCACACCCGAACATAGCCACTTTAGGAACTTCATACCCTCATATCTCAATGTCTGTACTTTGACCCATCAACCTTTTACCCCCAATTGAAGATATTGCAGATTATGTATTCCTCATGCCACCTTATCTTAAACCAAACTTTGCACCCTCGATAATCTGTATGTTATTCCCTGATAACCAGAAACTTCTATGCTCAAACTCTGTTCACTATTTTTTTTAACATCATCTTAATAAAATTTTTTACATCTGACCATGGAATAACAGAGGTCTTTCCTTATGATAAACAGTGTACCTTACACTGAAGTCTCATAAATCCACAGCCACCTGAACTGTATCCCTAATGTTCTGAACAGAAGAAAACCTGAGGGAGAGAAATAACTTCCTGTTACCCCAACAATCTATGCCATCTACCAGCAGCACCTTATGAAACATCCAGAATAGCAACATCATTACAACCTTTCATCCTACTAAGCATAGGTGAAATGGGGGCCCTAGAGAAGTCAAGTGGAATTCTGTCTTCGATAGGGCCAGGATTACAACCCAGGCTCTTATCACCTCAAGAAACAGAAAACATGCCCGGAAATATGCAGAAGAGACTTTTAAAGTACTACAAATTGTACTTTGCATTTTTATTTTGAAGGCAGAGTCTTATGGAAGCCTATTGGATGCTCATGCATTATTAATTTTCTTAAGCTATAAAAAAAATCTAAACTGGAATGTACAATAGCATGCTATTTGATGCTTATGCCCGTGTGATGCACAGAAACTCGGATCTCCTGCCAGACACTTACAAGCAGAACTGTTCCACTTCATGCTGATGTCATTGCAGCATCAAACAGCACTAATCAAATTGCCGAGGGCCTTCCAAACAAACTATTAAACTGCATTATCAAAAACAGTCAACTGGTACTGCCCATCTTATGTCTATACTGACAGCACGAACTGGAATGCCTCCAAATTTATTTTTAAAATAGGTTATACATAGATAATAATAGTATCTGCAACTTTGCTCAGAAAGTCCAGTCACATTACATCACTGTTCTTTAAATAAATGACAACAGAGTGCTGTCACAATACTAAGAGGCTTATACAGTCAAATCTTCCCTATTGAAGGTATGATTGCCTGGACTAAATGTTAGATACGCTGAGTGACAAAGGTTCCCAGTTATTTAGAAGGAGCTCAGATGCTAATCTTGGTCTATTACTTACTCTAAAATTTCAGAATGTGAAATGAACAAACAAAAACCCAGACAAACAATTTTAAAAAGAAAAACAACAAACAACAAACACCTCATAGAACAAAACCAAAATACATCAGGCATCCTCATCTAGGTTCTTTCCTCCTTTTTAGTGTTAGTATTTTTCCTTTAAACACAAATCTCTTTTATAAAACATATACGTGAGAAAAGTGTTGCCATTACTCACCCCTTTCATACACTAATTACCTCCTGTAGAAGAACTCTGATCAGTTGTTTCTTGAGTTTGACATCTGTTCTTGGAAGTGCCTTTCCTCTCTTGCCTGCATTTCCTGTTCTGCCCTACACTTCTGCTCACCAAAGTATCCACCTAACCCTTAACTTCAACAAGGTCCAACTAATACTTATCTCTTCCTCTCCACTCATTAAAAAAATTAGAAATGAAGAAGTTAATCACAATTACTCTTTTCTGGGTGCAATTTGCAAAAGTGCTGAATGTTGCCTTAACTTTCCTTCCATTGAAGTCAACTGTAAAACTCCCAATGACTTACATTGAAAGCAGAGTTAAGCCAACGATGAGTGCTTTTGAATATCCCAGGTATTTTTGCTTTAAAAAATGCATTTTCACAATCACTTTGCCCTAGGCCCAGGCTGCATCATCCTCTGGGCTAGTAAGGCCCTGCCTCTAGTTTCTTCAGAGAATAGTCTGGTAGGGCCAATCCCACTTTCTCCCTTACATGGTGTTTTCAGTTGGTGACTTGACACATCTCTTTCCACCACTCTCTAAAATGATAACTTCTGGGCGAGAATGAGTGGTCTTACATGCCAAACTGCATCTCCTGGGGTCCAAGGGATCCATCATATATTCCATTCCCTTAAGGACCACTAATCTCCAGGAGGAAGAAGGGTTCATTGTCCTCAACAGGGGCGGCTCCAGGCACCAGCGCACCAAGCGCATGCCTGGGGCGGCAAGCCGTGGGAGGCGGCCTGCCGTTCACCGTGAGGTCAGCCGTCAGGCTGCCTTTGGCAGGTCTGCCCGTCCCGCGGTTTCAGAGGCAATTCTGCGGTGGGTACGCCGAAGGCATGGGACCGGCGGACCTCCCACAGGCATGCTGCCAAATCCGCATTACCAGCGGACCTCCCGCAGGCGCGCCGCCGAAAGCTGCCTGACTGCCATGCTTGGGGTGGCAAAATACATAGAGCCACCCCTGGTCCTCAAGTGATTATTTTGTAATCTTGACCTTCCATTTAGAGGGATAGACAAAGATTTGGCTGGACTGGTGGTGTCCTTACCAGTGAAATGCTTAGAGTTTGTGGATCCCTTCGTTTGTTCTCACTGGAAGATTCTTTTTAAATTGAATTTTTGGGTGACACAAACTGTATCAGGATTCAACAGGATAGAAAATGGTTGTATACATAGTGATATAATAATTTCCTCTGTCTTCCACATTGGCACATGGGCTGAGTGAAATCCACCCATACAGAGAGAGAGATCACCTCCATACACACAGAGAAAGAGAGATATCACTTACATACACACAAGAGAGGACATTCTGAGATTTAATTGATACTGGCTTTACTGAGGAACAACATCCACTGAATTCAATGGGAGTTTTGCCTGAATGAGGACACTAAAAGCCAAATAAGGACTTCCGGATTTAGCCCATTATATTTGAATATACTTTAGCTGGAATACTTTGGTTTATATACTGTATATGGTTGCCAGTGTATCCATATTTTTCCCATTTTCACCATATTTTTCTGTGTGCATTTGATGAATGCATAGAAAAAGGAGAAACAGATAGCACCAACGAGAGCCAGGCATACTGTGGGCAAGTGCTATACAAGCTTTTCCAGACAGCTGTGCCTGTACACCTCAATTCTGACATCCAATACCTCAGCTATCCCAGCATTGGACATCTCTTCATCAGAAATTGCCAACTGGTCTATGATGTTTTCATTATGTGACTAAATTAGGGCTACTAAGAGCAATGCTCCATTATCAGCCCATTCTGTATAGATTGACAGCACTGAAGTGCATGTTAGCATGTTTATAATTCAGGCACAATGGAAATTGAAGCAATAAAAAAAAGAAGAAGCCACAGAGAGGCATTTGGAAGGATAACAGCCCATGGTTGGTATAACGATACCCCTTCAATAATTTTCTGCCTCCTGAGATATGTAAGAAAGATTTATTTTAACAGCCTACTAATATATCTTGAGCTAAGCAAACATCTATTTTATGAGGTATATGATAACTGCCACTGCTCTTGATAAGTTAAAAAAACCTGTGCTTTTAGATAGCATTTGTAGTTGAAAATACACAAGATGTTGGATTCTGAACGTTAGTCTAAAAAACCCAACTGTTTCTTCAGTTCCAATATTTACATTTCTGCTATGGTTTTATAACAGAAAGACATGGGGAATAATTGGGATGTGGATACCAATTGAACCTAAAAGTAAAATGTTGCAATATACAAATTTTGTTTTAAAATGCAATTCCATTATTATTTTAGCTCTAATCCTGGATCCTGATCTGTACAGAGTGATATAACCAGAGTCCCATAGAAGCCAATGAGATTCTGCATGAAGGACTGGTGTCTCTACTAGTACCTGACTATTCACTATATCTATCTGTACACAAAAATAATAATGAATAGAATGCACTCTGTCAGGAAGTGGCAAGGTCAGTTATTTCTTGTTACAAAGGAAGTTTGGCCCAAAATTAAACACCTTGATACACCTCTCCAGATACTAAGTATGGGGGATCTGCAGCAATATAATGAACATAACCCTCCCTTCTCCCCCAGACAATATATAACAAAAATCCTCACTTCACTAGAAGTTACACTGAAATAGAGTTGTCTCAGCCAATAATAATTCAGTAATGCTGTACAGTTGTTGACCCATAACTGTATAGCTAAATCTCATTATTTAATTCACATATGCAATTTCCTGCAATCTGACTTGCATAATTAATGTACAGTTATTTCTCCATTTGTCAACCTTCTGTTTAAAAAAGTCAGTCATCTTGTCCAGGAACAATAACAATACTCTGTGGCATAGGTGACCAATTAAAAATTACAAGTAATGAGTAGCGAATAGCAGCTCAGAACAGTTCACAAGAAATGATTTGATTACTGTTTTGCACTATGTAGTAAGTATTTATAAATAATAAGTAGATTTATATATATTAGGTTTAGTTTGCAAACAAGGAAGCAGGAAAAATGGCTGAATTTGTAACTAATATAATTCTCAGTAAATAATTCAGTACAGGTCTAATATATAGTATGTAACAATATGTTGCCAACATTATTTCAGAACAGTCAAACAAAAAATAATCCCAAAAAGGCCCTGTACTCATAGCAACAATTCTCGTATGACAACATCACAGAAAAGTTTGTAATTAATGCAAAAAATAAAGCGGACAATCTATTAACATAATCTGAATAAAATCCTTCTACAGTTAAATGCAGACAATAAGTGCTAGTATAATACTTTATTAATTAACAAAGTATTTATCCACTGGGAAATAAGGATAAAAGACTGTACACTTTGTCAGCCTACAGGAAAATGTGTTAGCTCTTCATAAGAAATGCATAAAACTCAAACAAAAGAATGATTATCTTTTTAAACCAATTACATTTAATCTCAGAAGAAAGAATAAATACATCAGTTCTTCTATGTTCTCTGATAAGCCACTAAAATACTCAGAAGATCACAATTTCTTTATAGATTTCAGTGCTGCCATCAAGCTATGATGCTTGAATTACTCAAGGATTAAAATACCACATACAAATTTAAACGATAGGATTTTTTTCTTTTGAAGAGGACAAATGTTTCTTTTATTGTATTGTTGACCACAATACTTTAAACAAAGTCCTTTTCTAGACAACTAGTTTGGAGAGCACAATGTGCATTCTATCACTAACACGGGGGGACCATGCAACAGAGTTATACCCACCGTCCCTCCCATGTGCATCCTTGGCTACAGCAGCTATATACCATCTGGGATTCTCCCATACAGGAACATTATTCCACCAGCTGGTTAAGCCAGCATTATGGCTGCTTGGCTTTGCCAAAATAGCTCAAACCCCCCACTGAAGATCTGGCCCTCCATATTTAAATCCTACTAAGATTGTACTTTTTAAAAAATGCATATAATTTACTTGATTATAGGTAACTTCTTAAAGTTTTCTCTCTCACTCTCTTTCTGTGTGTGTGTAGGGGGACAACTCAACCTTCGAAAACCGTAACTGAAAATATTTTACATTTAATAAAGGCAGGTTAGAAAAAAAAACAAACATGGGGCCAGATCCTCAGTTGATGTAAATCAAGGTAGTTCCAGGGGACACAGAAGTCAATGGAGCTATGTTCATTTACACCTGCTGAGGATCTGGCCCAAATTATTTAAAGGTGGCCATTTAAATGACTTCTTATTTTCTAATATGACTGATTCTTTTAACTCAGTTTCATATAGCTTAATGGTTCTTTTTCTAACACAGATTTTTATAATCAAAATGCATTGGATCACATGACATTGGAATATTGGCCCATTAGGTTTTACATTATTCCTTTTGGACCAGATACAAAGCCCATTAAAGTCAAAGGGAATCTTTCCGCCACCTTCAATGGGTTTTGTACCAGCTCCAATAATTCACGCTGCTGAGGCCACTTTGTACTGCCCCCTGGCAAACCCAGAACTGGAGAGGTACAAGTCACATCCCCTCAGTCCCTGCGCAAGTAGCACATGGATGAATTTGGCCGTGGGGTGAAATTTACTCCTCTGCAGGCAGGGAGCAGAAAATTGACGCATCACTTAAATCCCAGTGAAGCCCTCAAAATAAATGTCACCTATACCAAATACCATGTACTGGTCTGACGTAGTCTACCAATAAGTAAGAGGGAAAATATAGCAATTACATTCGTGCTTCTTCGGTAGTATTACATTCTAAACATCATAAGTAGATCTAGAAGTGTAGGAAAATTGTACGATTCATAAACCTGCTGCATCCAGAATATTTTCATATCAAATGTAATAGTGTCACTACTCAACTAATACAAAAAATGTCACCCTCTCTCATTTCCTTTTAAATGAATTCCATATATTTAAAAATGTATAAGAGTGTTGCGGACTTGTGTAGCTGTGCACCTTGGGTCTGAAGAAGTGCTCATTAATGTCAATGGAAAGATTTCCATTGACTCCACTGGCACTGGATCAGGCTTTTTTGGCATGTTGCTTCACATGCTCTAGCACAATAAAGCAGCGCCTCAGGAGTTCTGTGGGCAAAGAGGATTCTGATGACTGCTTCTCGTTCTGTCAGCAAGGATAGGAATGGCAAAAGTGCAGACCTGCCACATTCCTGCCAGGAGCTTGAGGGAGATTTGTGTGGTGTTGGATAAAGATTGTTCAGTACTAGAGTGAGATTTGGATTTTGTTTAGCTTATTTTGCTCTCTCCCTGACACTTTTCTTCCTCTCCATTTCTAAACTGTCCCTCTTTTTTCCAGCAATTACTGGCAGCGTGTAGGGGTGTTTTATATCTGCATACCAACTACCAGCCCACAGGGTCTCCCCTCTCGCTGAGTCACTGGGGTGCAACATGGAGTCCCCGGACAAGCTACATCATGGCACCTTGTGATTAATATAGTATGAACCTTGCAGGATTAGGTTTACAGTAATGGTCTCAGACGGAACCCTCAGGACCAGATTACAATAGACCCACATCGCTGCTCTCTTGGAGGGACCAAGTTTGGCCCTCACCCTTCTCCTATAAACATCCCCTGTCTAGCGACCTCTAGCTTCTATGCCATGTATCTGGGGGCACTTCCTGACCTTGTGATTTAATAAGGAGCTGTTGCAAAAGGGAGAAGGGATTTTTTCCCCTGCCCAGCTTCCCTGGGGGAAGATCAGGCCACTTGCTGGTTCCCTGAGAATATTCTCAGGTTTTATGGGACAGTAGCCCTGCCTGGCCGTCCCATTTGTTCTGTGGAAGAGCATAAAAAGGGAGAGCCAAGACAGTGCAACATTCAGGCTCTATTCCTTCCTCCACACATACTGTTCTCTCTCATCAAGCACTTCCTGAGATTAGAGTATTCTAAGTTCCTACATATAATCATACGATAGCTCCCCCTATCCCTATGCCACATTTCAGATCACAAAATTAAAGATGAATACCATATCTCAACATTCTATTATACTTTTTTAACATTCTATTAAACCTCCATAAAGCTATGTGGCTGCAACCCTGGCTCTAGAACCCGACAAGGTGGAAGGGTCCCACAGCTCGGGCTGCAGCTCCAGCCTGGAAGTCTACACTGCAATGAAACAGCCCCGAAGCCCGAGCCCCACCAGTCCGAATCAGCTAACACAGGCCAGCCATGGGTTTTTAATTGCAGTGTAACATACCCTAATTGGACTCCTTGTTAGCAAAGAGACCAAGGACTGAAAGGCCAAGGAGGCAAACCTATTCCCTCACCACCAGAGATGAGTAATGTGCTGATGTTTTCAGTGCCTTTGCTGTACCAGGACTCTAGGACTGTCAGTTAAAAACTTTAAACAAACTAAATGCACATGACAAATTAAAAAATGAACTGACTCCTCTGAATGCAGATCAGAGAGCTCATTATAGTATCATTTTCCTCAGTCCAGAATTGGAATCCCGTCTTTCTAGACATGAAAAATGAAATACAGATTTTCCATTTGAAAAGTAGTTTATAATGTTTCTGGATGGATCTCAGGCCATAAAGCCCAAATATGCAAATTAAATGCTTTAAGAAATTTGCCACTTGGGAGTAGAAGCAGGAGCGCTGTGTTCAGCTAAAGTTTGCCTGGTTCTGAATGGAGTAAATTATGTTTAATGGGTAACCAGAGTGATGTCAGAGACTCCTGAAAGACAAATGTCTATCTTAAATGCAGAGACAGAAATAAATGAACTCGGAAAAACATTGGAGGAAGATATTTAGGTGAAGATATATTTTTGCTCCTAGAGTTTGAATCAACTCTTTTCTCCTTGCTTTATTGCCTCTTCTCATTTATATGGATAACAAGAATATCCAGAGCTGTTATACTTAATTATAAAAATTTTGGAAGAGATATTAAACCTCATGCTTCAGGGCTTAAACCAATCTGTAACTATTAGAGATGAGTGAAGATCTAATGTGGGCAGCAGATTATCCCACATTTGTCTATATAAATAATGGATTTTTGGATTGCTAGCAATTCCGGTGTGGAGGGAGGGTGGGATAATTTCAGGTCAACCTGAAAACAAACTTTTTAGAAATTGTTGGTGTATATATTTTCAGGTTGAACAAAATGTTTGGTTTGATCTGAAACTAAATGTTTCATGTAGACTTGAAGCTTTTAAAAAGTTTTTTTTTTAAAGAAAACTAAATTAAAGAAAATTTTCAAATGAAAAATCATTTTGAATGAAAAAGTCAAAACATTTTGACACAGATTTGAAAAATGTTTCAATCAGTGTAAATTGGCATGTTTCACTGAAAAATTTTTGGTCAAACCATTTTGCCCAGTTCTAGTTCTTACACCCTCCTCTGAAGTATCTGGTACTGGCCACTGTTGGAGGCAGGATGATGAACTAGGTGGATCTTAATTTTGATCCAGTATAGCAATTCCTGTGTTCCTATGCTAGGATAAAGATTCATTATGATGTTTACTTTTATTTTAATACTGGCTTTAAGACAGTGACTAGATTTTTGTACTCTTCTAATAGGAAACTGTAGGAAATTAGCAACCTTGGAAACCATAAGTGCCTTGTTTGGATAGCCCCAGATACTGGTAAATTGATATGGACCCTCTCTCTTTTAGATCACTGATCTGAATTTGACCTATACTAGCAATCATAAAAAATGTTTACATCTGATAAGTATATGACTGACCTGAATGAAAGGAATTCTTGGTCTCAGGCCAGTTCCCAATGAACATATGTAAAGTAGTGAAAAACCATTGTAACAAAGCAAATGGGATGGTCTTGGAGAATGAACTAATTTCCCACCCCCATAGGCAGTCTTTCCATCTCCAGGCTAAACCACATTACAGCACGAAGAAGACTGTACGCCTTTGTCTGTGCCATTCCTATTCTGTGGATAAAGGACTTCAGTCACCAGAACTGCTAATTTAGCACCTTTGACTGAACTCACTGCAAAAAGAGGCAGCTTTTGATTATATATCACATAATACTGAAGTCAATGGGAGTCTTTTCATTTACTTCAGTTGGATTTGGATCACGACCCACATGAATAAACTGGCAAATGGGGCAGGGAAAAGGGAGGTCAAGGTAACAGTAGAGTTAGGTGTTTTTGGATCAGTTACTAGACACAGTAGTCTCGGACACATGAAAGCTAAAAGCTGGAAAACAAAACAAAAATATACCTAATTTTAAAATTCTGTTGTCCTATCTATGCAGCTCTCCTCCACTGTCAAATCAGGATAAATTCCAGTATTTAATCAATTGTTTTTCATATTTTGAATTTAGAGACCTAAAAGAGCTCCCATTTATTTGGAAGGGGGTTGTTCCTATATCGTAGGCTGTGCATTTAGGTGAGTGGGTGTGTGTAAGAAACAATGCACTGAATAGGAATGTAACATGAGAAGTGAACACACATGAGTAACTCTTTGTTTTGAGTAACTGCTTGCTTTCAAGAAATAATTATTCATTCCCTTCTATCAGGGTAAAGTCAAGGGAGAGAGACACAATGGCCAGAGGAGATGTCAGTGAACAGTGAATGAAAGGTTTAGCTCTTTTGTGAGCTCTGTGATTTTCATGTGCTTGTGACAGAAGTTATTGACCAACAGCTATGATTTGGCCTAATATACAAACATCAAGTGTATGGTATTGTTTGAATGCCAAGCACAATATTATTGTAAACCTCTTAATATGAACAAACTTGAAATGGATAATCTAAGTGTAGATTTGCTCAGTCCTTTCTCCTAACATGTACCCTCCTGCCTACATTAATGAAAGCTGCTGGATGCTTAACACTTTAAAAAAACAGTCCACTTAATCTAAGTATAGCGGGTTGTTTTTTTTTTTTAAATCTTGGCGAGGATTTTCAAAAATGTAGGACAAAAGTTAGGGGTGTCTTCATCTTTATAGGTGCCTAAATAAGTGATTTGATTTCAGAAGTGCCAAGCACCCAGGGCCTTATTGAATGTCCAGGAGGCAGGCACAAGCCTGCCCCCTGGCTAAAGGACTCTCCCCCAGCCTTGCAGGAGGGACCACTGGACCTGGGATCCAACTAAACACAATGGACAACTAAGAAATAACAGGGACGGGAGTGGAGGTCACAGGTTCAAAACTAGGGATCCGGAGGGGGACACCAAGTAGAGAACCCCAGACAGCACCCACTGCTCCTCAAAGCTGTCTAGGGAGCCAGTGGACACTGCCCAGAGGAACTCTGCCCGGATGCGTGAGACAAGGGAGGAACGGAAATAGGCCCCACTGTCATAGAGCACCCTCCCCCCGTCCAGCATTCTTCTCCTGGTGTTATAGATGGATACTTTGGCCAGTGCCACGAGGAGGTTAATGAGGAGGTCTCGTGACTTCGTGAGGCCATGGACAGGGTGTGAGCATATAAACAGGTGTGGGGAAAAGTGCAGCCAGACCCTCAATAGGAAGTTCTGGAGGAGCCAGAATAGGGGCTGCAACCTGGTGCATTCGAGATAGGCGTGCACCAGCGTCTCTCTCACGCCGCAAAAGGGGCAGGTGTCAGGAATGGGGGTGAACCATGCCAGGTACACGCCCGTGCTCACGGCTCCATGAAGGAGCTGCCAACCAATATCCCCGGCAGGCCATGGGACCAGGGTGGAATAGAGGCAGGCCCACCAGGGTGCCTCATCCTCTACTGGTGGTAGATAGTCCTGCCACTTGGTATCAGGGCAGGACATGAGGGTGAAGAAATGAAATATGTGGAGCATGAGCATGTACAGTTGTTCCCTTGATGCAGTTCAGAAGCAAACCGGCTGCAGGGCACACAGCTGGCTCAGGTTGTGGAAGGGAGGGGGCCTGGAGTGAGGGGTGGGTGAGGAGCACCCCTCTCACAGGACCCGCTCAAGGAAAATCCGAGAGGTGGGCCACAAGGCTGCCCCCACCTCCTGGAGTATGTACAGGGGGGTCTGAAGGGTGGAGAGCCCCATGGGCTGGCTGAGCGATTGGGGATCCACTCGTACCCCCTGTCAAAGTGCAGGAAGTGTCCGATTCTGGTGCTTTCTACCAGAACCAGCCTCCGGCACACTGAGGGGGACTCCGCCACCTGCATATGAAGATGGGAGTTGTGTAGCAGGGGCTCTGCAACGAGGTCTGCCCCCTCGGTGGCCACAACGGACCACAACGCCAAGCACCCACGGAGGCAGTATAACCTAGTGCATGGAGCAGTGGACTGGGACTGAGGACACCTGGGTTCAATTCCCAGCTCACCACTAGGCTGATGGCTGACTTTTGGCAAGTCACTTCCTTGCCCCATGCCTCAGTTTCCCTATCAGTAAAATGGGAATAATGATACTGACCTCCCTTGTGAAGCACATTCAGGTCTAAAGATGAAAAGAGATGATGATGATGATGATGATAACTATTATTATTTAGGTATCTACATATGGATTTAGGAACCTAGCCTTAGTCTCCAATTTTTAAAATCTTGATTCTTGGCCCTTATATAAACACAACTACTTTTGTCTTTTTTAATTCAATATTTGGCAACTTTGAACTGAATTACAAACATTTATTAATCCTCACCCTGTGAAGTTGGTAAGCAAGTAAGTATGAATAGAGAGGGGTGAGATGCTTGTATAAATAAATCATGTATTTACAAATAAATTTGTTAAATGCTGCCCCTTTTCTGTTCACAAATTAATCACAAAAACTTGGATATTTAATAATTTGTCTATTAGTTAAAATTGTGCGAACACCCTACAGACATGTTTCCACCTGGCCTAGTGTTCAACTGTTCTTTGACTATTAATTTTTCATTATTCAGTACATTAGTCATGCTATTGTTTTACCCCTCTGATTGGATAAACTTTTGCAAACAGGAGGAGGAAACCAAAGAGATTCATACTAGAAATGCACATATTTCTCATTACACAATATATACACTGAATTCTTATGAGTTCTCTTTCCACAAATATTCTAGCAAACAAATTATCATTTGTATGAGTGTTTATGGGAAAAGAAATTTAAAATGCAATGAACAAGCTCAGAGTTTTTTATTTGGTTGAATTTTCATGAAAATTTCAGGTTGTCTGAAAATAGTTTCTGAACCTCATATTTGATATTCATGGTGGAACCAAAATTCATTTATCTGAAATGGATTATCTGAACGTCTGAAAAACATATAGATAATTGGAGTTTACCTCTGTTTGCTCACTTCTGATTATTACTATTATTCCCATTTACAGACTTAGAAATAGAAAATTGCCCAAGGCTCCAGAGCAATTCATTCTCTAAACCAGAACAGACCTCAGGAACTCCAGGCTCTGAGTCTGATGCTCGTAAGTAGTGCCTAGACCTTTCACTTACATCAGAGGGATATTAAAAGGGAGAAACTTGGAAATTTCCATTACGGTAAAAGGCCGGGGGGTGGGGGGGAAGGAGGGGGAAGCTTACTTTGGATAAAACACCACACGAAAAAGGAACATTCTGCCTACCATTACTATTTATGCACATAAAACATTTTCAGGCAAATACTGATATATTTCTCGCATTGTCTTCTGCATTTTCAGTATCTTTCAGATGCACCTTTTGTTACATGCTTAATATTGTTACAGGTGCAAAACTATAATTTTAATCTTGAATGCAGTTGCACATGTGCATCAAAAGCACTGAAGGCCAAAACTCTATTACTGTACATCCATGCTGCTATCACAGATTGTGGGTCAACAACATTTTTCTTTGCTTGCTAATGCTTTATTGTCTCTTAGTATACATTGGAATAATAATGGTAATTTATGCAGATATTTTGTATGCATAGCAAATAATGAGAAACACCTGCAGAAATTTCCCTCCTTCTCTGAGTTCAGCAACTAATTATATTTTTAAATAATGGCTAACATTGAACACAATTATCCAAATCACTTTAAGTAATGGAATCTTTTAAAGGTGTTTTTGAAAATTTAGCACAGATTTTAAACTCTCTTTTTCTACAAGATGGGAGACAAAGAGTCTAGTAAGCAGCTTAGTATCCCAGACAATATTTTTGCCAGTTATGAATCAGCTTGTGGTTTTCTCACTTCTGTACGGCTAATGCTTCTTTGCTGGTCTCATGAAGGCCAGGGTTTCCCCCCAATACTTTATATAGTAAACAGAAAGTAGAAGAAAAATGAGAATACCTATTCATTTCAGTTCAGTTGACTTACTCAGCAAATCTTGCCAATCCAAAGCAGAGATTTGAAAGCAGAAACAGGCATGGAAAATAGCACACTCATGAATTAGTAATCATGGGCTGCTTTAAATAAGAGCAGTGGACCAATTTGTCCCACTATGTTAACTTAACCCTATAGGGTCTCTGGAGATATACAGAAACATCCACCCAGCTAAGAGATATGCATGTGATCCTACTGATATATTGTATGTCCTTTCCATTTTATAAAAAAAATGTGGCAGAACTAAATGTTATGTGCCTCTCTCTCTGCTTTGGCTTGGTAAGGGTTGTAATGTCAAAATAAGTGAAACAGAGTAAAGGAAAAATATATGGTGACTTTGCTAATTGTCTCAAGTCTAAGATTAGGTTCTCCAAATCTGCAACCTGGAGAAAAAGGTCAGTTGGCCTGGTAAGAAAAAACAAACAAATACATTTTTAGTCAACAGCTCTTCTTCTTCTGCCCATTTTTATTTCCAAGATTTCTTGTGCAATGGTTAAAACAAGGGAAGCAACAATGGTTTTACATAAGTCAGAAAAAGACTACAGCACAGCTAAACTCTACAAGCACCACATAAGAACTCTAACTCCTCTTCTTCAGACTGCCAAGTAGCATCTTTTGAATGTCAGGTCAGGGCTTTCATTTCCCAAACCTGTAGTTACTCTATTGTTTACTCTTTTCTAGGGCATCTAACTCCTTGTCTCTTTACCTCACATAGTGCTTCTCTAGCATTTATGAAACACTATGTTGTAAACACTATATAGTGCTTTAAATAATACATTTAAATACTACCTTTCAAGGGAAGTTATGACATGCATAGCAAATCTCACTGACTAACCCTGTTTCTGGAGTCTAATGGCATTGAGGAGAAGAGCAAAGTAACAGCTTAAAACTTAAACAAAACAGACAAATTCCCAACTAAAAGTCTAATTGAAGTAACTTTATGGTAGAAAAATCATGTCCCAACTGAAGCATAACTGACCCAAGTTTTTAATTAATCTTGGGGCTTTTTCATGCTATGTCGCTAGGAGGCAACAGACATGATGGTCTCAGTAGGGTTTAAATATGGTAAAAAAAAAATCATTACTGCAATATAGGAGACTGACTGTTTTGTATAGTTTGTGATATAATTACAATGAAATAGAGTCAATGAATATAAAGAGAGGGAAATTATAATCCATACTAAGCATGATTTTCTTATGTGAAACGAGTTGGCAGTCCAGCCCATTTCTGGGTAGTTAGGCATCTTCATCACAAAAGCACCCTCAGTATTGATAGGAATCGATATCTATAATGTCACTCTTTGCACAGGGACCAAGAATTAACTACTGTCTCGCCCCTCATTGTGGTACCCAGAACAAGGATAAGGCACACTGCTAGGGCAGTCTGAGAAGCACTTACACCTGCTGTTGTGTACTATAGACAAACTGTAGAAAATATTCTCTAGGTCTCTGAGCCTGTAAGTTGTTGCACGCAACCCTCACACATGAGTAGAGCAGTAGTGAGGTGATTTGCAGGACTGGGGTCTTGGAATGTTAATTTCACATTTTGCATATGCAATAAATTTTCACTTAAAAAAATTTTTTTTAAAGAAAATTTTACCCATAATCTTATTGGTAGTGCAGGGTGGATCATTTTAAAATTTTCATTAAAAATTCCTAAAAAAATTCATGAAATCTTTCACAGACTTTTTCCTCTTTGTTCTATTTTTGTGTATGTTCTTTGACCAGATGGTTAGACAATTAAAAAAAAAAAACATGCTGCAATAATTTTAATAGACTTTTCCCTCCACATTTTGTGACCAGCAGTAGTTATTGGGCTGGACTTTTAGCAGCTTGAAAACTGCTTGACAAATATGGAGGTTTTCATTTATTTAAATTAATTGAAATTGTTAAAAGTTTACATATTTATTACTCATTAATATTTCTATACTGCCGATAATATCAATGTTCATTAAATATCAATACAAATCCCCTAAACTCAGCTGAAAATATTTTAAAATATTAAACCTGATCCTAAATATTCCATCTTAACCTTTACCAATCTGAACTCAAGAATATTTCCTATTGAAATGCCTAGAAGGCGACTTTGTATCTAGGTAAATTTGGAGATTGCAGAATGGTGGCATCCAAATGTTCTCATGTAAGGTCAAATCCTGAAACCCATATCCAGGAAAAACACCAGCGGACATCAGTGGGTCCCAAGTCTTTTGCGTAGAGAATGGCTAACCTGGAAGTATTTGCTTCCACAAGCAGATTCCACTATAGATCAAATTTCAAGACTGAATTTTGATTGAAATCCTTCTAACAGATCCAGCTTTGATCCAATCTTCCAATCAAAATGGCAGAAAGTTCAGGATAACAGCTGATGTAGACTCGTAAAATAATTTGGGGATTTGTAGTTCAAATAGGTGGTCCTACCTGTAGAAAATATACCATGATATTCTCTGCTCCCCAATGTGCGTGAGGATCTGCTATTCTACTGAACTGAGGAGAGGTGAAGAAAGCAGCAGGGCCAGCGGAGGCACTAAGGGTAATGACCAGACAACACTCATTTGAT
This sequence comes from Chrysemys picta bellii, assembly GCF_011386835.1. Lineage (NCBI taxonomy): Eukaryota > Metazoa > Chordata > Testudines > Emydidae > Chrysemys > Chrysemys picta. Next base: position 70,364,982 of record NC_088792.1, on the reverse strand, counting down.
GATCCTGGGAGCAGGGTGAAAGTGTGTATGTCCCTTCCCAGCAATGGTGGATGAAGGACATGGGAAGGAGGAGGAATGTTACCTTTGTAAGTCAGGACTGTGGGTGCAGCCTAATTTCCACTTCAAATCCCAGAAATTTAAGTTGGCCTTTTCCATCTTGCAGTATCAAACACAATCACTAGAACCCTAAGGCCAGGAATGAGTAAGGCTACAAAGGAAAGGAGAATCTTGTCAATCTTATTTGCCCAATTTACTTATCTTAACATATCCCTCAAACTAATAAAATATTAGGAATTTCAGTTGGAATATGCATCTTGAAGTTAAGGTGAGTATTTTAATCAACACATAATGCTCTGAAAACTGTATGATTAAATAAAGGGATTTGGGAAAATTTCAGTTGGAATTACACAGCATATATTTATATATTGCTTGGTATGAAGAATGATGAACGATTTTTCTTTTAAAATATCTCAGAACTGTTGGATTAATTCCCCAAATTGCAGTAGCTAGCAATGGCCATGAGAGGGAATCATTGTTTAACAGTTGAGGATTTGGTTCCACAATTCAGTTCATTCAATGCAATTTCCCCCTGCTTATCTGAACCCTGCCAAATGGGATGTTCAGAAAGTAAAAGGACAGTCTCAATCCTCATTAGAATGCTATTTTTGAAAGCTAAACTGTTTCAACTTTTAACAAGAAGGGTACTAAAGACGGTGCTACTAATGGGATTTAGTGTGATGTATGGATGGAGCCAAGTGACAGAAGCCTGATACCAGAACCAGACACGATAGCAGTGGACATCATAAAAGAAAGCATTCACTGTGTTTAGTACTTTCTAAAGAGAAGGAGAACTTTCCAGAGAGACATTAATTTAAAACATTTTACTGTAAAATAAAAACAGCCCAGTAGTCATCAGATCAAATTGTTTCCTAGCAAGTAAAAATGATGATCTGTAACAAGAGCAGCAGAAACATATGCTATGAAGTGTTCTTGTTTACAATCTCCTGGACCATTACAATTGGCAAAATCCAGACTAATGTGATAAAATATATATAGAATGGCCTCTTGGAGATTACACAGCTTCCTTCTGGATTCTGTCCAGCAGTTTCACTGACAGAACTATAAAATGAGTTGGTAAATATATGCTTCTTGTAGTCTCTCTCTCTCTCTCCCCCCACCCCTTTTAAGCAATAGAGATGCGGAATACATTTATTGATCTTGACACTCTCCTGATTTATTAGAGTGTTGATATCCACTCCTTTTGTATAATTTGGCAAGTGTTCAATAGAATTATCCTTGGTGCAGGCAGTTTCAGATTGACTGTGGCAGCAGGTATAAAAGGAATTATACCAGATTAGGGTTTTAGGTGAATTAACAATGGAATGGGACTTTAGTTTCACAGACTAGGTTGAAGAACAATAAGTGGACTGATAATTATGACAATTATGGGAGCAATTTTGTCAATGTGAAATATCCATTGACTGAAATAGTTTTATTAAGTAAACCAAATATATAGGCTTTTTCACCTGTACTGCTACGGTACAATTTTTAAAACCAATTTATTCTTTTTTGGGGGAGAAAAAAAGCTAATGTGGGCATGGACACGGATAGCCAAAAAATGGGGCATATAGTCACTGACTCCGCAAACACTTACTCATATGCTTAACTTGACAAATGAGTAGTCCCACTGAATGTAATATTTTTTCCAGGATTGGGGTATAGTTTGCATGTGTTTTGCAGGCATGATTATGTAGATATTTGTCTAGCAAATAAAACTGTTCTAGAATCTACACAATGCCTCTAAAATTATTTAAATATATGTTGTTTTAAAAACCCACAAATTTCCTGGCCTTAATTGTGCCCTTTGTCTCAAATTAATAGTCACAAAAATTGCAGTTGCTTAACCCCTGTCTCTAAATAAGAAAACATTTTGCATTTGATTAACAGAGGAACCTCCGCATCAAGATTTTTCTTTAATATTGTTTTTATTCCTTCCTATTTTAAAACTGCAACTGAAATAAGATGCTTAGTAAGTAAAAAAAAAAAAATCTACCACAATTCTCAAACACATTCTCAAATTAGCTAAATAGTATTGTCCTTGAAACATTTTGTTCAAAATTTAAAATTCCTAAACTTAAAATGCAGGGAATTAACACTTTTTTCATTATTATTAAGAAAAGGCTTGGCTTCTCTCTATGCTTTAAGACTGACATATTGTGCAATAAACAGCAATCAGCCTAAAGATGCTATATTAAACAAACCAAGTTTTGTTTTGCTAAACTAAGCAAAATTAGTTGAATGCCCTAAGTAATAGTTGCTGGTATTTTTTTTCTAAATTATTTCTTCACTTGTTTTTGTGTCTATGCATAAATTAAAAATCTGCTGAAATTTATTATTCATCTGAGATGTAATTAATATGCAAAATTATGCAAATTAAGATGCAATTAGGCTTCAATTCTCTAGTGGAATTTTCCATTATAATTTAATACAAAGTAATAGAGTAATTGGTGTCACGTGTAATTACGGTTACTCACGTGTACTTGCAGACGTGAAAATGGTGTGGTATATGTTAGTTATCCTATGCAAATGTACCATACAATCTCTTAACACTTGGGGACTAGGTAAACAAAGATTGTCTTAGAAAAGGAGAGTGACTGAGGAGTGACCCCTTTTACTTGTCATATACTGTCATTTTCAAGAACATGAATAACTGTAATTGATTTTGCTGCATTTATTCCCTAGAATTTATAAATAGGTACATGATGTAGCTATATTCTGCTTATTATTAAGTGTGTACTATAGAAAATTATCTCTGGTAAAACAAGAAATGACAATGAACATGATACACAAAGATTTTGATACACATAAAATGAGGTTCATCCAAGTCACTCACACCAAATATAATTGTTTAAACGTTGTATGTGGTCAGTTTTATCTTTTGCCACTTTCTAGTGCAGATCAGTAAACTGCACAAGTAAAGCAACATCAGGTGAATGTCATGATTTAGGGCCTGACCTTACAAACACTGATGGATGTTAGAACCTTTACTCATCTGAGTAATTCCACTGAAGTAGTTATTCACAAGCGCAAGAATTTACATGATCGGGCTCTTAATCTGTATGAAATGTCAATGTAATTGTTTGAGTACAACATTCTACAATTTATTCTCAATGCTTTTTAAGTCATTTTGCTTCTCGAAAGTTTGATTCGTGCTTTTTCACTTACAGATTATACAAAGCACACAAGTAATCTAGATCCCATATTTTTTCTAATAACTATACATCCAACTTTACAGAATGGACAGATTATTGTGCACGTGAGCATATATAAAAGTCAGATAAATAAGGGACAGAAAAGAAATTTTCATATATCATTGTAACTGAAGAATAAAACAGAGAAGGTTTAAGATGCAATTGCCCTGACCCTGGAGTCCTAACAAATTATTTCCTCGTGGGAGCTGTCACCTCCTATTTTGTTACACCCTAACTGCAAACACACATACTGGAAACATTAATGCAAAAGAAGAACGAATCTGGATAGCTCTGACTGATAAAGCATTTTGTATAATCATGCTTTATTTTTACCATATTCCTTCAGCCTTATTTTTAACTCTGATAGGAACTTTTTATTGTTCATGTTATAAATATAATAGGGGTGAATCAATAGATGGAGCGGTGGATAGAGGGAAATTGGAATGATTTAATACAATGAGTATATAGCTTCAGTGTGTGAAACTGGTCTTCCTCTTTCCTCTTTTCCATTTGCTTTTACTGCCGCTGGCTAATTATTTAAAGGAAAAGGCATCTATATAAGAAAATAAAATCTACCATTAGTCTCTTGTGCTGCACCCTTTCCTCGCCCCACCCATTCATCCATATGTAGCTTTCCCATTCACTCTGGTAATACTACCAATTACCATGCAGTCAGGACTATTCATATTCATATTAACATCTCACTGTGGACATTTAAGCTACACTCTGAGCAACACTCATACCTAAACTACACCTATTACACAGCTGTTGTACAATTATTGTAAATGAAGTATACAATATGGGACTCAGCTTGTATAATAATTTGTAATCAGTGATAGGGGAAGGGGATTTTTGTGCATTTCTGCCCTGCATAATTTTGGCCTCCCTCTTTTCATCACTTTCTGCCTCCTTTCCTATCGTGGTGGTTTGATTCTGATGAATAGTTATCTACACCAGCTGAGACTTTTGTTCTAGATTGATATCTATCTAGCCTCTTATTTTGTTCTCACTCACACTAATTTTACACCAGTGTAATTCCAGGGACTTGAATGGAATTTACTCATGATTTACACCAATGTGAGATCAAAATCAGGCCTAAACTATGTAGCTATCCATACTAAGATAAGATGACCAGGAGAGGTCAGGACAGAATCACCACCTACAGCATTACTAAATGCATTATGGATTTTTGTTTGGTAAGTTTGGTTTTAACGTCTGATATATCAGGTATTAGCTATTCCCACAGGTAAAAGATTAGATACTTGGTGGATCAATGATTTAATCTGGTGGCAAACCTTGTGCTAATAACATAGTAAATGAAACTCACTGTAATAATATGGGAGGCTAGACCAGCTACCTCATTGGTAATGTAAAGGTTTTACACTTTGGGGTGCTTCCATGATTCACTCATAACTTTTCCACTTGAGTTTGGGATGGATTCATTATTTATAAGTAGCAAAGTAACATATACAAACAAGTATCAATAAGCCTTTACATCACCCTATGAATGCCATTATACATTTGCCATATAAGTTACAGAAAATCTATCATGGAAATATTTTGGAGAGTTTAAGAAAAATTATTTGGGCTGTTTTTGTCTGTGTTGGCTCTTTAAAATGTGGTCTTCTTTTAGGATTGTGACAATCAGGATGTCACAAGGATCAGTAGATATTAATTTATCTTATATAACATACAGAGTAGCTTTCAAGATGCATACATAACTCTTAAGTGAACACATTTTCATACTAGGGTTGCCAGTTTTGGTTGGACATAATCCTGGAGGTTTCATCACATGACATAAGCTTTAATTAAAGATTAATCTTTAATTCCTGGAGACTCCAGGACAATCTTAGAGGTTGGCAACCCTATTTCATACTGCCTTCATCCTCATTCTCCCTCTCCAATATTTATCCCTGTGTTGTCATATCCTCCTGTTGTGCTTTTCTAACTTAGATCCTGGCCTGCAAACACTTAAGCATGCAGCTAACTTCACTCTTGTGAAGGATTTCATTGGGACTACTCATATGCATGAAGTTACTCTTCTGAATAAATATTTGCAGGATCAGGGCCTTAAATTGTAAGTCCTTGAGGCAGGAACTCTGTCTTTACTAACTTTGTGAAGTGTCATACACCTCTATCATGCTATATTAGTATAAAATGGAATGACTCTAATGAGTGCTCTTTTTCATAAGAGTTTATACACCACACTAAAGTGGGGTTCTTCTCCTTTCTCCCTTCAAGTTGAAGGACATGGCCAAAATTTCTAGAGGAATCACATCAAGGGGCCAGTCATCCAGTCCACTTCTCCATCTGTTATGGGTCTTCACACTAATAGTTACAGAGAGTCCGGTGGCACCTTTAAGACTAACAGATGTATTGGAGCATAAGCTTTCGTGGGTGAATACTCACGTCAGACGCATATAATGGAAATTTCCATTACATGCGTCTGATGAAAAAAAGCTTATGCTCCAATACATCTGTTAGTCTTAAAGGTGCCACAGGACTCTCTGTTACTTCTCTACTTCTCTTCATTCTGTTTGGAGATCAATCCCTACTGCACTCTATGACATCAGGGAAGAATGAATGATTGTTTCTATCACCGGTCAGTCTTTTTGTCTGTGTCTGTAGTTCAAACCAGTGTTTGTTCCTATTTTATGATAAGGACCCAAGAGGGAGTGGAGATCACTTGCTTGATGCTTATATGGTTCATCTTCATAAATTTGGGTGTTGTTATTGGAATTCTCCTTGCTTTGATCATTTCTGTTTCTGCAGCACTGCAAGTTGCATACATCAGTACATGGGGAACTGATAGCAGAATAGAGAGCCTTTCACTTTTAGGAAGCCAGTGCAAACCCATCCAAACTGATAGTGAGTTAAAAGTCGCTACCATCTGCCAGTAGGCTTGTGGCCTATAGTATGTGAAGCAAGTATGAACTAGCATCTAGAGGACAAGAGTTCAAAACACAGCACACACCACCATATCTGTTAACAATCACCAGTCTCAGAGAGGCCACTGTTTGAATGTGCCCAGCGACCAAACTACCGACCTTCCTTCCTACAGCTGGTCTCTCTGGATCAAGTTGGAGATATATTTGTTGGGCAGTGTGGGAAGTTTGTATTGCTACCTGTTCTGCAGATAACAAAAGGACGTTATTTACTAGATCTGTCAATTTGTCAACCTTCACAAGTATCAGCAGATGCAGAAAGATCATTTTCTATTTTAAAAAACCCTAATTTTGCAGATTTTAAGTTAATTTTTAGTGTTTCATAAAAATAATAAAGCCAACATTTCCAAACTTGGACACCTAAAATTAGGCACTTAATAAATGGCCTGAGTTTCAGAAGTGCTTAGCACTCACAGATCTCTAAGTCATCACAGTGAAGTAGACCTTCTCTCCACCCCTGCACAAATCCTTCTGCACAGGAGTACAGAGTGGAAGTTAGTTCTGTTTGAGGCAGCGTTAACTCCAATGCAGATAGGTGTTTGAACTGTGATATTAGATGGGGAATATGTAACGAAAAATCACTACTTCCCCTGGCTCTACCCCCTTCTGCACATGCCCTCTGGGTAACCCCAAACCATGGACTTAAGGCAAATGGGTTTCCACTGAACCAGGGAACCATTTTCCACAACCACAATCTAGTTCTGCCAGCTTCTACTCTTTGCATTAGTGGAGAGGAGCATGCAGGCCTTAATCATCTCATCTTGACTACTACAAATTCCTCTTTAACGGTCTCCTTAAATCATTTCTTCCTCAATCCCTGTGCTAAGCTTCAGGGGATTCAGCATACTACAGTAAAGTTTCTTACCTTCTCACTCCAGAAATGGCACCCTTTCACACCCATCCCCTTCACCACTTTCTGCACATTTCTGCATCTCATTCAAAAGAACTCTCCCTTTTCCATACTCTCCACTGGCTTGAGCTACACTACCTCATAGACTTCATAGACACCTCTTCCTTTTCTTACTCACTTTGCTCTTCCAATTTTGGCCTATGACTCTCCACAGTTTAGGGCCATTCTTTCTTTCGTGTAGCCTACTGCACGGTACATACCTTCTAGCAGAAGCCATTCCCTTTCCCCACTTACTCTTCGGAAAATCTTTATTTCATCATTCGCTTATGACTGACTCCTCCTCCGCAACCACTGATCACCATTACCCATCTAACAAAGATGCCATATAAAAATTAATTGCACTGCTTTGTATTATAGCTCATCAACTAGTTGGGAGCTAACAAAATTGAAATAATGGGGGTCACTTCTGAAAAAATGAGTTTATTTTCATGCCAGCTGCAGAAAATGAACAAGTTTGGCTTCATGCCAATGAAAGGGGTCCTATAAGCGCTTTCTATCTGCCTGCCTGCAGCAAAAAAATGTTGATCTAAAGAAAATAGTATATACATGCACACCACCTATTTATTACTTTGTGAGTGTCAGGTGGACTGACTTCATAGTTCACTCTCTCCTTTTTTTTCTTTTGACAGATTTTTTTTTTGTTTTTAATTATTAATTTAAAAAATTAAAACTGTTCATCAACATCCTGAATAACGCTGCCTAACAAGGGATGAAATAGCTAGCCAGAAAGGTTCTGAGAGTCACAAAAACCTGCGGAAGCTAAATACTGGGATTGTTTGGAGTCCACCTAGCATTTCTAGCCTCTTTAAAAGCAACTCTGACTGCCCAGTTCCTTTTCTAATGAAGGCATTAAGTGGTCAGATGTTTGATACAAATAGAATGAACCACTTAGATGTTTTCCAGCACTTAACATTTTCATATTGAGACCCTGAGTAAAATCTCTCTTAAGGCACTAAGAAAGATAACTTCCATAGTCTTAGCTGATTCCATAATGGGAGTTATGTCAGTCAGTTTGGAAGCTACTGAAGACTCAATGGAACACCGAAAATGGAGAACAGACACTTTTTCTAGACAATGAGACTTATTCATAAAGGAAGTTTCTCAGATGAGAACCATAGTACTCTATGCAACATTTATTTATACATTACAAAGTTCAGTAGCAAAACCGTTAACCTCCAGATTTGTTCTGGAAAGCAGGACACAACCTTTTAAATGCTCTTTCATTCCTAATTCTGGGGGATTCAGCTCAAGGAAAGAAATAGTGAGTAAAGATGGGGGAGGGGAACCTTATGACTATTATAACAAGTGAGCTTGGGATGGTGAACACCACAAGAAGGAAAGTAATTGATAGATGAATAATACAATGTGTAAAGATGTATTAATGTTTTCATTATTTTGTACTATTTCCACTCTGCTGGAACTGATTTCCATAGTAATACAGTTAGCTCGAAATCTGCCTTTTCATATAAGGTCTCCATAGAAAAAGCAAATATGAAAATGGAAATATTTTTAACAATGTGTTGTTTTTTGTTTAATAAAACTAATACTTTCAAATCTGCCTTTATTAAAACACAATACCATCATTTTGACATGAAATCTCATTATATACTGTAAATATTTCTCACTTTCCAAAAAGAAGATTATACATTAGTTGAGTTCCCATTCATTCAGTCATAAAGCTGGGTTGAAAACAGGGATTCATTCTTTTCTCTTTATCTATTTTAAAAGGTACCAGGATTTTGAGCCTAGTAGCTGGGATAAAGCAGAAAAGGTACTTTCAGTTGTCATTTTCAACATAAGGAGAGGAACTATAGGGATAAATGCATGAATACTCCAGGCCGTGATCTGGCTATCAGATTTATAGTGGTACATCTGCATGCTTGTGCACAGCCAGCCCCATCGATGTCAACAGAACTCAGTTTGGGCACAAAGATCTGCTCACGCAAATCTGATTAAAAGGATCAAGTTGCTAACCTTTCAGCTCCTGAAAGATGGGTTTGATTGTGGATTTATGGTCACAAGAAATGACTTTCCTACTTTCTTAGTGTTCTCTTCTTCCCATATTATAACATTGATTTGATGCCATTTGATACATACAATTCTGGGTGTATGACAGCCTCTGTTCAAGAGGCCCAACATTGGTTTAACAAAGATGCAGCAGGTCAGGATTAAGGTGCATGAGCAGAACCTGTCATGTGGAAACCTGCCCCGGGCTTGTCCATAAAAAAATTATAAAGCATATTCTGAACAAAAGCAAGAGTAAAGAAGAATTTAAAGCTTAATGGACTGAGGATTGGAATACTCCCAAACTTTACCTCCAGCCTAATGAGGGAGATGGAGAATGTCATCACAGTTTCATCTCCTTTGCCCTTTACCCTGCCAGATTTCATTAAGGTTATACTACACATGACTATATTTTTCCAGAGACAAAGTGGGTGAGGTAATTATCTTTTATGGGACCAACTCCTGTTGGTGAGAGAGACAAACTTTCAAGCTTACACAGAGCTCTTCTTCAGGGCTGGGAAACTAACCTAAAGTGTCACTGCTAAATACAAGGTGGAACAGATTGTTTAACATAAGAAGTTAAAACATTTCAAGGGACCCTTCAAGGTGAAGTGACCCATTATTACATCCAGTCATAGGGAGGAAAAAGCAGCAGGGGCAGGAGGTTTGTTACACACGTTGTGATATAGATGTATAGGATGCATGGATCTTGAAAGGGTTTGTTGCGAGGCGTGTAGATCATTGTAGCAGTGGAGACATCTCTGCAGGTTTTGCACCTGTTTTGGCAAAATCTGGTGCCATTTTGAGTTGGTATGTCCTGGTCTGTGGGGAGCTTGCTTCTGAAGATGAGCTTAGAGATGAAAGGGGGTTGTTTGAAGGCCTGCAGTGTGAGTTCAGGAAAGATTTCTTTCAGGATGGGGTCTCCATCGAACATGGGTTGTAGTTGTTTGATGATACCCCATATGGGTTCCAGTGTGAAGTGATATGTGACAACTAAGCGAGTGCGGTCAGAGCGGGGCTTATTTCTGTATTGAAGCAGGTTCTCTCAGGGTATTTGGGTGGCCCATTCCATGGTGCAATCTTCTTCTCTAGTGGGGTGTCCTTGTTTGGTGAAAGTGGTTTTGAGTGTGTCAAGGTATATACCCCGGACTTTCTTCTCAGATCATATTCTGTGGTATCTGAGTGCCTGGGTATTGATAACAAATTTCTTGGTGTGTTTGGGATGGTTACTGGAAGGTAGGTGTGGTGATCCTTGGGTTTCTTGTATATAGTTGTCTGCAGGGTTCCATCATTGAAGCTGATTGTGGTGTCCAGGAATCTGATGCTGGTGTGGAAGTGTTCCAGAGAGAGTTTAAGGGGTGGGTGGTTGGTGAAGTTGTGGTGGAAACCTATGAGGGAGTGAGACAAAGTGGGAATTTTTCATAATATTTTGGGTGAATATTGTGTGTGCCTCAGTTTCCTCTCTGTGGTGCATGGTTAACTATCTGGTGGGAAAAGGTTGTTTATTCTTTGCAGAGACCCAGAGGTCCAGGCATGATTGACACCTAGATGTCTGGGGCCTGGGCCCAGATAACTGCCTGGACATTGGGTACCTAGCAACTAACCACCAAGGGGCCCACTCTCTGCAGGAAGCCAGCTGACTGTAACCAGCTGGCAAACAAAAGGACTAAGGAAGATAGGGTGACCAGTCAGAGACTGGGCTCAGGGCTGACCCAAATGGATTTTGCTGTAACTTTCTATTTCTCTGTGTTAACTAAGGACTTTCTACACTGTGTGCTAGACATCTAATAAACCCTTCTCTTTTTACAACGCTGGCTGAGAGTCACTCCAGAGTTAGGAAGCCAGGTATGCATTGCTCCCTTTGGGTGTGTAAGTCTTCCCCAGGTGTCCAATTCAAGTGGATTCGTTGAGGGGAGCTCATGGCATGAAGGAGGGGTGCTGAGGGCTCCAATGTTCAGTCCCAGGAGATGGTGAAGCCAACGTGCTTACTTCAGTGAAATAGTTTGACCCTAAGAGAGTTGCACACCAATGGGGTGCCCCCAGGGACTATTCCAGAATTGTTAGAGAGTTAGAGAGTAGTGACCCTGTGGATCCATGACAGGTGGTAGCAGAGGGTGGGTGGTAAAGGCACCAGAAGTGACTGGCAGTGGTAAAACAAGGGAAGATAAAGGAAACAGCAAGGAAATGGTGTACAACATCTCCCTAAGAAGGACATTGCAAACCTGTGCAGAGAGAGAGGGTTAGGTGTTGGGAAGCTCAACAAGGAGCAGCTGATCGCACATCTAGACAACCAGTCCAAGAAGCAGGTTTGAGATCCAAGTGGGGCTTCCAGAGAGTCTGGGAATAGCAGAGGCAGCAGATGGTGCAGAAACAGGGCATTCACCACATCTGGTTCCCAATGCAGAAAGGGGTCTTCACGACCTGGTTCCCCATTGATAGATTTGAAGTTGTTGGAGTTGGAGCTGATAGCAAAGGAGATAGACAGAGGACTGGGAGAGGGAATGAGCTGACTGTGTGGAGCAGCAAAAGCATGAGCAGAACAACTGGAGAAGCAGCAAAAGCATGAACAGAAGATGGAGAAGCTGAGGGAAAAGAGGACCCACCGAGAGGTAAGTGGGGAAATGCCAATTCCACAGGGAAGCTAGATACCAAATTATTGCCCCAGTTTAAGGAAGGAGGGAAGAAATATTGATGCCTACCTCACTGACTTTGAAAAGACTTGTGATCTGAACCAGGTTGATCCTGCGGATCGGCTTCACTGTCCTCATCCCTTACTTGGACCCAAAGCCATAGAGGCATACAGCCAGATGGAGTGGATACTTGGGACTATGAACTGTTCAAAAAAGCTTTGGTGCTCAAGTTCAAATTGACCCCTGAGGTGTATAGGACAAGGTTTTGGGATGTACAAAAGACCATAGGTGTCACCTACATGTAAGTCACCATCCTAATGGGAGAAAATCTCTGCAAATGTGGTAAGGATGCAGGGGTCACTACACTGGAATATTTGTATAACCTGCTTGGGTTGGAGCAGCTATATGAGATCTGCCCTCAGGACCTGAAAATGTGGTTAGTAAACAGGAAGACTAAAGACCTGTGGAGTGCAAACAGGTTGGTCAATGAGTTTGTGGACAGTAGGTCTGGGTGTGAAAAGAGACCCAAAGGGGACTGGCCTAAGCATGGGTCTGGGGAAAGGGAACCCATGGAGGCATCCCAGAAGTGGGATTCAGGTAAATCCAGAGTTGGGGGAGGAGCCGATGGGGCAGAGACCTGTGAGAAAAAAGGCATAAGTGGGCACAATGCCCCAAAATCAAGGGAATGGTGGCCAAATAGAATCCTTGAAGAGTTAATTTGGTGAATGCCCAGGACAGGGGAGCTAACCCACCCTCTGTCCACCCATGAAGGCAGCTTGTAACTCAGGCTCAGAGAGTGAAATATGTGACTGCTTTCCTCCGAAAAGTCAGTCACACAGCCAGCTCCTCCAGGGAACATGGGGTGGGGGCAGACAGGCTCCCACTCTAGGCCCCAGTGTACATGTCCCCTTGTACTCTCCAGAACTCAGGCACATCTGATCCCCAGTGGGAGAGGAAGGTGATGGTTAATGGGAAGACATTTATGGTGGTGGAGAGACTCTGGAACAGAGAGAATCTTTGTCAGACCCTGTGTGGTTCAACCTCATCAAATGCTGAAGGGCTGTGTAACTTGGGTGAATATGAAGTTATTCACCCTGCCTACAACTTAGATCCCTGTGCAGAAACAGGAGGGATCGAGGTGGCTGGTAGTTGGGGTTCTCCAGGACAACAGCTTTGATGTCCTTTTGGGAAATGACCGTATATCTTTAAGACAGGATCCAGTCCTGCTTCTGTAATGGCCAAAGATTTGAATCCAGGGAGCCAGAAGGCTGAGAATGCAGGTGTCAGAGAACAGGCAATAGCTTGGCTAGCAGGGAGGCAGGGATTTTCCCCCTGGCTAGTAACACAAAGGGAGAGCTGTGAAGCTCAAGTTATTTGCCTATCTATAATCAGATCCCTGTAGCTGAGTGGGACAGAGGGATGGTGAGATGTGAATCACACTGGCTCTGATGCGGTGACCAAAGCGGTGAGCTCACCATGGTGGGTTCTTTTAACCAAGAGAGTCCAAATCACAGCCCCAGATTGCAGTCAAGACAGTTGACACATGGAGGAATATGAGCTCACTGCCCTCCTCACTCCCTGGAAAATGATGAGGAGGAGTTAGTAGTAGGACCCCATCTCAGTTTCAAACCCAAAGGTTTTCGGGTGGAAAAAGGATGTGGGAGACACACTTGAGCTCCTCATGTGCACAACACTAGTTTCATCGAACAGACCAGATCTAAGGGAGGGTGTGAAACTGCTCTGAACTGTGTACTGTAAACTGTACATGTGATAGATTAGCAAGAGTGCTAAAGGAATCTTGGAAGTGCCTGGTATAACAACTGCCAAGGTAATGGAAAAGATGCTGTGGCCTCTGTGAATATGTGGTGGTGCATTGCTTCTTTTGGGTGTGAAAGTCTTGCAGGTGTCCAATTCAGATGGACTTGCTGAAGGGAGCTCATGGTGTGAAGCAGGGGTGCTGAAGGCACCGAGGTTTGGTCCCAGGAGGTTGTGAAGCCAAGGGGCTCACCCCACTGAGAGAGTGTGACCCTACGGGAGTTGACACACTGGACTGTTCAAGAGCTGTCAAGAACACTGGCCCTGTGGATCCATGATAGGGAGTATAAGTCATCTGTCCAGAGGATAGAATATCAATGTTTCTCAGGTATATCATTGGTTTCATGGTGCATTTATCCAGAAATTATTCTTCATTGACCAACTTGAAGAGGTTGGAGTATTGGAGAGCCATCCTATTATCCCTGACTGTTCCCATGATTTGGACAAAGTGTTTCTTGCTGAATGTGAAATTGTTATGGGTGAGGATGAAATGGATGAGTTTGGCCATGTATTTGGGGTGGATATTTGAGGATTTTCCATTGTCTTGTAAATATGAAAGGTAGGCAACTATGCCATCATTGTAAGGGATGTTGGTGTATAGGAAGGTGACATCCATATGTTTTTCCACTTAAATAGTCTGAATAACTTGTTTTTGGCAAAGCAGGAAGATCCTGTAAAGATGCTCCGTGCAAACAATGTAGGCAATCCTGATATGGAATTTAAAAGTTTCCACCCTCGTAGGTTCACCAGCCTTCCGTAGCAACACTTAGTGCTCAAGTAAAAGCCACGAATATATTAACTATCATGTTCTCAGTGTGATTTATGTGACCAATCATGACCAATCAATATAGCTAACATTTTGAATACAGAGTATCAAATACTATGCATTGTTTGCAGTCAATCTATAGAGTAACAAAAACTCACTCAAAAATTCTCTGAGCAATAAGAAAATTCAAGGAAATCACTATTTGGTTGTGGATGTTCCAACAGCAGACAAAAGAGATTATTTTGTTGAATAAATAATTTACTATAAATCATTTGCTATTCTTTTAAATACTATCATTCAAATTATCTAGATTTACTGAATTTGCCAAAGTTGGCTGCACACCCTGCGAGATTTTTCAGGCCATTGCCACTTTCATTCCCGGCATGCATCCAGATGTTTACAGGCACACAAAAACTGGAATTAAAAATAAAAAGCTATACAAAAATGTCAGAACTTCAAAAAAGTTCTGATCTCAGCTTGGGTCTAAAAATAAACAAACATTCTTGGGTGGGTAGGGCAAGTAGTATTTTATCTGAAGAAGTTTGTCCATCACTAGTTTTTACAGGCTCATAGGAAAACCGTTTTCACTGTTCACAAAGCTACAGAACTGGTTCAGCATGTGAACAAGTATTTCTAATTGCCATATGGAACTGGAGCTCTGAAGAGGGATATTTATATGAAACAGAAGCTGAAGAAAAGGGTATTCTACATTATTAATCTGATGCCAACATTTTTCTAATTAAACCACCACACGTCTCATGTCACTTCCTACGTAGGTCACTGTGGAAGAGGAGATACATTTGGGCAACCTTCAAGATGAATCTCAGGGGACCATCCCACAAACACATGGTATTTAGGCACACAAGTTTATTAAACAAATTGCAAAATATATTCCAGGCTAAATCACAGACATGACACAATTAGCAGATTTATTAATTCCTTGGGATAGAAATCTCACAGCTTGCACCTGGGGTTCTACACCCACTGGAACCAAGAGATTAATTTAACTAATCTCTCTAAACTAACAGATTAGTACAAGGAAGTTTTAAAAAGTTAGCGCAACAACAAGAGCATTATTGCCTCATTTCAACTTTCCTTCCATTTTAAGGAAACTATAAACAAAACAAATATCTCATTATTCTCATGTGCAGTGAGTCCATTCCCTGAACTATGGGCACCCAGATTGAACCAGCAGAATCATTGAATGAAGCAAATGAGAATAGAAAAAAGCAATTCTTTCTTTAGATTGGCTACTATCTGCGTTCACTAGAATTTTACCTCTTCGTTTAGAGCAACTTTACTTTGATACACTATCCACATGCTGTGGTAGAAGGCACAAAGGTGCTTGTGTTTTCCCAGCATCTGCTCCCAAAGGCGTGGTACCTGATGCATGTATATTGTTCAAAGTGGAAGGGAAGCACACAGAGGGAGTTGCAGTAACTGGGGCGGTATATGCTTCCTTACTTGCTATCTCCTTCCCCAATGCTGGCTCAGCAATTCTGGTGAGTGTGGAATAAGGGTGGGGACCTGTTCCTATCCCACACTTAAACAACCCCTCTTGGGTTGCTACAGTCACTAAATGTTCCCACTACTTGCATGAAGTGACTACAAGAACTGAGACTTTGGATAACCACTGCTCCTTGTAAATAAATTAATGGAGATGTTCTATCTCCTAGAACTGGAAGGGACCTTGAAAGGTCATCAAGTCCAGTCCCCTGCCTTCACTAGCAGGACCAACTACTGATTTTGCCCCAGATCCCTAAGCGACCCCCCCTCAAGGATTGAACTCACAACGCTGGGTTTAGCAGGCCAATGCTTAAACCACTGAGCTATCCCTCCCCTCATCTCTTAAACTGTGCACCAACATAAGGCTTACCACAAGACAGCTCATAGTCTTGTGTCATATCTGTTCGTGTCACGTCAGAGCCATAACTTTTAGAACCACATACTCATAACCTAAGGGCCAACTACTAAGTGATGCTAAGCACTACAGATCTTTTTGATGTTGATGGGAACTGTGAGTGCTCAACATTTATCAGGATTTGGCCAACCAAAGTTAAAAACATAAGAACGGCCATACTGGGTCAGACCAATGGTCCATCTAGCCCAGTAGACAGTGGCCAATGTCAAAGCCAATGTTTCAAAGGGAATCAACAGAATCAGGCAATCATTAAGTGATCCATCCCCTGTCATCCAGTCCCAGCATCTGGCAGTCAAAACATTAGGGACACCCAGAGCACAGGACTGTGTTCCTGACCATCTTGGCTAATAGCCACTTAAAGTTTTTTTGCCTTCACAACATCCTATCAATGAGTTTCACGGGTTGACTGTGTTGTGTAAAGAAGTACTTCCTTTTGTTTGTTTTAAAGCTGCTGCCTATTAATTTCATTGGGTGACCCCTGGTTCTTGTGTTATGTGAAGAGGTAAATAACACTTCCTTATTTACTTTCTCCGCATCAGTCATGATTTTATAGACCTCTATCATACCTCCCTCTTGGTTGTCTCTTTTCCAAGCTGAACAGTCCAAATCTTTTTAATCTCTCCTCATAGGAAAGATGTTCTGTACCCTTAATCATTTTTGTTGACATTCTCTGTACCTTTTCTATTTCTAATTGATCTTTTTTGAGATGGGGTAACCAGATCTGCACAAAGTATTCAAGGTGTGGGCATAGCATGGATTTAAATAGCAGAATTATGATATTTACTCTTATTACACTGCTCTACAGCCAAAATGCTACTGAAATAAATGTAGTCAAACTTTACTAATTCTGGGTCACTGAGAACGAAAATGATGCTTAAAATTGTTGATTGGCTCTAGTTTTCAAGATATGCTATTGGGTCAGTATATACGACCCTTGACTTGGGAAGTGAGTTATAAAGGGAAGGGATCTCAGTTTAAACCAGAAATGACTAAAATACATCTTTGACTGGATCTATGAATAAATCTATGACTGGGTTTGGACAGTACTTGCTTTTTAGGCAAAACAAGGAATGATGCAATCTGAAGCTGGTATTGCATCATACATGATATGAATTGCATCATGTTATACCTAGAAGTCATGGTTGATGCAATCATAACTAAGCTTACATCACTCTGCTGAACAAATTGCCCTATATCAGCTCTAGAAATCATACAGTGTCGTGCTCTCTTATTTGTCAGTGTTTGGTTTTGCAAAGGGACACATTTCTGTTTAGCCAAAGTGAGCAGAGATGCCTCGTACTTATGTGAACAGTGCAGATAACTTCTGCTATGTTTGTGGTGAAGTGACTTTTGCATCACAAAAGCGCAGTATAGCCACTATGGTTAAGAAAGCCTATCACCTTTATTTTGGCTGCAAAATTGGAGATCAGGACAAGAGGTGGGCCCCACACATATGCTGCAACACTTGTGCAACAAATCTTCGCCAGTGGTTGAACAGGAAAAGGAAATCTATGCCTTTTGCAGTGCCAATGATTTGGAGAGAGCCAACAGATCATACCAGCAATTGTTACTTCTGCATGGTACCTCCAGTTGGGAAAGGTGTGTCAAAGAAGAAAAAGTGGACTGTGCATTATCCAAACATTCCATCAGCTACACGCCCAGTACCCCACGGAGAAGGACTGCCGGTTTCTGATGCACCAGAATCATTCTCACTTGAGTCAGATGGGGAAGAGGAAGAGGATGAAACTTCTGGCCCTGAACCATCAAGTCACAGGACCCACATTTTCTCCCATCCTCCTCCTCTGAACCACACCTCATAACACAAGGTGAACTGAATGACCTTGTCAGGGATTTGGAACTACCCAAGAGTAAGGCAGAGCCGTTGGGCTCCAGACTACAGCAGTGGAATCTGATGTTAGGGTTTCCATGTTCCGTGACCGTCAAAAGGATCTTGTCCCATTCTTCTTCATGGAAGGTGATCTTGTAGCCTGCAACAACATCGATGGCAGCCCTCAACATTGTTCACAATCCAGATGAGTGGAGACTGTTCATTGATTCATCGAAGAGGAGTCTTAAAGCTGTTTTACTGCATAATGGCAATGTTTTGCCATCAATTCCAGTTGGTCATGCAGTCCATATGAAGGAAACCTCTGACAACAAGAAACAACTTTTGAGGTGCATAAACTATGACCAACATCAGTGGCAGCTTTGTGGCGATTTGAAGGTTGTTGCTCTCTTGCTTGGTCTGCAGACTGGATACACAAAGTACTGCTGTTTTCTCTGCGAATGGGATAGTCGTGCAAGAGATTCCCACTACATCAAGAAAGATTGGCCACTCCGACAGTCATTGGAGTCTGGGAGGAAAAGTGTTCAGCATCCACCACTTGTTGAATAAAGGAAGATTTTGTTACCACCCTTACACATCAAGCTGGGTCTGATGAAGAACTTTGTCAAGGCCATTGACAAAACACAAGCAGCTTTCAAGTACCTCCGTGGAAAATTTCCAAGGGTAAGTGAAGCTAAGATAAAGGAAGGTGTCTTTGTTGGTCCTCAGATTCGTGAACTTCTTTGAGATGACGCATTTGACCATGCACTGCGTGGCAAGGAAAAGACAGCATGGAAAGCCTTCCAGTTAGTGGCAATAAATTTTCTTGGAAACAACAAGGCAGACAACTACAGGTTGTTGGTGGAAAACCTCCTCAAGGCATACAAAAGCCTTGGTTGCAACATGTCACTAAAGATACATTTTTTGCACTCTCATCTAGATTTTTTTTTTCCACCGAACTGCGGAGCAGTGAGCGACGAGCACGGCGAGCGATTTCACCAGAACATTGCAACAATGGAGAAACGCTATCAGGGCAAATGGAGCCCATCAATGCTTGCAGACTATTGCTGGACAGTGACAAGAGATGCTCCATTTAATGAATACAAGAGACAAGTCAAGAAGCGCCGAGTAGACACTGAATAGGACTAAACTATGTACATAATCGTTTTTTGCCTTTTGTTTCATAATAAATTTTATTTATATAACCCTTTTGCTGATTTTTAAAGTGTTAAATAAACAGGACAGGTGAAATATTATCATGTAAAGCAACCATAAACACATGAAAAGACCTAGGTTTACAATTTAGGATTAAAACTCTATCTACACAATATACATAGACATAAAAGGTAAAAACTTAAATATCTTAGAAACAGTAGCCAATCAGATGTTTTCATTGTCATATTTGAATTCAGCATATCAAAATACATACTAACTAGCGCATTTTATCTCTGAAGCAGACGACTTCTCAAAAATTGTAGACCAGTGTTATCTAATCTTTCCTAATGGTTTCTAACAGTCTGTTAGCTTTTCTGACTGCTGCTATGGGTTGAGAGGATATTTTCAGAGACCTAACCACAATTATTCCAAAATGACTTTCTTGAGTGGTAATAGCTAATTTAGACCCCATCATTTTATATGTGTAGTTGAGATTATGCTTTCCAATATGCATGCATCTATTAACATTGAATTTCATTTGTCATTTTGTTGCCCAGTCACACCGTTTTATGAGATCCCTTTATAACTCTTCAAAATCCAGCTGTGGACTTAAATATCTTGAGTAATTTTGTATCATCTGAAAACGTTGCTGCCTCACTGTTTACTCCTTTCTCCAGATCATTTATGAATACGTTGAACAGCACTGGTCCTAATACAGACCCCTGGCGGTCACAGCTATTTACTCCTCTCCATTCTGAAAACTGACCATTTATTCCTACCCTTTGTTTCCTGCCTTTTAACCAGTTACAGATCTACAAGAAGACCTTCCCTCTTATCAAGTTTTTTTTGGCCTGTCTAATTATACTTTTACACTTGGCTTGCCAGAGTTTATGCTACTTTCTATTTTTCTTAGTAGTATTTGACTTCCAATTTTTAAATGAGGCCTTTTTGCCTCTAACCACTTCTTTTACTCTGTTTAGCCACGGTAGCATTATTTTGGTCCTCTTACTATTCTTTTTAATTTGGGATATATATTTCATTTGAGCCTCTAATACGGTGCTTTTCAAAAACTTTCCATGCAGCTTGCAGGTGTTTCACTCTTGTGACTGTTTCTTTTAATTTCCGTTTAACTAGCTTCCTCATTTTTGTGTAGTTCCCCTTTCTTAAGTTAAATGCTACTGTGGTGGGTTTCTTTGGAATTTCCCTCCCCCAGAAGGATGTTAAATTTAATTACAGTATGGTCACTATTACCGAGTAGTTCAGCTATATTCACCTCTTGGGCCAGATCCTGTGCTTTCTTTAGGACTAAAGCAAGAATTGCCTCTCCCTTTGCGGATTCCAGGAGTAGCTATTCAAAAAAGCAGTCACTAATGGTGAATAGAAACTTTATGTCTGCATCCCAACCTGAGGTGACATGAACCCAGTTAACATGGGGATACTTGAAATCCCCCATTATTATTGAATTTTCTGTTTTTATAGTTTCTCTAATATCCCTGAGCATTTCACAATCACCATCACTGATCACCAGGTGGTCAGTAGAACAGTCCTATTGCTATACTATTATTGTTCAAGCATAGAATTTCTATCCATAGCAATTCTATCGTACAGTTTGATTCATTTAAGATTTTTACTCTGTTTGACTCTATGCTTTCTTTCACACATAGTGACACTCCCACACAAGCACGACCTATCTGTCATTCCTATATATTTTGTACCATGGTATTACAGTGTCCAATTGTTTGTCATCATTGAACCAAGTTTCTGTGATGCCTATTATATCAGTATCCTCATTTAAGAACAGGCACTCAATTTCACCCATCATAGTAGTTAGACTTCTGGCATTTGTAGACAAGTACTTATAACATTTGACACTTTTTAGTTATCTGCCTTCATGTGATGTAATTGAATGGGACTCTTTTTCATTTGACTGTTTCTCTTCAGTTCCTACCTGTACTTTATCAACTTCTATCCTTTCCTCTTTACTAGATATAGAGAATCCCAGTTAATAGTTCTTCTCTTGTGGGATGTTTCTGTCCAAACCTCGTGCTCCTCCATATCTGTTAGAAATGAAAATGACCTATCATGTCATCTAGTTCACACTCCTTATAAGGGAAGATTGTTCTGAATCGACTGTATGTTTTCTAATGCTTTGTCTATATCTGAAATGATGGGGTTACACACACGCAGCCGTAGTAGAGCTCCCCCTGGCTGGACACTCCCAAGGCTATTGTGTTTGGGGCCCACCTCACTGGACATGATATGCTTTAAGTCTCTTGAGTCTTAGAGTCCAGGCTCTTCCCCTGGCTGAGATCTCTAGTCACACTCTCAAAGTGCAGCTCCTCTGTCTTGCACCCCCTTCCGAGAGCTGAGACTCCATGGTCCAGCTGCCTAGCCCCTGGGATTAATGCTGACTACATTATAAGTTAAGTACACCCCTTCCCAGATCTCCAGACATATAGGTGCTCAGTGTTTACAGTTTAACTCTTCGGGGATATGCCGTAGTGAAAGCAGACACACATATAGACTTTGCACAGGATTACTCTTTGTTTAGATAGCATAGAAAATGCACAGATCTAGGCAAAATAATCATAGAATCATAGGACTGGAAGGGACCTTGAGTTCAATCTCCTGCACTCATGGCGGGGCTAATTATCTAGACCATTCCTGACAGGTGTTTGTCTAACCTGCTCTTAAAAATCTCCAATGATGGAGATTCCACAACCTCCCTAGGCAATTTATTCCAGTGTTTAACCACCCTGACAGTTAGGAAGTTTTTCCTAATGTCCAACCTAAAACTCCCTTGCTGAAATTTAAGCCCATTGCTTCTTGTCCTATCCCGAAAGATTAATAAGAACAACTTTTCTCCCTCCTCCTTGTAACAACTGTTTATGTACTTGAAAACTGTTACACTGTTGACTCATATTTAGCTGATGGTCTACTATGACCCCCAGATCCCTTTCCGCAGTATTCCTTCCTAGGCAGCCATTTCCCATTTTGTATGTGTGCAACTGATTGTTCCTTCCTAAATGGAGTACTTTGCATTTGTCTTTATTGAATATCATCCTATTTACTTCAGACCATTTCTCCAGTTTGTCCAGATCATTTTGAATTTTAATCCTATCCTCCAAAGCACTTGCAACCCCTCCCAGCTTGGTATTGTCTGCAAACTTTCTAAGTGTACTCTCTATATCATTATCTAAATCACTGATGAAGATATTGAATAGAACCGGGCCCAGACCTGATCCCTGCAGGACCCCACTCATTATGCCCTTCCAGCATGACTGTGAACCACTGATAACTACTCTCTGGGAATGATGTTCCAAACAGTTTTGCACCCACATTATAGTAGCTCCATCTAGGTTACATTTCCCTAGTTTGTTTATGATAAGGTCATGCGAGACAGTATCAAAAGCTTTACTAAAGTCAAGATATACTCTGTCTACTGATCCCCCCCCATCCACAAAGCTTGTTACCCTGTCAAAGAGAGCTATCATGTTGGTTTGACATGATTTGTTCTTGACAAATCCATGCTGACTGTTACATATCACCTTATTATCTTCTAGATGTTTGCAAATTGATTTTTTAATTATTTGCTCCATTATCTTTCCGGATATAGAAGTTAAGCTGACTGGTCTCTAATTCCCCGGGTTGTCCTTATTTCCCTTTTTATAGATGGGCACTATATTTGCCCTTTTCCAGTCTTGTGGAATGTCTCCCATCTTCCATGACTTTTCAAAGATAATTGCTAATGGCTCAGATATCTCCTCAGTCAGCTCCTTGAGTATTCTAGGACGCATTTCATCAGGCTCTGGTGATTTGAAGACATCTAACTTGTCTAAGTAATTTTTTACTTGTTCTTTCCCTATTTTAGACTCGGATTGTCTGAAGCTGCAGGTCTCCGGGGAGAGCAACTGCCACCCACTGCAGCCCACCTGACTTTTACTTCTCTCTCCTGCTCCACTTCTGCTCTTGTTTATATAGCTCAGCCCCCAGGGTAGAGCAGGACAAGGCTGCCTTGATTATCCCCAGAATGCAGGCTCCAGCTTGTCCTTTAAAGGGATAATACTCTTTTAATCACACACTCCTTTCCATGGCTTAAATGTGATACCTTGTTTAACAAATTTCTGTTTGTGATTGACAACACAAATGACTTTCATGTTCAGGAACTCCACTGTACAGAGAGACTAGCTTAGCCAAGCTACTTCACTCTAGTCAAAGGTACAAAAGACATTTAAAAAAAAAAAAAGCAGAAAAGCAGCCCTCTTACTTTTGCTTCCTTCTGCTGTTTAAAAATAAGGCAGAACTGGATTGCAGGGTTGCTCAAGGCAATTTTAAATTGCTGTCTGCCTGATGCACTTACATCACTTTCTGACCTCAATCTGGACAGGATAATAGTGTGAGGAATTGCAGCTAATTAGTACTTCAGGAGAGTCTCATTTAACTTGTCCTAGGTGAATGGCTTCTGATCCAACAAAGCACTTAAATATAAGCTTAACTTTAAGCAGACGAGTAATTCCATTGCCATCAATGTTGTTTAAAATTACGCACATACTAATGTGCATTATTGCAATGGAACCTGAGGAAAGAGTTGGAACTTAATTAGCTGAACCTTATAAAAGACAGCACCACGAATAAGCAGGAGGGGATTACAACTTCCTCCAGGAAGTGTAAGTGCCTGGGTGGTGCTCCCAAGGAACTGCCACTGGAGTTACTGCTGAAAAGAACTGCTCGAGAAAACCAAACATACATGAGAGGAGACTGTTTGGGAGCACGTATCAAACTGTCTGTACTGAGCTATCTTGATTATCACTTAAAAAGTTTTTTCTCTTACTTAATTGGCCTCTCAGAGTTGGTAAGACAACTCCCTCCTTTTCATGCTCTCTGTATGTGTATATATATCTCCTCAATATATGTTCCATTCTATGCATCCGAAGAAGTGGGCTGTAGTCCACGAAAGCTTATGCTCAAATAAATTGGTTAATCTCTAAAGTGCCACAAATACTCCTGTTCTTCTTGGGAACTGAGGCTCTGAGCCAAGAAATCTTGTTATGGGAATTACTGGTGTGAGAGACTGACTTGGGAAAGGGACTGATATGCTTGCACAGACTTTGAAGTAAGAGTCTGCAGGGGGTAAGACTGCGTTTGTTAAGAAGATGCAATTAAAGAAACTGCCCCAGCTGAAGATAATTTCCCTGATTCCTTGAGAAATACAGTTGAGGGTTGCCTCAGGGAGTGAGCGGAGTGGCATAATAAAGCTTGGTCTGACAGGAGGATGGTGCTATAAGATGAGGCCTGTAATAGATTGGGCCTAATACAAAATTAAATCAGTCCACCTCCACCAATTGACAAGGAAGGAAGTATAGTAATGTTAATCCTATGTCTGACCTATGTTTTCTGAACTGGCTGCTAGACTGGCATTCTTCTGACTTTTTTTCCCTTCAGCATAAATATTTGGGATTCAATGTATTTTACTACAACATCTTACCACACAGTGGTGTACATGCTTGGAAGAAGGGCCTTCAAAGATATTTCATTAAGATTTTTGATTGACACTTTCTGAGAATGAAATATAATCTTTTGAAAATTCACAGAAATGGCCATCTTCTCAAAATTCACTAGAGTCTTTCCCTTTCAAAGAGCTCAAACTATGTAACAGAGATCTTGCTTTCTCCTGGGAAGCTTTTCCTTTTAAGATGTCAAATTACATGTGAAGGACTAATTTCCATATGGAGACCTTATCATTGAGGATCTTTCTTCTTCACAACCTTGGGAGGGCAATGTTTTCTTTATTTATGCCAGCTTCTTGAGCTGTAGGAACTTTTTGAATCAGGCTGCAAGAGTACTCAAAATCAGCCTTAGTTCAAATTCAAACTGCTTCTACAAACCTGTACTTGTTTGCTCAAATTTTGTGCATGCTTGAGAACTGTCAACAAACTTTTTGTGATTTTTTTACTGTGTGTTTATTTGTCAGGCTATTGTTTGTGGTATATTTTATGTCAAGTCTGGTTCATGAGACTATGAAACAAGGGTTAAGTCATATTGTAGAAGTCACATGGAATTTTTCTTGTGTCCTTGACTGGCTGAGCCTATCTCATCTGACCATGACGGTCAGCTGAGCTCAGAAAGAAATATTAATTTAGTTTCTTTGAAACAGGAGTTGTGTTTTAGTTGAATTCTCTGATCTAGCTTATAAAGTCAGGAAAAAAACTATTTTCTTCTAACCCCTATGTGTCTATCTGACTGTAAGCAGTAACATAATATAGGCTTCAATAAAATCTCCAGATAGTTTTTAAAAAGTGTCTATTTTGGAGAGACAACTTTGTCTGATTGAGCATTGAGGAACTCCTGGCTATGTCTCTAACTTCTTGTGTGGCCTTGTGCAGGTCATTTAGGCCAAAATTATCAAACTTTGGTTCCCAAAGTAAGTTTCTCCTCCACTTCTCCTATAGCCCAGCTCCCCTATTCTAATCTCCCTCACTTTCTCACCCAATGGCCTCTCAACTCTACCCCTGGGGCAACGCTCCTACCCTCAGTTCCCTGGTTCCTCATACTAGATTCTCGTCTCAGTTTCCCTAAAGCCTGAATTCACAAGATTTGACCAGGTGAAAACTGGGTTATTTCAAATGTGAGAGTATAAGAACCTGTAAACTGATCACAATATAATTTGCAAAACACTTTCAAGCCAATGTGGAAAGGATTTGGACTGCTAAACCAGCCTCCATAGACATGTTAGTGATATGGAGGAAATAGGAAATTACTATACAACTGATAATTTCCAGTCACTATGGTGACACCATTTGTAATTTTTTATTACTGGTCCACATTTATATTTTCTACAGTTGCTCGTAAATTTATCTCAACCCTCCCCTCCCAATTGGTTGTGGGAATATGAATAAAAACAAGACACAAGGGAATCTATAAGGGAGCTTTCTAATACTATTTTGGCATAAAGTGCACACATTAATGGCACAAAATGGCAAAGGAGGCAATGATTTCTTTAATCTCAGTGCCTGGAATCTGAAAGTTTTCATGTAATTTTCTCACACTAATATTTTATTTTTCTTTATTTGGCTTTTTAGATAATTTGCAGGATGTTATAAATGAGGGAATAAACAATCAAAGGATTTTCTGTAAGTATTTTTTCAGCTTTGAGCTCCTAGAGCAAGTTAATCGAAAAGTGACCTTATTTCTGAGTAGTGGGGGCAATTGAAAATCATTGAACAGACCTACCCCCTAATGATTTTTTTCGCAGACATAATTATAATAATTAGCATTATAAAGTGCTAATTATCTTTGGACACAGAGGACTTGATCACCAGAGACAGAGATTCACATTAAGTAAAGAGGATTTTACTTTATTCTGTTACCAGTTTTTTCTTTTGTAAAGAAATGGAGGACAATTAGCCTCATTTCTGCATATTCACCCCTTCTGCTGATGCCAGCTGTCTGGGACCAGTCAGGAAAAAGTTTGACCTTAAAAACCCAGTTCCTCATTCCACAGACCCAGTCTATGGACCTTAGCCAACCCAAGCTTATCTCCACAGTTATTGGACCTTGCATTCTCCATTAGCTTTCAAAGGCAAGCAACTCTGGGGCTACTCCCTATTATAAAGGGTTACTTGCTTCAACCCTACACAGCCCCATGGGTACTGGATTCATTGCCTTCCCAGACAATATTGTCTTTCTCCCTTGGTCTGACCTCATCTCCCTCATTGACACAGGGAGATAAAGGTGGCTGCTTCCCAACTTTTCAAGAATTTCTAGCCTGGAACCTTAAATAAAATTTGAAAAATCAAGATATTGTCTTAAAAATAACAACTTTGGGAATTTTTTATTTGCCTTCTGGTTTTTGAATTTCTAGGTTACACTGCAGTCACATTTTCAAGCTTTTTTCCTGCAATTATGAGGGTTAGAAAATTACTTAATTTTTTTTTTTTTGTTAAGAAAGATGAGCTTTTCACACAAATACTTGCCTACAGGAGTTGAACCTGTAAGCAAGATATCACATGACTTTCATTAAAATTACTAAAGCTGGAAACATTGAGAAGTGGTACTAAGCAGGCCTAATGCTAACACAGCTCTACCTGTCCTAGGCCAAACAGTGCTCCTCCCGTTCCCCACAGCCTTAAATCTTTACCTGAAATAACAACCATTGACCTCTTGACATGGAGCTCACTCCTCTTTGCCCTAAAGACTCAAATCTTTTATCTTGGGTTTCTTCCACACACTCTTGCTGTCTTTTTAGGCCAAACACCACCACTTCCTTGAGGTATTCTCTCCTGCTTTTCAGTTGTCCTTCTAAGCCTCTTCCCACACATCTTCTGTGGACCACCAAGGAGAGACTCAGGAAGATCAAGACATTTCTGAGAGTCTCTCCCAGAAACTGAGCCACAGGGCAACTCTTTTATTGTCCTTTCATCACATAACCTCCCTCAGTCAGATTTTAAAGGGGCCAAGACAGAGTAGGCCTGTAATGGCCCAGGTCTGTTTTTATAGTGACATTGCGCCCTGCAGCAGGTTCCAGAAGTGCAGTGGACTTTGTTTAGGGAGACCAATGCTGACAACTCTAGTGATTTTGCTGCATGTCTCATGACTTCCAGTGTTTTCCTTAAAGCCCCAGATGTTGGAATAATGATATTGTTTGTAAATCTCAGCTTTAAAATCCTTTAAAATAAAAATATGTTTCTATCCCTTTGCAGCCTAAAGGCTCAACACCCATAAGCAAATAAAAAGGTACCAACATTTATAATTTTTTTTTCAAAAATCATAACTGATTTTTAAGCCAATTTCATAGGGTTTTTTGGAGGGAGAAGCTGGAATCAAATACTAAACTCCAATACTATGATCACCTGTGCCCAATTTCTATGGGTAACACGGACTTGAAAACTATCACCCGATTTTTTGTTAAAATTCACAAACAGAAAAATAAATGAACTAGAACAGCATTTATACACTAAAACGCTATCAAATACAAACATATCTAAATGTCATTCTTCTCATGAATCTGGAAGCTTTCTGCATGACATAAGTTTAGACTTTGCTTTCTTTAAACAGAAACAGGGGATATGGTCTAAAGAAAATCCAGGGTGAATAAACCACTCCTTGGTCAACGGTTGATGCATCCCTATTGCTTCAGACATACTTAGCTATCGTAAAAAACCATTGAGCCAGATACTGGTACCACTTCTACCAGTGTAAACCTGTAGTAGCTCCACTGAAGCTGGTATACCTGAGATCAAAATCTGGCCCATTATTTTCAATAGTGTAATTCAGCACATCTCTGCTCAGGGTGGGTAAGACTGCCTGGCCCAGCATGAATGTGCAGAGGAGTGAAGAGAAAGAAACACCCCTGTGGCCTACACAAGACTGGTATCTCTACAGTAGTTGGAAAGAGGGTAAGACTATGGCCCTGCATCCCTTCTGAAACAGTCAATGTAGCTACCCAGCTGCAGAGAGGAGATGATTTAATGTCACCTTCATATGTGGCCATGTTCTCTTGCATTTCCCAAGGACACTATGCACCACCTTTGCCCCATCCCCAATAGAATCACGATAACTGCTGGTCTTTCAGGCTGGGCAGGAAATGGTTTTTTGAGATTTGGAAAATTTTCCCCATTCTAACTCAGGACAAAAAGTCAAAATCTAAATAACCAGAAAAAAAATTGGTTCAGGTCCATCAAAACATTTTGTTTCAATAGTCTTGAAACATTTCATCAAAAAAAACCCCAAGTTCTTTGTACAAATTAGGTTAAATTAAGGTGTTTGAAATAAAAAGTCTTTTCAAACTGAAAAACAAAAATGTTTGTTTTGAAAATGTTGAAATTTTCCCTTTTGACAATTTTGAAACTTTTTTCTAACCTTTTTTTTTTTTTCTTTTGAGTTAGGAAATTTGTCCAAACTGACCCTTTACTGCAAACAGTTTTGGTTTCAGTGAGTCAGCATTTTTCAGTGAAAAAACAATCAGTTGAAAAATTCCTGACCATTTCTATCGATTACTTCATTCTCGCTTCATGTAAAAGGTGGCTTCGACGCATGGGATTGCCCCTTTTAGACCCTTCTGCCCTTCCAGTTCCCAGGGAATGAGTCAGTACTGCCACACTGATCCCTCTTCCCCTTTTGCAGCAGTTTTCCCTGTTCCCAGCAAGCACTGTTCCCTTCATTCTGTCAGCCAGCCAAATTCCCCCCTGCTTAAGGTGTGCAGTCAATCTCTCCCAATAAAGGGCTCACTTGGTCTCTGCTAGTCTCAGCTAGGATGTACACAGTTCCAATTCTGGAAATGTCCAAAACACTTCCAGATCCTCAGCAAACAACACAGGCCAAACGGCAAGCAGAAAAACCCTTTTTATTACAAATAATGCTTCTGATTATTCAGATTTTTTGAATATAGCTGAATCAACAGACTCAAACTCTGTCTGACAATGATTTTATCTGCGAAGTAACCACCCCTCCCCCCAAATCACACACAGTAAGAAAACTAGTCTCCGTCTCCAAGTGGAGGCAGCTCAAAGTAGCTAAGATACATGCTACCTAGAATATTTCTGCCATGCATGACTTTGCAGATGCTCTGATGGCCACACATTCAACAAGACTATTAAGAATTATATCACAATTGATTGGACTCAGATCAGGATTTCTACCTCTACTGTTTTAGGTTGTCTTCCATTTCATTTCATGCAAGTCATCAGTAAATCATAGTAACCTGGGATTGCAATGCCGATGAAGAGTGTATTTAGGAGCCACTATAACAATAGTTATGGACAAAGCATCCTCAAAACATCCCAGCTGACCACTAATAGTGGGGTCAGCTGGAAGACCCAGTACTCTGTTGCAGAGCCTTCTGATACCTCTGTGGTTCCATTAGGCTCCCTGTGTGCCACCAACTTAGTTGCGACTGGTCATGTAAAATCGTGTGGGTTTTGTTTGAATTCCCTGTCTGGATGAATATGAAAGCCCTTCTAGCACAAATACTTGTGTGCACAATTTTAAAATTTGATTTCTGCAAATATGCAGTCACGCCATTTTGAAATTTTCTTCTATAAATATTAGTGCTGGTAAAAGTCAATTTCTTCAATTTCTGTGGAAAACAAACAGAAAAGAAAGAGACACAAGGATGTCTGAAACAGATTAATTTAAAAATTCAAACATTTGCTAAAAATGTACTGCAGTATTCTCCCAGGTCTATTTGGTAGCTGTATGCAATTTGACATTCCTTAGTCTGAGCTTCAGTGTGCTTATGGAACTCCACAGAAGTCAGTGGGAGTTTTGAGTCCTGGATCAAGCCTTAAAAATCACTAAGCAGAGCAGGAAAGACAATCTTCTATCCAGGTCTTTGTTTCATAAGATGTGTGTGTGTGTGTTTTTAAAGGAATTTCTTTTGCCATGTTCTTAGTATTTCAGGGAAGGCTTCTTACTTTTAATAAAAATAAATAAATACAGACTTAGGGATAAGAGAGAATTAAAATAATATGATATGAGCAGAATACATCTTGGCAAGCATCTGAAAAAATATATATCATACACACACAGGAGTAGTGAAAATTAAATAGAACGTCATCATCTGCTTCCCATATGAACAATCAAGGGAGTCAAAATCTAGCTGAATCACAGAGAGTAAATAGTTTACTGATGAAAAATTGACATAAAAAGTTCAGTGAAAATATAAATATCTTCTGGGCTGTCAAAAGCAATCAGTTCATCTCAATCTGTTAAATCTACTTTTAATGATAATGGCAACAACTTTTCCTTTTTATTACACTTTACATAAATTTATGAGCTTTTATCATTTCAAACCAAATAAAATAAATTTGTCTCTGCATCAGGGTATAAAGTTACCATGTGTCTTGGAAACTTAACTAGGAATATCAGAATAACTATTGTTACCTGTTTCTGCTAGGTTAGACTATAACTTCTGGTAGCACACAACTGTGCTTTGTAAATTAGAAGTAAATGTTCACACAAAGACTACAGCACTTTAAACTACATTTAATGGTTCTGAAATAGCTAAAAATACTCATTCACTATGGATTGCTGAGTACAAAAATGTCTCAATTTAGAAATGTGACCACTCTACCAAAGGTCACCAAAAGGACCTCAAATACTTTTATATAAAAGCTTACAAATTTACAAGTGCCCCACAGACATTCAGGCCCTATATATAGATATTAAGACTTCTGAGGACTCCACTGTGGAGAAATGAGGGTTATCTGTGGTCATCAGTTTTCTCATATCAGATTTTTCCTAAGAAACTTGCCGAAGGCAGTTATGGCCACTGCAAAAGGTGGAGTTCTGTCAGCTAATAATGACACCCTGTAAAATGGTTATATTGTAAATAGTATCACTCTAATGATTTACTCAAGGTTACATTGTTACTAAACAAAATTAAAACTATATTTGACTGTCATGAAGTAGTCATCTGCCAAAACCAACTAAATAGTAAATGTAATATTAAAAAGAAGTCTTTTCTCATCTTACTGCTATTTATCTTCTAACGGTGATATATTTTAAGGGCTTGAATCTTGGAGATAGTCTTCACTATGGGGATAAATCGACCTAAGTTATGTGAATAATGTAGCTGGAGTCAAAGTAGCTTAGGTCAACTTACCCCAGTGTCTTCACTACGCTGTGTCGACAGGAGATGCTCTCCTGTTGACTTTCCTTACTCTTGTCGGAAAGGTGGAGTACCAGGGTCGACTGGAGTGTGCTTTGCTTTTAATTTGGCAGGTCTTCACCAGACCCGCTAAATCGATCCCTGGTGCATCAATTGCAGCAGCATCGATCTCCCCACAGTGAAGACCAGCCCAAAGCATAGTAGTTCCATAAGCTCATTCAAGACCACATGGGTGCCACAATGTACCAATGTACTTAAAATGTTATAGGTATGTTATGGACAGTGGGGGTGGTTTTAGAGGACTGGGAGAGGAGCGGGGAAAGGAGCGACTGGGACTGGGACGAGGACAAACTGGGGCAGGGGCAGAAGTGTCTGTTACCACTAGAGCAACCATCCCATAGAACCTAGAATAGACCCTTGGATTCCCGAGTCTCAACATCCTTCTGCTGTCAGCAAATAGCTGTGGAAACCCACTGGCAAAATGCTTGTCTTGTATCCTTCTAGTGGCTTTTCCACATAGAGGGTGATAACCTATTACTCCTATCAGTTATTCTGTTAGCTCAGGTGATAGAGGTTTGTACAATGGACCTAAAGTCTCCAAACCTGCTGAGGAACCCTGTGAGTCAATATGAAAATTGCGTGTGTGTTTGTTTTTGAATTTGATTTTGATTTTTTTTTAAAAACTAGAAAATTACAAAATACTACATTAAAAGAATATTAAAATTGCAAAGGCAAGCACTCAAAACCTTTGAGTTCAGAATTAAAATTGCCTTTGTGCATATGTATTCTGATACAGTCTTGAATTCATAATCATATGCTATTCCTTCCACAGAACCCATGCCTCATTCTGGGTACAGAATGGACTATACTCAGGGGCTGCATCAGAGCTAATGGAGCATTTGTGGCAGAAGCTGGAAGGTGTGTAGTGAATAACACACAGGATTGTAGGAAGAGAAAGGATAGTTTCATGGTTAAGGTAATTGAATGCTGCCCTGAAGAACTGGATTCTACCTCTGCCTCTGTCATCATTCCTATGTGGTGATTCTGGGTACCCAACTTGAAACACCCATCACCAAATTTGCCCCTTACTTTGGGGTATGCTCATTTATTAGGGTTACTCTTCTGGGGGCAGGGGTTCTGTAATTCTATCAATGTACCACTTGTGTCACTTGTGTTCTCATACAGAGCTCTACTTCTCCTTGCTGCAAGTTTCCTTCCAAAGGAGCTATCCTGCAGGACCTAGGTTCCCCAGGGCTGGGTTCAGCACTCCCAAGCTGACCCCTTATATGTCCCTGGACTCAGTAGGCTGGGTCAAGCAGCATTTCCAAGCTGTCACCCTCATATACCCTGGGCACCATACCAGAATAGAGTGCTCCTGAGCAGGCTGGGTTGAGCAGCACTTTCAATCAGCCACCCTCATATGCCCCTGGACTCAGCAGACTGGGTCGAGCAGCGCATCCGATCTGACACCCTCATATGTCCCAGGTTCAGCACACCTATCCCCACTTTCATGTTACAATTGTTTTGGTAGTAACCCACTTGATGAGCAAACCCCACAGGATTTTGGGCGCTGCAGGGATCTTTTAGCTTAGGTACAAGGAGCGTTGCTGCAGAGCGAATGAGGAAACCAAAAAACACCCCCAAGGGGTTGGGGGAGAGAGAGATAAGCAACCAGCTTAACCATGAAAGTTATTTATTGCCAGGTAATAACCATAGGGGAGCCAAACAAAACGGTTATAATATTAAATCTAACTTAAATTTGATTATAAAAGTCAGGTTTAGAAAACTATAACTGATCACACAAGTCAGGGTCAGAAGGCTATACCGAGAGAAAGAGGGAGAGCTGTGAAGCTTGAATCGATCAGTGATCCCAGGTGGTGGTGGTAGCTGAGGATCCAGTGTGCTGCAGAAAGGCAGAGCCCCCAGCACGATCAGTCAGGGGAAGATGAAGTCCCAATGGAACTGATACAGATTTTGGATCCATGCATCAGAACACTTACTTGAGCATGGGTAGGGGGTTTTGTAGAGAAATAACAATGGTTCAAGGGAGAACATTAGATTTGTTTATGTGTAACCTGAAGGCTCAAGGGAGTATACCAAAGTTGTTTTGTTCAGGCTAGACAATACGAGCTGATCATTCCTGGCTATGGGCGGTGTGGGGTATGAGGGAGCTTACAATCCAATTAGGGAGCTTCATTATTTTGGATACCAATAAAGGCTTTATTACTAGAATTGGTCTGATAACTACTGAATTGGGTGTGTGCAGGCATGGGTTCATTTACATCTGGAGCAGAGATCCCCCAGGATGCAGTGCTTCCCTGTTTTTCTGGTCCCAGAGTTCCGTGTGGTTCTTGCCTTGGAATCTCTGTTCTCCATTTTGAATGCTAATGGAGATGCCTCCTTGTCCCATCTTCGATGCAAATGAGGCTATGGGAGTTTCCTTAATCCTGTCACCCTTATCCCAGGGGTTTAGGTGTGTCTCCCACTGCCTTTTCATCGTTTTTTCTAAGTCTTTCTTCTGATCGGCTTTGGTTCAAACAGAGGCTGGGGGTGGGGGAGAGGAGGAAGGTCTTTCGTGACTCAGACAGGCTGGGTACTGGGCCCTGGCTCCCCAAGAACACAGAGCTGCTAGGTAACACACCTGGAGTCTGATTTAAAAAAGTGTTAAGCACTCACAGCTGCAACTGAAGTCAACAGGAGCTGTGCTCTGAACAAATAAAGTGCAATAAAATGTTGAGCTCTCTTGAAAAAAAAAAAACCCCAGACTATAGACATCTCAAATTGGGAACTCAAAATTAGTGTTCACTTTGGACGTTAACTTCTCTGTGCCTCAGTCTCCCATCTGTTAAAATGGGAATAATAGTACCACTTTAGCTCGCAGGGGTTTGGGGAGGATAAATTCATTAGTGTTCTGAAGCACTCAGATGATGCCATGATGAGTGCCATGGAAAAGCCCCTAAAGAAATAAATAATTCAGTATAGGGCTTCCGATCAACAAATATCAATGTTTAGCCATCTTTATCACATGTATTGTACACACTGCACTATATTATATCTGAAAACATAACCCAATGTCTCTGGGTTTTTTTTCTATCACTGTTATCTGTGTATACAAAGACTGATGTTTCAAAAAGCCTTATTGTATTGCTCATGAAGCAAAATGACCGTCTCTTCACCCAACACCTGCTCCTCACCCATCACTTAAAAGAATGAGGGTGAACATTCCTTTCGCATGTACCTCAAAGTTCCTGGAATTCCATGTACACAGTAAAGACTTGCTCCCTTTAGATCTTTCATACCATCCAAATTTATGATAATCCGTGCACTTAAAGCATCTGAATTTTAGTTCTACTTTCTTATTTCCAACCATTGAGCCAAACGTCCAAATTCAGCCAATCGGATTCTTTAACATTCTTTCAACATTGTGTAAAAGCAGTTATTTCAGCTAATTTTCATAATTCCCTGATTTCATCTGTTAGTAGATTTTTTCACTGCTTATTCTGATTTTATCCACCGTCTTAATAAACTTCTCCAGCATCTTTGAATCTGTAAATATTTCTGTTTTGTTATCAAAGGCAGCCTTTAATTGACCTGGGTATTGTGTGTCCTTTTCTTTTAACACATTGATGAGTTTCATTAGTACTCAGCATTTATCGCTGATTTCCATACTTAAAATGGGAACCATTTTCTTTCTTGCCAGTTATAAAATCTTTTCACTAGCCATGTATCTCAGAAATTAATTATTATTGCCCAAGGTCTTTTGCATTCTTAGGTTTTAATTGCTATGAGTGATGAACTCATTCAACTTCAGAATGATTTAAAAATAATTTAATCCTCAGTGAATGTTGAACCTCAAAAAGGTTCAGTTCTGATACATCCTATAAAGTCTGGGTCTTATAAAAGTTCCGTTTTTCCCCAGAATCCCTTCCAACCCAGCTGGATGTTTTTGCTCTTCCCTGATCTAATCTTCCAATCCAATTCAATCTTCACAAACCCCAACATGTCCCAGACCTCCCTGTGTCCAAACTGACTCTTGATCTCTTTTTGCCAATAGGCACTCTTATTTTTGGTAAAATTGCACTGGGAAGGTCTCAGGTCTCTCATTCACTCTGCTAGGTTCTGAGAACATGATTTCTTCAGTTCTCATGAGTTCTACATCTTCCATATCAGAGATGCTCCAGAATGTATGCCACTATCCTACAGTCCAGGGAAGCTCCATAATTTATTATATTTGAAGACAGCAAGCAGCTGGCTAAGGGAGCCCAGCCTATGGAGACCTCAAATTATTATTTGCTTAACATCAAAGTGCTTAGAACTATTCACACACAAAAGTAAATATGCAGTCAATGCACAGAAGAGCTTTCAACCTGAAAATATGCACTGGTCAACCTAACGTAGGGAAAGGGCAAGAGTCCTGCTGAAAGGGTGACACGGTATTACTATAAACTTTTTGAGTCTAGACAAAGCTGTAGCATTGACGTCGTTCAAGATTTAGGCTATAAGTTATGTTTTTTCCCATAAAGAAAGAACAATTACCTACTTCCAATCTCAGTTTAAATGAGAAAAGAACAAAAATAAAAAAGTCTCCATGAGAGAGCGCACAGTGCATTAGTTTCCTTGGCACAGGCTATAGCAACTCTGAAAAGAAAATGGCTGCTGTCTTTGCATACTAGCAGAGTTCTTTAAAAGTGCATAACACAGAAAAAGGTGTCAGAGTTTCAGAAGTATATTCAACACATAACTAAGTTAAAAAAATTGAGGGTTCCCTTGTCCCAAGTATATTATTTCACTCCCTCTTGTTTAATATTTTTATTGGATTTGTATAAAACCAATATAAAAATGTACACAGTTCCCTATTCTTACACACACCTGTTCCCCATTTGTGGGGTTTGGGGAATTGAATATTTCTTTTTCTGGAATTGTATATTTTCAACCTAAAATATTTTCCTCATGGACTGAAACAGCTTGAAGAGTTATTTCAACACAATGAGGCACTATTCCTCAGACACCAATATAAGTTAAGGATTGGTAATTAAGAATTTAGGAAGCAAAACCCAAGTCTGAAGCACCATAAGGAACTGTTTTACAATACAGAAACCGTTATCCAATGTGGTCATTCTAGCATGGCTCTTGGGTCTTTGCAAAAGAAGAGGGTTTTTTTCTAAATATAGACACAAATGTGCCATACTCAAACGATAATTTATGACAGAAAGGTAACATATGCCGTTAGAATACAGTGGGAGTTGCATGACAAAGAGAAGCTGAGCAACACCACCTTCTTGAGTTACAGCACCATATTGCCATTATAAAACATCTTTATTGTAAGGGAAAATGCAGTATATTTGTAGAGAGAGGAGAGTGGTCACTGAAAATGTGCAAATTTACAGCCGAGTGATACATTTTTTTTATGTTCCCTGTAATGCACATAGCCCATCAGATAAAGGCTCTCTGAGTGTATACAGCTTGCTACAGAAACAAAGAAGGGGGTTACATCTTAAACCACAAAAATGGAGCAAATATTTTAAATAAGGGAATATTCAGTGCACAAGAAAAAGAATTCCATTTTACTAGCAGTTACTAAGAGATTACTTTACCATATCTCTTACACAATATGAAATGCAATATGACAGCTGAAATTCAGTATAGGGTCCGAACTCCCATTGACTTTAATTGGAGCAGGATTTGGCCCTAGCTGTCAGGGCACAGGCTATAGCTTAGGGTTAAGCTAAGAATTTGTGCCTGACAATGTTCTTTTTGAAATAATATATATTTTCATTTTTAAGCTCCTTGCTTATTATCTGGCACTGGGCAACTGTATTCTGTCTCTCAACTCCACTAGAGCCCATCATAAAAATCTTTTTTATAAAGTGAACCTGACTACAGCACATGAATTCATTGATATTCAAGATCAGCCTCAGGGAACAGCAATGAAGTATGCTGTATTTTCACTTTTAACTAGCACACCTGAAAGAATGTTGGCTGGAATATTTTCAGCCCAGCCAATGGGTAGTGGGATATTTTGGTCATTGACACTTTTTCTATGTATGAAGCTCTGCAGATGTGAAAATTTTGCTCCTGTTGGACAGTTGTTTTTTATTCTTTTTTCATTTAGCCTCTGAGACATTTCAAATAATAAAACACACAGAGGATGTCTAATCTGCTAGTATAGCCAGAGTGAGTACAATTTCTTGCCTGAAAGAAGACATTTTCATTATGAGAAAGATGTTTCTTCATTTTGTCGGTGCACCTCACTTCTCCATGATTTCCCTTCACCAACTCCAAAGGCTGCTGCTGAAAGAAACAGCAGGCACCTCTCTCACTGTTGCTGGCTTCAGCACTCCCCACCAGCCACACTATAGCCCTATTGCAACCATGCAGCAATTCATCCCCTGTTGGTTCTCCTCTGCATGGAGCAATGAAGTATTTGTATAAGACCTGATTTTCAAAGGTGCTTTTCATCTGTAACTCCAGTTGAAGTCAGTGGAGCTTTGGACGGTCAGCAGCTCTGAAAACTAAGCCCCATTAGTACTGAGGGATCTGCTGACAGTGGTGGAAACAGTCTGGGCCCCCTTCTAAGCACAAGCCCTGAAGTGACAGAG
Organism: Chrysemys picta bellii; assembly: GCF_011386835.1. Lineage (NCBI taxonomy): Eukaryota > Metazoa > Chordata > Testudines > Emydidae > Chrysemys > Chrysemys picta. The sequence goes on along the minus strand of NC_088792.1, from coordinate 70,326,554 downwards.
TAATAATATCTGACCTACGCTAGTAGTGATCCTGGTTAGAGAAGTAGGGATGGATGAATCAGTATGGTTAAACAGAGAGAGAGAGAGAGAGAGAGAGAGAGAGAGAGCACATTTAGATCATATAACCAAATGTAAATTGCTGCCGTTATAACAGCTGCAAAAGTTCACTGACTGTTATGTTTCTTCTTTCCACCGAAAGAAATTTTGTGACTTGTTTGGGTCCGATCTTTGGTTTAAATGACACAACTCCATTGACAATCAATCAGTGGAGCTATGCCTGTTCACACCAGTCACGGATCAGGCCCAGTGTGAATACCTCCCTATGTTTTTGTGAAACAGTAGTTTAGACAACAAGAATTTGTTTTCAAATTGCTGTAAAATCCTCAATACGCAAGAACTTCTTAGCATTTTAAGAAAACACTATAATAGGTTTTGTTTTGTTTTTAAGAAAAACATCTATCCTGTAATCTCTCTCTGCCTAGAAATTGTATATTTTTTTCAACAACCCCAGCATATGGCTTCTTAGCTTTCTACTATCAACCTTAGTGAAAACCTCTAGTAGCGGATCACTTCTGGTAGCAAAGATCTGCCCTAATTTTGTTTCAGAAGTAGTTAGTGAGTCCCATAAATGACCAGGATTGTGCACATTCTCCACACCACCTAGTAAAAGTACCTCAGTACCTGCAAGATCATACAGAAAAAGCTGTTTTTCATCAAGCCTTGTAAATTAAAAGGATCTGAAACACAATGAGTTTTGTCAAGAACCCAGTATTTATTGACTAGTGCACAAGCACCTGCAGACTGATGCAGACTTATTCAAAGCAACATGTGTGGGGATTTATGTAGGTCATTGCTGGTTATGTAGGTGCGTGTAGGAGGTATTGCCCCTGATGCAAATGATAAGCATATGTCTAGCAGTTTTATGTATATGTTGGTCAGCCAACCTGTCAAGTGAAGAAAAAAAAAGTATAGCAGCACGGTTAAAAAAGGCTTGAGAAAACTTGCAAAAACCCCAGGTGTTGCATATTTAGGTTACCACGCTATCTACTTAGGTTTCTGTGATCTCTGTAAGTATGGGTGAGCTGTAGGTGTGTGTAGGCTGCAGTCTGCGTAAATCACGGGTATAACTCCAAGCCTCCTCACAGGCTTGGTGCAACCTAGAGTTCTGCACTCGGAGATATATAATCTCAGCAAACAAGTAATGTATTTCTCTGTAAGACTCTTGTTACCACATATAACCAGCGGGATAAGTGCATGTTGTACCGCAGATGTGAGATAATGCCTACGGCACGCAGTCACTTCAGAATACTGTAAGCAATGAAGGATAATTTCTTTGTTTTAAATGCGATGTAACATTGAAGATAGTGTGGTGTGCCAGTTCACCCTCTACCACTCAACAAACTCGAGTAATACCTGGCATCATCTCTTCTGTCTGCAAGATGACAGCAATTGTGTGCTGAAACATTTCTTCTCTTAAAAAAACTATCCGAAATTACATATTGGAAGTAGGCATTTTTTCACAGATGGGGTCAGATCCTCACCTGGTGTAAACTCAAGTCTTTTGAGTTATATTTATTTACACAAGCTGAGGATCTGGCCCATCATTTTACCCCATTATGCTGTCTATATGTCTTTTGATTGGAATAATTTAAATTTGCTCCGAGATATAAGCTCATGGCTCCCAAAGACTTCTGAAGGCAAAATATGATAAGGTGAATGAGCATAAATGTATAGTCTGGAGTAAATCAGCCAAATTTTGCTTTTATTTAACAATTATTGCTACTATTTAGAATTATAAAGGACCAAATCCAGAGGTCTTTACTCAGTTTTTACAGAGTCCTTACTCATGGAAGCTGATAGATATTGCTTTCACTGCAGTTGAGAGTACAAAGCTTAGAAGCTATATTGAGGGCAGGCTGGAAAAAATAATACAATTTCTACGCAGGGATGTAGGACAAGTTATACAGCTCCCCAAGGTCTTTTGCTGGGGGCAGTATACAAAACTATTGGGCCAAACCCAGTGGTCCTTACACTCATTCCTTTTTCAGGCAAGTGTGGGGTTCTGTACTACAGAATTAGAGCGAATACAGTCTCCTAAAATATAAGCACAAATACAAATAAGGGGTTACAATTTTAAAATGGGAAAGAGAGGAAGTGGAAGGAAAGGCAATAAATCCAGGGCCATGGTCATTTTTAGCAGCAACTTTAAGACAAACAAACCAACCTTAAGGTGTTTTAACAAGTGGGAAAGAACAAAAAAGAGAAAGACTTCAGTGGGAAGAGAGTGCCTAACTTTTTTGGCTCACCACAGCAAACGGGTTATCAACTGAAAATGTCATATGCAATGGTGGCATCTTTAAATAGCAGGTGGTATGTGAACACAGATGTCAGTCAGTACCAAGCTTAAGGAGCAGGTCTAAAATGTAGCACAACTGTCACTAGTAATGACTTTAAATACCTATAGTGCAATTTCTGAGTCAGTGTTCCTGTTTACAGGCAGCTAATGTAAAGAATGTTTGATGGGCATAATAAGATTTCAGTAGCTCAAGCCAGTGAACAAATATGCTCCTGTACTCTGAACAAGCTGTAAGTGATGGAGCAACCCTAGAAAGACTTGGAGCAGAAAGAATTACAAATAACTGAGCCTCTTGGTCATGAAAGGAGCTGTTGCTCTTGCAAAATTACCCTGGGGTAAATTAAGACGGAGCATCTGGAGATAGCACAACACTTTCATACCCCATTTGACGTATGGCTTTTCAAGGAGAGAGCACAGTCAAAAGTGACATCAAGATTCTTCATGAAACTCGCACTCTACAAGCAAATCTCCTAAACAAATTTACATAGGGTTGTTCAGATGCAACTGAGAGAACAACTTAGCTGCTAAGCCATATGTCCCAAATGACCAAAAAACAATTTTTGTCAAGGTGTTCCTAAAGTGAACTGTCACCTTTAGGCTTCCTGCCACTTAACTGTTCCCTTACTATATTATTATATATTGTTTAATATTGATTACATTATGTTTAATATTTTATGGCCAAAATTTTCATGCTTGGGTGCAGAGTACTTCTAAAACTCTAAAATATGGACTTATGTGCCTAATTTTGGGCATCCACATCTGAAAATTATTACCTATACTAATATTACTAAAAGACAAGGCTCTTGGAAATTGGTTCAGAAACTCTTTAATTCATCTATTATCATACCTACAGTCAATTTTTTCTTGCTGATATATCACCATGCAACTCTGTTTGAAATCAATAGGAATTGTGTGTATATATCTTTGGGCAGAATTTGACCCTTATGTGCAATAATAATATTTTGGGGCCTGGGACTCAGAGAAATGGTAATAACTTACAAAGCCTTCCACATTTTGATCGAGAGTTCAAATCCAGCTTAGGTTGGTAATGAAAAATATTGCCCTTTTTTGGTGGTTTGTTTGGTGGTCTCAGTCTAGTTCCCAATGGACATGTAAATAAATCACCAAAAAAAAAAACCCCAACACACTACATCATGCTTGATACTAAAAGACATCTTTTGTGGTTCTCAACAGTGAGGCTCAGGTATGAATAAGATGAGAGACCGAACTTATTCCGAAAGTTGGTGTGTCCAAGTTAAAGGTACAATGGAGGGATAGTATGTGAAAACTCCACACTGTCTATGCTGTACCTGTTCTATGGCTAAAAAGAGACATTTTCAGGGATGTCAATTCAGCATTCTTCCTAAGCACTAAATTCAGATAACTTTTTTAAAAACATCATTTACCTCCAGCCCCATTCACACTATTGGAGTTATAACTGAATAGTTAAAATATGGTGACCCTTCTTTTATCAGAGCATTCTGAGTGTTAATTCCATACGGAGTACATTTCATATGTGAGTTTTGAAAAATATTTGGGAAAAAATAATTAAAATTGGTAGTCTTATGTTTGCAGCTTGTAGTAAGTGTTTGGAACAGAGGAAACATTCCAGAGCCTAGGAAGAAATTAGTTACTGGGTTGGTCACATGACCTAAGTCAGTATTTCAAAACTAAATATAAACACACACCCATCACATGACAAGTGTCAGTATTCACTGACTCCAGCAGTTACTATTATACCTCTTACTTTTTAAGGAGAGGTAATTTCTGGAATCAGCCATTTACGACTCCATGGCAGAGACTGGAAACTTTAATGAAAAATTAATGTTAAATGTAAAAAAAAATGTATCTACTCTTATTTAGTAAAATAACAATCATCATCAAGAAAATGAGGGATGCTAACTATAATAAGACATTGCATTTCCACAGTAGCAGTAATCCAAAGATCTCAAAGCACTTTATGAGCATTAATAAATTAAGCATCACAACGTCTGCGGAAGGTAAGAAAGTAGTTATCCCCATTTTACTGATAGAAACGGACCCTATTTAAAAAAAATACAATATTGGTCCAAAACACTATGGCTAATCATTGTGATATTTCAGTGCCGATGCCTATTATTATAGAATATTGTAGAGTATTGGGTGCTGTTATTTTTTTTTATGGAAAGAATAGAGATTAGATGACTAGCTTCCTTGGTAAAACCAAAAATAGGACTTAGGTCTCCTGATTTCCAGGCTAGTGCTTTTAGTCACAGTCATCCTATCTACATTAACAACTTCTGGGTCTAATTCTGCCCTTATGTACATGTGCCTAAACCCAGAGAAATCAATGAGATATGTGCACATGGATCTGCAGGCAGAATTTGGCCCTTTATTTTCAGATAAATCTCACAGTTTACATATACAGGATTGAAAGATGCTTCTTTCTATGTTAATTTCCAAATGCTCAGAAAAAAACTGCAGTTTTCTTTTAACACCCAACAAAGTGACAGTTTTTATATGTATGTGAGGAGGGAAAGGGTTGCCGTATGTCTCTGGTCTAGGTAGCTCTGTTTAAAGGCACCTGGTAACTGCAGAACTAGAAACATTTCTGTGCTTTGGGCTGCAGGTGTTTGTCAGAGATAAAAGTGACTAATGCTGTTTTAAAGTTCTACTGGGCTTGTTTAAACTCCTATCACTGCAGGGAAACAAGGTATGATTGATCAATGATACTGGACAAAATGAACATTTTGAAATTCTTTACAAGTCTACAATTTTTGTCAGACTAACGCAAACATTTTTAAAACACTAATTGTCTTGCATTTCTTTTTAAATTCAAATTCCTTATTGCAGACAGTAGTATTATTATTCTTCCTCCCCCGCCCCCTTTTTTCTTTTAATACTGGGAATGAATGCTGAACACACAGCTCTTCCATTTCTAAATCAGAATTTACTGAGGGACCTACTGAAATAGATAAGATGATCCTTTTTAAATAGAGGCTAATTTGGTAGGAAAAAATCATAATGAAACAGTTAAATACAAGAGGAAAGGGTCAGCTGCTTGCAAGATTGAACATTAACTGATTCTTATTTTATACTGGCCTACACAGTGGAAATTTACAACAATGCTGGAGAGTTTATGTGCCTGTAAAACTCTGGGCCAAATTTATTTTACATATAACTTCACTGGAATTATATCAGGGATAAATTTGGCCCTACAGGCTTTTAATATGACCTGAACAGCATAATGCAAATAACACAGTGCCACTTAGTGGCAAGAAAAAAAAAAGTTTTCAGTATATGTGAGACAAAGAAACAAGCATACAAATGATTTTCTAGTGTTGTTTGTGTTTGAAATTCTGAAAATCTTCTCAGAGTTTCCAGTTATATTAAGCTCATTATTGCCACAATACTATATGCATTGTCTCACACAAAACGTCAAAGAATGTCTCCAAAGAAGGAATGAAAGAGAGCCTTCTCTGTAATTAATGCAACACTAATAACACTCCCTGCACACTTTATCTTCAAATTATACCCATTTTCTAAAAAGGTTAGAATACCTAATATAGTGTAAAAGTCGTAAACATCTTACAGCTATTTGTACTTCATATATTTTAGCGATATATGTCTGTATGTATGAAAATCTGCCTCCCAAAAAAGGAGCAGAGCAATTTTTATTTAAAGTACTCATACGACTAGAGAGAGAGCCACACGCTCTTAACATTTTTAAGAGGTGGTATATAACTCATTACTTTGATCGTTTTCCAGCTTTTATGAAGTATGAGATAAAGTCAAAAGCATCTTTTCAGCTGAAATGATCCTCAGAGTTTTGTTCAAAGTGTACCCCTGGAAGATGTCATAAATCTTAACTCTGAACCTGGAGACCAATACAGATTCCATAGATGCCAATGGCAAAAATCTAACTGTTTTCAGGTGGGAACAAGAGCAGGCTCCTGGTCACCTCAGCCTTCAGAAATGTGTCAGGGAGTTGAGAAAACATTTTTGTGGGTGATATTTTGCTTGTTTATAAACACTCTTTATTCCACTAATGCTCATTTTCTCTGATTAGGTTAAACAATCCTTTAACAATCATTTAGCTGCCATTCATTCTTTAATCATTCCCCTTATAATGTCACTGAAATTTGTTATGGAGACATTAGTAGTAATTCCACAGTTAAATTTATGCTGAGATTTGTACATAAAATAAGATTAAAAACTTAATATTTAAAATAAAATCCCTCTGTCTCACATTTTAAAGAAATTTAGTCTGCAAACTTGGCACAGTAACTCTTTAGAGGACAACTAAATTTCCTATCTAATTATTTTCATTGAAATCTTTACTGACTTTTGCACAGGAAACATTTTAAAATTATCTTCTTTTGACATGTTGCATTATATAACAATGTTTATATTACATTTCTTTCATTTCTTTTAGCTTCACCACTACAGTCCCCACAAATTCCAAATTCTCTCTCTTACAATATCTCAGTCACAGGACACTTCTGAACTTTTACAATTAAAGAGATAGCATTATTCCCCCCTGTTCAGGATACTCTCTTTGAATTTTGCCAAGATTAGCTGAAGGAATTGCTTAGATTTATCAGCTATGTCCATTTTCCTGTTTTGCCTGCCTGCCTTCCTGACCCAGGGCCATGCTGTGCACACACTCGTCATAGCAGGAATAAGGAGATGAGCTCTGGGGTGCCATGGAGTGGTGATCAGAGATGGGGGGGGGGACAGAATGGCTGGGGGGTAAGGGTTAAGCAGGGAGACAAGCAAGGTAGCAAGGAGAGGAAGATGCTTGTGTGCAGATTGTGGGGTGGGAATTGCAGCTGTGGAAGGAAGACCTGACAGGGGTGCTGGTACTCCAGCATCTCTGCCCTGAGACACTAATGCCTGAAAGGGCTCCCCAGTGCTGAAACAGAACTGCCATGTGTAGTTCATCAAGCACCAGTGCCTCAACACAAAGATTCCCAACCTTGCTTTTCCATCACACCAGGTTCAGGCACTGGGATAGCCAAGGCTCTCTGCACTGGAGCACTAGTACATCAAGGCCTCCCCATGGTGCTGCTGCCTCAGTGCATTAGGCAGCAGAGCCAGCAGCAGCAGGAGAGACGTTAAAGCACTAACACCTTTGTACAGAAACACAAGTATCCCTAACACCCCACACTGCCTGCACAGCTCTGGCTCCCTCCTACCTATGCTCCTTCCCAACCAAAATCCTCTCCCCCTAGCCTCCTCCTCATGATCCATTCACGCCAGACTGCCCTAATAGCCCCGCTCACCTTCTTCATGAAAGGTGCATCATGAAAAAAGCAGGGTGAGGAGATGATCATGGCACTGTAGTATTGTATAGGGAGAGCATGGGGACAGGTAAGACTCAAGTTGGGGACCCTGGAAGTGAGAAGTGAAGAGGAGAAGAGCTTCACTCTGATGAAGCACAAGTTAGTGTGGCTTTCATTATATGTAGTTTGTGCTCACATTTTTCACCTGGAAAAATCAATTGTGAGTGTAAATCTGAATATTGCCCCTGTAAGTACTTTACTTGCAACCTTTACTTTATACATCATCATTACTATGCCCATTTTAGACTGGATAACTGAAATAAAGAGGAGTTAAGAAGTTTTTCTGGTGAAGGTCGAATTGTGATATACTAGATGATGCACAGACTAGCAGAAAGGTTCTCATCCTGGTTAGATTTAATTACTGTGTGAACTTGAGCAAGTCTAAAGTTAAGCTCTTTGTGTTTCAGTGCCTCCTTCTATTACACTGAGATAGTATTTGCTTAGGTCATAAGGGCAACTGAGGATTGTGTGAGTACTTGCCTAAAGTGGAAAGTATTAAGGCCAGTCACTGGGAGAGTTGGCAATAAAATCAGAAGTTTATTTCTCCCTTCTTAGCACTAAGTCCTCTAGATTATTTGGTCTCTTTGGGGAGAGGAGAACCAGCATCCAATGTCAGGTACTAGGCTTCCTAGAATATTTTAATGTTAGGAAAGTCTGTGCAAGTTCAACCACAGCAAGCTGCATATCACCTAAAGCAGGTCAAACAAAGGGAGAATGATGTGCATTGTTTTCTGACTCCATTATTCCAAGGGTTAAATGGAGACAGTTACACAGGAGCACCTCACAAACATTTAATGAATTTATCCTAACATTCCCCTGTTAGAACAAGGATTATTGTCATTTTAAGAATGGGGAACTGAAGCATAGAGAGGAAACAAAATAACATCACCTCTGAGCAGAGACCAAATATGGAGTATGTCAGGGCTAAAGGACAAGTTGAAACAGCAGTCTCTAACCTTCCCTTATAACAAACTATGACATCGGACACCTACAAGCATCAGTGGGACCTCCTCTAAATACCTTCTCTCCTCTCGTCTGCCCCTTACAGTACTTGTCAGCAAACCAGCTGAAGGAGCCTACCTTCCTCCCATTGGCTCACTAACTCTATTCCTTTTAAAAGCATAGTTCAATATCCAACTCTTGTAAGCTAGTTATAGTTAGTGGACCAGACCCTCAACTGGTGTAAATTGCAATAGTGCCACTTCAATGGAACTATGCCGATTTCCACCAGTTGAAACTCTGGCCCAATAAATTCAACCAGCTCCCCATACCAGAATTTACTGCTACCATCCTTTCACCCAGTAGTTCCATCCCCTTGCCTTCACCTACGTAAGGTCTTCTTATTGTAACTTCATCCACTGTCTTAGTGGTTGTGCATTGCCTGTGCCTCAGTGAAGAGTGGTGAATTTCACCACTGATTTTTTAAGAACAAGTTTCCTCTCTCTCTCTCTCTCTCTCTCTCTCTCTCTGCCTCAATTCCCTTCTATTTGACGGGGAAAACACTTAGCCAAGGTGGTGTAATATAATCAGAGCATTATAGAATTAAATAGCATTGCATCTAGTCATTTTCATGGTTCATTTGGTCAATATGGGAATTTTCAAAACCTGAGTCAGGAACGAATGTGTGTTATATAGAACTCACAGGACCTCAGCTAGAGTAAATAATATAGGTCCACACCACCTAAAGATCAGTCATACAGTTCTTAATTAGGATTGCTTTCTTAAAGAAAAGGGAATACTTTAAAACTGCTTCTACATTAACTAAAACTGTGATTGGGTACTGATTTTTTTATAATGCTCTTGTTGAAGAATAATCTAGAAGTTAGAAACTCTAATGTTAGGTATAGTCATTGTAGAGGTTTTCATCCCCCAAATGTAAAACTTTTCCACACACCATTTGGGTAATTTATTATAATATTACAGTAAATGAAATATGATGTTCTTTGGTAAAATATTAAATCAGTTAATCTACTAGATGCGAGTTTGATTAATGGTCTGTCTCAAAAACCATTTTAGTCAGAAAAGTTTGAATAAGTTAAACTGAATAAAGTTGTGAGCTGGTAAAATGATAAGCAGAAAACTTAAAGAATAGTTCAGTCCACAGATTTACTACAGTATATATATATATATGTTTACAGGAGATTTTATATTTTGCTCATCTTTTAATAAATCATAAATTGAGTTAAATTAATACAGGATGGGCAGTGGAGTTCCACACTACAAATGAATTTGGATCACTGTGATTAGAATCACCTTGTTTGGGGATGTCCAAATACGTGAGTTGAATCAAACATGATTATTTTAATTTGATGATTATTGTAATAATTTTACTGTGAATTATTATTATATTAATTGTCAATTATTACTGTAAGCCTCTCTTAGTGCTGAAATAGCTCTTTGGGACAACAATGGCAATTTTATCTCACATTCACTCTAAAATAAGAATGTCCACACCGAGCTTTGAACCAATTTAACTACATTTAACCTGAGAGCTGCAAGTTTTAACCTCTCATGTAGACAGCCCTTTCGAGACATGCTGGCTTCCATGGGAGAGGAAGGATTTCCTTCTCATGAGGTTACATGTTTGAATGCATTGTGGTAGCCTTCCTCATGCTCTTTGGATTGAGGAGGGCAGTTGCACTGCCTGGAAAACTCTGAAGGAAAGATGGAAATGGCCACCTGGCACCCTCCCACCCCCAAAGGCTGATGAAGCAGAAGAGCAGGGAGGAGACCACTGAAGATGGCAATAGTACCTAAATGGTTCAGGGAAAGTGGAATTAGGATGTTCCCTTGGAGGAAGAGGCTCATAGAATTCAGACCTTTTAAGTGAACATAAAGGTCGTTTCAATGTCAACACCTCACAAACAAAATCACAGGGTTTTGTTTTGAACATCATTGTGAACAGAGCCCTACAAGTTTGCACATCTCCAAGCACTGAGTATTGTTCTATAAATCTCTTGAAAGATCATTTAAGAAACTGGTGTTGGACAAGATCTACTACTCATTTCTTGGGTTGTTGTGTTCAGAAGATGGCAGCAGCCAGCCTAGACTCACTGAGACCCTGCAGGATATTTGGTACTGTAATGTGTATGCATACCATACTAGACATAATACCAGAGCTAGTCAAATGCTTTGCAACTGTATAGCCTTCTATTTGCCCTAAAACTCTGAAATCCAGGTAGTACTAAAATCTTCAACTCCCTTAGCTCAAGTGGCAGGGAACTCTGCTTTTGGAGAAGAAATCCAGAGTTCTCTATCTGGTGTTAACCATGAAGACCTATATAGTCACAGAGCACTGAATTTATATGAAGTGTTCCATGAAGTTAAAGCATGCCTATCAGCAAAGAAAGGCAGAACTCACGGAAATTGAAGGAAGAAAGAAAAGAACGAAAAGGGATAGCATGGGTGTCACTGGATGTAGACTAAGAAGAGATTACTGGGAGAAATGGTGCAGTTAGGGTAGCTAAGGTAGGGAAGAGAAAGAATAGTTTGGTTTGGAGGACTCCTGGGGAAGAGGAGAAAAGATTTCCAAGCTCAGATAAATTTCAGATGGGTGTACAAGTATATAAACTTTGGGGGCATTACTTGAACTAAACCTTGACTGTTTGAGCTTTGCCCTTTACTTCACCAGTTTCACTAGCTGAAACATCCTTTCCAAAAAACCCCACCATTCCAGAGTATGCTATCTCCAGACCGATGTTCCAGTCCTGGAGAATCAGCATTTATTATTGCTTCTATTGCATTAGAACCTGGGGCACCAGTCAAGGCTTAGGGCCCCACAGATATACAGTGAAAAGAGAAGAGTTAACAATGTAGGTTGTGACAGGATACCACCATTGGATGAGACAAACAAATGGGGGTGGGAGGGAAGGGGAGGAAGGACAGTGTAACAGTAAAGCAAGTAAATTATCATACGTAAGTCTTCACTCACTCACTGTCAGCTGGTAATGCTTTGTTGGAACTGTAACAGAGTTGAGTCTAAAGGAGAGAGATGAAATAGGATAAAGTAGCAGCTTCCCTGAAAAATACAACCACCAAGAAGGACATGGAGTTATTCATGTTGTGTCAACAGAATAATGGTTAACTCCACCCTCACTACAGGAGGGCAGGCACTTCAGAGTTGCTCATCAGATGTCGAAGAGTTTGCAGGGCAGTCTCATGTCATACTTAGAAAAGAATGCAATACAACTGTGGGGTATGATTTTCAAAAGTTTAGTGTTGGCCTAACACTGCTCCCAATGAAATCCATTGACTTCAATGGCAGCAGAGTCAGGCCAATATTGAGTGTTTTTGAACATTGTTCCCCTAATACTCGCATGTTGCTTCATCACACTTTCAAATATTGAGATAATAGATATAGAAGATGAATTTAACAGAGAAATTCCACCACACCCTATTTTAGGTAAATAGACTTCTGCCTTTCTCGTGTACAATTTTTAATTTGAAGGGGCTCTTCTTTGTCTGCAGATATTGGTAAATTAAACAGAAAATATGTTAGATTTTAGTTCCTGTATTAGTCAACAAAACATGTAATTTAAGTTGTATAATTATATAGTGACTGAGCAGGTTTCATGGTACCAGGCCAGGTCAGTTGAAATGTCTTTAGATCTTAACTGAAGCAAATCAGAGAGAAGACCAAAGCTTAGCTTTCAAGTTACAATTATAAATACAAAATGAAGAGTTCTTAATTCTGCAGATACCAGGTTTGCATACAGCATTAGCCATTTTCCAGTACATTTCCATTAGTAATGTCTTTGCTGATTAGTTTTTTTCTAAATTAGCATGTTTATCCATTAGCATATCAATATTGCTGCCAACCATCCTCTTAATTTTTAGTTTTCTTGTTGCAAAAAAAAAAAAATAAAATTAAAAATTGCCAATAAAAGCAAGCTTTTCTTGAAGCCTTAATTAACTCTAGCACAATTTTGTTTTGTTTTTTCCCCCCTTTTTAATAATAGCGTGTAATATTTACTCAGATTACAGATTTGCCTCTTTCAAAAACACCAGTCACTTGAATAATCAAAAACCTCACATTTTTCAGTTTGGCATCAACACAAGCTAGAGTGATTCCTAGAGTGTGGAGATGCTTTGGAGAAAGTTTTAGTAAAAGGGGGAAATCTCATCACAACTAAATAAAAGTGACTCTCAAAGATGATCTCATGAGGAAAACTAAAAAGGTGAAGGGGGAAGGAATAGGACAGGGGACAGGAGGATATGGTTATATCCAGATGCAGGGGCCTTATTCTAATCTCACTTACTCCACTTTTTCACAAAGGTAGCTCCACTGACTTTAGCAAAAGTTTCTCCTGATTTACACCTTTGTACTGAGGGGAGAATCAAGTTCAATTCTTCTAAAATTTTCTGTTCCATCATATTTCCTCCTTTCTCTATCACATATAATTCTCTTCATTGCTTTGATGTGTTCAATTACATTAATTTAAAGTCAGTCACAGCAGACTAGCTAACACTATGTTCAACAGAAGTATACAGGGATCAAGTTAGAACATACAGCAATGCCAATTTCTACTGTCTACACTGTTATTCAGGACAGATACTCTTGTCTGACATAATTAAATCTTGATGGTAATTATTTCTGCTGATTCCTGGTAGACTGCTGTTAAAGATATGCTTATCCACTTTCAAACACGCTATCTTATTAAACGAAATGCACTCTAGTAATTATAAAGCTGCGTGTTTTAAATTTGGGGTTTTCTAAAAGTCTTTAAAAAATAAGGAGAAGATAAAGCCTTCCCTAAAATGATCCCTTGTGATTACAAGCCACAAGAGTGCAGACAATATGTGAAATCATAACACCTGCAGAGAGCAAGTTGTGTGTGTGGTGGTGGGTTTTTTTTTTTTTTGGTTATATTATTATTCAATCAAGTGGGCAGATGTCAAACCAGTTGACCCCTTTATGTGTTGCCTTGCAGGAGATGAAACAGGTGCCATAAAAAAGGCTAATTCTTATTGTTCAGTGCCATATTATTAAAGTAACAAACTCTCATGAGATAATCTTGTTAATTTATTTAATATGAAACAGGTATTTCCCCTGCTTTGCTTTATTTTAATCGGCAGTGGAGGGAGGGAACATTTAAGATAACTGCCATACCAATATCTTCAATATTTACTTTTTCCTACAAGGGCACACAAGGCTATCAAATCATGATCACAAATAAACATGGAGTCTGAAACAAACACTGAATCTGAATATACTCTGGATTATTTCAATAATGCATTGTCTAGATGGGTTAAAAATAAGATCAAATATGGTCTGTTTTAAAGGTCTGAATAATATGATTAAAGCTATTCCTTAAACTTTTCCAGTATTCATATCTAGGAACATAAAATATTTTCACAATACAAGTACATTTACCATGAGCAAATGTTTGAACAAAAGAACTAGGGATCTTAATGAAACACCCTCAGGAAAATGTTTAAACTTTGCCCTTAAGTTTACTTTGTTCACTAATAGCCTTCTATTTCTAGTCACGAGTAGGAAGGATAGGTTCAATGTGTTAATAAGAAAAAAGTAATAATATTTAATTAATTCTGGCTGAACACACATGGTTTAATATACTTGGCAATATCATTCCATCACATGATATGATAATTTAATGGAACTTTTTTATTTAAATTGCTGGCAAGTTTATGAAATTATAAAGCAAATAGGCCATGCACTTGGGTGTAATTGACTGTATAAATGTGTTTTATACTATAGTGTTGGCAAATTAGCCAATCCCTGTCACAGAATCAATTATTATCTAGCTGTTTCCACAAACACAATAGCAGAAATAAAGCATTTATAGAAAAAAACAGTGATTGTTAATCTTACATTGTGCATCTTAAAGTCAGACAATAAACATTCATACCCTGTATAATCATCTTAAGATAATGCCACAGCCAAATGAATGCACATTTAAAAATTCCTTGTTGCTGAAGGAATTCCTTAAGTGGAGATAGCGATTTTGTTTTTATTTGTCTTTTCCTTTTCAGATCAGTGAAGTGAATAATAAATATTTCAGTGAGACAAAGGATATAAGGCTAGAATATTAGGCTTTATTTTCCAAAGCCTGTTATGTTTACCCAATTTCCACTGGCATCCAACCCTCATTGGCAGCTGTGAAAATATCAGCTCTAGAGCAGAAATTATTGGGTATATACTACATTTCTTTGTTGTGTGGGGTATCAGGGTACATCTTCACTGCTGTGGGGACGTGTACTTCCCAGCTTGAGTTGATCAGGCTAGGGTGCTAAAAATAGCTGTGTGGTCACAGCAGCATGGGCAGTGGCTCAGGTTAGCTGCCCTGAGTACACCACCACTAGAGAGCTTAGGTATGTATTTGGGGGAGATAGCCTTTGCTTCCACCCATGGTCACAGTGCTATTTTTAGCATGCTAGCTCAAGCGAAGCTAGCGCATGTACCTCCACCTGAGCTGGGAAATATACCTCCCCATTGGAAAGTAGGTATACTCTCAGAGACACCAGTGAGGGGTTCTGAATGCATGGCACATATAGGATATTCCCCCTCTAGTTTTTGTTGAGAATCGCAGTACTGTACTGGAGTCATTTGCTTCTCTCTTCTTATACATCTCCTTATGTATAAGCCATATTTTAACCCATGAACTATGCTTTTATTTTGTTGTTTTTCCTGCACTGACAGTATTTTTGATGTTGTAATAATACAAAGAAATATAAAGTCCTTGTCCTAAGGAACTTCCAGGCTAAAAGCCAAATCATCCCCTCTGTCTCCCTAGGAGGAGCTGCCATAAACATGGTGCATCTGTGCACAACGAACAAGGACCTCTGAGTTATATGCCTATAAAACATGCAACTTTTAGCTCCCACATGCTTAGAACGCTAACTGGTTCAACGGTTCTAACCTCAGTCTGAGAGTGTGGATTTTCCATATCCAGAAGATATGGCTGTGGCCAATACAAAGAAAAGCTCCTCTATGGAGGGCCATTTGCCAGATATTTTTGTTCAGTCTACTCTGAACTATCTCCACTTTTAGAAGGAACAAAAGTTATTTGAGTGACAGATGACTTGGCACTCATCAACTGAGATATTACAGACTTTGTTATGCTATTATCACTTCCAGACTGGACAGCCTTATTGCGATTGCTCCACGCATGGCCACAGACTCATCTTTTGAAAGTGTTGTGCAGGTTTCCTTTATGGATGAGGACTGACAGGTCACACATAGGTTGTTTTGTAAAAAGTGATGAAATGGTGTTGTGGAAATTCTGACACATGAAGGAAAAAGAAGCAAAACTTAACAGCAACATCTACTTCCTGAGCAAATGCAAGAAACCAAACATCATCCCCACAGGTCTCACCATCTATAACACTCAGACCCCTACATACAATTCCAAATATGCTGAACAGTTCTGCACATGGACTTCAGAAAAACTGAGGAACCACTTCCTGCATCTCACATATTCCAGAAGGACCACCTCAAACAAGAAATCATCACATGCTCACACACACTGGAAGAAACAAAATCAGGAAATTTACCTGGAAATCTTGCAAGGAATTCAAAACAAATATAAAAGTAACCTGATGACAGCCATCCAACACAAAAACAAAAAGCGGAACCAACTACAATGACTCCACAACTCACAGAGCACCATCTCCTGGAGAAACCATGGCACCAGTACCCACCACATGGAGAGTACATGACACCTGATCATCATCAATTTATCAAGACTACCCCTAACTGGAGCTGAATTATCTGTACTCTCTAACTGATTGAACTTCTGCCCCACCATACAACCTGATACCATCCTAACACGTGGAGGACTAGAAGAATTCTTCTGCCAACTCTGCCTCAGAGAACTCTTTCACAACAATGATGATATCACTCACAATTATCACATCCACACTGACCATCATAACAAAAAAGAATCATCTGACTGAACGCCACAGAGTGGACAAAACCATACTCTTGATCATCACATTGATTGCTTCAGGAAAAAAATTGACTGTGAAATCCTCAACACACATCACGTATACCAAAATCTTTCCACTGCTGAGAGGACAGCTATACAGTCCCTGAAATCTAATCACCAGATAGTGATCAAACCAGCAGATAAAGGGGGTCCCATCACAGTCCTCAATCATAAATGACTATATGAACAAAGGCAACCGACAACTCTCTGACACTACCTACTATAAAAAAATCAAAGAACACCCCACACCACAATGTAATAATCAAATCCTTCCCCAAACAACTCCAAGAGAAACTACAAACTCATCCCCACAAACCCACCCCAGGGACCTTCTACATGCTTCTAAAGATACACAAACAAGGGAACCCAGGCAGACTCATCATATCTGGCTATGGTATCTGGTTATGGTATTCTTGATAAAGGAATATCATGGCTCTTAGAAATCATCCTCAAACCACAAAGGTCCAGCTTCCTCCTGAACACAACCAGCTTCCTCCGCAACATTAACAGCCTCTCTCAGAACCTCATCCTTGCCATCATGGAAGTCACTTCCCTATACATCAGTGTCCCTCACAATGACAACATAGCTGCCTGCCTCAAATATTTACAAGACAATGGACTACTCTCAGATATCCACCCCAAACACATCACTGAACTCATCCATTTCATCCTCACCCATAACAATAACAACATACACACACTTTGTCCAAACCAATGAAATAGCCATAGGTATTAGGATGGTTCCCCAATATGCCAACCTCTTCATGGCCACCTTGAAGAAGAATTTGTGGACAAATTCACCACAGAACCAATGATATATCTGAGATACATCAATGATATTTTCATCCTCTGGACAGATGACTTAAACTCCCTCATAGGTCACCATCACAACTTCAACAACAACCACCCATCCATTAAACTCTCTCTGGAACAGCCCCATATTAGCATCAATTTCCTGGTCACCATTATCAGCTTCAACAATGGAATCCTAAAGACAACTATGTATAAGAAACCCTTGAATAAGCACACCAACATTTATTGATCCAGTACCCACCCCAAACACACCAAGAAATCTTTTATTTAGAGCCAGGTACTCAGATACCACAGAACATGCTCAGAGAAGAAGTCCAGGATATACACCTTAACATACTCAAAACCACCTTCACCAAACAAGGACACTCCATCAGAGAAGTAATTTGCATCATGTAACGTGCCACCTAAATACCCCAACAGAACTTGCTTCAATACAGAAAAAAAAAAAAAACCACCAACCACACACCCTTAGTTGTCGCCTACCATCCCCACTGGAAACCATAGAGGGTATTATCAAACAATTACAACCCATACTTGATGGGGACTCCATCCTGAAAGAAATATTTCCTGAAACCCTTCTCCTAGCTTTCAAACAACCCCACCCCACCCCAACCTGTCCAATCTCATCTTCAGAAGCAACTCCCCACAGACCAGGACACACCAATTCAATGCAGCACAGATGCTGCCAGAACAACAGATGCAAAATCTGCAGACATATGTCCACTGCAACAAAGTTCAACCCCCCTCCCCCCAACACACCTTTCAAGATCCATGGATCCTATACATGTCTATAACAACATGTGGTACACCTCTTCCAGTGCACTAAATGCCCCAACAACAACTGTGTAGGTGAAACCAGACAATTACTATACTCTCAAATGAACTCACACAGGAAAGCGATAAAAGACAAAAACACCATATCGCCTGTGGGTGAACACTTTTCAGAAAGCAGTCACTCTACATGTGACCTATCAGTCCACTTCACCTTCAGTGGTCCCTTAGAATATGTGCTTACTACTTATGTTAAACTATCTGTTTGATCCTGTATTTAGCTATGACACTCCAAGCACGTTTCCCAGATTGGAGGAAGAACTCTCTTTAGCTCAAAAGCTTGGCTCTCTCACCAACAGAAGTTGTTCCAATAAAGCTATTAATTCACCTACTTTGTCTCTCTAATACTCTAGGACTGATACAGTTACAACAAGGGAAGAATCACTCTCAGGAAGTTTTTCTGCTATTCAACCTATATTTTCCCATTTTTTGTTTCATCCTATTTCTCCTAGCTGTAACCTCAAGAGCAACTGTAAATAATTACTCTCCATTCTTTTATTAGTTATTAAAAAACAGAAACACATTATGCTTATTTTTAAGCTACTAAATATTACATTGGCCTTATACAATCTATTGGGATTCTGGCTACTTCTAGGAATAGAGCTGGTGAAAGCAAACATTTGCAGGACATTTTCAAAAATTTGATCAAATACTAAATTTTTTTAGTTAGTGAAAAATTTCACCCAGCTATGAATTTTCTGACAAAATTTTTCATAAAACATTTTCATGGGGAGGTAAAAAATTGAATTTCTGATAAAAAAATTCTTCAAAATCTCAAAATTCTGGCAATTTCAACCTGCAGCAGCTGGGAAATATTGGCAATTTTCTAAGAAATTTTAATTTAAAGTTTTAGAATTCCAACCTAATCCAAACCAGAGAAGTAGAGAAAAAACTTTGAAACAACATCCTTCTCCCAGCTGTTTGCTGAACTACGTAATGAAGAACAGTGCTCATTATTCATCCCTCTTTTTCTTTCACAAAGAAACCAAGGAATAGTTACCCGATCTGAAAACTTTTATTATCTATCTAACCTTGTTGAAGTTTTGCAGATTTTGGCATCTACACAGTGATGTTAACATTCCTGAAAAATGTTGAGGAAACTCTCTTTTCAGGAAACCTTTATTTTGATTATGTTCATTTACACCAAGCTCTGCTGCTGAAGTTACCTCAGCTATTTTATCTGTGAAAACATACTTCCACCGGCCAACACACAAATGTAGAACATAACGTGATAAAGACCCCAAGATGAGGGACACAAAATGTATTCACGCAGATAACTTAAAATTCTGTGGGCTATGTGCCTTTAGTATAAGTAACTCTTTCTGTAACCTCACGTTCATGACTCTTTATTTCTGATGTAAATAATTTTCAACAATAAAGAATAAGATGACATCAAATTTGAGTGTAATGTAGGTAATTTTGGAACCATAGTCAGTGTGTTCTCTCAACAAAAAGAACATTTGAGAGGTAATTTTGAAAGGGGAAACCCTCTATTTGCCAGTCAAAGTAGTATTTATATCAAATGCAGAGACATCATAAATTGTCTCCTTTCACAACCTGCAAAAGGAAGAAAACTAAATACAATGTGTCCATGTTGTGCATATGGATGTACAAGTTCAAATAGTTCATATTGTGTTTTGTGTTTCAACGATGAAGCAATCATCTATGAAATTCTTCCTTACTTTATCTTGTCTTTGAATGAGTGGGAGAGTTATAAATAAAATGTTGTTCAAGGAGGTGTATAAATAAATTGGCATAATTAGGTGTCATAATTAGGTGCCCATTGCTGTTCCAGACACATTTACATAATTGTCAGTGCTAAAATGAAAATAATTGTTTGTCAGGATTGCTTCTGTTAATGCTGATAGTTCCTTACTTAGTAGAGTTTATTCTAAGTGTTTGTTTAAAAAATATTCTAAATTCTGAATATAGAATGACTGTACACAGGCCTCAATCCTCAAAAGTGATCCATGGGGGAAAATGGCCTGTTCTAAATTTTAATTTACACAAATATATCTTGTCCTATACCTTTTATCTTCTCCTTGGCTGCCTAGCATTGTGCCCCTTCAATATCCCCTATAAGAAGGGATTTGCTAATGGTACAACACATTGAAGTAATTGTTTTATATATGGGAATGGACTATCACTTTTTGCTTGATAAGAAATATAAATACCAATGTACAATTTTCAAAAGACTTTTGAACCGAGAGACTTCTCCCTGACACTAATTTCACAGGGGAGCTACTCCTGATTTACACCAATATAAATGATTGGAGAATCCAGCCCTTTGATTCCAGAGGCACTACTGATGGAGTAAGGTACTTTTCAACGAGAGTAAGGGTGTCAGAATCTGGCCCTCAGTGAGGAATTCAGAACTAGGTCCCACAGGGCACATTACACTAGATATTGTAAGTGTTTACATTTTCATTTTATTGAGAAATATAATAGCCAAGTGTGATAAATAAGTACAGGTGTTATATATTGGAGAAGAAAGTGCTAAATAAGCCCAACTATTTGAAGCAAAATGTTTGTGTTATTATATAAAAAATGCAATTTCACAGACTTTTGTAATAATCCAGTGTACAGATCCATGTAGCCAGGAATAGCGGATACTTAAAAACTTTAGGATCATTTGGAACCATCAGGATCTATCAAATTATACACTAGCTAATCTATGTAGGCACACAATTTTATCTTCATTACCTTGTCCCTCTCCTTTCTTTTGTTTGTCATTGTCACACATTTTTCTGAATCTTGATTCAGGGCCAATAATAAGTTCTTCAGGGCAAAGACAGTGTCTTATTGTGTATTTGTACGGCACCTAAAACAATGGATCCCCAATCCTGAACCACTGATCCCTGTGCCCAAAACCTCCACCAAAATACAAATTATAAATAATCATGTAGTAACTATAAAGTTTAGTGTAAAAGTACTCTCCTTGGGCAGTTCTGCTCCTTAGGCCTGGTCCACACTAACCCCCGATTTCGAACTAAGGTACGCAAATTCGAAGTACCTTAGTTCGAACTTACTGCAGGTCCAGATGCGGCAGGCAGGCTCCCCCGTCAATGCCGCGTGCTCCTCTCGCCGAGCTGGTACCGGCGTCGACGGCGAGCACTTGCGATAAATCGATCCCGGGTCTAGACAAGACGCAATAAATCGATCCCAGAAGATCGATTGCTTACCGCCGGACCCGGAGGTAAGTGTAGACCTACCCTTAGAAGGCTGTTTTGTCTCCTCTTTTATAACTCTCACTGTTGCCCCATCAACAGTAACAGAAGATGGTATCCATTTCTTTTAGAATTGTTATTAAAATATGGCTTTACTTGAGACAACTCTATCTATTGTTTCTTTATTTTGTTTCTGTAGAAATATTATTGCTATCTCACTGAGAGTGGAGAATAAACAAACACAAATCTTTGATAAGGGATGGCAAATCCCTTGTCACATGAGTACAATATCCAATAACCTCCTGAAAAGTTAATCATCTTTCAGGGTTAATCATCTATCTGCCCAGAACTGGCACAATAAATACATCCAAATACATAAAGCTGGTCAAAATGTTCTAAAATTTGATTTTTCAATTAAATGTTCATTCCAACTTTCAGTAAAAAAAAAAGTTGATTAATCTTTTTCAACATTTTTCAATCAGTTCTACTTATAAATATATAGGCATCACCAGGAAAAAAGGATCCTGATACTGGAAGGGTCTTAAGCACCTTGCTCACGTAAACAGTCCCATTGACTTTAATGGCATTATACTTCTTGAGGACTAACAGATTAGAATAATTTTAGTCACCCTAAGCAAGCTAACGTTATGGAGGCTCTCAGGATTATTAAAGATCTCTCTGATATGGATATAATTTAAGGTAAAACAAAAGATGCTAATAGCTCTTAAGTGCCGTGCATGAGAAAACCTTTCCAGATGAAGTACTGGTAAATATAACTTTCCTGAAGGAAATCTCAGCAGGGTTGGACCCCTGTAGTTGGACCCCTGCGAGACAGGGCATTTTCTAATACTGAACTTCAAAGAAGATGAGGGAGAGAAATTTGGAAGTAAAAAGACACAAAGAACGTGCCCCAAGGGATATACCAATTCCGAACACCTAATTTAAGCTCAGAATTGTGCACACAAATTGGATAATTATGCATGAAAATGTGTCCATTAGCCATTTCTATATCCAGTAACCAGTTTTGTATGCACAGTTATGGCAATAGCACACACAAATTAAATGAGTACACATTTACATGCACAAATTGGTTGAAAACCTGGCCCATGCTGTGTCTCCTCTATTTGATTGAGAGCCACCAGGGTAATTTATGGAGAAGTGTTTTAAATGGCTTACTATGGCTTTACTAAAGTTAGGGATCTAACTCAAAGGATCCTGATTTTCAAAAATACTAAGTGTCCACTGCTCCCACTGACTTCAAGGAAGGAACCTCCAGTGTGCCCATCTCTTCAGAAGAACATGATTGTTTGTGCATTTGTTTTATCCCATAAAATAATCAACACTAGGGGGCTTTGCTGGATTTGTAGATCTTTTCTTTCTCTCAAACACTTGCTCTTATTGACTTTCTTTGGAGTTGTACTTCCTTAAATGAAATATCCATGGGCATTTTTAAAAAGTTTATAAATAGCAATTGTATTTTTTGGTGTGCATCTCAGTAATATCTAGATGCACATAAAATTAAGAAACATCACCCCCAATCCTTCAGGAGAAGGCTCGGGCTCCAAATTCTCCTCCAATCTCTGCTACCTTATGAGTACTTGGATCTATAAAGCTTATTGTGGAAGTAACTCACTGTTACCATTTTACAGCTAGGCCACTAGCAAAATAACTGCTGAAAGGGATGAGTCTTCCACCATGCTCTGAAGGCATCAAGGCTTTGGCTCAACATGATGTCTTATAGCAGTGAGTTCTATATTTAACGGCCCCCAAGAGGGAAGACTGTGATGTTGGTTCCTTCAAGTGCAAACCTGTTTCTGATAGCTTTAATCTTTCTGTGGAATGCAGTCACTGTGGAGTAGGAGAAGGGGAAAGGGAAGGGACGAGAGAGAGAGAGAGAGAGAGAGAGAGAGAGAGAGAGAGAGAGAGAGAGAAGTGGCTTTTAAGGTATGTGGCTTCAACCCATTTATGGTTTGAAGGTAAAGATCAGAACTTTGAACTTTATCTGGACTCGGATGGGCAAAGAATGTAGAGCACAGAGTACTGTCAATATATGCTCTGGTTGGCCTGTTCCACTTAGCAGGTGAGCTGCTGAACCATCTGTAGTTTGCAGACTGGCTTTAATCAGGCAAAGGTACAATATGTTGCAGTAATCAGCCATGGAGATGAGAAAAGCATGAATCACTAAGACTGGGTCCACACCCAAAAAGATAGTCAGAATCTTCAAGCTGTCCTATCTGGGAACCAAAAGCAATGAAGTCAATAAGGAGTCTAATGTTTTAGGCCACCTTGGCAATTTCAGGGCAGGTGCCCCCAACAGAGAATAAGATCATATTGCCGGCTAGTTCTTAAAAGTACTTCACCCTTCCCACCACCCATCACTGCAGTTTTTTCTGAGCCACCTATTTTTAATCCAGATGCCTATTTCCTTCACTGGGATAGAAAGGGCACTGTGTTATCTGAGCTAGAAGAGAAGTAGAGATACAATAGAGATCATCAGTTTACTAGTGCATTATACAAAAAACCAGTCCACAACTTTCTCTATCCTTATGGGATGAATAAAATAGGTGCTAAAATCAAGTACCATACTTGCAAGTTTTGACAAGGTGTAGTAGCCTCCCACTGTAATATTTTGTGACCTCTCTGATATCAAGAAGTGGATGCAGCTTAAAGCATCTGAGTCAGCAGTACTTTGCAACTGATTGTACTGAATGCTGCCAACAAGTCCAATAGAAATAACATGGTTTCTACCAATCTCACCGATGTTGAAAGCCTGAGTAACAAATATTAACATCAACAAAGAAAGCAGGAAGAGGAGAGACCAGAAACCCTATCTTTCTTAGTGTCCAGCCCGGTGATGGAGGGGATTGTAAGGTCTTTGAGTCCTTGTAGGAAAACAAATTAATAGATAGTGATATCAGATATTTGAAGGGAAACAAGGAGATCAGAGTGAGGCTGAAAGCAGAGAGAGTGGCTCTGGTATATTGCCTCAAGGGAGGGGAAAGAGTTCAGTATTGCTGCAGAAAATGTGAGCACCTCATAAAAAGGGCCTGTTGGCGGCAAGGGACAAGGACGGTAGAATGCTGTTGCAGAAACTGAAGAACACTGCTTGCATGAAGGTGGTGATACTAGCATTGCTCCAATGCCCCTTTTTCCTGATGTCATGACATATAAAAATCAATCCTCCTTAAACTGGGGGCATTTATTAATGAAAATAACTATGAAATATACACACAAAAACAGTCTTCCACACAGATCAAGTTCCAGCTTGGTTATCCTTGTTTGCCAAGGACCACAGCCTGTCTAGAATTCTATACAGCACACAGACATCTAGTGGCTGCATCATTTTTAGACTATAAGCTCTCTGGGTCAGGGACTGTCTCTGCTTCTATGTTTTTACAGCTCCTGAACAATGGGGCCCCATTAATACGCCAAGTAGACACATTACGTTTGAAGAGGACTGAACACTATTACTGTTACAAGTGTGAATTGGATGTACTTTGCACAGTGAGCCAAGCAATGGAAAATTCAGAACTAGTGTAAGCAGCATAACTCCACTGAAGTTACTGGAGCCGAATCCACTGACATACTGTAAGCATTGAAATTGGCCAGTGTGACAAAGTTCCTCCTCTACCTTGGTGGGTCCTGCACTTATTGGCGGATTTGCTCGCTTCACAGATTCACCATGTGGGTCAGGAAACAGTCCAGAGACCTTCCCCTCTGGTAGAAGCTAAAATCCAGGTAAATTCCTCCTGTGTTTGATCAGGAGTTGAGAGGTATGGGGGGAACCCGGGCCCGCCCTCTACTCTGGGTTCCAGCCCAAGGCCCTGTGGACTGCAGCTGTTTAGAGTGCCTCCTGGTACAGTTGCACGACACCTACAACTCCCTGGGCTACTTCCCCATGGCCTCCTCCCAACACCTTTTTTGTCCTCACCACTGGACCTTCCTCCTGATGTCTGATAACGCTTGTACTTCTCAGTCCTCCAGCAGTACGCCTACTCACTCTCAGCTTCTTGCACACCTCTTGCTCCCAGTTACTTACATTTTTTTACACACACACCCACCCACCCACCTCTGGCTTGACTGGAGTGAGCCCTTTTATAGCATCAGAAGGGCCATAATTAGAGTCAGGTGCTTAATTGCCTCATCTGACTCTTAGCAGGTTAACTGGAGTCAGGTGGTCTATTAGCCTGGAGCAGCCCCTGCTCTGGTCACTCAGGGAACAGAAAACTACTTATCCAGTGGCCAGTATATCTCCCTTCTGCTACTCTGCTGTTCCCAACTGGTCTGGGTCTATCACACCAGTTGTGTTTATATGCAGTGAGGCCTTACGTGTATCTTGTAGAAATAGAGGTGTTAGAAGTGGCTAAACATAAAAGAAAGAGTATTTGTATGTATCTATAGTTTGATAAGTGAATTGATCAAAACCTTAAAATACTTTCCCTGCTCATATATGAAAAATAACAAAATTGGAGAAAATAAATACCTTGGTTTGGAAATTAAAAATAATTTCCAAGTTATACCAATGTTTCTTTAATTATGTTTAAGAAAGAGGTTATATGAAAAAGGTAGTTTGCAATACAAAGTAGTCCATCTTGGTCAATTTTTCCCACATGAGTAATAAATCCTCTCTATTTGCTAACTCAGCCAACTGATATGCTTGATCGAGTCAAGAGAATTGATAGCTTCTTTGTAAAAAATCTATTACAGTGCAAATCAGCTTGGCCATAATCTTAGAATTCTAAACAAACTCTTTTTACTCCTCCAAAAAGACCTCACTGCAAATGAATCTGGTATTTTTTCAGGTTGGTAACCAGAAGTTACATTTATATTTGTCTAGTGGTTTCCCACAAGTTCCAGAGTAATAGCTTAAAGGACAGAGAGACCAGTTTGTGATGATTTTTAAATTAGCATCAATCTCCTTTATGAAAGTACTAAACACTAGTAATATATACCAAGCCTGTCCAGAACAGAAATATATCATCTGCACAGCCCATTCAGTAAGCAATGTGTTGCTCGAAAGAATCAATAGTATCACAATAAATTAAGCCTTACTCATACATTACCACAAAAAGGCTAGTGTGGCTAGGCACTTCTAATTGATCTCCTTCCCTGACCCCTTCCCCTCCCCATTTCTGTCTCTTTTGTTTGTGAGAAAGCTTGTTCCTCAAAGAAAGTGTTGGGTGTTGGGGGCTGGGAGGGGTTATTAAAAACAGGAGACCCAAAGCACTGAAAAAATAATAATGAGAAGCAATATAAATATTTGTGGCTGCTATCGATAATAACCCTTAATCAGGAAAGCAGAAAGCCCTACGCCCTCTTCAAAGGGCAACCTCTGATGACAGGAAGTTATTGATATTTTCAGCTGTGTTGGCTTTATCACATCCACTCTACTTAGTAAGTGTGACGGACACTCCAAGTCAGGGATTTTGATGTCATTCATGCTGCCAGGCTTTGAAGATGATATATCTATCTTTCTTGCTCCACTTGGGAACAAAGTGTACAAAGAAATTGTATGGTCACACTGTTCAAAGTTAAATGCCAACTGGAAAAAAAAGTTAATGTGCCTCACTGCAGTATTTGCTCTTAGCATTCAGTTGCAAGCTTTGAAAGTCCCATTTAAGTATCTCTTTTTTAAGATAAATACCTATTAAGTAATGTATATGCACAAGCTGAAGTGTTAAATGGTTTGTTGAAACCTATTAGAGTACACAAGATGATAAACATAAATTATAGCTAATATACTGCACCAGTGATTTTTAAACATAAAAATTACTGACACTGTAAAAACACACTTGAGTCATCGTAGCAGCATAATAGCACTAATCCATGTTTATCCAACCGTGCACTTTTCAAAAACAACACAAACCTCTAATAAATGCTTTGGCTTCACCTTGACAACTTATATGGGTTATTGCCTCGTTCATGCCTGGATAACCATGTGTTATGACTTAAATGTTCTTTAATATCAATTTATGCCTTGAAGAAAAAAGATTGAATAACATAGTGTACATATGGTTCAATTTATTACAGCAAAACAATCATTTTAGTTTGAAGATATTTTCTCATGGTGCATATCATAGAAATCTTATTCAATAGAGCTCTCAATAAACCAGATTTTTTATGTCACAATAAATGAAACTAAGGCAGCTAATTGTTGCTAAGATTCTAAATAGATGAGTCTATTTGGCTTTCTTGTCAATCAAGAAATAAATTCCTTAACACTTCTGTATTTCTGGATTCTAATGTCTCTAATTGGATTTTACACTATCTGATTAACGAGGTAGTTTATAGACTACTGTAAAAAAAATTGATACTTAAAAGGGGAAGAGGAAATTGTAGGCTGTCAGCATTATGGAAAAGGCCAAGATGACATTGAGTAATTTACTGGTTTTCACAATGGCAACAAAAAATTTAAAACCTAGCCAATGCTGCCTCATCTGTGGTACTCTTACTGTGTGTTTGTGATACAAAAAAAGACCCAAGAGTGCTGTTCTAAAGAAAATTGAAATATGCAATAGTATGTCCTGAAAATGGATTGCACTTTTAGGCAATGAAAACATAACAAAACAAATAATTTGAAATTTGAGATTAAAACAAAAGCAATGTATGGACTTAAAATTCAGGTCCAGGCAGACAAACGAGGTGATAAATAAGACTCTTAGGGAAACATGTACAAGCAGGTGGCAGAAGGAATGCAGCAAAATAGCTTTGTAACTTCTCCAACACTCATTTTCTGCAGCTAGATTGTCAGTCTCATTTTCATGAACTTTGCACTTTTTCAGAAGGTGGTTAAGAAAATCTTCCAGGCAAAAAAATCCCATTGTATATGAAGAGAATGCACTACTCAACAGTGTGCTGACTGTAAGTATGTCTGTTATGATGTAACCTCTATTATAATGGTGAAGTAGACTGGCTGCAAACTCATTGAAGACTACTATTATAGTGGAAAAATAATGGCAGCAAACACTGTAGTTAGTTGAGATGGAAACTATTTCACAAAGTCCTATTTGCAGACCATCAGAACTTTGTGAAAGATTCACCTTTTGGACAGAAATTGTTTGCGCAATTTTCTGCCTTAAGTTTGAGTAAAAATAGTTCAGCCATTCAGAAGAGACTAAAAATGCTTTTCTGATTTTAGTAAAATTCTTGTGATGCTTATTCGAACATCCTATAGCCAAAAGGGCTAAGGTTTGAAAGCTGCAATTTAGCATGGAAATAGTCCCCAAAGAGAAGCATGGAAGGAACTGATTTTGATTTCATCAAGTTGTGAGCATTTGAAAAATCACATACAAGAAAGAAAATAATGGACCAAATCCAGCTCATATTGGGATCTGTGACAGAGTGCTGAGGGCTAGCACTTGAGCCAGCACTCAGGTCACTATTAGTATTAATTAGGTTCCCCAGGAGAAGGCCTAATTAGCCAGAGGTGTACCTAATTACTAGGACAGATTGGGGCTAGTGAGTCAATGAGCCAATTAGCCCATTAACAGGGAAGTGTTGTACAAAATGGCACAGAAAGGAGTGCTCAAGAAGCCTGATCTACACTAGAAAATTAAGTTGGCTTAACTACATGGCTCAGAAATGTGAAAAATCCACACCCCTGAGCAGCGTAGTTCAGTTGACCTAATCCCCAATATAGACCTAGTCCCCGGTGTTGTGGTTAAGGTAGTCATCCTGGACCAGACGGGCCTGTCCACAGAAGTACAATGCCAGAAATTTAGAGCGGCAAGATGGCCAGCAGGAATATGGCCCCATACATTTGCACAGAAATCAACAGATTGGACCTCTCACTGGGTAAGGCCAGATCCTGGAACTATCGGGATGATTATGGGCTTTGTGATTCTGGAACACTTTCTTCAAAGTCTCCCTGAGAATACCCAAGTATGGGTGAGGCAGCACAAACCAGTTCATCTGGATGTCGCAGTTAAATTTATGGAGGGGTTTGCAGGGCACCAAAAAGAAGAGGGAAGAGCCCTGAGGAACTCTGGCAGGGGCTCAGGCCATAGTATGTTTGCAATGTGGATAAAAAGAGAACATATAAAAGAGAGACTGTCCATAGATGGACTGTGGGTCTGCACAGTTTTGTGATTGGGCCAAGATCCCCAGTAGGGAAGAGAAAAGAAAGTAACTACTCGTAACGGTAGGGAGGAAGCACCAAAGGAGTCTCGTGAAGACCGCTCCCTCCTGTTCACTAAACAGGCAGCAGTTAGTGAAACCCAGCTGGATACTTCCTGGTGCAGGGGTCAAAATCAAATGCGTACATGGGGACAAGAAATTCTGTCCTATGGCAGAAGTGCATCTGGAATCACGGGAAAGCTTCAGTGGAAACATGAAGGGGTAGTGGAAGAATTGCAAACCTCAACTAAATGAACTAAAACAAATTGCCACTTATGTACTTATTCAGATCTAAGTGGAACTGCTCAAACTTCTTAAGTCTGCAAAATTACACTGGTAGTCCTGAGCACAAGCTTTCTTGCTAGATTTCCAGTATTTTCCATTTCTAATCGAGATGGAAATACTGCAAAACAGCCTCTAAGAATACTACTATTTACAGGACAGTTTTTATTCTCTCTCTTAGGTACTTATCTAGTCTCAGCTACATAGTAGTAGTAATAGTAGTATCTAAGCACCTCATAATCTTTAATGTATCTATCCTTAAAACAACCCTGTGAGGTACAAAGGTACTATTATCCCCATTTTACAGATGTGGAACTGAGGCACAGAGAGAATAAGTGACTTGCCTGCAGTCACACAGGAAGTCTGTGGTGAAGCAGGGCACTGAACTCAGCTCTTTTGAGACCCAGGTGAGCATCCTAACCAATGGACCATCCTTCCTCATCTTCCTTATTGTATCTGAACAAGTTGGCCCATCCCTTTTGGGCAGGACAAGGAAGTTGAATTGGAAGAGTTAATAAGAATGCATGTCCAGAAAAACACAGGTAACATGCAGGTTGAATGGAGCACATGTGTGTACGTATATAAAGTGTCAAATGTCAAATTGGGTCAGGGCATTTGCTAAGAATGGCTTTGGTATTTGGTGTTAGGAAACTTCTTGTTGGGGGCTGAGATGTTTGCCAAGTGGTAGAGGAAAGATTTGGCAATGGGAGTGGAGGTAGACTGGACCATTTGTTTGGTGGACAGCCAGAGGAATAAGCAACTATGGGTTAAGTACACTCACCATAAAAAAATAGTCTCTCTTTAAAACTAGGCTTGTAAGAATACTACTAACTTCTGTGACAGTTGTTGCCTCACACTTTTGCCCTCAGTACATCTTGCCGAAAGGACATTTAATGAATGTTTGACAGTTACAGCTCTGCCTTCCTTGTAGCTCATGATGTACTTTCTGTTAGTCCACAGTTTATTTGCTGAGATCACAAAGGTTTCTGTCCTTGCAGAAGAACATTTTGTAACCCGTTATTCTGCACCACAGAGTACCCAGAAATGGGGGTGCATTTACGGGATAAAGAGAGAAGATTACCTGATATATGTAGAAAAGTATACAGAAAAACACCTTTTTTACTCTAAAAAGATTTTTTAACACTATAATAAAATGTTATGCTTATACTTGATGCTTTGTTGCCGTCCCCTGTGAAGCACTACACATCTGCATACGGTTACTCTTTTCCTTTTGTTTAGTATGAAAAACAGTTCTGTAAATCTGTTTAAAAGTTTACAAAAAGCTGTGGAGTGTGAATGTCATTGCAACCCAATGTACAGAGTCTTTCATTTCATTATTAATGGCTCATTTTAGCAGATTTTGTGATTATGTTGATCATTTAAGATTTGCAATGAAATCTTATGAAAATGTAGGACTATATTTGTTGGTATGTCCTGAATGACCATTTTACCTGCTTGCCTTTGCAATAATTTTCTTTTTATCAACTTCACTATTAAATGTTGGACACGTACAAATAAATATATAAATCAAGAAAGCTCTCTATCTAATGATAATTTTAGAAGAATAGGGCTAGCAATCCATTTTTCAGTGTGTCCTAGGTACTAAGAGGACAAGTGGAACTTGTCTATGTTATCATTTTTCAGAACCATTATTCCCAATTAGTGCAGCTAACATTGATGGAAGCTGTAGTGTAGACAAGGCTCAGCATTAGCGATGTGAAAAATTGCAGCACCCACAAGACCAAAATGATGGGATATCTCTGAAGTGGTAAATTACTTCTTGGCCCATGATATTTTCTTCATCTCCTTTTTATTTGTGATATAAACAATTCTTTTTATTCCTATGAATGATGATGGATTAACAGCAAAAGTAGCAAAGTTGACATGTGTAACCTCATCAGGGCTCCAGCAAAATATAGCTCCGTATTCCAGTCCCAAGCAAACTTTTGCTCGGACTGCTGCTTCTCACTTCTCTCGGTCTCTTAACTCCACTGCAAACACACTGAAACTCCTTAATCAAACATCAGTTCACTTGTCACTCAAAAGCGCATTACAACTAGCCCAGCCAGATGTCAGTCAAAAGCCTACTAGCGCTGCTGGGGGCCAACACTCGGGGGCAATGCATGTGTGTTCCTTTCCCCATCTACAGCTGTTTTGCACGATAAGAGGAAAACCATTTGAATAACTTTTCCTGTTAAGCAGAAGACATTGGACCAGATTCTTGGCACCTTTGCTGTAGCAATGCAAAGGGGTCATAAAGATGGATTAATTATTCCACTGATCATTCCCTCAACCCGGAGACAATCACTAGGTGGTGTAGTGCTGCTATACTATCTCCGCACCAACCACCCCAAGCACCCAGTGCAGGGGGAATGGACAGGTGAAATGGCCTCAAGGCTGCTCTAGCTATCTGCAAACTAGGCAGCTGCCTAGGGCAGCAGATCTGCCTGGCTGTATGCCAGGTAACAATATCACCCACTTAACTTTGGCCCAGCCATCCCTCTCCCTCCCCTTTCACCATGATGGAGGGCTGGCCAGGTCAAAGTGTGTGAGTGGCGGTGTGAATTATCAGAAGGCTTATTGTGCTCTCCTTGAGAGTCCAATGCCAACCCTCCCCCCTGCCAAATTGAGAACTTCTGTTCTAGGCGTTTGGAGGGGGGTGGCATTCTCAAGCTTTGCCTAGGGTGGCAGATTGTCTTGAGTTGACTTTGGCTTTTAAATTGTGTCTTTCAGCCTTTATTGCTCTCATTGTTGGGGAAGCACAAAAACAGCCACCTTTGCCTCCATTCCTAGCCCTGTACCAAGCCCAGCTCCGGCCACTGGATCCAGACTTTTAACTGTTAGCTACTAGTGGTCTCCCAAGGAGATCTGCTTCTGAACCTTCTCACAGAGATGCAGGGAAAAGTTGTTATTCACCCCTTACAAGTACAATAATAACCTGCCAAACTGCACCCAGTTATTTTTGCAGTGTGTGTAGACTGCTTATAGGAGCTAACTGATTTTGCTGAGCAAACACACAGATATTAGGAAGTTGCTAAACAGAAAACAAATAAGGCTGAGGCCCAGTGTGAAGATCTGGATCCCAAACTCACAAAGGTTCATTAGACACAATTTTGTGCCACCTGGTGGTAAATATAGGTTATTGCAATATTTCGGAGTTACACCACATTTCTCTTGTATTCCCCATGCCTTAAGGGGCTCAGCCTCAAAGCATGTTCTGAGTCCTGTTAAATGACTTTTTAAATTTAGGAACCAATAAATAGATTTGCACAACTTTAGCTCTTATGTACTTTCTATATCAGTGAGATAGGAAAATGTTAGGAAGCAAGCATGAGCAAAATCAACTGAAAGGTACAGTAAGTACCTTCCTCATACAAAAAACATAGTCCTTTTATCTCACAACTAGGGCTGAAGATTTAACATATGGGGACCAGAGATATGTCAGTTCTACTAGATAAAAGTATTGGAATATTACAACCTGCAAATCCCAGAAGCACAGGCTTCCTTGCTAGATTTTTACTACTTATTTCCGGTCAGGCTAGAAATGCAGCAGAATGGCCTCTCTCACAGTTTTTTGGCATTTCCTCTAAATTCTGGAGAATACTTAGATAATATAACTTCAAACATGAAATCACAACAAGCTCACTTGAACACGAAGTTTAAAGGGAGGTTTAAAAATTGGAAGTGACTCTGTCACTCAAAGGGAGGAGGTGGGAGTATTCCAAATACAGGGAGCAGTACAAATAAGAGGTTGGGTCTCTCCCTCACTGAAGGTGGAAGAGGGAAGAGGAGAAAGTGAGCAGTCAGGATTGTAGCTGGATGTAAGTTCAGTGCAGTAGTGCAGCGTGAGCCCATAGGGAGCTCTGAACACCAGGCAGGAAGATTAACTGTCCATTTTAATATCTTGTTAGCATTTGTTTCTGCTAGTAATAATTTTGTTTCACATTCCGAAAAACAAAAACTATATTAAAAAATGTTTACTATGTCATTTTGCAGCCTGGAGTGAATTTTAATAACTAAGCACTAAACTACTGAAACTAAAGTGTTGTAATGGAAAAGATTATACAAAACTGTAATTATAATATTGCAGTGGTATAAGGAAAATATTGTACCATACCATATAATAAGCAAAGGTTGAGTATTCCTTGGACAGATACAAATATGGTGTGATGGATGGAAGATTCCATACTGTTTGCATGCTCTTTTTCCAGAATTAGTTACAACACATCCCACTGGGATGGCGAGTAGGGAGAAAAAATGTATTTATAAGAGAACACTGATGTTAGAGACCAGTTGTTGCAGATCTACCAAGCAGCACAAGATACCAAAATATCACAGGCCAAAAACAAAAAAGGCCCCAAAAAACCACTCCATTACTGCTAATTGTGTTGACTGATGGGTAGTAAGGAGTAACATCCTCATGGTTGACCTAGAGCTAGCCCTAACTGTAAGGGACCAAGGACTAGGCCTTCCCATGTAGCAGAATATATTTTCCCTACAAATTTTCAAAAAAACAAAAACTGGTTTGGTTTTGATGACTTTTCTCTCCATTTTTGAAATCAAAAACATCGAAAACATTAGCTATAAAAAAAAATTAATTTACCAAAAAAACCTCACCTTTTTATAAGATTTTTGATTTAAAAATATTTGAACACATAAGCAGCACAAATGCAAAAAAAAACCAAATTATCTATAATGTAGTGTTCATGAAAAATTTCATTTCAAGAAAAGGCTATTTTTAGATTAAAATGACTTTGTTATGAAAAATGTTGACTAGCCTTAATATTATGAGCAATTTGTAACCAGCTACCTAGCCATAACAGGGTATTCTAATTTCTACATGGTGCCCATGACTAAAAACTTGCCAGTTGCTTAGATAACTAAACAACCTTTCTTCAATATCTGCAACATTTTATGTAATACATAGAGTAATGTATATAAGTATAGCAAAGGAGAAATGCTCAGGTATCCGTATACTTTTTTTCTGAGACCAAATCGATAAATTTTTAAAAGGTGGTTCATTTAGGTATACGGGTGGGTGCTGTGCATGCATTATATAATTTTTACAAGAGGGGAAGTGGTAGCAAACCCTAAATGGAAGGTTCTTAATATTTTACCTTGTAAAAATATGTCCAACTTTATTTTTTGTTTGAAGGTGGAATAGTTTATATATATCCTACACACATATGCAATAGCACTGAACAGGCCAGTTTTCACATTTTTGCATATTTATGGTATAACACTGCCCCTGAGCCTTGAGTCCAGCTAGGACAGACGGTCTTCATGTAGGACTCAACGGGGTCTGGGCAAGGTAGATGCCTACACTCCTAGAGAAAAGTCCAGCCTCTGATTCAAGTAAGAGCAGCCTTTGGGCTATTGTAATTTACAGCTACATATAAATGTCCCCCATGCTGACTGCTGGAGAGCATCAGAGTGCAGAACATCCTGTCCATGTTCCCTCCCTGACACTGCCTCTTCACTAGAGCACACCTCCTATAGTGAGTATCTACCTCACTATATTTTAAATAAATTGAAAAATATTTTAACTATTTTATGTATTATTGTATTTTATTGTTTATATTACTGTAGCACTTAGGAACTCTAGTCATGGGATCCAAAATCTGGCAAATTGTATTATAATTATTTATGTATTACTAAATCCACAACAAACGTGTAAAATACTACCTTTGATATATAAATAAATAATTAAAATAACATATCACTTATTTTAAAAATATTATCTTCATCCACTGGGCTAGCCTTGGTAGTTTAACCTTTTTGGAAATGTGCTAAGAACTATAGCTCAGAAGATCTGGAAATTGTCTACAATATAAAAGTCACAGGTGTTGATACAGTCAGTGTAATATAGGTAGCTATTAAATTTGAAAAGAAGCTTGCTTGATAAGCAAACTAATATAATTTTATAGGCTGAGTTTATACAGGAACAGTTGCAGTTGAGATGCATGCTGCCTGTTTTTCTCCTGTCCTAATTATTTTATCTCTTCCTCAGTATGGTTCCCTCTAGTGATTCTTGTAAGGAAACCGGCTACCTG
Organism: Chrysemys picta bellii; assembly: GCF_011386835.1. NCBI lineage: Eukaryota > Metazoa > Chordata > Testudines > Emydidae > Chrysemys > Chrysemys picta. The sequence goes on along the minus strand of NC_088792.1, from coordinate 70,290,665 downwards.
ATCCTTTAATCCTGCTAACATTTTACAAAAGAAGATCCAAATTAGTTTTGCTTACACCAGATGCTTTATGTGCAATTGGGCATCGTACAATGGTGGTTGAAATATGAAACAGGTAAATTCAATGATCTCCTTTGGAAGAATTTCCTACCTGGGGGAACTAATGTGAAATAAGAGTTTGCATACTTGCTGCCACCCGGTAGCCCTGCTCCCTCCCCTAATGCAAACTAGCGAACCTGAAAGCTGGTTGCCATATATCCCTAGTGTCAGATTCAGTAATAACCACTGCAGTGAGTGTTTGAGAGAAGACTAGCAAAAACAGGTCTAGCAGACACTGGTACAGTAGACATGTCTGTTACAAGTGTATCTCATTATGCCTGCAAGTTTGAGAATGGTGTGACAGGGAAGAAGTTAATACTTTAACATTAAACACAGAGGGTGCTTAGTCTAGTTGTTAGAAGAGAGCACTCAGCACTACAGGTCTTGACTATGCAACTGACTTTCTGTGTGGCCTCATGAGAGTTATTTACCCTCTCTCTGTCTGTTTACTCATCTGTAAAATGAGTATGATGCTGTGATACTTACCTACTGTACCATACAAAAGTTTTGAAAGGCTTATTGTTTGTAAAACTCATTTGCATTTTTATATGGTAGCAACTCTGAGGGTCTCAAAAAGTTTATTATTAAACTTAGTGTTAATAAGTTTAAGAAAACAAAACAAAGATAATGCCATTGTAAAAGTACAACACTCTATTAAGTGGCCCTTTTAGGAGACTGTCTTGAATCCTGAGATTAACTTTTTCCACTATTCATCTCGCAGAAAAATGATACCACCTATGCCAGAAGCAAAAGCAAACAGAATTTGGTTTGACTTAGCAGGATACAGTAGATTCCACTTAATAGCGATCCGGATATTAACACCTTCCCGTTAACAGCAACATTTTTCTGGGAACTAATCCCATTCCATTCACTTTAATGTTAATGAGACTCAAATGCTGGCAACAGCATGCCACTTACTAACAACATTTTTCAAAGAAATGCCCCGGCTGTAGGCAGGTTTAAAGGCTGCAGCCAGGGAAGGAAGCACCGGGCAGTGCACCTGTTGAGCACTGACTGTAGGCAGGTTTGTGGGACTACAATCAGGGAAGGAACCTGCCTGCAGCCAGTGCTCAGCTGATCCCAGCGCTTCCTTCTGGAGCTGCAGCCACACAAGCCTACTGGTGCACAAGCATGGCACAGGAGGTAGGGGCTGCAGGCTGAGAGGGGAGTCTGCCAGCAGGGCACGATACCTCTCTCTGGGCTGCTCTGGGATGTGCTAAGCCCCAACCCCCAGGGAGAGCACAGAGAGGTACCGTGCATGTCCATGGGCCTCCAGCACCTGTGGTCCCTGTAAAAAGCCCCATCCCTGCTGCTGCCCTGTCCACAGGCAGGCTTGCAAGGCTACAACCAGGGGAAGCACAACCCAGCACTTTCTTCCCTGGCTTTAGCCCTGAAAACGTGCCTTCCTCTTATTAGCAACTGCCAGATAATGGCAACTTTTTTCTGGCAACCAAGAGGCTGCTATTAAGCAGAATGTACTGTACCTTGTACTGTGATTTTGCTAGATCATACAAGCCAAGAAGGGGTTAGCCAGTCAATGATTAGGTTGGTAGATTAACACTGAGAAGCTGTAGGTGACACTTTTCCTTCTGAGTAAAGGTTCAACCAACGGCCCAGCATGGTATTAGTGGACATTGTGCTACAGGAGGTGCCATGTCTCCGAGACCAAAGCGAGGTCCTCTGCATTTGTGATCAGAGATGGATTCCAAGGCATTTTTGTACAGATTTTGGCTGTATCCCTGGTGGCTGATGGTAGCGCCCACCTACATTTCACCTTCAATAGTTGTGACTGCACCTGGTATAATTTGTTTCCTGTTTTGTATCCAGAGGCTTACCCAAAGATGACAGGATTTCTGTCACAGGTGAAAGGATTGCTATTTGTCACAGAGGTTTTGTGAGGCCCAGTTGAATAATTTTTGTAAAGCTCTTAGCACGAGGTATTGTCTTCGTCATTTTTTAACACTCTGAAACATTATTAGTACATTAGTATTTGTATCACAGCAGCGCCTAGAGGCTTTAACCAAAATCACAGCCCCATTGTGCTAGGAACAGTATAAACATATAGTAAGAGATAGTCCGTAAGAGCTTCAAGTCTAAAGAGATGACAGACAAAAGTATGGGAGGAGAAACCAAGACATACTGGAAACATAATAGAGTTTGAAAGTATTCATGTTTACACCTTCAGTGCGCATTCTATAAACCTCCCCATACGAAAAACTTTACTTTATTTTCAGGAACCTCCATCAGTGGGATGTTTCTTACGCCCAGTTACTGTTCCAGATGTTTACTTCAGTGAATCCCTTCAGGCTGACAAATACACTGGCTAAGATTCCATGGTTTTTAGCAATCTCTGTTCAAATGGTGGTTGTCTCTTGTTTATTACCCTTGGAACTAATTTCAGCATTTAGTTCCAAGGTAGGATTTTTTAAATTATTATCATCATCATCATCATTTATTAAGAGATCTTCCTGGCTTGCCAAACAGCTCAAAGAATAAACAGCTAACTAGAGCTGGTCAAAGTTTTCTATCAAAATAGGTTTTCAATTGAAAATGCAGTTTCCAAAAATTCACATTTTCCAAGAATTTTGTTGACCAAATTTTTCAATTTTCCTTTGGGAAACTCAAAATATAGCATTTTGTTTCAAGTGGGATCAACTTGAGTCAAAACATTTTGGTTTGTCAAACTGACTCCAAATATTTAGTTTTAGGTCAGTTTGAATTAATCTGGGCTGCCAGAGTACCTATGGTGCTTCACAAGAGTTGTACTTCGGGTGCTTCCTGCCCCCATTCTCATCTATGGGTAGGTAGGGCTCCTAATTTGGACTACATCTCCCATAATTCACTGCAGTCCCCCCCTGGATGCACTGCAATAATTCAACATGGGAATCCAATAATCATGGTGCATCATTGGAGATGTAGTCTGCCCAGATATTTCAGCCCATAAACGCAGCAAAACTACAACTCCCATGAGACACCACAGTAGCTCAGATGGATGGAGTTCAATATCAAACCAAGCCAAAATAAAACATTGACTTATTAAATAAAAATATATAACAATAATAAAAATACAGGACACACTTATCTTTGTAAACATTAACACCCCCTATCCTCACCCACAAATAGTTTAAGTGCAATAAGTAGTCAAATATGTTTGGTATCAAGGCCTGGACCGGATCTAGACCATGTTGGATTGCCCATAATCAAGATTGTGTTCTTCTGGTAGATGTTTTCCTACTCTGTGTCAGGATTTCCTGGATCTGCCAGGAGCAGTGTCTATCTGTGGTACTAAATTAGCCAACAATCATGCCATCAGGTGCAGGGATTTCAGGCCTGGATGGAGTGTCTGACCATGGAGCTGGGAGATCAGGTCAGGACAGTCTTGGAGCTAGCTCAGAAGGTAGATGGATATTTTTAGTAGGTCTATCAGCCAAAACTGCTTCAGTCTGTATGGAGTTATGAAAATGATGGTGAACGTGTCCCCTTGCATCTTGTAAATCATCCTGGGGATCAGAGGAATTAATATAAAGGGCATCAGGTGGTGGCCTATCTGCTCAGGAAGCGTGCCAACTTGTTGCTGACAAATGGGAGGTGAAGAGCTATTGAGATCATCCCATGTTGGTGGCATGTCCAGTGCTTGGTGGCTTCCAGGCAGAAGGGAAATGATTGTGCACCTTCCTGCTTGTTTATGTAAGCATCACAGAGGTGCTGGCCATCAGGATATGCTCTGTGGTATTGGGAAGAAAAGGTAGGAAGGCCTTGCAGGCTAGTCTTATAGCTCTGTGCTCTAAAACACTGATGTGGACCCCAGAAGATGTGGTCTTCTGGGTATCAAATCCTTTACATTCATAGATGGTCCAGGTGGGCTTTTCAACCTGTCTCTGTCCCATGACTAATGTCTTTGTCAGGGAGGGGGGAGAGAATAGTACTCCTCCGTGCACATTTCTGTGTTTCTTCCACCAGTTCTGCAATAACAAGAGATAAGATCACAATATTCTTGTTCATATGGTGTTTTTTCAGGGAATAGACTGACCTGAGCCAGAGTTGGAGCGGTAGCATATGAAGCCTGACAAGCTGTGTCCTGTATGTGCACATGGACCTGGTCAAGCAACCTCACACACAGCTGCACCATTGGTGTCAGGTTTAGTTCTATCCCAAATACTAGCAACTGCATCAACAGGAACCTGTTTTGGGGAAGGTCAGCAAGAGTCAATCAGGCCTATAAACTTTATTATCTGTAATGGTATGAGGGACTATATTTTGTAGTTCACTAGAAGGTCTAGCTGAAAGAACAGTGAGAGGATGAATATTAAGCTTGCCCACCTCCTGCTGGGATCTGCCTTTGATCAGCCAATTGTCCAGATAAGGGTAGACATGAATGCTTTTCCTTCTGAAGTGTGCGATTATTACTAGACATTTTTGGAAGGCTCTCAGTGATGTGGAAAGTCCAAATGACAATACCTTATACTGGTGATAATTGGGCCCCACTGTGAATCTTAGACACTTCCTGTGGGTCAGATGGATAGCTACATGGAAGTACGCATCCTATAAGTCACAAGACACAAACCAATCCTGAACTTGGAGAAATGGAATGATGGAAGCAAACGTTACCATCCTGAATTTGAGCGGAGTATGAATTTGTCTCAGATATTCCCAGTCTAGGAAGGATAAAGAATGCTTTTCTTTAAGATAAGAAAATATCTAGAGTAGCCTCTTCCCCTGTATCCTGCAGTACCTCTTCTATGGCTCCTAGACAATGTAATGATGCCATTTCTGATTGTAACAGGCTCTTATGAAGAAGAACAGGAAAGAGTGGGGTTAGGCTGTAGTGAATGGAACTGTATGTGGTAACCCTCGACAATGAGGTCTAATGCCCATCTGTTGGCTATGAAAGCTGCCCAGGCCTGGTGATTCTCAAAGGCAGCGTTAGGCTTCAGATCAGCTCCCATGTGGCTCCCAACCCTGCTGTTAAATCTGCTGGCTCTAGGAATAGGCTGGGTTAGTCAGATAAGGACATGGGTGCCCCTGGAGCACCTAGCTTTCTTCCTTTACTGGAATTCAGGATCTCAGCTCCAGAACTAAAAAGGCCTTTGCTGGTCTTGATACTTGTAGGACTTTCTGTATGGAGCCGGTGTGTAAATTCCCAGGGCCCACTGTGTAGACTTTGAGTCCTTGAAAGAGTGCAGCGCTTCATCTGTCCTCTGGCTGAAGAGCTCTATTCCCTCAAAAGCACAGGTCCTTATTTGTAGCCTGTACTTTGTGCAGCATGCCTGATGCCTGGAGCTACAATGCCTGCCTCACTGTGATGGCTGTAGCCATTGACCTAGCTACTGTATCATAGGTGTCCATGGCCATCTGCAGCAACGTTCTCATAGCCCCTCGTTGATGGTCTTTCATTTCAGACCTACAATCCTGCAGGGTTTTTGAAAGGAAAGGATGACCTCTCTTCCATGGGGTAATTACATATGGCAGACAATGCCTAGTAGTTCATCACTGGAAGCACCTTATGAATAGGCCTTGTGCCCAAACAGATCTAACTTCTTAGGGTCCTTGGCCATCAGAGTGCCTTTAGTGGATTTTTATTTTCCTTGCACTACGGAGATGACCAAGGGTCTGGTTGGGCATAGAAGTGCTCACAACCTTTAGGGGGCACGTGATACATTTTCTCCATGGGCTTGGAGATGGGAAGTATGATGACTGGGGTCTGCCATAGCTATTTAGCTCTTTCAGGCTCCCCTCATTAATGGGGAAGGCAACCCTAGCCAGTGTTGTCACTCTCATAATATCAAAGAGCTTGTGAGACTTCTCCTGTATGAACATCGTCTCAATGTCTAGGATGGTCACGATTCTGCACAGGAAGTCCTGGAAAGACTCTGATGTCATTGATCACTGGCATGGGAGCTGCTGTCACTGTCTTGTCCACCAATGAGGAGAATTCCTTGAGTAGAGATGAAAATTATTATTGTTGTCCTTCTAGCATCTTCCACTTCTGTTGGCCCTTGTCCAGTTCCCGTGGGGGCAAAGCCACCAGGGAGAGTTATTTCCTCTTTGTAGGCATGCGGGAGGGTGATCTGCTGCTCGACACATGGCAGGATGGTCCACAGTAAGACTGATGCAAAGCTAATCACCCTGCTGTACAGAGGGGTCATAGATCAATTTCCTCTTTTTTCCTTTTCCCCTAGGAGGGATAGCGGGACAAAGCTATTGAATGAAAGTGCAAAGATTTCTTCATAAAAAGGGATGAAAATGTACCAGTTTAGGGCTTCTAAGAAAGTAGAGGGTTGGATACTCCCTGGGTTCCATCTCACTGCCCTGAGTGATATGAGGGAACTGAGGAAGGGATGTAGCTGCCCAGCCCTTTATGGCCCTCATGCCGGAGCATGAGGCAGCACAGGTTGCATGCACAGCCCCAAACACACTGCTATTCAAAATAAATGTGATCTCATACACAAGACATGTTCACTCCTATATTGGGATCCACACTGACATGTACTCAAAAAAGAAACAGGGGATTTATCCAAGTGTTTTTTCGCACTAACAAAGTTGCTCCTTTAGTTGAACTACCCGAGAATTCACCTGGAAAGTCACAGTATCCTGGTTCTAGTTCCCACTCTGATTCTCTTCATAAATTAATTATTTAGCACATCTGCCTTTTTAAAGAGGTGCTGTGGCCTCCACTTGTTCATTTGTGCAGAGAGAAAAAAAATCACACTGAGATCTCAAGTGTCTCAGCAATTAGTAAAATGGGAAAGATGCTGCTCTAGGATTTTCAGGGACATTGTACTTCATAATCTTCAATCTTGCTCAATGTTACGATTATGATAACTTCAAGTGTTTTTATAACCTTAAGAATGTCAACATGTTTCCATTATCTACAGTGTACATATTATTTTGAACCTACTTCACGCTGCAGAATTTATTAATGTATTTTCTTGGATCCTGGTAAAGTGGTCCTTCAATACACAGTGAAGGACTTAAGACCCTCATAGAAATCTTTTACTGATGAGTATTTAAAAAATATTGGAAAATCATTCAGAGGTGAGTAAAAAAGCAACACTAGATTTTCAGTGGTTCAGCAGTATATTTTTTTCATAAGGAAACTCGACAAAAAGATAGACATACAAAACACATATAAAGAGAGCACTAAAAAGATCAGTATTCACTGACCTTTAACCATTCATCACGTGTATTTTCCATGATGTTTTAAAGAGAAGTAAAAGAATAAAAGCGGGGAAAGAGCTTTAACAAAGAGAAAGTGAGAATGAAATTATTTTATCCTTCTTTGAACTTCATGGGCAGACATGATAGATGACAGCCCTTGTACTTTCAGTGTTTCTGCCCGATAGAAGGGTTAGCTTGAAAAAATGACCTATTATGTAGGGATCTGAAAAATGGATCTCATGGGAGTCATGCCCTTTTACATTATTCTGAAAGTGACCAATGACTAGTATCCAATCTCTCTCTCCCCAGCTTTTATATGATTTCAAAGTTGATATGGCTGGCCTTAGGCAGGCACTTATTTAGCCATGTCTGTAAAAATGCTTAAAGTGCAGTTCTTCTCCGAAACGGGACTATGAAAAAATGACTTTCCTTACTTCTCATCTGCTTCCTTTCTGTATTCAGAATCAGATTTGCTTACTTTTGCAATTGAAATAATTTTTTTTACTGCTTTTTACTCATGTTAGCAACACAGAGGCAAAACAGCTAAGAGAGCAAACAAGATTTGATTCAGTTTTGTGCATTATCAGCAAAATTGTTTACAGAGTTTCAACCATTTACCACCTGGGCAACTCCATTGTCATAAAGAACACTGGACAACTGGAAGACAGTCGGTTAGCCTACATGACAATAAGGCCCAAATTTTTAAATATATTTTAGGTAATTAGGAGCCTAAATCTCATTGGCTGTCATTTGAAAATTGAGATTTAGGCTCCCAAATCAGTTAGACTTTGCAACGCTGTGTGCCACAAAGCCTAAATACCTTTAAAAATCTAGACCTAAGAGCCTAATTTAGTCTTCAGAACTTTTATTACTGGTGAGACACAAAGAGGTAAGAACCCAGTTTGGGCCCCAAATCAGGGCAACACCTAAGCTTATACTCAACTAGGAAAGCATGTGTAAGTACTAAGTGCTGTCCTGAATAGGGTTGCTTTCCTAGATCATAACCCTTGACTCTCTAGCACCAGAGAAGTATGCAGTACTGACAGTTAGAAAATCATCTTTTCGCTTGCCAACTGAAGATATGGGAATTATTAATCGACAATAAACATGTAATGCACACAATGCATTTTTAGTCACTTTTTCAGAGCACTGCCACCCTATAAGTGCATGTATCACAGTGCAGCTACTGCATGTCCTTTATATGTGATTTCAGATCCACAAAGTATTGAATACTATCACCATTTTCCATTGAAAAGTTGCAAATACTTAAAGCCAAGTGAATAATCTACTAGGATTAATTTATTCAACAATGTATTGAACAAATATTACCTTTAGTTTCTATTAAAAAAATTCTTAAGCTTATTAGTTATATGAAATTTTTCTCAAATTTATTCTGCCAATTGTTTTGGATAAGTAGACTGTGAGAATTGTAAATTCTTGCTTAGACTGCAAGCATTTTGGGTCAGGGACTAACTTGTATTATATGTACATACAGTAACTAACACAATGACCCGTTAAGGCTTCCTTATTTCACTAGTTTTTCACTTTGTAGAGGCTGTGATACTTTGCAGAGGAGAGATGATGGGTCTCCTGGCACTTTTTTTGCCACCATTTATTTTTGGCACCAACCTCCATTGTTTGCTTGCATAAAACAAAACACTTATGGGAAAAAATCATTTACAATTTCATAACAGTGTTCTTTTCTGACTAAAGCAGGTGCAAGAAATTACATCAGTTCAGTTATGTATGACCTCTCTTCTGGTATACAGCACATCTGTAAATATGTACCCCAACTCACTAGCCGAGAATATTTTTCTTGACACTTTATTCCCTGGAGATGAATTACTAATATACAAATAATTATTTCTGTGGCCTAACAGAGCTGAGGCGATCACGGATAACCTTAAAAAAAGAAGTGGGAGAATTTCTCGACGTGATGGTGCCACACATGTCCTTATATGAGCCATGATTCAGAAAGGTACTTAAATTTATGTGAACCTTTAGCAGATTAGTAATCTCATTTATTTCAATGGGAGTACTCATGTGTTTAAAGCAATGTACAGGCTTAAGTATCTTGCTGAACTGAGGCCACAGTTTAGCTATGCAAATGTTGCAGAGCATAAAGTGGAATAAGCACAGCTGAATATGGCTCTTAAGAGTGTACAGACACATTAAAACAATAAGGGTAAGTCTACACTGACATTAGCTGGCCCATGTCAGCTGACTTGGGCTACGGGGCTGTTTAATTGTGGTGTAGATGTTTAGACTCAAACTGGAGCCTGGCCTTTGGGACCCTCCCCACTCGCAAGATTCAGCAGTTATAGCCCAAACCCTGCAAGCACGAGTCACCTGACACAGGCCAGCCATGGGTGTTTAATTGTGCTGTAGACATACTCTAAAAGGCCAGAGCACCTGGAGAAGAAGGGACTTTTCACGTAGGCTGAGCAAAACCAAATGAAGAACAAAAAAATACCCTACCCATCTTAGGCTTCTTATCATTCTTAGCAGCTGACAAAGGCAACATCAGTAAATGGCAATTAAAGTTTATAATCCAACACCTTTCACCTGAATGAACTATGTGGCAGAGTACTTTTGGATAATGTAGCAGAAAAAGCAGTCTAGCTTACCTTTTGCTAGCGAGATCTGTTCAGTTTACATCTGTGCACCCCAGTTCCTCTGGGGTTTTAAGAGTGTGATGCATAGTTGACTGTAAAACAAAGCAAAATTACCACATTTTTAAAGGAATTTAATTGGAGTGCTCACTTGTGTAAGTTTGAGAATGGTTATTTTAAATGGAAAATTGGAGCAGGATCTATACTGACATAGATTCACCAAAGAAATCCACTGGGAAAGGCCCAACATAGATCATCACCCCAAGTGTCCCTCCATCTGGTGGAACAGAAGCAGGGATGTTTTCTAGTCTGCCACCTAATTAATAAGAATACAGTTCATTTGCAGCTTAGTACTAATGAGTGTATATTGACAGCAAGATTTTCTATTTTAGACATATTAATGAATGTAACTGTATTCCACTCTCAATGAGTGGCATCCAATATTGCACATCATAGAGAAGGGTGGAGACAGCTGGTATTGATAGAAGTCTTCCTCCCTGAAGAAATTCAGTATTCAGTGCCAGGAAGAGGAGTTCCCACAATAACAAACTCCAGCAAGTTGGTTAACACCATGTTGCCTCCTTTGCTTCCTTTCCAAATTGCTTGATGTTTTTGAAAGAATGAATCCGTCTCTTTAACTTTGTTTTTAAAAAAGCCAGGTGGAGCATTAGTCTGAAAAAAGATTTATAATAAAAATAAAACCACCTACTGTAACCCATTAGAAAGTGTTCGCAGAAAGATAGGAAACAACTTGTGCTCTTGGCTTATACAATACCATTGATTTTCCTCTTAGTGCATACAAGAACCCAGATTCACAGAGCCATATTTACCCTTGGTATAACTCTAATTAGTTTAAATTTATATCAGGGATGAATTTGGCCCATACACTTTATCCTGCAAGTAGCTCCTAAATATGAAATAATTATATCAATTGGCAGTAATTATATACAATTTATGAGGAGCTAAAGCGGAAATATAGACACCTTCAAAGAAGGGGGTCCTTGCTGACTCATGTATTTTGATATCTTTGTCTTTTACCCACCAGTATGTTTTCCCCCTACATATCAAAATTGGAAGATGGTATACCACACTTCCTTCCATGTGAATTTCATATATTACATTAAAACGCTAAGCCCCTTGATATGATGGGACCATTATCTGTGATGAAGCATGTGTGTATATTGCTTCACAAGCAATAAAGTTGGGGGGGAAATGGTATATAAAGCAGCTGAACATCTTAAAAAGTATGTTCATGAAGGGACATCAGATAGGAAAACAGAATATGTAAGTTATCTGGAGTAACATCCCTCCTCCTGACCATTTACAAATTTACATGCCAGTATGCAGTGCTAGTCATTACATTCTTTAAAACAAACTCTTGTAAAGTATTGTAACTAAATATTGAACTCTTTCCACAGTATTCCCTATGCTATGTGTAGGGAGTACTATGGTAATGCTAATTACATACAAATGGCAAATGTGAAGTTTTACCATGGCAACCACTGTATCTCAGATACATAGCCCAACCCACAAAAAGTTAACTTCATCAATGAAAAATACCTATTTTAAAAATATTTCATTCCTACCACTGAAACAACATACAGATGTTTTTATTTATTATTTGTACTACAGGAGCATCTAGAAACTTCAACTGAGATCAGGGCTCATTGTGCTAGTTTCTGTACATATGACTGGAAAGAGACATTCTATGCCCCCAAAAATTTACATTTCAAAGACAGACAAAACATGGGTGAAAGGAAGTATTACTATCACCATTCTACAGATGGGGAATTGAAGCAGATAAGTTATCTGGTCTCACAGGAAGTCCATGGCAGAGCTAAGAACTAATTCCAGAACTGGAGTCAGTGATTTAGCTGGAAGGCCATATAAATACGTAAGTATAAATATTTTGTTTGCTTCTCATTTGTTTCTCTCTATATTCTTTTTTTTTCATTTGACAAAGATTTTGTTTTGTTTTGCTTTACTTTTTTTAAAGGAACAAAATGCAAAAGATGGTAGTTATGAGACTGAAGTAACAAAATGGGCACATATATTGAGGTCACATGCAAATTAGTTCTTGTGACACCATTCTACTGCTAATTTAGATCAGTGCTACAAAAGGCATCTTACTTTTGCATCATTCAGGGAGTGGTCATGTGACCAGTTTTTACACCAGCAACAAAATTCATTCTTATACGTCCATCCCACAGTTCATAAAAAGTAGACAGCACTTTCTATCTGTAGATCTCAAAAAACATTACAAAACTATATAAACTTTATTATCCACATTTTACAGATGAGGAAGCTGAGCTCAGTTAAGCATAAAGTGGCCCATCAAGTTAGGGCAAAACCAGAAACAGAATCTGCTCTCCAAATTCTCAGAGCTGGGAAATGAATTCAGATTCATGATATATGGAATCACAGGAGGCATTTATTAAAGAAAACAGTTATAACTATAGACTCACAAACAGGCTTCCATGCATCTTGAGTTCAGCCTTTGCCTGCTCCAATTATCAGAGACCACACGAAGATATCTAGAGGCTCAGTAACATACTTTAAGGAAGTTTATATCTACACTGCACCACAGTGCAGACCAAAGTGCTGCACTGTGAGTGCCTCACGTGGGTGCCACTGGCACGAACTAAAAGGTACCTACTTTGCGTTAATGTAGTCCTCTTCCAACAGGACCACATTAACACAAACTAGATACCTTCTAGTTCACACCAGCAGCATCCACATGGGTCAGTTACAGCGCAGCACTTTGGTGCATGCTGCCGTTCACACACCCAATAGTCCAAACTGCCGGGCTGTGTAGACAAGCCCTAAATGTATCATCATACACACTAAGCTAAGGTTCCTTCACAGTTATTTAACTTTAGTGTATCTAGACATTGGTACCTGTGCATGTAAACAAGAGCATGTTGCAATATTTATAATTGTAATATGAATGCGACTATGAAAAGAAATGAATTAGCAACCTTGTAGACCGTTTTGGCATAGATAGCTAGGGCTGGATGGGCATACAAATTGTACTACTGATCCTCCATAGGGTCTCTCTGCACTACAAGGTAGGGGTGTGATTCCCAGCTCAGGTAGACATACTCATACTAGCTCTCATTTGAGTAGCATGCTAAAACTAGTAATATAGTGGCAATAGGATGAGCAGCAGCAGCTGTGGCACCAGTACAAACCCGACTGAATCCCATGGGTATATATTCACAGTGGCTAGCACATGCTGCTGTTGCCACTACACGTTACCACAGCTACACTACTATTGCCAGCACACTAGTTCAGCTAGCACAAGTACATCTATGTGAGCTGGGAATCACACCTATAACTTCAAGTGTAGCCATCCCCTTCAGAGGTGGGTCTTCTCGATGAGTATTAAGGCATGTTGGCAGTGTGGCATTGGGGAGTAAACACTGATGTTCCCTGTGCTGCACTTTCTACTAGAGATGGAGAACCTCAGTCTGCAGAGCTATAGAACAAACCTCGTTTAACTGCCATACCTTTGTTACAAAAAAGAAAAATCACGTTTCTTTGATACAACGTGTACTCCAATATTATCCCTTTTATCTTACACTGAACAAAATAAAATCTTGGCAGTAAACAAAAAATTGAATATTTCATCGTTTTATAATGTACAAAACCACTGCACATCAAATATTTATGAAATATTTTTAAAAATAATATTCCCAGTACATTTATCCATGAAGAATTAATCCCCTATGAACTCAACATTTCTCCCCTCCTCCCCCCCTAAACATTTTATCTCATTTTATAAAAATACTAGAATATTTTTACAAGATGATACTGGAAGAAATAGCATTGGTGAAAGCTGGGGTTTGTAATTGCAAAGTTAATTATCTTTCCTAAACCATCAGTTGTCACTTACATAGACCAGATTCTAACAGGCTCTCAGGGGATCGACTTTATTTCATTCCTAATGGCTTGGGACCCACCATTTTGCTGTCTCTGAACATTTGGTCACTGAATGCACCATTTATGGAGTATTGTTTAATTAAGGACAAATTAAGAGAACTGTGAACAGAATTTAATTTCATATACTGTGTAAATTCTTTTAAAGAGGGTGCTAACTATAGGCATTATAACTTTTCATTATCCACTGCTTCTACAAGGTATGGACAATTTATTGTTTGCAACAGTTAAGACTTTTGTTGACTCTTTGGGGGATTATTCTGGCATTGCTGTTTTTGTGCCTCATGATTCCCTTAACCCCTTATGTGGCACAGTTCAGTATTGCCCTGAGTCACATATCTGAAAAAGCAGGAACAGCAATAACAACAGGACAGGCAGCATATGTTTATAAGGCTAAAGGATGAGATAAACTCCACAGTATTTCATGGTCAGGGACCTTTTTATGGGATACATATGCCCTGCGCAGCAGGGAACCCAGATTCATTAGGCATTCTTGTGCAGTAGCTCACAGCAGGAAGGCGAGAATGGGGATAGCGCTGAAGAATCCATTGCTAGGTGGATCCTTCCCCTACACGGCTACTTCAGCCATTGGACTTAAACAGCCTCCAGGGAGAGGTTCCACAGCTATTCCATGTGACTGGTGGGAGGTTGTTTTCCCTTCTACTCAACAACTAGCCCATTACTTGAGCTGTATGGTGGATGGTATATTTGGCCTTTAATGCAGCATTAGGACTGGGATTTCAAACACACCAGAATTAGGGAAGACAAAATTGTGGTATCCACAGCAATTGGAATTCTACAATATATTTTGTCTTACTAACCATATAGCTATTACATCTAGAGGGAAGGACAGGTGTAATTTTCTAAATCTAAATACAAGTGTACAGTATTTTAAATTTATTTTATATTACTTCTGTGTATTATTTAATACTGTTTTGGTTTCCAAGAGGTCAGAAAGGATACCTGATTGCTTTCAAAGGGTGGCAATCAACAAGCAGACACAAAGCCTGTATTTTGAATTCTGTATTTCTAGTATACTTTAACAATCATGAGTATGTACACTTTTGAACAGGGGCATTCAATGGCAAAAGCACAGCTTATAATTCACCAATATAACTACCCGAAATCCCAGCAAAACAATTCTGTGTTGGAGTTCCCAGACAGGCCTGTGAGGGCTGCTGCTCCCCGGGCACATGCTTCCACTCCTGTGGTTGTCCAAACTCCTTCCCCAGATCACACAAAAAAGTCCTTTGTCAGAAGTGGAGCTGGGCAAATACTCCAGACATTTTTTTACATCAGTTCAAATATTAAACAAATCCACTTTGTGTCCACGCCCTTTTTTGTCATCACTTCATATGAGTATTCTAGCAATGAATTTATTGGGAGGCTGGTTTGCCAAAACAATGAATGTTAATGTTAATCAGCTTGTTCACAGGACGTGAGTTTTGATTTTGTACTTGATTCTGAAGTGTGAGTCTGAATTCTGCACATCCAACCAATGAACAGACACATACCATACCACCTATGTGTCCAGTCAAAATAGCTCAGCTTTCACATTTTGAATCTTCACAACTGCTCTCAAACAAGCTGGAGACCAAGAACTACTTGAATAATTTAAATGAACAATTATGAATTATTCATCCAGTTCTAAAATCATGTCCCTGGACTGTCAGAGTCATTACCCCCAGATACCGATGGTATTTTTGCAAAACAAATTGAAGCAATCAATGAATAAATTTTCAAGTACCAATGAAACATCCTCTTACAGAAAAGGGCTTGTTTGTCAGCTACTGCCCTCACCAATTAACTCAGCTCACTACTATGCACCAGTGTGCACATATATCTACACTCAAATTTGTCTCTGTCCAACATTACGACCCTGTTACAGTGACACAGTAAAAACTCCTCCTGGAATAGCATAGAGCCATGGTTGACCTACTGAGGTTGAGGCAGTGAGAGTGTAGACACTATATAACCTATGTCAGACCTAACTTCAGCAGCTGTCCCATGATGCTGCCATTCCCTGCAACAGTGACTGCTCTGGTCACAATTTTAAACTTCACTGCACAGTGGTCACAGGGACCGGAAGCCACCCCACCACCTCCTTTCAGTCCCCCTAGAAAGGCCCTTCTCTAACTGCCCAAACCTGCAAGCATGCCTAGCAGCTCACCCTTGTTGTGTGCAACTGCCTAACTAACCATCCCAACTCCACTCACTAGATGCACTCCTGTTTGGAACAGACAGGAAGTATTGGATCTCCTGGGTGCGTGGGAAGAAGAGACTGTGCAAGCACTACTACAGACCAGCCATAGACACGTAGACATCTATGAGCAGATTGCAAGGGGGATGCAGGTAAAGGTTTATGACAGGGGTCAGCTGCAGTGCCATGTGAAAGCAAAGGCACTTTATCAGGAATTCCACCAGGCCAGGGAATGCAACAATAGATCTGATGCGGCATCACAGACCTGCTGTTTCTATAAGGAACTGCATGCCATACTTGGCGGAGACTCCATCAGCACCCTGCCGACCACTGTGGGTACCTCAGAGAAGCCCAAGACAGAGACCGCTGCCATGAATGGTGAGGAGGAAAAGGAGGACAACTCCAGCCATGCCATGAGCTAGGACTTGTAGGAGACGTCACCGTAGTATAGCCAGCCCTGTCATATGAGTGCAGATGAACCTGATGAAGGGGAAGGGATCTCAGGTAAGCATGTAGATGCCTTTTTTTTTTTTTTACAGTGCTTAAGTTTTAAAGGTAGTGTCTGGCCCATCTCCAAGTTAACAAGACACAGGTATCAACTTTTCATGATTTTCTTCATACAAAAAAAAAGAGGTAGAGGTACAACAAATTGAGGCAGAGTTGTAATCTACTTTTCATTCTCCTGCTGGGTTAGTCGGGGTGCGGGGGAAAGGAGGAGCACTTTGTTTATGTATTTAGGGATGTCCCTTTTATTCTCCTGAGAGATCTCAATGAAATTTTCATGGAGATACTCTACAATCCTCTCCCAAAAAATGTCTAGGGATGGCTGCCTCCTCTTTCTTCCTCTGTGGTAGGACACTTTCACACCCCACTCTGCAATGAGTTTGGCTGGCACCATTGCAGCAAATAGGCTAGCATAATACAGGCCCAGGCAGCTTCGGGATACCAGTAACAACTGTGTTCTATGCTTTTGTGATCCTCAGGAGTGAGATATCAGCTAAAATCACCACTGCCTGTGGAAAATAGTGCCCAGTTCAATGCCATTGTTCTATATTCATACCCAAGGAATAGAGACCAAAATTTGATAGCTTCATGCAACAGAAAATGCTTTCCCCTTTCTTCCTGGGGGGCTACACTCACCGTGAATGGGGCTGGAGAGTGCTGCTGTATTGAGGCACTCCAAAGCTAATGTGTCAGTAAGAATTTCTTATTAAAAGTGTTTATGGGAATAAGGGAAGGGACTTTTAAAATCAATCTTCCCCTTTCTGTTGTGACTGTAAATTCAATTATACAGTTTTTAATCAGCAGCTTCTGGCAAGGTGATCCTGACTGGTACCCCCTAGATACCTGCATAATGCCTGACCCTGATGAGGAGGAAAAAGATGATAACTAGGAAGGATATGTTTTGTGAGATCATGCATGCCAGTGCTGCATCAGACTATGAACAAAGGGCTTGGAGGGCCAATATGACTGATAGTATGGAGGAAGACAGAAAGAACAAGAAAAAGGCCCAGAAGACCCAGCAAGACAAGAAGCAGGAAATGCACCAGGACATCATGGGTCTTCTCAGGCAGCAAATTCAAATGCTGCAGACCCTGGTTGTTACCTACAGGTACAAAAGTCCCAGACTTTCTACACTTTGCAGTCCTTGGAGAACTCCATATTCGCTGCTCCCTATACTGCCCAACATACCATGTGGCATCATGGGGCTCATCAGTACCTGTACCACTCCATGCCAGGGGCAACAAGGAAAATCACAGTTTCACACACACTGACCTGTGAGAACCATGATCCGCATGTGTGTAGCCACAATGGAGAACATTTGTGTACTCAAATGGGCACATATTTACTTCCTTTTTAATTTTAAATTATCACGCCATTAAGTTATGTTAAAAATTTGTATAACATTGTCCATGGGGTTTTTTGCACATTGATTTTCTGCATTGTTTCCCCCCCACACACACACACTCAGCGAAGATCTATTTTTGGATAGTCTTTATTAGTTCACAACACATGCTACAGAGTACATAATGGCAATCAGAGCAACCACTTCTTGTAAATGCACACCAAGCACCACAAAATTCATAGCTTCAGGAAAATACCCAGTCCTATTTATGACTGTACAGCAAGCACTACACAATTCTTAGCAGCACCCAAAGCTCCAGGCCCAGAGAACACTCCACCTCAGAACACTCCTGTGCTGACCATTAAAGTGCTCTTTCAAAGCCTCCTTCAACTGCATGACTCCATGTTGGACTGTTGTAATAGCTCTTGCTTCTCACTGTTCAAAGTCAGCAGACAGCTGCTACACTTCTGCCTTCCACCCTGATGGCAGATTTCCCCCGTTGCCTCACAAATATACAGGACACAGCAGGCAGCTATAACCATTGGGATACTTTTCTCACCAAGATACAATCTAGTGATTAAACACTGTGAGCATCCCTTCAGTCTACCAAAACCACATTCAATTGTCTTTCTGTACTTGCTTAGCCAGTAAATGAATATGTCTTTGGTGCTTTGGAGATGGCCAGCATACGGTTTCATGAGCCAGGGGAACAAGGGTGGGTTGGGTCCCCCAGAAACACTATTAGCATTTCAGTATTGCCAATGGTAATCCATAGGTCAGGAGAAAAATGTCTCCGTTTGCAACTTTCTGAACAGTCCTGTGTTCTTAAAGATGCGAACACCATGCATCTTCCCTGACCAGCCCATAAAGATATCAACGAAGCATCTCCAGCAATCAACAACCATAGAAAAGTAGCAGGAGACAATTAATGACCCTACACATTTGCATGACCAGAGCCACCACTGTGGATTTCCCAACTCTAAAATGATTTCCCACTGACCAGTAGCAATCGCGTTTCAAGCTTCCAAAGTGTGATCCCCACTCGCTTCTCTACTATCATGCAGCTATCATTCTGGTGTGCCGTCACAAGCAGGCTGCAGTGAGCTTGCCACACAGACCCTGGAATATGGCTTTTCCCACATGAAAGTTCTGCAGCCATTGCTTGTTGCCCCAAACCTGCATTATGATGCAGTCTCAGCAATCAGTGTTCATTTCTTGACCCTGGAAGTGGTGCTCCACTGTCTGCAGCTGCTTTGTGAATGCCACCAACTACCTTGGATTGTTTTCCACTGTGTAAACTGTCCTCAATGAAATCCTTAAGACCCCCGTTGATGTGGTACTTTCTATGGATCTGCTAATATAGGCGAATCGTGTGTCCTGTATTTACCATGTTCATGAGAATAATGCAGAGTCCTGCAGACTCCATGCTTCCATCACAGATGGCTAGCACCAAAAAGTCCCATGTGAGTTTGTGGGATTTTTTTTTAAAAGGTGTAAAAATTATGGGATAAGGATGGTATTATGGGATGGAGAAAGTTGCATTCTGGGAACTTAACCCCTCGCTTCCAGAGATCTCTGGTTAAGTCATTTCTATTCCATATTGTGAAAAATTCCCAGAAAGTATTGCACCTAACAGCAGCACATAACACACTAGGACACCTACCTGGGGTGCAATGCACTTGACATCAACACAAGCACTCCAGGTGAGTTCATACAGCACCGACACAGACAACCAAGTATGCGCACGCCTGAGCTATTTACAATCTTCGGTGGCTGTACACAGATGTAACTTGCACAGCCACAGTTTATAGTAGACATGGTATAGTAAAACAGGTGTAACTTTGTGTGTAGGAACAGATTTAAGTTAAACTGAAATAAGACACTTTTAAACTGAAATAAGAGCATCTACACAAGGGGTTTACACCAGTTTAACTCAATTGATTTAATTAAACCAGTGAAAATTTATGTAAAGACAAGGCCTTAATTACAAAGCAATTATAAAATGATACATGCCATGTTTAAACCGCTATAAGTGTGTTCAGTCAGGGTTTTGTACCAGTTGAACTGAAATATTTTTAAAACTGATTTAAGTTGAACTGATGCAATTTGTGTGTGCAGACAAGCCCCATTAGGTCCTGTGGCTACAGAAGTTGTTAACAGAGAGCCTTCAAGCAATATCTGAATCCTTTGGATAGATTTCTTAAAAGATGAAGAGTATTCAGGGCAGGATAACTTTTCAGGGAGTAGAGAAGTTTGCAACCTTAGAGATCTGTCCCAGGTTTACATAGATATCTAGATAACCCAACTTCAGCCAAATCCTGCACTCAGACATAGGGCTCTTGTTGTGCACTTACGTTGTTAGTAAATTAGCACACAGTGCCTGATAAATCAATGTTATTTTCACGGCTTTATCTCTTAACCAATTTTAATGGAGATGCCAAGTTTGAACTTTTAAATCATAACTGTATTTAAATGATCAGAGCTGAATTATTTCCCCCATATTCAGATAACCATTTCTGAGTTAACTGGATTTTCAACACACACTTCTTGGTGGATAACAAAATCTTAAAAACAAAAAATCTACTCTCTGTGCTGAGAAAAAGCATAAGAAATTAATTTCAATACAAAAGCAGTTATCAGGCAAAATCAGAGCTGAGCATGAAAGTACCATCTTAACAAAAATTATAGCATCACTGGTATGATGCTATAATTCTATAGGAATCGTAAAGCATCCAAAACCTGTCAGGTGAGATTTAGGAATATATCTAGAAGTTATTCCCAATTGGATAGCTGTCTATAATCCTGATACAAACTCTGTAAAATGTTCATGTGAGGTAGTCCATATGCTAAGGGTAGCATATCATTTCAGAGCTGTCAGTTTTAATTTCTGTTTTATTAATTTTTCCATAAATCTAGAGACATATCTCAAATGGCATATATCAAGTAGACTGTAATCACACAAAGAAGCAATACAGCTATGGGTTTTTCTGACAAGCTCCAACCTCTCTGACATGAAAACTCCAATCTTTGAAAAGAATAGATGGAAAGAATTTTTCTGTGAAAGCTGATGTAAGAAGAGTCAGGAGTTCAAACACCTTGGTAGACTGGAGGTAAAGAATAAGGCCAATGTATAGAATTGCAAAAGTAGACAAAAGACGCAGATTCACACGGAAAATATGGTTCTCTTTGATGGAAGAGGAGGGGAAGAGGGTGTTGTGCAGGATTCGGATAGGCACAAAGAGATGGCATCCCCTGTGGCTCTCAGCTACATGGACACACCAGGATCTTTCCCCCTTATAAAGAAGGAATACAATAGCCAGAGCTAATACAGAGAAGCTGCTACAGAGTCTGCCCACTGCCTGGTGGAGGAGGCCTTCTCCCTGATATCCCTATGGAAAAACCCTGTGATGTGGCCAGTTAGGATTAAAGATGGGAGAGATAAAGTAAGAACTGACCTGAACCTCTACTGAAAACTCAAAACAATCCAACAGTCATAAAGCATGTATTATTGCCCATAGTTTGCTGAGCATAAAAGGTTATTGAGGCTAAGGCTAGGTCTACACTACCCACCTGAATAGGCGGGTAGAAATCGATCTCTCGGGGATCGAATTATCGCGTCTCGTCGGGACGCGACAATCGATTCCCGAATCGACGCGCTTACTCCACCAGCGGAGGTGGGAGTAAGTGCCGTCGACGGAGAGCCACGGAGGTCGATTTTGCCGCCGTCCTCACAGCAGGGTAAGTCAGCTCTGATACATCGAATTCAGCTACGCTATTCGCGTAGCTGAATTTGCGTATCTTAAATCGACCCTCTCCGTAGTGAAGACCTGCCTTAAGTGGCTAAACAGGATAAACAGCAGTACTGTCTCTTTACAAAGCCTCTATTCAATAAAGTTAAAAGATACCTAACTCATTAAAGAAAGACACAGAGCAGGGTGGGGGCTCAGCAAAGGTCCCCTCCTTTTGTAGTCACTGCTGGCCCTGGTTGATACGAGTTGTACTGCAGAGAGTGCTGATCCTGGTTCCATGTTACGGAATGCTGTGCTATAGTGAGCTTGGTAGTAGCTCAGTAGGGGGAACTAAGGCTTAGCTCTAAAATGAGAGGTACAACTTTTTGCAGGCCTTCTGAACCCAGATTTTCATTTGGTTTCAGAGAAACAAACAGAGCTTCAGGTAGGGCTGATCCAAAAATGGAGTGGGGAGAGGCAGGAAAAGAAAGAAAAAAAATTGAAGCAATTGCCATTTCACAGAGCTTGAAATGGAGCAATGTGGTTCTCAACATTTTTTGCCAATCTTTTTGAAAAATGTCTACTTTTTGAAAATTTTCAAGACGTCAATCTTTTAAATCTTGAATTTTAATCCCTCTCTCCTTTTTTGGGCACTGGATGCAATAAAGTTAATAGTATCCAAAGTTTTGTAGTTTGTTTGCCCCCTCCATTTCCCCCTGCTTATCATTACACTTTAACTTTTCAAAACATCCTCACCTTTGGAAAAGTTATAGAAGCAAAATTACTGAGTTTCATTTTTCCTTTTCAAAAATTGAGCAAGTTATGAAAAGTGAGAATGGAAAAAAGAGAAAGACCGAAAAAAATGAAAAAAAAATCCTTACATTCAACTGTATTCAGTGCTAAAGGGAGGAGGGGGGATCCAAATTTCAAAAAACAAAACAAAAACAAAAAATACCCTCAAAAATTTAAATTTGAAACTTAATTGGAAACTTCATTCTGTTTACAAATTTCTTGTCAAAAATTTCATTTTCAGTGAAATCTTATTTTCTGGCAGGAAATTTTTTTAAAATTCATTTAAAAACAAATTTAGCTAGCCCTAGCTCCAGGTTTCATCTGGATCCTGCAATGTTGTCGGTAGAGGACACTTGTGCCATATGGAACCCTACTGATTTAATCAAGTCTCTGGGCACAGGGGTAACCTGCAAAGAGCTCATTGCAGGATCAGGGCCTAGGAATTTATAAGTTTAGAAGATCTAGCTATATCGTACTCTAGACATGCTTTTTAATTTGACCTCTCTTTGGCAATATGAAAGCTAAACAACTGTTTGTCTGAAGTCCTTTCCAATAGCAGTTTAATGGTAGAACCAATCCAACTTTTAGATACCAGTCAATACAACAGAGATAATTAGACCAAGTAAAAAATAAGATTGATTCTAAAATCTGCTGTCACTAGGGGTTCAATTAACATGAAGGTTTATATTTAGGTTAACACTGTATGATTACACTGAATGAGTACAGTATATAGAATATAACTCTAAAATAAAATACTATGATGTATATAGAATCATACAAGATTAGGGTTGGAAGAGACATCAGGAGGTCATCTAGTTCAACCCCCTGCTCAAAGCAGGACTAACCCTAACTAAATCATAATTGTGTTACAATGAAAGTAGTTCTTGCTGTTTTACTAAAAATAACTCAGTTTAATCTCTATATTTTTCTTAAGAGCTACTCAAAGTTCAATGTTCTTCATCTTATCATCACCTGTCTTATATTCTCTCACTGGGTAAAAGGATCAGGAAGTTATAGTAGATGATAAATTGAATATAAGTCAACAACGTGATGCAGTTAGAGAAAAGGCTACTATCATTCTGGGGTTTATTAACAGGAGTGTCATATGAAAGACATGGGAGGTAATTGTATTGCTCTCCTTGGCACAGGTGAGGCCTCAGAGTACTGTGCCCAGTTCTGGGAGCCACACTTCAAGAAAGATGGACATATTGGAGAGTGTCCAGGGAACAGCAACAAAAATGATAAAAGGTTTAGAAAACTTAACCGATGAGGAAAGGTTTAAAAAAAACTGGGCATGTTTAGTCTTGAAATATGCTAAGGGCTGTTATAAAGAGGATGGTGATCAATTGTTCTCCGTGTCCACTGAAAGTAGGACAAGAAGTAATGGGCTTAATCTGTATCAAGGCAGATTTAGGTTAGATATTAGGAAAAACTATAAGGATAGTTAAGTTCTGGAATAGGCTTCCAAGGCACATTATGGAATCCCATTACTGGAGGTT
Organism: Chrysemys picta bellii; assembly: GCF_011386835.1. Classification (NCBI taxonomy): domain Eukaryota; kingdom Metazoa; phylum Chordata; order Testudines; family Emydidae; genus Chrysemys; species Chrysemys picta. The sequence goes on along the minus strand of NC_088792.1, from coordinate 70,266,795 downwards.
TTTAAAATATAAGTGAGAAAAACACTTGTCTGGGATAATCTAGGTATACTTGGTTCTGCTTCAAGGTGGGGGATGAACTAAATGACATCTTGAGATCCCTTCCAGCCCTACATTTCTATGTTTCTATTACTCTGTGTCTACACTAGGACTGGAAGATACAATTTCTAGCTCAAATAGACACACTATGTTAGCTCTCAAGTATCAGAGGGGTAGCCGTGTTAGTCTGAATCTGTAAAAAGCAACAGAGGGTCCTGTGGCACCTTTAAGACTAACAGAAGTATTGGGAGCATAAGCTTTCGTGGGTAAGAACCTCACTTGCATCTGAAGAAGTGAGGTTCTTACCCACGAAAGCTTATGCTCCCAATACTTCTGTTAGTCTTAAAGGTGCCACAGGACCCTCTGTTATGTTAGCTCTGATCACACTAAAAACAGAAGTGTAGCCATGACAGTGCCAACGGTGGGAGGGCCTAGCTGCCCAAATATATACCTAGGGTCTCAGATAGGATTGCACTTGGGGCAGCTAGCCCCTCACTTCACCATGGCTACATTTTTATGTTTAGCACATTAGCCAGATCAAAGCTAATGCAGGTATGTTTACTCAAGCAGGAAATTACACCCTTCAGCTCCAGGCTAGACATAGCTGCACAGTGGATACCTAGATCATATATTATAGTGCAAGCTAGAGTGAAAGGATTTAGCCCACACCAGTGGGAGTTTGTTGGGAATAGAGACGGAGCAAAAACTGAACACTCCATACTCCCCTCCACATCACTTTCACAGAAGGTACTGCAGATGGGTTCACAGGGAGAAAAGGAATATTTTGTGCCACTCCCAATTGCAAAAGAGGGAATAGGAGTTGCTGATTTGGATCCCACAGCCTCTCCCAGGCATTCCCAGTGTAGGCTGGGCTGCCACTGTTGCTACGGCAGCAAAGGCCCTGCTCTTTAGAACGTTCACACTGAGTTGTTATTTTTGCAGGCTGACAGATTTTTCAGGTGCAACAGAAGTGAGAAAAGGGAAATAATGAATTTTAACAGTCCATAAACTCCAATAAACCTGAAGGACCTAAAGGTCTGGTCTACATGGAAAAGTTTTACCAGCAGTGATATTACTGGTGTTACACAGGTATAGTTATTCTGGTATAAACCCACATGTGAACTCTCTTAATTCAGTATAAAAGCAGCTTTTTCTGTTTAGCTTAACCCTTTCCCAAGTCACATATGTCTAAATGAATAAAAACACTCTTATATCAGAATAATGTCCGCATAAGAGTTTTTCTGGTATAAATATATCAGTATAAATTCACACCTTTAGGTTATTCCAAAAAAACCTCTCCTGTGTACATAAGGACACAGGCCATTTCTGTAGCCCAAGGACTTTTTTCTTAATGAAATTCAAAGGCCTGCTGCATACATTAGAGGTTTTAAGAGTTTCTAAAAAAAAAAAAAAATAAAATAAATAGTTGCAAGAAACTTTTATAACAAGGTTTCTGACAAACTAAATAGAGGTGTCACCATCAGCTTCCCCTTATTATCCAACTTTATCATTGTAAATTATTTACATCTGAAGTGCTGGCTCATACAGTGGAAGTCAGGATCACATTATTTCAGGTTTCCTTGTCTAATTTCCTTCTGTTTCCTCTCCCCTTCCCAGTCTCCCTCTCCTATGTTTGAGGGGTGGGAGGGTGGTTTCAGATTGTCTTTCACATTTGATTATTGGCAGGCTAAGAGCTATGTTTCTGTAACTTTATGTGAGTAGTCCCATGAGTTACTCACGTGCACAGATGTTTGCAAGATTGGGGTCAAATATGATTTCACTCCAAAATTAGAGAAAACAATTTTGAACACACTGAATACGCAATAACAATTATCGAGTCATGATTTTCCATAACAAACTTATAAATGCTCTTGTGCTATACAGATATTTGTAAAGCATTTAACAAATATGTATTCAAGTTTTCCACACAAAAGATGTACCTATTATCTTTCGCAATACATACAAATTCCTTTTTAATAAAGTAAAAAGAATATTGTGGAATAATTTAAACCCCAAATTTAGATCCTGCAAAGGTAAATAAGAAAGTTTTAAAACAAATATCAATAGAAAAAGTATTTTTAATTTAAAAACTCCCGAAACATTTGCGATCCAAATGCTGCATATTTTTGCTGATACAATACCAGAAAGCAAATCTGCCTAAAAATTGACCAGTCTAGCCTCACTACCCAAGCATTTTGCTCAGCTTAAAGGTAACAATTTGTATAAATGGTAAAAAAATGAATTAAATTTAAAAAAATGTTTCTATCATCTATGGTGCATTCAGTAACAGAGATAAGAATTGTTTTTTGTTTTTTAAAAATGTGTTTTTTTTACCTCACAGTGCCCCTTCAATGCAAGAAATAAGCACTGTAAAATATTTAAAAGGAGTGAAGGGTGTTGTTTTTTAAAATCCAACTAAAACAACAGTTTACCTGACTGTGTTCTCACCCACAAACAATGGGAATGCTTCCCTACAGCTTGGCAGGTGTGACTTGGAAATAATTGCAGAAGAGGGAGGGGCCCATCACAGACATGTAATTCTCTTAGAGAGACCTCAGGCCTTTTTTTCCTTGTGTAATCCTGTATGGTAATTAGTCCAATTCCACCTGTCTATATTAGTAATTCTTGCAGTTTGCTGCCTGTGGTTAATTGTTACTGCTCTGGGTTAGTGCGGGTTCTGTACCAGTTACTGGGAAGACAGAAATAGTCTTTTACCACTGAAAACTAAACCTGGATTCACCAGAGTTTCAGCATTTTGCTTCAAGGCTTCCATTAGCTGAGAGACAAACCTGCATGCTTTCCTGTTCACCCCAAAGGGTTTGAGTCCACTGGAAAATGCCTAAATTCAGAAACACTACTTCCCGGGGGGGATGCAGATAGCTGCAATGTAAAATATAATCCAGAAGGGGAAATTGTGCAACAATTAAATCTCCTGAATACTCATGAGAAAATGTGACAATGGCAGATTAAGGTATGATCAAATAAACTGGCCGGTCAGTCTACGGTGCTCTGAAGGGGGTCTTCTCTCATGTAGGTTTTTTTCCAGAATTTCTCATCCCTAATGAGTGGGAGCCTAGGTTTATTATCAAACTGGGCTCACTCGATTTGATCTGTCCCTGCAATGGATGAATGCTGTTGAACCACACAGATAGATCCTGTGCATAATAACTATTTGCATATTAGATACCCAGTTCAGCTGCCTAACTTTAACATGGAACTATTTTTGTGAATAAAGTTAGGCATATACTTAAGAACCTTAGCTGAATTAGTGCATCAGTGTTTATATGACTAAGCAGACAATAATCCCATTTATTAATACTCATATATAAGCAGTATTACATGATCAGTCCATGTATATACAAATATATACACACACAGAGAAAGATAACTTAATCTAAGTAATAATTATGACAACACAATAATGGTCTGCCAAGTGTTATTAAACCTATTAAGCCCAAAGCAGTTCATTGATGACCAAGTTCCAAGTGCTAAATAGTGCAGCTTCATTTTGGTTTTATGTAAAAATCAATGCAAACACATGAATAATCATTGGAGAGTGTGCTGGAGCCTACCAAAGTCAGTTTGTAATTAGTAGCCCATTGGTCCAAAGTAAGTATCATCACAAAGGAGCAAAAACACAAGCATATGAAACATTTTTGCCCTTCACTATTAATTACAGTTATTCTGCCAATATCTGAGAACACACTAGGTTGGCAGCCTGGATTCTAATTTTAATGTTCCGCAAACATATAGGAGGACACATCACCAGCTTTGGTACCCCAACCCAACAGCATTTCTATACCAGTTTTTCAATCATTTTAGGGATAGTAACGTGGTTTAAAAGTCATTGACATGTTTTTGTACAAGGAAGCTTAGGCTATCTTAAAAATGTTTTAGCTTCTATGTAGACAGATTGCTAGCTGAACCTGCTGCCAGTCACACAGTTCAAAGCACACACACACAAAAGTGCACGTGGATAGGCTAATTTCAAGTCAGGAACTTTATATGGCAGGAATAAACCAAAGTTTGTGGATAAACTAATGGTTACACATTCAGCTACCTGATCAGAATAGGACATGGGATAGTGAATCCTGGGATATTACCTTATCTGTGGAGATGGTAGAAAATCTTCCATCAAAATTTACTTTTTTTATGGATTTTTTTTATTTCAAAATGTTCTGCTTTCACATAGACAAAACAGGAAAATGTCTGAAAATTATTTAAAAAAAAACACAGAAAAAATCATTTATTGTTTGAAATTTTTCATGGAAAATCCCTACCATGTCCAACCAACTCTACAACTGTCCCATGCCTGAATGAATTGCAAAGTATGTCTGAACAGGATCTTAGAGGAGTATAGTGGATACTCTAATGAGATTGCTGAGCAATTTAACTACACCTCTACCCTGATATAACACGAATTTGGATATAACGTGGTAATGCAGCGCTTGCGGGGGGGGTTGTAGGATTACTTGGTTGAAATTACGGAAGAGTTCTATAGAATTCAATAGAAAATTTTGGGACAGATCCTGTCTCTGACATGATCAGGCCCCTACACACCACTTTAGTGCCTATTATTGGTAATGAGAATTCCCCTGATTCAGGCACAGTGTATGTCATTGTAAGCGACTCTATGCTGTCCCCCTCACAAAACCTGAAAGAAGAGGTGGACTGGGGAAGGGATCAGGGTTAGGGTAGGAGAGAGAGGTTCTATAGCTCCTGATGCTACAGGGATTCTGGGCTGCACCACATACCTTAGATGGTTCAGGACTGACTGTCATAAATTATAGCAGCCTTCAGAGTCCAAGCACCCTGAAGGATGCAAAGGTGATGTAAAGCCACCTTTTCCTCTCCTTCTGCACTGCACCTCCTAGGGTATGTCTATGCTGCACAGTAAGCCCAGGCTCTAACTTAACTTTGAGCCCAAGCCCCTCTTCTGTCTACACACAAATCAATCTGACTTGGGTCAGCAAGCACTCAGGACCCGTGTCCTAGGACCTAGCTAGGGGAGTGGGTCAGTGCCTGAGTCCTGATGTGAGTTCAGTCCAAACCCTGTCATTTTGCAGTGTGGATGCAGCTCTAGCTGCAGAGTGAGTCAGAAGGTCTGTGTAGTGCAATATGGAAGCGTTAACATGGCTGTGAGACCTGGGTCCAGCAACTCTAAACCCAGATTTACAACGCAGTGTGGACACTCACACACTGGATTTGAAACACTGAGTCCACAAGCCCAGGTCCCACAGACCCTGGTCTACAGTGCAGTGTAGACATAGCCCTTGAGGCTGAGTATAGAATAAGACCCATTAAGTTGTCTACATATTTCTGATCAACTTATACATTTGAATAGGAAATTATGAACCTGATATAGAATTCTATAAGAAAATTCAAGAAACCTTTGAAAAATATACTATCCTCTACTAAATCCTATACTTTTAGAGTAATTTCTTTATCTGATCCATCCCTATTACATTCCATAGGCCTTTTCCGTAAGAGATACCGAAACCAGTTATGACAACTGTTTTGTTTTCTGTTTGGTAAGGGCTCATTAATAGAGTTGAGTGAATAACTTATTTTTTGGTTTACTGGCAATTCCAAACAATTTTTAAAAAGTCAATTCAGGTCAACCTGAAAGTGAAATTTTTCAGAATTTCTGGCAAATCGAAATATCCAGAAAAAGTTTGCTTTGATTGTGAACATCTTTAACTGATTTTTTTAAATAAAAGCAAAGAAAATTTGGAATTGAATGGCTAGATTCACAAGTGGATCTAAGTGTGATTCACTGGGAGCCTGCAGGTCCTGGGACAGACTGCCTTATAGTCACAGATTTTTAAGGCCAGAAGGGACCACTGTGCTCATCTAGCCTGATCTCCTGTATAATTTAGGCCACAGAACTTCCCCAAAATAATTCCTACACCATATCTTTTAGAAAAATATCCAATCTCAATTTAAAAATGACAGTGATGGAGACTCCACCATGACTCTGGGTAAATTGTTCCAATGGTTAATTACCCTCACTGTCAAAAGTTTATGCCTTATTTCCAGTCTGAATTTATTTAGCTTCAACTTTCAGCCATTGAATCGTGTTATACCTTTCTTGACTAGACTGAAGAGCCCATCATCAAATATTTAGCCGTATTAAACTGCATATTGTTAACTTGTGCTCATCTGACCAAGCAATCCAGATAGCTCTGTCCTCTTCATTATTTGTCACTCTCCCAATTTTTGTGTCATCTGGAAACTTTATCAGTGATGATTTTATGTTTTCTTCCAGGTCACTGTTAAAAAAATTAAATAGATTATGGCCAAGAACCAATTCCTGTGTGACCCCAAAATGTCTACAACTCCAGGGTAGCCCCACTTTTCAGACTGCCTCAGCAGTAGAGATGCCAGATTCCTGAACCAGCTGGCTTACTGGGTTGCCTGGTCAGGAGTTGGGCAGCCCAGATAGGAATGATTCGGTATGAAACCAAATTTCAAAATGCTGACATATTTTGCAAACTAAGAATTGTGAGTTTTGGCTCGCTCAAATTTGAAGCTGGGTCTCCCACATCTCACATGAATGCCCTAACCCCCAAGCTATTCCATATAAGGGACCACCACCTCCTCCTTGTGAATGGCACCCATTGTGAATCTAGCTCAAAGCATCAAAATGTTTCATTACAGAAATGCTGAAATGAATCATTTTGACATTTTTGTCATTTTTTAACCCTTATTGAAATAATCTGCCCAAAGTGACACAAATTTGCAAAATGTTTCAGTCAGTCCAAAACGGGCATTTTTCATCAAAAAAAGGTTTGACTGAAAAAATTTCCCCTGCTCTACTCATTAATTTTAACTATTGATGCCGGTGACATATATTTTGTCCACTTTTCTTACTATTTAGAAAAATCATGCTTAAATAGTGTCCAATAAAGGGGAAGCAAATGCTTCCCTTTTCTCCAATTCCTCCTCAAAAGAAAAAAAAAGATAGGAGAAGGAGGTGCACAAATAAATAAAATAAATAAATAAATAAAAGAGAGAGAGAGAGAGAGAGAGAGAGAGAGAGAGAGAGAGAGAGGAAGGAATGGAGTCACCAGCTCAGGAACAGTTACCCAAGGACACTAGGGGGATAATTAGTATATAGTCACTCAAATGTTCCAGCAGCCTGATTGCAGCAGTGATCAAAACACAACCTGCTTCTTTATCAAGGGATCATCTTAAAATCATCAGACTTAACAAAGTGTATAGTGTAAAAAACAGTTGCAAGTCCTCTACAGTTATTTATCTAGTGTTGTGGCCCATATGTGTAACATTCCTCTCTCTATGTAGTCACAGTCACCATTTTCCAATTCAGATGTCAGTAGATCAAAATGGTCTTTAGCATCTTTGTTCTCTGCAAAGTGTACCAATCAATACACTTAAATTTTCATTTGATTTCTCTGAAATTTCTATAAAATGGTGCCTAACTTTCTGATCTACTGTAGCATTTATCTATGTTCTCGTACAATATAGGAAGATAAAGTAAATACTGTTGAAGAATCTGTTTAAGCCAGTGGTTCTCAAACTTTTGTACTGGTGATCCCTTTCACATAGCAAGCCTCTGAGTGCGACCCCCCTTATAAATTAAAGACACTTTTAAATATATTTAACACCATTATAAATGCTGGAGTCAAAGCTGGGTTTGGGATGGAGGCTGACAGCTCGTGACCCCCCAAGTAATAACCTCACGACCCCCTGAGGGGTCCCGACTCCCAGTTTGAGAACCCCTGATTTAAGCAAACAACTTGTTGCTCTGATTAAGTATTTTATAGCAGGATGCCTCTATTAAACATATAAATTACATTAGAGGGAGCCAGCATATAAAGAGAATTTTTTAATCAGTAGAATTACAAGTGAGCACAATGAAAAAGTCAGTATTTGCCAAGCAGTTACCACAGTGAGGGGATTAAAGCAAGGGGGAGCAAAATCTGCCCTCCTCTGAAAAAGTAGAGGGAATGCTTTAAATTCTCCCTTGCTTGGGGAAGCAGCACTTCCCCACTAGAGCTGGGCAAACAACAGAATTTTTCGCTCTGCTGGCAATTCTGGAAAAAAAATGAAACAAAATTCATCTCTTGTTGAAAAAAATTTCATTCGACCCAAACCAAAACATTTCATTTCAGTGTCAAGAATTAACATTTTTATTTTTTAAAAATAAAATTAAAGGAAATTTCTGAAAGAAAACCTAATTTTCAATAAAAAAAATCAGAACACTTTGTTTAGAAAATGTGGAAACAGAACAATTCCATTTTTTCAGAATTTTTTTCTTTCTGTTTTTTGTTCTCCCAACCAAAACAATTCAGTGAAATCAACATGAATTTTAAAAAGGTTAGAGTATTGCCAAATTTTCATTTTTCACTGGAAAAATTCAGCAAGGTATATAATTTCAAAAAATTTCACCTGCTTCTATTCCTCCTGCTTGCTACCCTTCTTCCTTAGCTGGTGTAGTGAAAGCTCCCCTGCTCTTCCACTCCTATTTTTACCGCCTCCAGCAACCTGGACTTTGGTGCTTAAACCTTTTGAGGGCTGAAGTTTAGGCCACACCTCACTCCCCAGCACTTCCCATTGAGCAGGGAGCCACCTAAGCTAGCCAGTGTGCTGGCTTTTGTGGATCACATTTTTAGGCATCACACTCTTCCCATGCACTGTATAGGCAGCTAACTCAGGGCTGTGGATTCCATTAGGATCTGTGCACCTAGAAGTTAGCCATTGCAACGACGAGTCTCTTTCCCCTTTGTGGATCTAACCTTATAAGCCTAAATATTGCTTTTAGAAGCCTAACTTCAGGGTTGTAATTTTTTAAAATCTTGGTCTAAATAGAGATTCAGATGCCTAACTTTAGGCATTCAGTTTAGATAATAGGAGCATTTAAACATTTGACAAAGTATTGTTAAGATGACAGAACTACTGATGATGGATTGTAAAGAAAAGACTTGGAATGAGATTTGGAATGAACCTAAAGCCCAAACATAAATTAAAATATGTTGTTAATTCAGTCCAGAATTCAGAAAGTGGGATATGTACAAAATATAAAACTGAATTGTTTAACTGATATGGGTTAAACCTCTCGAAGTGTTGAAATAAAAGCAATTATTCTTATTAATCCTTTATCCACTGGGTTTTTCCACTAGGTGATCACTATCTCTTTGATAAAGATATTAGGTTTTCAGCCCTTAGCACTCTGTTTAGAAAGCTAGCGAACATTCCATTCCCTCAGAGAAGCATTTGGATTTGCTGGTAGGCAACCTTTGTTTGGGGAGGTTAAAAAGATTTATGTCTATCAGTGTTAGTAACCCCTAGTCTAAAGACTTCTCTAATATAGACATTGTTACCAAAACACTGAGATGTATAGTACTCTCTAGAGTACATATTCCATTAGCCTGCTCATCCTGTAGTGACTTTATAGAAGCCTTACACAGAGATAGGTCTGAACTGCCAAATTTGTATCTGGATTTCAAGTCATCTCGAACTGCCAGTGTGTTCAAATTTAGGGTTTTAGTTCAGCCATCTATAGAATGTATGTCCAATCATGAAGTTCACAACAGAAGACAGGAGTGTTTACAATATAAAATTAGTGTTATATAGAAAAAAAAGAGTTTAATGTCTTATCTTAGGGAAGCAACATATGCATATATAACATGGAAATTAAAAGTGATTCTACTAACTAGATGGTGTAAAAGAAATTATCTTCTGAAGTGTCTATTGTATATAGAGATACCAGAAAGGAAATGTATTTTTTCTCTAGTGTGGCAGGTGGCAATTCCTCCTCCCCTTACTTCTTGCATTTATCCTTTCTTCGCTTGGGCTGTGAGTGGGTAACATCTTCCTTAAATTTTGAGCGCTACCTCTCTGTAATCACCATGTAAACATTTTCATATTATTACATATTATTAAACTTCCTATGTGCAAAACCCAATTGTGTAAGAATACTGTGACTAATCTCTTTCAAATGTAACCTTTATAGTTAGACACTATAGAAATGAACCCTGAAAGTACAGGCGCAGTAGCTAAGAAAAACAGAAAATACAGTCTGTCTGAAATTGATCCTGTGTAGCTAAGCAAACAGAAGCAAATAGTCTTTCACTTTCTGTCCTCACAAAAGGGATCCAAGCTTCCCTTTAGAACACTGATTCTCGCATTGAAAGACCAAGCCCCCAAACTCCTGTCTTACCATCCAAACATCCAACCTCCTCTTCGATGACTGAAGCTGCACAGCACAATACCAATCTTCTGCTTCGCCACTGAAACTTCAACCTCCTCTCCCTCCACGTCTCTATATCTGTACCACTTAGTCACCAGAAATCCTCTTCAATCCTCTGCATCAATGCCAAAAAAGGCATCTTCATTTCTCACCATACTCCAAACAGCTGCTCACACAAATCCATTTGAGAGGCAAACAAACCCCAAAGCCCTACATGTGGCCTAGTTTGACTGTTCGTGTTCAATATATTTACAACAGTTGAATAGATGTAACCAAGATGCTTGACAGGCACCCAAATACTATGAAAAAAGAAGAACAGGAGGACTTGTGGCACCTTAGAGACTAACAAATTTATTAGAGCATAAGCTTTCGTGGACTATAGCCCACTTCTTCCGAAGAAGTGGGCTATAGTCCACGAAAGCTTATGCTCTAATAAATTTGTTAGTCTCTAAGGTGCCACAAGTCCTCCTGTTCTTCTTTTTGCGGATACAGACTAACACGGCTGCTACTCTGAAACCAAATACTATGGGCAACCAATATCGATAGATAGATAGATGGGTTGCATATAAAGATGAGTACCACAAGGCTTCTGGATGAGGGAAAGGAGAAAACTGAATGAACTAAAATAATGGCACAAAACCAGGGGACCTCGCTTCAACAAGGGGCTACATTTTTGTATGTTTCCATCACATTTTCAAAAGAGAAAAGAGACATATGAGAGTAGACTATTCCAGTGCATACCATCTATTCTTTGAACCCACTTTATCATCTATACTGTAGTTGACGTATTGTGCATGATTCCCCATATTTGTAGCTTCTGCTGCATGTTTATATGTGAGTGGCTAACTGTTGAGTTCTGTTGTACAAAGTTGTTCTTAAAACTAAATACAGTTAGATTGTTAGCTTTGGCAGGGCCAATAAGACCCCAATACTGCAAAGCTTTTAAGCACATACCTAAGTCCATCCCTATTCAGCAAAGCACTTAAGCATGTGCTACTTTATGTACAGTCTTAAGGCCCATTAAACTTATATACCTTGCTGAATTGATGCCTGAAAAGCATATGCACTGAACTTAACCATTGTCAAGTAATATTACATTTCAAAAGCCTGCCTCAAAGGGACTAGGTGCTTTCTTCCCTCCACCCCCTTACCCCTCCCCACCCCAGTATGAAAAGTTTTTTAAAAACAAAAGTGATTCTGTTAATATATAATTTGAGGTGAAAAATACATAGATGTGCCTGATCCAAAACATGCAAATTCTCTGTTGCACTTTTATCAGGGAAACAAAAAGAATAGCTTCAAGTAAAAATAAAGTTTCCTTCAGAGACTTTTAAACATTAAGACAAAGCCTGGTACAGCTATTAAATTATAGGGATCCCAGACTTTTTTTCAAGTGCAATATTCACAATGGAATTTCAGATGCTTTTTGTTCAGATTTGATCAGCTAGGAAACTCTGTATTTCAAGTATTTTAACTTCAGACAAGTTATTCAGAATTACACAGACAGTGATAAGAAAGACGAAAAAAACTCAGAAGAAAAACATTACAATATCTACTCACAGCAAGGTATTTGTAATGTGAAACAAATACAACTCTTAACGCATTCTTTGCATTAGTCGTATGTTTTATACAACCTGAGACAGAGGGGAAAAATGAAAAACTGATAGTTAAAACAATCTTTAAACAATCTCATTAAAAAAGAAGACACTGAAAGCTACAGAATGTCCTCCATTTCTACAACCAGAAAAGATTTGATTTGATTAATTGGGACCAGAGTAAATGCCAGGTCTTTGGCATAATCCTCTTCAAGAATACTTAGAAGAGCACAGATAGACCTGAGAACCTCAACCAATTCAGCCAAAGGACAAGACACAAGCGCCAGCACTGAGTTTTTCAGCAGGTTTAGTTGACATGGTAGTAAAGAAGCCTGAAGCTGCTATCACCTTATCTACATCAGGGTTCCCAACTGCATTAACTCTTGTTCGGCTGAAGCAGTGATAGTAGCAATGGGAATTTTCTTCTAAAATTGCTAGAGTAGAAAAGGCCTCAGGGACTCTGCAAATCCCATACATTTCCATTTCTCATGTCTCTTGGGATTTGACAACGTAGGCAACAATGTATTTTACATGAGCCTACATGGACATTTAAATTGTCCTCCAGAGATAGCCACCAAAGTCAACATGAACGGAGAAAGGATGTGGTAGCTCACACCTCGCTTATAGCTGTTGGCAGCAGACTCAGTACTGCATTGGTTTGTACTCAGTTCACATTTGGAAGGTTCTCTTCACAACCATAAGGTCTAGGAACTTTTTTTTTTAAGTTTAGTTTCTGCATATGCTGATGAACCCCATGGTGGGTGGGGCAACTGCCCCACTTCCCCAGATCTATCACTAACATAGCAATCAACTGATATGGGTACCAATAACCTAAATAACAAGTGGAAGAGCTGAGCTTGCCACTGCCTCTTCGCAGCATTCAACTGGATTTTATAGCAAGACAGAGATGGGGAATACAATCAATTTATGTTAACAAAAGATGTGTTAAAATAAATATATTACTTTTCTATTTATTAAAAGATCTTCTAATTCAGGAAATATTATAAGTGCACCCTCATCAAGAGAAAGTCAACCCTACTATAGTTATAATGTGCCTTTCAATTTTTTATATCCATAAGATTACAGAGGACAGTTGGAGCCTGTCAACCTGCATACCTAGTTAGACATTTAAATGAATATAAATTTTTAATCATACAATGTGGACTTCTCATATTTATTTTTATTCACTATGCACTGAGTTGACTGCATTATGTCAATGTTTGCTGTGTTAACTATATCTAAAGGTTATCCAGCACACTGTGATATGAAAAAAATGCTGGCACTTTACTTACAGAGAAACAGTATTCTGCTCCACCGGTACTTTCTGTTGGTGTTATGTGAGAAGAGAGTAGAGGGAAACAATCTCAAATGTATGTGTTAGAACATGAATGGAAGCTGCCATCCTTATTAATTTGTATATCAAAGAGATGTAAAGATGTCACCCCATTTCACTTGCAGCACGATATTCATAGGCCATTGTCAAATTTCATAGAAAAAGTCTGACCCTTTCAGATGCTTTAAATCAAAATGTTTAGAGTAGAACAATGCAACACTGAAGGCTTATGATGCATTACAAAATTGAGAAAAACAGAATTCATTTTAATTTTTAAAAATGTCATGTATTATTTTGCCTCCGTCTTTCTTGTTTTTTGCACTTCACTGCATTCTAACAGCCACATTTAAGACTTCTGATTCTCTTGTAAACAAAGGCCTGCACAGCTGTTACTTTGAAACAAGTGCACTGTGGGCCTGATCCAAAGGCAGAGAGCTTTTCCATTGATTTCAATGGGCTTTGGAACAGACCTTTATTGAGCTATATCTAAAACTGTAATTTTTTTTAAAGTTGAAAAATGCCTCAAAATTTCCACAATCTGTTTACTAAGTGAAACTATTCTAGTGATATGCAGAAAACAAATGAAGACTTAGCTTTACACCAAGCGATAATATGAAATGTACCCTTATGATACTACTGCCAAATATTTTTAATATCCCAATAATGTATTGTTACTCTACAACAATACAGAATAATTTTAAATCCCCATTCATAAGGATTCCAATTATAATCTAATTCAGTTCCGATTAACTATGCTTTGATGGCAATTCCCTTATACAAAAAAAATAGCCTAAGATAATGTGTTGCAAATATAGTTTCAATGTTAATAAGAGGCAGTTTAACAGCCTGGAGAAGTCCATTCTGACTGCATTTTCATTGCAATGCCAAAAAGTATATAAAGCACCGCAATTACAGATGTAATATAAAAAAAACAAAGTTATAAACTACAGTTTGGTCAGGATAATTTTAATTTTACTTTAGGTAGCCTACTTTTTTAATAAGCAAAAAATCCATTTTTTCCAAATTCACACCCTTGTGCCAGAGTTAAAACGCAGGGAAAACTGTAGATTTAAATCAGCGTCATCAATGTCATTATGTTTTTGATGCATCCACAATATACCATAGTCTCAGCACTGTGAAAGCAAAGCAGCTGTAAAGTCTTTTTAGAAAAAATATTCATGCAAAGGTTTATGTTCAAAGTTATTCAGTGCTTTTGATTTTTAGTATATTCCTGCTATAATAATTTTATTGCAGTGAGTACATTTTATAAAAATCAGATTTTCAACATCATCTAGATATAACTTGTTAAAAATATCTGTAAATAAACTTCATGTTCCAAGAAGAGATAGGGAGGGAAGCAGATAAAACATTCAGCTATGATACCTCAAGCCACAGCATTACCATTTAATCCAAGACATGGGTACTGGTACTCAGAGACATAAATTTTAAAGGTAGAATTCTCCTTTCCAATCTGAACTGCAGATTTCTTATCCATAGTGGAGATCTGTAGTACATATTCTGCACACAATATCCTTTTAGGGCCAGGTGCACAGTTGTGCAAATGGTGTCGGTGCAGTGTGGAGATACACGCCTTTATACTAACTGAGGATCTGGCTCATAGGATGCTATTGATATCATTGGCACAAATCCATATTATACAATGGAAACCTGCAGTAACCATTGGAGATGAGTATTTTGATCTAGGGCCCTGATCCAATTCCCAATGAACTCAACAGAAGTCTTACTATTCACTATAACAGGAGTAGGATTGGGCTGTAAGTCTTTAAAGTTAACAGTCAGAAAAGAGCCACTGAAACATATTCATAAAATATCTTTTCAATTGTAGAAAGAGTATATTAAATTTAATACTCTTTCTACCTCTGAAAAGTTTCTTTTAACCATGAACATGTCTCAGTAATTCTTTACAAGCCCTTTTCTGACAGTGACACATGAGGAGTCTCATGCATGGCCGTACAATCTTTGGACTGCCCTGCTCCAGTGGTACCAAGCTCACACAGGGAGGAAAGAGTCTTTAAAAATTTAGACTGCTTGGTCTCTTGCTCTGTGTCAGCAGCAGCTGGATGCGGTATAAAAGCAGCATGTGCCATTGCGGGAGGAGTGAGTATCTTGCATCTCATGACAGAGCCCCTCATTGACTGTTTACATTACTGTAAGGCCTCGGAGTCTCAATCCTGAACTAGGACCCCATTGTACTAGGTTCTGTGAAAACAGGGAACAAAGACGATCCCTGCCCCAAAGGGTTCATAATCTAAGTATAAGATATGAAATGACAGATAGATCCAGATGTGCTAAGGAGCACAAGGAAACAATGAGACAATATTTGTAAGCTGTTGCTTGTTGCTGTTAGGGAATAGGAGTGATGGATACCTGTGAAAGTTCTATCTAATCTCTGACAGAAAGGTAGTAGCAGCACCATCAGAGGATGGGGCATTAAAGCATAAAGAGAAAGGGAATGAGGGCAATAGACAGCCATGAAGAGATATCAGGGAGGCAGGATGGAATGTGGGACAGACAGATCAGGACAGTGAAACAAATGTGAGTCATCAGCATAGACATGCTAGAAGATATGGGCTTCCAATGACAGGATGTAGAAGGAGATGTGGAAGGGGCAAGGGACAATGAGGGAGCAATCAAACGTAAGGAAAAGAAAACCATACCACAATAGCTAAAGAAGGACAGGCTATCAAGGATGAGGGTTTGGTGAAGTGTGTTGGAGAAAGCAGAGATGCCTACAATGGCAAGGCTCTGAGTGTGACATTTTTATGAAATAGCTATTTTCATAGCAGAGATTGAAATAACAAAAAATTAATTCCAAAGCCAAACTGCACAACCGCTCTGCTTTCCTACTAAATCTAAACAATATTTCAAGCCTTATTACATTGGCAGCATAATTATATTTATATGATGATTTTTAAAGTCTTTTTACATCTTTCTTCAATGTTTGAATTTTGATAAATTAAATCAATTACTTCTAAATGAACTTTTAGCATGTACCTGAAAAATACACTAATGAAGTTCGCTTTATGTAAAAATAGTAGAAGATTTTTCAGCACAAAATAAGGGTCACAGGTAAAACCATTACCAGCCCAACTTAATCATAGAATATTAGGGTTGGAAGGGACCTCAGGAGGTCATCTAGTCCAACCCCTTGCTCCAAGCAGGACCAATCCCTGGACAGATTTTTGCTCTAGATCTCTAACTGGCCCCCTTAAGGATTGAACTAACAACCTTGGGTTTAGCAGGCCAATGCTCAAACCACTGAGCTATCCCTCCCCCCATTAATCTGTGCAAATCATCTATTCTAATGAAATGATCACATATTACATGGCGACTTGTGAAGGTTAATCTTTATTCTTTCAGTATTGTTGATTACGAAGTGTATTTTTAGATCAAACAAGCTTCTCACTTCTTAATGGCTTTAGTGAAATCTAAGGCTAGTTGCAGCTCCCTGTGAGTTTTAATGCTGCAGCGCCCTTAGTTTTCTTTTTCAAATGGGATAAAAGTGATTCATTGTTAAAAACCAAAAGTGTGATGCTGATGAATCAGACTTTAAAAGTGCAGGATAAAAGGCTATTTTTCTGTTGTAAACTCTTGGTTGGGTCCCTTTGGATGCTGTATTTTCAATGTCCTTTTTTGTAAAGGGAAGCAGATTTTCCAGATGCAACGTCCATAGATGTTAAAGGACATAACAAAAGCAACCTTTGGTTTGGCTTATGTTCCCCCCCTGCTCACTAGCAGATCACCGGGTTATACCGCTGACCAGCAGATGGAGACACAGTATACTTTTTGGAAGATGAAATATAAATACAGGTAAAATCTACCTTTTGCTTCACTAGTTGTTTCTTTGTCTCTAATGCATTAGACGGGTTAGCCCAGTCTCATTCAGCTCCAAGGTTTATTTTGTTTTTATTCTGACATGCCACTTGAATTACAGTTGCTATTCTTTTTCTATATCATTGACTCACTCTGTGGAATTTTTTTTAAACATAGTTTGGCAGCTACCTTTGTATTTTCTTTGCTGCTGTTTAAAGCTGCACTGGGAGAATAGTTCCTAGTGAATAATTTGACAAATTTAGCTTCTTTTTCTGTGAATGAACTGTCCAAAAGCAGCTTATAATTTTCTGAAACGTCTTAGTTAGTCAAAATTAATTTCCAAATAAGTCCAAGCACAGTTCTTGACCTGTAGATTGCTTATGAGCCATTCAGTGTTAGTATCAAAAACTCAGTCTCTCCTGTTTTTGTTTTTGTTTGTTTGTTTTATTGGACACATCAGTCACATGGTTTTGTTTCTGCTTCCCAAATGAATAGATGTAACTTTTAAGTTGGTGGGGTTTTCTCACCCCAAACCTAAAACAGTACACCTCTACCTTGATATAATGCTGTCCTCGGGAGCAAAAAAATCTTACCGCGTTATAGGTGAAACCATGTTATAGCAAACATGCTTTGATCCACTGGAGTGCGCTCCCCCCACCCCCCCAGAGCGCTGCTTTACCGCATTATATCCGAATTCGTGTTATATCGAGTCGCGTTATATGGGGGTAGAGGTATGGTTCAAAATTGCTTTCCCTGATTATTCTTTAATATTGTCTTAAAATAGGTTACTTTTCAAAATCATTCCTGACTATAAACTCAAATCATTTGAATGTTCATTGAAAACTGACTGAAGATAAAGTTTTAAATAATGTTTTTTTTTCACTATATGAATTAAATAAACCAGTTTTTTTTAAATCTATAAAATATATAAAAACAAAACTTTACATCATGTCCAATCCCCGCCCCACCACCCAGCATGAGTCCTCAGCAAGGTATTAACCTTGAAGCTTCTGATCCCCGGCACAGACTTTTACCACTTAAGCTAAAGAAGTAGAATAGCCTCTCTGTGGATCAGCTATTAAACAGGAACACAATATATATTTTACCAATGGATTACACAGTTATTTGCTAGGCAACAGTATAAAATTGGAGAGCAGGAGCTCTGGAGTCTTTCCCTGGTTCTGGGAATGTAGTCTAGTCATTGGAAATCAGCTAACTGAAGAGCTATTGGGCCCATGCATTCTGAAGAGCAGTGTGGCTGAGACTTGGGCCTGCTATATCAGAGGGTTGGGTTCTATTCTCAGCTCAGCCATCAGCTGCCTCATACAAATGCTCAATTAATTGATTTGTAAAAGTGTGGGAAATTATATTTGACTGCTTTCTAAGGTAAGTATGAGGCCTTGCTAAATAATGACTTTGAAGTGAAAAGAAACGTTGGGATGAATCTGCTGAGCAATAATAACTCAGCTGAAGGCAGTGTGATGAACGTACTGTTTGTGCTCTTCTGATCGGAAAGTGATAGCTGAGCTAGGAAGAGAGGGTTCTGTGGCAGGTAGAAAGATGGATGGAGGCCTGGAGGGACAATAATGAGGACAGTTGCTCAGGGTGACTGAACTGGGCCTTAGAGTTGTCTGTGTACAGATGGGTCTATCTTAGTTTAAGAAAAGCAGGACTCATGCACATAAAGGAAATAAGTTGCACCAGACTTGATTCCATGACACCAATTTCCCTCCCATAACAGAAAACCAAAGCCCTGAGATTAATCACCACTTGAACAAAAGGCAATAATACGAATAACATTCACTAGAACTGAGACCAGAACTCTAGTGTCAAGACATTCAGCTCACCTTCCCCTAGGATAGAGCATATTTTGCAGTGCAAGCTCTCTCTTTTTTCCATGGAACATTAATTTATGTTGCAGTGCAGAGAAACAGGGAGCTTGAGGCAGCTGAAAAGGGTAATGTCCTGCTAAATCTGGCACACTTCAGAGCTCTGGTCTGGAGGAGGCCTGTTTGGGGAGATGGGGAGGGGATGGAGCCAGAGAGCATCACACAGTACCCAGTATGTTTCCTCCAGCTGGGATGGATAGCTTACAAATGGTCACATGGGAGTTAATGTTGCTCCAAAGCATATCTAATTCTCACAGAGTATCCTCATAGATTGTACTGCACAGCCATGAGTTGGGACAGTGGGATGCAGTCAACAGAAGCACAGCCATGATAGGAATCATGCTGCCAGATAGGTGTAGGAGAAGTAGACATAGGAGAAAACTGGGCCCTCAATTCAGAAGCTTTAGGATCTATAAGGTTAAGAGCTGAGTTCCCTGTGGATCCCCTGATTCTGCATGCTTAGAAACCCACACCCAGTCTCCTTCTTCCCTAAAGGGAGCACTCAAAGGACACTCAGCAATGTAAATAACCTGGAGTTTTCTGGACCTTTTATTCCATGGGAAAGCACATTATAGTAGATTATTCTTAAAAGGTCCTGAAAGTGGAATTAGCACCTAAGGCTCTTTTAACATACATTGCTTAGTGCTTGATTCACCGTGGCATTACTCCAGTTTTTATGGGCTGGTAGCACCACTTATTTTTAGGGTTGTTCAGTACTTCCCATTATAAGACACCATTTTCAGTTGCATATAAACATTGTCAAACTTTAACTTTGGGCTGATTCTTTTTATTTATTTTTGTGGACAATTTCATCCAAAATAGTTCAGCCATTTCTGAGATTGAATCTAGGGAGGGAAATACATTGTTTTGCTCATGTTAAAAGATTCAGGTGACCTTTCCATTGAGCTCTAGCATCCCCATGCTTTGGAGCAGGTTTTTGAATTTGGTAGGCTGTGATCTTTATGTCCGGGATGTGCCTTTTGCGATCTCTGTGAAAATCTGCTCAAATATGGCCAAATTATAAACCGCTGAAAAATCTCAACGTGCACAGTACAGTTTTGTAGTGCTTCACAGCTTAATTCCCCCAAAGACCGCGTCCACACTGAGCATGCTCCAGGGTAGAGCTGAGCAGGACTTTTCCTACAATTGCAGTTTCCAACTGCTCCAAGTCATGCTGGGTCCAAGCACTAGAACTGAGAGCAGGGAGCTTCTTCTGTGAGAGATGAGGAGACCAGGGCGAGAAACTGGCACTGGGAGCCAGTGGGGACAGGGAACATGGGAATGAGTGGAGAAAGAGAGACAGATCGGATGAGGAGCTGGAAGAAGCAGAAACTGGGACTAGGTGGTCAAGGAGAGTGGACTGAGAGCGGTGGTGGGATGACTGTACTGGGACAGGGAGTCTGGAGGGGGAGACTAGGACTGGCTGAGAGTTGGGGATTTAGGGAAACTAAGACTAGCTGGGCAAGGAGACAGATTGTCAAACAGGGAGAGAAATGGGGGTAGGCACTGAGGCTGGGAGTAAGGAAACTGGGAATGAGCTAAGAAGCCTGAGGTGTGGAAATAGGGAGTGGGACAAAGAGCTAGGGGAGCAGAGGAGACAGGACTGGGACAGGGGCAGGTTTGAAGAGTCTGTGCCCACCTACAGAGCACTCTCCCTAAGAGCCTAGAATGGTACCCAACATTACAGAGCTTCACCATTCCTCTGCTGTCAGCAAATATCTATGAACCCCCCTGGCAAAGTAGTTGTCCCATCCTTTAATACTGTGGTCCACATAGAGGATGGCAATCTACTATTGTTTTCAGTTACTCTATTTAGCTCAAGTAGCAGATGCCTGTGTGGTGATCTAAATGGTCTAACCTGATGAACCATGTGGATATTAACATGATGCCATATGATAGAACTTTTTTTACAGTTTGATTTTTTAAAAACCTAGGAAATTACAAACAAAAGATGACCTTAAAGGGACATCATCAAGGTTGCAAAGTCAAGCTCTCAGATGTTAAGAAATGCCAGAATTAAGGGTTAATTAAGAACTAAGCCTCATGCCTTACATACCACACTGTTCAAATCCTGCTTTGAAGACAGAATTAATAATTTCTTCATGGATTTTTCCATGGTGCTCATTGCTATAGTGTCTGAGTGCTTCACATTAATTTTCACAGCACCCGTTATGCGGTGTGATGGTGGTATTATCCCCATTTTACAGATGACAATCTGAGGCAAAGGGAAATTAAGGTCAAAAGTGTCCACTAATTTAGGCTGCTTAATTTGAGGCAACTAGGACCAGATTTTGTGGAGTACATAATAACTTACAGTATTTTATATGTTCAAGCACAGCTCTCAGGCACTGCCGCCTGGTAGTCAGGCTTAATAGTTAGAGCAGAGATCAATGCCAGATGTAAGGTTGGAACTGGAGTGAGGGTAACACTAGAAACAACGTCTGGATTGAGGTCAGAACTGAGATCAGAGTTCATAGAAAAGCCAAAATCAGTACTATAGCCAGAGTCCAGGTGCAGGCCAAAAGCTGAAGCCAGGCAGTCAGCGTGCATGGACAAACCAAACCAGTACTATAGCCAGAGTCCAGATACAGGCCAAAAAGTTGAAGCCAGGTGGCCAGAGTCCAAGAATCCAGGGAGGTCAGGAGGGTTAGTCACAGGGCTGCAGCAAGGCGTGTAAGACAAGGAAAAGACTGGAACAGGACTTTGACAGGGCTGAGGCAAGAACAAGAACTGGATCAAGAGCAGGCTGGGAGGGTTGAGCATCTGATACACTGTGCGGCAGCAGGAGGGTTCTTGGGCAGGTAGTGCTGTTACACACATTGATTTGCAGTTCTGCTGTCTTTGGGGAAATACCTGAGCCTGGGAGTCATCTGACCCAGGCTCTGCTAAGGGATAGGTTGCTCCCACATGCCTGAAGGCTGAGTCACTGCAGGCTCTGTAGGAAGGGTAAGGCAGTGCTGCTGAGGCATTGCAGCATGCCAGAGTGATGATTCACTGCAGCTGTGACTGCTTAACATTTCTGCAAATCAGACATCAGGATCTCAAGTCAGGCACCCAGAAAATAAGCAACAAAATTAGTACCACATGTGAAAAGTTTGACTTAAGTGACTTGCCTAGTACCGCACAGGCACTCAGTGGCAGAGACAGGGATAGAATCCAGTTCCACAGAGGAGCATTCAACTGCCTTAACCATGACACTGTCCTTTCTCTTCCTGCAATACCCTGCGTCATTCACTACAAGCATTCCAACTTCTACAAGAAAGGAAGCAAGAGTCCTACAGACAACAGCCTCCTTCACTGCACAGCTCTTATTCATCCCCTAAGCCAGCCCCATCCTGGGCACTGAATGAGGGAGAGGTTCTCTGGAACAAATAGTATGTGACCACGTAATTAAAGACCGCATCAGAATGCATATGCCCGGGAGTAGGGGGGGCAAATTAAGGTTGCACAGGCAATCTTAATTCTGGCATGTCTTAACTTTTGAGTTCTTGACTTTACAACCTTAATAATGTTCTTTTAAAGTAGTTTTGTGTTTAATAATGGAATTACAGCAGCATAAAGCTGTAGTAATGCAGTAGTGAATCAGGCCTGTAGTGCACACTTTTGATAGAATGCATTCAGGCACAGTGCACTTCACTGTGAGAGCAAACATTCAGATTTAACCCCAAAAAATGCAGTACATGGACACAATACCCAGAGTACTAATTGTCCAGCTATTTTTTATTAATAGCCAGCTAATTTATTTCAAATCTAGTCAGGGTGAGGTCTACTTAATGAAGACTATTTGCATGCCAAGTTTTAAGGATCGAGGTTTAGCTGTTTCAGCGAATGCTGAATAGCAGTAAAGCCCAGCAATAACTTAGCTTTGGGTGTCAGTTGTAACCATGCATCCAAAAGCATCAGAGATTCATGTAGTAAATTTCTATAGTGACCCAAAAGAACATTATTTTGTACAGAACCTCATTGTAGGAGTTGGCAGCTTCTCCAGAATATCTAAAAACTTCTGAAAATGGAAGAGATGGATTCACTGTCTTTCTCTCTGACCTGGATAAATGTCTCTTTGAGGTACCATAACATCAACAATGGAGCATAAATAAGGGCTATCCCAGCCTCTGCTGTCTTATAACCCATGACAGGATAATCAAAAAGGAAAAATCTTTGGTATAGCCTCTGAACTTGAATAATGTGATGGACCATATCCAAAGATGATTTAGATGACAGCCAGCTAAAGTAGATGACATTCAGACAAACTAAAGACAGCTGCCACAGGTGTATGTCCTTGGGCTTTTTTACATTTCATATCCTTACAGCATTCTCTTTTTAATAATGAAACAAATGGCAATGACAAGGCATAGAATCATCCTTCTTTAAGAAGTACAATCGGTCACATGGTATTTACTGAATACAAAATTCAGCAAATTTCAGTTTTTGAGCACCAGCCCTGTTTCTGATAAATATCACAAATAAGTAAAAAGAACAGTTTATGGATTATTCACAAAGTATCAGATGTTAGTATTCAGTTCTGGAGCTTCAAAAGTGGTCACCCAAATCATTAGCAGGTTGAACACACATATTCCATGTTGAGTGCATATTCACAATCAAATACATATATTTGATATAGAATGTGTGCGCATCTTTGACAGAATAAGACAGGCCAGTTTTAAAGCTTCTCAAATTCATTAATAATGAGGTGTATGAATATAGAAAAATCAAACTCAAGGCCATATTATCTGTCTGAGGCTATAGCTCACATTTATGGTATTTATTTCATATCAGAGAAATACAACTTCTAAATTTAAAAATATTTCCCTTTGTTACTTCTAACTGTATTCCACTGAACCTTTCTTAGCACTATTACACTGTGCAAAACCTCTCTAATAAAATATTTATTATAATTTAAAATGTTTTTAGCTAGTAGATGTGTCAATTCATCAGGCATCAGATATGTGGTACCCCAGATAACACAGAAGTCACATATTATTCATTCAATCATTTCTGAAAGAGCCATTATGGTCTATCATGTAAAACTGATTTTTTTCCCCTGAATTTTAATGTGAGTACATGACAGCTATTGCTAAACCATAATATTTTGTCTGTTGTTAGTACAGATGAAGCCAAACTGCAAAATATGAATTCAGATTTTGAGCTCTACACAATTCAAAGGGGTTAGGCAGCAGCAAAATTCAGATCTGGAGTTAGATCTGGTTTGGGATTTTGAACTTCAGCATTCATAACCTTTTTTCTCCAGCCACAGCCTCCACTCTGAAGAAGAGGAGGGGAGTGGCATAGGGGCCACTATGCAGTATCTATGCCACCCAGAAATTCCCTTATGCTGGGAGAAGTCTCAGGTAGCAGGCTAACAGCTTTAATTCTGCTTTGTGCCACTGGAGTGACACTTAAAGGACTGGTGAATCTGGCCTTAAATTTGCTGAATGTCACTTTAGGGAAATACCTATTCAACGAGTTCTTCCTATGAGATTGTTGGATCTGGGGTTTTGGTCTGAGTCTATGTCAATATTTATCCCCTCCAAAAAATAAAAGTAGTGTTATAGATGTGTTTGCCAGAACAGATATAAATATCAAAATGGTTTCTGAGTTACATAAGCAAACACACACAAAAAGCCCTATGCACTAGTAAACGTCTATTGTTCTTTACATTGCTAAGATTATTGATAGCACACAAACTGTTTGGAAAATGTTAACAAAATTGCTCTTGAGTTTTGTCAGTCTGAAGCAAATATGTATTCATCGCCATATTTTAAACCCCTTTAAAACAGGCTAATAGAAGGGCTGCTTTCATCTTCAATATGTTCTTAGCAGTAATATTATGACCAGTGAGGCTTTAAGAAAACAGTACAAGCTGACCTTTATAACTCTGTAAACACAGAGGGCTCCCCAGTTCTATGGTCGCAGTTTAATTACAATAAAATATACTTCTGAACACAGTCAAAAACTTCTTGTTGTCAATTATTCAGCATTCCCATAAACCATTAGATGGTCAAAAATATCTTTAATTGATTCCATCTCTACCTACAGTACTTATTATTTATTACTATAACAAACTTCTCCATGGGAACAGCTAATTGTGCCTCCCTAGTGGCCACTTCAAGTGGAGTAAGCATTGCACAGCGCTGCCTAAGATACTGCTGAAAGGTCTTCAGCATTTGGGATTTGATTAAAACTGTATTACATGTACACATCAGCAACCATTGCCAAAACAAAACACTAATTTAAAAACTCCTTCTGCTATACTGCTTAACACAATTGAAAAAAAGCTTTGCATGTGTGGAATGCGGGGGGGTGGGGGCTGATCCGCTGTCTTTTTTTCCAGACAATCATTTCGTAATAGAAATAATATAGTATTCTCTTGTACAATGAGATGGGAAAGTGTGAACCCTACCAGCTGCACTGTGGGAGAGACCTTTTCCTCTGACATACATGTAGCACAGCAAGCTATTACAGTCTAAACTGCACATTTTTGTTTCTTTTTTTTTTAAAGCATAATTGTTAATCTGTTCCATAGTAGAAAAGACAGATGTTATGGAAATAGTAAGCCACACTCGGCTTAGATTGTTTTGTGAAGAGAGATTCCATAGGCAATGCTTCACAAAGGAAGATTTGGACAATAAAGCCTCCATTTTGAGGCAGGCAGGTGAGTTGTAAATAATAAATAAAATCAATATAATAAACAGCACCCATTGCACCTTTTGTCCAAACATTTTCAAAGTACTATACAGAGATGGATAATATAATTTCTATGCAGTGATCAATACAAAACACCGTTTTAAAAATATACTAGACCTTAATTATTTGTTTTAAACTTATGATAAAGGCATGCAGTATTATCTTCATTTAGAGCCACGCGAGTCCCTCAGTCATATATAACTCCCTTCGTCGGACCAAACAATGAACATGTATCACCTAAGCTACATAAATAAAAAAGAAGCTGTCTCAGCTACACACAATTTAACATATCCAGGGGCAGATCCTCATAGTCTTACTTAGTGCTTCACTAATGGTTTAAGCGAAACTGTGTACCTGACAGCTATCTAACGCAATTCAAAGGAAGCTAGATTTTCACCTTGTAGGAAGAAGAACCAGGTGGGCTCAGCTTGTATGCCGGAAGGTAACTCTGTGTACAGAACTTCAACGACTAGTCCTTTTAAAAATGGCACCATAGATTGATTGGTGAGGGACACCCAGGGCACAGAGAGGGTCAAATGATCTACAGGGCATGAAGAGACACAGACAGTAATCTTATAGATGTAAATAAACTTCTGATAAAATATCAGTACAACTACAAGCATATATAGGTGATGCATAAATACTGTAATCTGGCGCAAATGTGAGCCAGTAATAAGTGTGTGTCAACCTCTTAATGGCTGTTGTATTCAAAATTTCATTTCATTCAAAAATTTTCACAGACTTTTTCAATGAGATAAAATGAAACAAATCCTTTTCATTTTATTTTTTGTTTTTCCCTTTTCTCTCCCTTCTTCTCTGCCCTTCCACAGCTAAAGAAGGAGAAATACAATTTTAATATTTTTTTCAGTTGTCAAAAACTGAACATTTTTTGTTGAAAAATGAAAATTGTATGTCAGAAAGTCAGTTTTCACTGAAATAATGTTATAATAA
This sequence comes from Chrysemys picta bellii, assembly GCF_011386835.1. Classification (NCBI taxonomy): domain Eukaryota; kingdom Metazoa; phylum Chordata; order Testudines; family Emydidae; genus Chrysemys; species Chrysemys picta. The sequence continues at coordinate 70,240,260 of NC_088792.1, read as the reverse complement.
AAAAAAATTAAGCAGTTCCAACAAATAGAGTAGAACCAAAAGTGATAGATACCCCAAGACTTAAAGTGGATATTGGGAAATAAGAACCCCATCAAAAATGACAGAGGTTACAAGCTTAGGACAGAGGAAGAATAGTGGAGTTCTCAACTGTGATTCAGATGGGTGCTGGTAAAGCAGGATTAGAAAAAAAATTACACTAATTTTTGGACAGATTGAATTTGTGATGGTAGTACATCATCCAAAATGGAGATATCTGAGATACCAGACAGAGAGCAAGAGATTGAAGAGAGAAAGATATTTGGGAGTCTTCAGCATGGAAGTGATAGCTGTAGCACTCTAATTATCTAGAAATCTCATGTGTCACCTCATCGTACATGTCTTATGATGCACTATTTTGGTGTGGATATTTTGTTCCAGATATTAGAAAATCATATATCTAAGTAAGCACGTTTAACACTTAGCACCAGATCCTCAGCAAGCGTAACTTGGCATGGCTTGATAGAAGTTAATGGCACTTAATAGTCATGACATAACATTGCCCATTGAGATTACAGTGAGTATAACATTTGCCACTCAGCTGATATTACACTAATGCCATATCTCTTATGTACAGGAAGGTGGTTATTCTAGGTATGTAACAGGGTGAGTGCTGAGATTTTAATGGCATGCATGGTAAGAGAGGTTGAATCACCAGAAATTCTGCTGGAATAAAACTTAAAGCAAATGGGAAAGGAATTATTGTCTTTGAGGGTTTTTTGGCTTACAGGAATGCTAAAAGAGTGGTGTCAATACAATCAATTTTCAATGAACTTTGCAAAATCCAGAGCAGGGAGAAAGGGTCCTTATGCTTAAAAACTATTTATATAACTTTAATTGTATTATAGGGTTTATGTCCAGTTTTTAACCTGTCCTTACTGAGGTGATTTTAATCAATTTTATTTAATCAACTTTTATTCTGCAAACTCCTCAGGCTTGATTTTGGTGTAATTTGCATCAGTATCAAGCCAGAGTAACTAAACTGAAGACTTGGAGTAAACATCAATATGGAAATGAACCTGGAGGAGGGAGAAAAATTGTTCTTCTTAACCTCTGAGGAAAAGACAAGAAGCAATGGGCTTAAATTGCAGCAAGGGGGGTTTAAGTTGGACATTAGGAAAAACTACCTGTCGGGATGGTTAGGCACTGGAATAAATTGCCTAGGGAGGTTGTGGAATCTCCATCATTGGAGATTTTTAAGAGCAGGTTAGACAAGCACCTGTCAGGGATGGTCTAGATAATATTTAGTCCTGCCATGAGTGGAGGGGACTGGACTAGATGACCTCTCGAGGTCCCTTCCAGGCCTGTGATTTAATGATTCTATAAAAAGTAGTGGGAGATCAGAATCAGCCCCTTGTCTTTTCATTCTTGCTCTTTATGCTTTTCAGATCCTGAAAAATAATTCTCTTATTACTGTCTAAAAACCCACCTTGGATATCCACAATGTGTGAGATGTGTAAAAAGCCACTTAACGGAATTGTTTTAAAATGACACAAAGTATTTTTCTTCATTTTTTGTAATCATTTTTACTCGCTGTCGTTGATAATATCCTCCAAAGCTTGAAAATGAAATCTGTTTTTTCTTCCACATTCCTTTTCTCTGTAGGTCTCTTAGCTAAAACACAGACCTGGGAGACAAGATACCTGGGGTGAAACTCTGACCCCGCTGAAATCATTGTAAGCTTTGCCATTGACTTCAATGAGGCCTGGGTTTCACCCCTGCATTATATTTGCAACTCTGCTAGGATTTTCTGTGTGACCTTTGGCGGCCTCTTAATGTCAATGTGCCTAATTTCCCAGTCAGTAAAAACAGGATAATAATATTTACCTCCATCGTGCGCATGTTGTGAGGGTCAATTTAATTAATTAGGAGTAGAGTTGGTCAAAAAAATATAATTTCCATCCCCTGTGACATTCCAATACTTCAACATATGTTTTCATCTTGCCAATAATAAAATATACAGTATAGTTATAGATACATTATATATACACACACACACATGTTCTCTGACTATAGACTTTGCAGTGATATTTTCTGTATGGTGGGTAGGTCATATTTTGAGCCTACTAAACATCACAGTGTCCATTTAACCCTTCAGTATCAAACCAGATCACTTTTATCAAATTCAAGATACTTATAACCAGAAATCTATCGAGTGAGAGTACAAATCAAAAGGGATAGCTTTCCCTGCTGGGGCTGACTTTTCAAATTATGTCAAAAGCTTTCCGTTTTGTTTTCCTTTCTGACAGGAGATCCAAAAATAGGCTTTCCCTTTGGATTATTATTTCATTTAAATTAATTTAATATCACAAGCTGAACACTTATTTAAAAGAACTACCTCTATAAATACAAATCATTGTCATTCACATGCCTAACATACAGAGAGAGCCTCTATAAAACCCAGATAAATAACTTTATTTTCAACAGACAACATAGTTGGTTCAGCTGTAATGGTAGAACCAGGGGATCTCCCTAAGCGACATCATTCTGCTGTTATTAGGACTTGCTATAAATAAAATATGAAGCATGTACTCTGAAAACAAATCTCCATTATGATTAGAACAGGGCACCTAAAAGGAAAGAGATTTAACTTCTTTCTCCTTGACCATTTATAGAACACACAGAAAAAGAAATCCATCTCAAACAAAAACCTTTACCAAATTTTTCCTCTGAAAATCATGAGATCTGAGCATGCTTTCCCTCCAATCCCTTTAATTGTCCCGACGCTAATTAGGAGCATGGGATATTAGCACAAAGATGAAGCAACATTATAGTGCTTGTGAATATATGCCATCTCCTTAGAAAGAAGAGAAAGGAAAAGCCAAACAAAACCGAAACAGAAACCAGCATGTCTGACTAGCTGAAAAGGAAGGTGATGCAACCTACAGCAATCAAATACAAAATGGCTACCTTATAGTTGCAGCTGAGTGTCTTCCTCAGATTTAAAGGGCTAACTACACCAGTAGAACGTATTGAAAAAGCTTGATTTCTTTAAAAAAAGTTCAGCTCAAACTGGGATGAGGTAGATAAAGAGATAGCACTTCTGGTTACTTATAGCAAGAAAAGCTAAATGCATAAATCGGTAAGGGCCAAAGATCTGGTAGTAAGAAATCCTGAATTTTTATAACTAAAGCCTGCTGTTGTATGTTTTGGGGTTATTTATGCCTGTTTTTCTCTCCTACGATATTATTAGGCATTATAAACTTTAAAAAAAATCCTAATTACTTTTGACATCATCACCTAACTGTTCTTGATCATCAAACTCTCAGTCTTGCCAACACCAAACATCATGAATCAGACTGTAAAAATCATGAGATTAGCGCAAAAAACATGGTATTTCTTTTAAAATTATCTCTTGATTTTTGGCCTGTTCTTTGATGTTTAGCTCTCCCTGCCCATATCCAGTGTGTGTATCTATTACAGTCTCTCCCAGATTTACAGAGTAAGGTTATCATGGCTCCTGGTACAGGAGTTCTCACTGGAAGACCCAATTAAAATCAAATTACAAAGTTCTGCCAGATGGCATGGAGTTTCTAGCTTATCTTCAAACCTTAAAATTCAAATTACTTGTGTGTCATTTCCCCCCACCCCCAAATACCCATTCACCACCCAACCCAGCAATTAGTTATGCACCCACTCAGCCCCCATATCAGCTTTGCTCTCCCCGCAAGTTACACATCAACTTTATCCCTGCTCCCAGCCACACATCTACCTCTTGCCCCTCAGTGCACCTTTTCTTTCTCCTCCTGCTGCTGTAGGGGTTCCTCACCCCCTCTCCCAGGCTGAGGACTGGAGGTCCTCCCACCACCAGTAGACTGGCTTCAGCAGGGGCTACAATCACCTTACTCATATGGCAGGAGTTTGCAACACTGTAGGGAACACAGTAGTGCACTTCCCTTAATGATATTACAACATCTCATGATGTCACTGATTCCAGGTTTTGGGTGACCTTAGACAGGAGCAGGGAAATGTGGCTTTCAGCTTTGTACGATGCCAAACACTGTGGGGCTCTGCTCCTACATAAAAATACAATACACAAAAACTCATAATTAATGCACTTAGTTCTAGTCAAGACAAACAAGATAGTTTGGCTAGTTTGCACACTAAGGACTAGTTTGCAAGCCTGACTGTAGTACACAAGATGAAAAGTAGTGCAGTGGTCATCATTAATATTTGCACAAATTAATATTGCTATGGTGTTCCCTATAATAAATATACATTTCCAATATTAAGTGTACTGTGGTAGCATAAATTAAGCAAATGATAAAACTGCAACAATATTAATGGTGACCCCCTTATCAAACCACATATTTTAGACTTCATAATTTTGTTTTCTTCACCTGAGCTTGAATCTCTAATACAGAGTCTACTTCTGCCCAATTCTTAACCACTTTGGAATATTCATATCTATTTGAAGGAAGAAAAATAAACTCCGTCTGAGCTCTCTATTCAACTGGTCAAGTGGTTCCAGTTCTAACTTGTTGTTGAGGCTTAGATTTTAATATCACTCTTTTAGTTAAGTAGAGCAAGGGATTTAACTTTTTTTTTTTTTTGGTTGATTGGTTGTTTCCCCTTCTCTTGCCAATTTTGTTACAATAGCAATTCATTACTAAACAATCAAAAACACTTTTATCTTTTAAAAGAATCCCAGAAGAAAACCACTAAAGGGTTTTCATAACTATGTCTGATATTTGTACAATGGACTAGTTAGTATTTCAATAATAACCTCTTTTAGAGGATTCAGCTGTCCTATTGTATTAGTTTGTACATAGAGAAATGCCTAGTATTTTCTGTTTATATTTTGGCAGACAATAACACTCATAAACTATATAAAAGACAAGTATGATACAAACTGAATGTATACTCTGTATATAAGTAGCCCTACTCAGATATTGAGCTGTTAGAACTCCTGGCCAGTATTCAGCAACAATGGGACCTCTGCTTGGCTGGAATGTAGAATGAAAGCACTTTCACCCCTGAAATGACTGATTGGCCCAGTTCACTGACCAATAGGCACCTCAGTCAGAAGCAGGAGCTACTGGGGGCAAAGGAAAGTATGGGTATGCCATAGCCCCGAGCTGGACAGGAACTCAGCCATGGGGAGCAGCAGGACTTGACTGATTCCCTAACTCTCACTACATGGAAATAGAACTCCACCTACTTCTTCTGATGATTTGTCTAAGTGCTGGCTGCAAGAGGACAAAGAATTTACAAGGAGATAGGGCCAGTAATGAGGACCTGCTGTAGGAGACACCAGAATGTTTCCTTTTGGTCCTACTTTAGAGGGGTGCCTTCCTAAACTCAGATCATTTTGGCTCAAGCTTCCATCTACAGACACTTACTCCTAAGTGTTTTTCTCTGGGGACAGAACATAAAAGAGCCTGGATACTCAGTGTAAGGATATCAGAATCTGGCCCTGTAGGATTAGTATTTATATTGCACCTGAGAACATAAGAGAGATTTGGGGAAGGAATCTTTTATAGGATCCTGACTCTGTGAGAGACTTCTATATAAGGGGAAGATATTGCTGCTGTTACTCCCATCTGCAAGTAACCCCACTGACTTCAGTGGGATTTCTCACTATGTAAGATTCTGCTCAGTGTGAGTAAAGGTGGCAGAATGCAAGCCTAAGGCATTTAAACAAACCTGTGTAGTAGAGGTTGTGGTTCCTATTGTTTGATTGAGTCATCTTTCTATTACTTTCCCTTTTAACATTAGGCTTAAATTTCAAGTTACATTTCCAAAGAAATAGGGATGATAAGCTGTGGTGAGCTGATTAATAGTACTTACGCAAAGTTGAATGACCACAAAATTGTGAATGTGTGTATGTGAGTGATCTACTTCTTATAAAATAAATGAGTCTTCTTTCACATATTCAATAATACTCAGAATTCTCTCCCTCCTCCCCCTCCCCTCTGCACTCACTCTGAAGTCCTCTCCTTCTCTCATTTGTTGTTGTTGTGGCAGAGTTATTCTCTTCTCGACTATTTCCACTCACCCACAATTAATCATTTATGGTCTTTTCCACTGCAAACATGTAGAAAACACGTAAAAAGGAAGCCTGTTATCACACCATCAGCAACTCCGATTACAGCCTGATCAGAACTGACATCACAGTGGTTTCATTAGTGATATTAGATAAGTGCAATCTATTTTCAATCTTTTTCTGGCAATGTCAAAAGAGAAACTCACCCTGCCCCAGCTGGCTCTTTCTGACAGTGGCAGGGTTGCATAAAGGATTCCTTTCTCTTATTATCCCAAGAACATTTTACATGCCACACAAATCAAAACTAACACATCTCTCACTATTTTTACGAGTCTAGTGAGGGTAAGAAGTATTTACAACCTTTGACTAGTTAACATTTTTTCCCCATGCAACCTAAAGTGACTCTTAAAATGTAGAGGATATAAGTGGAAACAAGTATGTTTTACAATTTAAGTACAGAAGCAGAGGAGTGCTCCAACTGACAAGATCTGCCAATGCAGATAGTGTCCTCCACTTAATTTCTTGCAGTGCATTCTCTTCCAAACCTGGTATGTATTGTATCTCTCTGCAGAACAATGAAGTTGTTAGTTGTCCTGGTGAGCTCTATTTTATGGTTAGTTTGATTACTCGCCCCAATTCCAGTGAGTGAATAGAAATTTGGGAGAAACCACAGTTTTAAAGACTCACTGAGACACAAGGAACATTGGTTTCCTTTGAAAGGAAGGTAAAATGCCACTTACATTGAGTTAAGTTACAAACAAATCTCAGAAGTGAGAATCCAGTGTTCTCGATCACTTTCCTATGTTCTTCTGCAAATGAGAGTTTCTCTTCAGCGTGTTCATTTGTCTGCCTTAAGCTGAGGTCCCTGAGTAGCAGGTCCAGTTAAATTGTGGTCAACTCAGGACCCCAGGGTGGAGGGCAAGGTGTAAGTCACCTTTGTACTTTCCAATCCCCAGGTCTCCTAAGAACCGTTTAGCTCTTGGTGTAATTTAGAGCAACCTCAGCACCATCAAAGCCCTATTCCAGTAAACCACATGGGCATGGCATGGAGTCAACTATGCCATATTTCAATGGGAGTTAGGTGCCTAACCTGCTTAGGTGCTTTTGAAATTGCACTAGGTGACAATCTGCACCTTTAAGTGCCTAAATACCTTTGAAAATCTGGCCCCTAGTGCACAATGAGGGTGCAATCCTGCAATCAGATATCAACATATACATATACGCCTACCTGCAATTATTTGCTAATGTGAGAAGCTAGCATCAGCCTGGCTAATACTAAAATATGGACCTCTTACATGGATTACGAACTGATGTAACTCCCTGGTCTTCAGTGAAGGTGCTTTTGATTTACAAAGGGATCTGGCAACAGATCAGAATCAACTCATATGATTTCCTCAGATCCTGCCATCCTTCAAAAGGTATATTAGTGATACATCTACATATGTCTAGTACATCTGTGTCCAAGAATCCCTAACATAGGGTGTGGCTTGCTCAAAAGTCAGAGGCGTTAGCCTTGAGCCTCACTTATTTATATAATGCCATTGTATACAGATATTATGATGCATTGGGATAATATCTGTACATTGGTATAAAATCACAGGTGAAATTGTGACCATCAATTGACTTTGTAATCACCATTTTGAAGAAGATCACTTACAGTTGAGAATATAAATATAACTTCTTAGAGATATCAAGGACAGAACAAGGGCAGGTTTTTGTAATACTTAACTCCCTGTAGAGCTAACACAAGAGTAATCAATTAAAGTGCTTTACCTGCTAGAACAATGGTTTTGCTACAGGCAGTGAAGAAAATTGGAGTTTTCCAGCATGAACTCAGCGGGGCTGGGACTTTCCAGCTAACCCTCTGAAGCTCATCATTTGGGCACATGACAGAGGGGACAGAAACCTTATTTAAGGGCAAGATTTGCTCCGGCTCTTTTCCTCACCTCAACAGCCGACCACTGCCAGACAGCAGCAGGCTTGCAGGAAGGGCAGAGGGCAGGAGTGACACATGGACTGAGTCTAAGGAATCAAAAGAAGGGGTAGACATGAACAGGAGGTGCTACATGAGGAGTCTGCACCATGGAGTGTACCTTAAAGGCCCAGAGCTAGAAACAATGACTGGATGCTACCCAGACCCAGCTGGCTTGGAAACATGGGACATTGGATCCAAAGACTGGATTAAATTGAAACAGACTGGTCATCATCCCCTGGGGGGAGTCAGCCCCATCTGAAACAGATGTATCAATAATAATTTCATTTTTAAAGTCTTGGTGAAGAGCCTTAGTGACAGTAAAGCAAAAGTCATTGAGGGGGTCTAGCACAGATGCTACATGATGGTTGCCATACTGTGACAAGACAGTTTTGGTATATGTAACGTGGCATACTTTGTCATAGTATAATATTTCAGATAATTCATTGAAACCCTACTCTTTCTGCAAAACACTGATTTTGCTTCAGATTACCTTCTCTCCAGATACCAAGATAACGGAGTTGATATAAAAAGGTGAAGCATATTGCATACGAAAAGCACATGGGTCACGGACATTGGCCGTGTTTGGCTTGGATGGGCAATAGCATGCTGGAAACCTTCTCCCCGGCATAAGCCTAGCAACTCAAAAGGAAGACAAAAAAGGCTACAAGTACTACTCCTGCAGCCCTGATAACAAGCCGGAATTTGTCTGGAATTTTTACTCTGGAATTTTTCACGTGCACACCTTTTTCTTCAAATTGGTGGGTATGAAATACTGGGAAACAGACCCAGCAGAAAGATCCTGGGATCCAGAGGCAACAAAAAATCAATTATGGCAATGATTATGGACCAAAATAAATGCTGGCATAAGTGGGCACAGCTCCAATGAAACCACCTGCATGTGGGTGGACTTATTTGCCTTCATGGAGGCAAAATGATTTCACCATCTCACTTGGATATACCCACCTGCCTAGACATGCATCTCTCCCTTATTTCACTAGACCTTCCCTTACTCAGACATGTATTTTTCCCTATGTTCACCTCCTCTCATTCAGATGTAGCCTTTCCTCTCACTTTATATAGATTTACTCTCTCCTTGATGCTTCTATCCTCTCACACAGACATGTGCTCTTTCCCTCATTCAAATGCTGTCTGCTCATCTTCCCTCTCTATTCATTTGCCCAGACAGGGTGCATCTGAAGGGTTGGGAGGAAATAGATGCAGTGGTGGGCGTGATCTAAGTGAAGGTGAGTGGTTGGGTCTTTGAGAGGAAAGGAGCTGTGTCTGAATGTAAGGAGATTTGGCATGTCTAATCAAGGCAGGGACAATGGACAGGCAGGGAAAGGTGGATGCATATCTGAGTGGGGGAGGAGATGGGAACATCTAAGCAAGGAGAGCTATGGAGATTTCCACACAGGTGAAGGTAAACATAATAAAACCATTAAAGTCTAATTCTGAAGAAACTTTTTAACAGCTATTCCCTGCTAATTATTCTCAAGTAATAAATGAATAGAATAGTAAATGTTGTTAGAATAATTTACTATTCATCAAGAATAATAAATGAATAGAGTAATTCATTATTCCCACATCTCTGTTCTTTGCACTTTCTGACTAGCTAACTAGGGCATGGGGAGGGAGTGCCTAAGGGAGAGAGGAAAAAACAACACACTCACAACTTTGAAAAGAACTTTAATTTTTGGTGAGAAGTTTGTCCATCCTAAGACTTTTCTAACTGCACCCCTGACTGAGCTGAATATTATTACTGTCTGTCTAGAACACATTACAAATCATATTTGATTAGTCATTGCTCAGTGACCCAAGATTGTTGAACAGGTTTGTTGTCTTTTCAAACTGGTGGTATGTGCTTTGTTTTGCTTTTTTAATATTTCCTATTCGTGTTTTTTTAGACCACTAGGGTATTTAAACTATCATAGTGTGTGTATATATAATACACAGAGGTCAAGACATTGAATTGGGACTCAGGAAGTCTGAGTTCAATTCCTGGATGTACCATGGACTTCCATGTGACCTTAGGCAAGTCATTTAATCTCCCTGTGCCTCATTTCTCCATCTTTAATATGGGAATAATACGTCCTTTCTCCTACCATTTGTGTTTCTTTCTGTTTAAACTGTCAGTTCTTTGGCAAAGGGACTGTCTCTTATCACGTATATGTACTGGTGTTAGAACAATGGGGCCCTGATCTGAGTTCAAGCCTCTAGCTGTTACTGTAAAAGAAATAACAATGTCTGTGTACACACACACATTTTAAAGAAAAGGAGCAGAAAGTCCTGGGTCAGGTATATATGAGTTTTACTGCTATTCAGCTCATTCAAGTAAATCAGCCTTCATAATATTGGACATCTTAGAGTCTTTCACAATAAGTTGTCTATTTCCATTACTGCAGGCTTGGTGTATCTGACATAACTGACATATAGATATATAAGATGATTTCTACTTGAGTATTAATAATAATGTGTGTTTTCGTAGCGCCTAGGAGCCCTCGTCATGAACCAGGACCGCATTGTGCTCGGCACTGTATAAACACAGGATAAAAAGATGGTCTCTCCCCAAAGAGCTTACCATCTGAAGTATAAGGCAAGAGACAACAGATGAATGCAGACAGACTGACATAGTACAATACTGGCCAGCGTGATAGGCAATGGTATCAGTGCACTTGTGGTCTAATCCTTGTCAATTTTTTTGTAGACAGCACAGCAAACGAGAGTTTTGAGCCGAGATTTGAAGGAAGATAATGAGCTGCTTTGTGGATGTTTATGGGGAGCTCCTCCCAAACATGAGGCGCATGAAGGTGCTTGTCTGAAAATAGAACAAGTGGGTGATGGAGGTTGGCATTAGTGGCATATGGGAGGCAGGAGATGACATCTCAGCAATGAAGGAAAGATGATAGGTACAGTAGAGTAGAGATAGGTCACAAAGGGCCTTGAAACTGAAGCCAAGCAGCTTATGTTTGATACGATAGCGAAAAGGGAGCCAATGAAGGGATGCAAAGAGAGGGGTGAAATGGTCCAAGTCATGGGCAAGTAAATTATCTTGGCAACAGCATTCTGAAGGGAAATGAGTGGGCCAAGGGTGCATTTGTCAAGGCCAGAGAAAAGGCTATTGCAGTAATTGAAACACAAGATAATGAGAGCCTGAACAAGTGTTTTGGGTGTATGGATGGGGAGGAAAGGCTGTATCTTAGATGCTATGCAGAAAAAATTGGCAAGATTTAGACACGAGGACCTACAAAATAGTCCAAGTTGAAGACAATGCCCAGGTTATGGGCCTGAGTAACTGGCAGAATGTTGTTCACAGTGATCAAGACAGGAGATAGGGGGAAGGGTTGTGGATAGGGGGACAAATTAAGAGCTGTGTTTTTGCTATGTTGAGCGTGGACTGAGGGCTAGACATCCACTAGGAGATTTTGGAGAGATAGGCTGGTATTTTAGTCTGGACAGGGGACAGGTCTGGAGCAGAAGTAGATCAAAATAGAAATGGTACTTTGCTAGGATTATCTTCATTACCATGAAAGAAGCTCAGAGGAGCCATTTTCTTTGATAATATCATGAATATTCTTTTCCATGGGAATAATCATACACACAAATGAACAGGAATGTTTTTAAAAATAGAATATATATTGTACCAGATTTCAGGTGTTGTGTACCTAGATCTCATTTCCAGATGGTTCTCAGGACATCTAATTCAGTAGTATCTTTAGAATTAATTGAAGTAATATAACAGCTGAACAATCTGAAGAGGCCTTTGTGAGTAAGAATTTTTAGACAGACAATTGTTCAGATGTCCCCCTCCCCAGTTTATGTGGATCAGTTTCCTTAGAGAGATAGCTGGTAACAAAAAAATTAAATGACAAGGAGTAGCTAGTGTGCTGTAAATTCCACTCTAGCTTCCTGCACACTAACATCCCAAGCAGATAAGCCCCAAGTCTCTCATCATAATGTACATTCCAACAGTCCTGGATGGGACAGTTATGGGTTTTTGCCCTTGGTCCAAGCCTCCCCTCTCATTCCCAAGAATCCAGACATAAGAAAAAAAACCATGCAATTCTTGACCATTATAAGGCATGCCACAGGAAGCAGTTCTCTTTGTCCTGCTGTTTTTAACTGCAGAGAGAGGAGGAGAAAGCCTCTCTCTCTTTCCTTCTACCTGGCCTTTCGTATTGGGAGCAGAAGCAGCTTCAAGTTGCTCTGCAGATAACCCCAAAACAGGTGATCCTGTAAAACTCAAAAGAAAAATGTAAAAAGGCTTGCTGATCAGTAGGAGAAGAAATGACAAGGAAAGTTAACTAAACACACAATACAACCTAAAAGACAGAAACAACACTTTTCTTTCCAAGACCTCTAAAGCAGAGATGAAAAAGTTGTCTTGGAGTTAGAGGTTTTGTAAACCTCTCCAACTGAATTATATTTGGGGTTCATAAAATTAGCAAAATACTATATATTATGGGTAGGAGAACACCCTGCAAAATCTAGGCAGGCACTGTTATACAACATACATAATGTATATAAGCAGTGTATATAAAATGTATGCTTTTTTCCAGTCTCTCTGTATTTGCATATTCAAGACAAGTTTTTGACTGCTAGTATTTGTGTTGCTTTATACTTAGATTAAAGGAGTTAGCTCATCACTACTCCAAACGTCCTTACAATGGAAGTGTTGGAAATAGAGCTGGATGAAAAAATTTTAATGAAATTTTTTAATTGAAAAAACAGCCTTTTATTTAAAAAAAAAAAAAGCCCGGGTTTTTCCAAACCTTCTATTTTCATTTTTCAGTTGCTGTTTTTTTTCTTTTTTCAAACCCACCCTTTGCCTTTAGATTCCCCTTTTCAGTGGTAAAATGAAAAAGGAGGCAAATGGTGGGGGAGGGGGATGGAAAACTTTAAAACTGAAAACTTTCAGTAAAAAATGTTGTGGACATTTCTGAATACTTCAAAACAATGCATTAACTCCCCATGCGGCTACTTGCTGTGCACTAAAAGTGCCTTTGTGTGCTTTAGCTTAATACACTTTCAGGTGTACTAAGCAAAACTGCCCCAGGCACTTTTAAGCTAGGTCTACACTTGGAGCTGGGGGTTTGATGCCCAGTTTGAGTAGACATACTTGTGCTAGCTCTAATTAAGCTGCACACTAACAATAGTAGCATAGCCACGGTAGCCTGGGCAGTGGCAACGGCAGCATGGGTTAGCCACACCAGATACAAACAGGCCCGGTCGCCCCCAGATTCAAGTGTAGACGTAGCCTTAGTGCACAATAAGAGTGTCCACTTGGGGGCTTACTGTGTAGTAGCTAGTGTGTTATAAATTCAAATCCTAGCTTGCTGCACACTAACTTCCCATATAGACAAGCCCTTAGCCTGAAACCCGAGAAAGTAGTAGGAGAAAAAAAAACCTCTCACCCTGTACCGGGCACATGGAAAAGTAGATGACAAAGAAGACACTGAAGAATGTCATGGGAAGGCAATGGTTATAGATAAGTTCCATGTAGTTGTTAGATATAGTTATGACCCTGGGAAGGGAATTCTCACTCATTAATGTTAGAGGTAGGTGTAAACCAAAACCTGAAATACAAACACCCCCAAACTTTGCAGGTGTGGGGATCAGAATTGAATAGATCAGAATCCAAACTCAAATCTGGATCCAAATTTTGCAGCTCTATTAAACCAACATCCTGCAACTGAACATCCTTGATCTTTGGAGTGTTTGAGATCTGGATCCAAATTTTGTGGCTTGGGTCAATCTCTTGTTGATGTTGCCTTAGGATTTTGTGAAAAAAGTGACTTTTTGCACCCCAGAAAGTCATCCCGTTAAATGTTTGTAAATATGGATTTAATGCCTAAAGTTTACATGTTGAGGTTTAAATATTTTGGCTTGAATCTTTATTCTTATCTAAAGATTGTTGATTAGCTAAAATGTGCCTTCTCTGAATGGTATATTTCCTACTTTTCTATTTTCTTCTTCCTTCACCTTAACAGAGATTTATTTTGCAGTCTTGAAGTCTGAAAGCAGTAAAATAAGCACAACATCAACTTGTTTATCGCAGTTATCAGTGCACTTGTTTGTGTGAGATTTCCTGTGTTACCAGAAAGGAAGCATGCTATTAATAGATGGCAAATACATGTTTTTAAGTTTGTGCAACTGGGTTTACTATTTATATTTTGTACAAATTAAGTTACTGGGCACTTGGAAAGAAAAGAATGAGAAATCCAGAACTAAAAGTGAAACAATGTATCTGTCAGTACAACCAGCTCTTCACTGACACCTACATTTCACTGAAAGACAGAGAAAACACATTTCTCATACCTGTAAATACAAGATAAAAATCCATTAGTTCTGAGAGAAGTTTAAAGATTTCAGTAACTTCAGAGAAAAATGTCTTAAAAGTAACTTGCAGTTTAACATAAAAAAGAAATTTAGAGTTAAAGTAACTTTTTTTTAAAAAAAGTTTGAAAACATTGAAGTAGAGTAATCTGCTTTCACTCTGCCTCAACATATATCTATGTACAAATGAAATCAAGAAACAAGTGTACTCCCCAACATCATATACATATCATGCTGTATGAGGCTCCCAATACATATTTTTATCCTTAGTTTAGAAAATTTGTTTTGGTATTCAAATAGCCTTAGATTTGTTAAACCATTTGTCTGGAATTGCTCTGTGATAAGATCCAGACAAGGCTAATAATCTGCACATCAGGCAATGTCTGGCTAATAAACCCTGTATCTGGCCATAGGGAGCTGAAAAGGTTGGTTGGCTGGACAACAATAATTCCATTTTGTGAAAGATGTTGATGCTCAGATCTTTGTTTCTGCTCCACATCAGAAGACACAGACCTTACAAAATTGGGATGTGGGAGAGACACTTTCAAGTCCCTGATCTGAATCAGGCAGAGCAGAAACTTCAACCTCAGTCTCATATATCTCAGATGAGTGCCCTAAGCAACTGGCTTCTCATCATGCCTTCACAGCCCTTGCTACATAGATACCCTTCACTCCTCAGCTCACTCAACACAGATTTGAGAAGCTCCACCCCACATCTTGGAAACTCTGCAGCAATGCCCACATAGTTCCATGCCCCACTGTCTCTTCACTTCTACCAAATAAGTCTTCATATGCTGTCTTGTTTCCTTTTCTTCCCCAATCTGGATACAGCTGACCTCCCCTTCTGCACTTCCAACATGTACAGAGACTTCTCCAAAACAGGCATTAGACAGATGCCAAGGACCATGATCTGCAGTCAAAGGACCATCCAGGGATTTTAATACTTGCATGGGACTATGTAGGAGTTAAAATGTTCCGGAAAACAGCATGTAATAAGTGACTCCAATCTTTCCTAAACTAACAAAGGCATCAAACCAAAGGCCTGACTTCAGTACTGGGCAAACTGGTTGAAACTATAATAAAGAACAATATTGTCAGACATATAGATGAACATAATTTGTTGAGGAAGAGTCAACATGGTTTTAGTAAAGGGAAATCATGACTCACCAATCTACTAGAATTCTTTGAGGCGGGTTAACAAGCATGTGGACCAAGGAGATCCAGTGGATATAGCATACTTAGATTTTCAGAAAGCCTTTGACAAGGTCCCTCACCAAAGGCTCTTACACAAAGTAAACTGCCACGGGATAAGAGGGAAGGTGCTCTCTGTGACGTTGCAGTCTATATGATTTTATAAAAATATGCTAATGAGTGAATATAATGTAACTGGAATATGCTTCTTGCAAAAGGTCTCTTGCAAGGTATTATTACAAAGCTTATAATCTACTGAGTGTGGTCATCCTGTTTGTATAAATATATCACTCTTGTATCTGAAACTAGAAATATGAAATATAACTCTGAGGGCCTATTGTAATTATGCAAAGTGTGGGCCATTAATGGTGGTTTGGAATCTTGATGGATCCCATCAACCAGGACAATTGACTGTGGATGGCTCTGTTTGCAGGCAAGCCTTCCTGTAAGTCAGGCTGGGAGGAATGAAGGCTTGAAGTCTTACAGTGACATGTGATCATGTCACCTGAACTGGAATCCATCTTTAACCTGGTATCTTTCCATTGAGAAGGAGGGGATGGGAACCCAGAGAGGGACAAAGGATTCCCACCTTATGCAAAAGATATATAAATGGGTGGAACAGAACAAAAAAGAGAGCCATCATGAGGAATCCCCTAGCTACCACCTGAGCTGGAACAAGAGCTGTACCAGGGGAAAGAATTGTGCCCAGGCCTGGAAGGTGTCCAGTCTGAGGAAAAAACTTACTGAAGCATCTCTAAGGGTGAGATTACCTGTATTTGGTTTGATTAGACATAGATTTGTGTGTTTTGTTTTATTTTGCTTGGTGACTTACTTTGTTCTGTCTGTTACTACTTGGAACCACTTAAATCCTACTTTCTGTATTTAATAAAATCACTTTTTACTTATTAATTAACTCAGAGTATGTGTTAATACCTGGGTGGGCAAACAGCTGGGCATATCTCTCTATCAGTGTTATAGAGGGTGGACAATTTATGAGTTTACCCTGCATAAGCTTTATTTGGGCATCTGAGTGTCAAAGACAAGAACACCTCTGTTAGCTGCTTTCAGGTAAGCCTACAACTGTTAGGGGATGCGATTCAGACCTGGGTCTGGGTTTGCAGGAGGCTAACGAGTCTGGCTCAAACCAGGCAGGGCACTGAATTCCTAAGCTGACGGGGCAGGAAAGCAAGGGCAGAGGTAGTCTTGGCACATAAGGTGGCAGATCCCAAGGGGGGTTCTGTGATCCAACCCCTCACACTCTCATGGATTGGTAACTGGTTAAAAAATAGGAAACAAAGGCTAGGAATAAATAGTCAGTTTTCAGAATGGAGAAAGGTAAATAGTGGTGTTCCCTAGGGGTCTGTACTAGGACCAGTCCTATTCAACATATTCATAAATGATCTGGAAAAAGGGGTAAACACTGAGGTGGCAACATTTGCAGATGATACACAATTACTAAAGATAGTTAAAACCCAGGCAGACTGTGAAGAGCTACAAAAGGATCTCTCAAAACTGGCTGTCTGGGCAACAAAATGGCAGATGAAATTTAATGTTGATAAATGCAAAGTAATGCACATTGGAAAGCATAATCCCAACTATACATATAAAATTATGGGGGGTTAAATTAGTTCTTACCACTCAAGAAACAGATCTTGGAGTCATTGTAGAAAGTTCTCTGAAAACATCCACTCAATGTGCAGCGGCAATCAAAAAAGCAAACAGAATGCTGGGAATAATTAAGAAAGGGATAGATAATAGGACAGAAAATATCATGTTGCCTCTATATAAATCCATGGTACGCCCACATCTTGAATACTGTGTGCAGATGTGGTCACACCATCTCAAAAAAGATATATTGGAATTGGAAAAGGTTCAGAAAAGGGCAACAAAAGGGGTATGGAACAGCTTCCGTATGAGAAGAGATTAATAAGACTGGGACTTTTCAGCTTGGAAAAGATATGGCTAAGGGGAGATAGGATTGAGGTCTATAAAATCATGACTGGTGTAGAGAAAGTAGATAAGGAAGTGTTGTTTACTACTTCTCATAACACAAGAACTAGGAGTCACCAAATGAAATTAATAGGCAGCAGGTTTAAAACAAATAAAAGGAAGTATTTCTTCACACAACACACAGTCAACCTGTGGAACTCCTTTCCAGAGGATGTTGTGAAGGCCAGGACCATAACGGGGTTCAAAAAAGAACTAGATAAATTCATGGAGGATAGGTCCATCAATGGCTATTAGCCAGGATGGGCAGGGATGATGTCCCTAGCCTCTGTTTGCCACAAGCTGGGAATGAGCAACCGGGGATGGATCACTTGATGATTACCTGTTCTGTTCATTCCCTCTGGGGCACCTGGCACTGGCCACTGTTGGAAGACAGGATACTGGGCTAGATGGACCTTGCTCTGACCCAATAGGGCCATTCTTATGTTCTTATGTTATCAATCCACAGTGAGACCAGCACAACAAATCTGGAGTTTTTAGGCCAAGATATTTGAGAAACAAAGTCCTAAGAAAGGATTAAGAAACTTTCTAGGAAATGAAAAACAACTTGGGCCATATTTTTGTTTTTAGGCATGAATGCTCATTTATACATGCCAATACATGATTTATGCCTGTAAATCAGATATGTACACATGCCCATGTGAGCATGTAAATGCCTGCCTGTATGTGTGCACCTAACCTTGGAAATATGACTCCTTGGTTTTTAAAACCACATGTCTGAAGTTTCTTGTGCAATTTGCATTAGTTTCCAAAATAATTCTGTGTGTTATTTGATACCAAAGTGGGAATTTTCAGATGAGATAGATTTAGTTTTAGCAAAATTAGAGGGGCACTTCTGGGTCAAAACTAGGCTGACAGTAGAAGCTAGCTTCATCTTTAACTGAAAACCAGCACACTCCAAGCTACCTGAAAAAGAGAAAGTGGTCTTTAAAAAACCTTCAGTTAACTATAAAATCTACCTGTAAAGAACCTACTACAAGCTTAGTTCTTGATGTTAAAGTAAAAGAAAGAACTATTATGACCTGGAATCATTTTATACATGCATCTCTTGAGATTCAGGTCATATAAAAAGGTGCACTGGAGATTTTAAATTAGAATCTGAGGCTGGACTGCAGTAAGGCTCTAAAAAGTCTGACTGTGCTAAGAGAGTTCGGGTCACGCGACTGAGGTGAAACTTAACTGTCTGGTGCAAGAGAAAGTGATTGATGGTGATCCAAATCTACATGACTCTTGACTGAAAAAGCAAAATATATTTCCATCCGCTTGGGTTGTTACAGCTCCTTAGACCCTCCTCTTTCTAGATGGAAAGGGTTACTTGAAGACAGACTGAGGAAATGTACACAGGCAGACTGTGGTTGGCAGAAGCAAAGCCAAACTCTATTACTAGAGGCTCTGTGGCCTGTACTATGCATTACTAGAGGGCCAGTTCTCCTGCCACAGGACACAAGTAGCTCCCATTGACATTTGCAGGAATTACTTGCATCCTATATGGGGAGAATGAGGCCTCAAGTTTTTAGCTATTATTTATTTAATACCTACGTTTTTTCTCTCTCTGAAAAACAGACGTTTCCTGAAACAGTGCTGTAGCTGTCTGCGCATCTGCACCACATAACCCCACACCCAATTATTAGGAGGATTAGGAGAATTACTGCTAATTAGACTGTACACTCCTGGGGGCAGGGACTTTGTCTACTCCATGTTTGTATAGTACTGAGCACACTGGTAGTACAAAACAAATGAATAATAATAATAATAGAGCTCTATCTCTCCATCTGTCTGTTTCTGTCTGCAAATAACATGGAGATTTTGGTCTTGGCCCAGCTTCTCACACTGGCCTATTAAATCCTTGATACATATTCACTATTTGAGTATTTGAATAAATATGTGTTATTTCTTTAACTATTTACTAAAGGAATATAATTTTATTTCTGCATACAAGAGTGCACTCGGTCACCTCTTGCCAATGTGAGCATCTTAGAGTGGCTGGAATTTCTGACCCCACTTTTTAAAGTCAGGTTCCAGCTGAACAATGACCAGTCTTGATCTGATTTCATTTTGGAGGAGCCCTCTCACTGCCGCTTGATCCTGCACCATTAACACATAATGGGAATTTTGCCATTTGCTTAAAGAGCAACAGGATTGGGCTGTATGTCACCAGCAGGAGCTGAGGTCATGACCAGCAGCACTAGAGAAGTCAGCCAAGGATGTGTGAAGGCAGAAGACCACAAGCTGCTATTGCTTCAAACACATCACATGTGTGGACAGGGGGAGGAAGGAGGGACAGGAAAGGAGCAACATTTGTATTGCCCTATAATTAGACGGCTGGGAGGGAAGAGGCAGGGAGAAGCATTCCCCTACACACAGACAGATGGTTATGGGGGGGCAGGGAAAGAGACACACACGTGTCCATCCCTCAGAAGATCAGCAGCCTGATTCTCAGTTACTCCGTTCTTGCACTTGGGGCAGGGAGGAGTCCTTGCATCAGCTTCACACCGACCAGGGAAGTTCTCTTTAATGGGAAGAATTTTCAAGGGGGCATTTCTGCCTTCTTTAAGGCTTCCTCATGCTGCCACCTTAGCGTAACTGAGACTCAGTCCCCTAGCACCTGGAGGGAAGAGAAGAGCTCCTTCCCCCAAAAGATGAAAGCTACCCCATGGGGAGAACAAAGGGAGCATTTCTGGTGAGATCAGGGGGCTGGCCAGCCCTGCATGCTAAGTTAACCTTCTCCCCCTGTTGCTTGCCTCTGCCCTACTCCCAGCAGCCCCGGAGCCCAGAGGAAATGTCAGAGAGAAGGTAATAGAAATTAAAATCAATTCTCAAAACATTTGAATAGTAAAAATAGCAATTGAACTGCGACACAGATAGAAAGAATGCATCTGAGAGCTATCTAATTGTGGTAAAGGCTTTTTAATGAGAAATGGTAAGTCTCTGTGCTGCTTCATAATTCACTGTTCCATTCTGGATGCCTCTATAGCTTAAGTACAATAAAATTTTAGAGGAATCTGAACAGTCTAAGTTAACAGGTGAGTCAATTTAAAGCCATAAAAAGAGATGTAACTCTAGAGATTTTGAATAATTTAATCAGGTGTAACCATTTTTCCTAAAGGTCTGTGGTATTTGCTATCAGCCTAAAAAGCACTACAGCATAGCCTACCGCATGGCTTCAGGCAGCAGAAGCGACTGACTTGCGTGCCTATTGCAGTGCAGTGAAATCATTCTGCACCAGATTTCACAATCCCAGGGACCCCTGTAGAAAGATTTTGCACTACCCGATCTCCCACCCAGAGCCAGCTTTTTCTCGACCTGCAAAGCCTACAGTAGCAAGCCCACCTAATCTGGGAGGTGGGGGTGGGGACCGGGAAGAAAGATGGGAATGCAAAAAAAAAGAGAGGTTTCAGAGTAGCAGCCATGTTAGTCTGTATCCGCAAAAAGAACAGGAGTACTTGTGGCACCTTAGAGACTAACAAATTTATTAGAGCATAAGCTTTCGTGGGCTACAGCTCACTTCTTCGGATGCATAAAAAAAAAGAGAGAGAGCCATGGCTTTCATTCTTTACATGTAGATGTCCATGCTAAGATAGTGATTAGTTTTCATTTTCATGCTCCAGGTTGAAAGCATGTCACTGATTTTAACTAGAGATCATAGATTATTCACAGTCCCTTACAGTCGCCCAGGGCTAGTCTTTAGGGTCCAGAAGAACCACGCCCGTAAATCCCTGGGTTTGTAGGATGACCACAGATCAGTTCACAGCTGTAGGGGGCAGACCCACCTAGACTGCCATTAATGGAGAATGCAAGCTCCCTACCAGCTGAAAAGCTGTCTGTGGTGAAGACAAATAAATAAGGTTGTTCCAAGATTACTTTTCCAATTGTCTTGAAACATGTTTTGCGGGTTAATGGCACCAGAACTGCCATAGACTTTAAACCACACTCACTGTTTGAGACTCACTAAATACAGATTAATTTTTTTTCCTCAACTGAAATGAACCTTCTACTCCATGTGGTTGGGCTGGAGCTGGGGCTCTGAAACCCACCCCATCTAGTCTTCAGAGCCCAAGCTCCAGCTTGATCTCCAATTTCAAAGCGCTGTCGATACAGTGCTTTTAGAGTACTAACACGAGCCTCACTAGCCTGAATCTGTGAGGCCAGGCTGGGGGGCTTGCTTGCGCAGGCTCCAAAATGCTGTGTAGACATATCCAAATAGTTCAGAGAAACATCATCACTCTCAGGGGCTTATTCAAACCGGACAGAATCTCCAAGGACCATGAGGTTCACCGATCACTAAAACACCAGCATTTACGCTGAATTAATTTGTTCCCTCCCTTTTGAAAGAGATACATTGCATACTATTGGGGACAGCATATAGTACTTGTAAAGGTGTCACTCCAGCTCCACAGTTACAGCATGTTTTCCGCCTTTTCTTCAGCATGTTTCCTTAATGACTTTTGATGACAAATTATTCCAGCTGCAGTTGTTTTGTTTCTTAAAAAAAAAAAAAAAAACAGTTTGTAAAGGAAGGTGGATTTAAAGTAATATTTAAAGAGAGAAAATGTCTATTATGTAACTAAAATAGCTAAAAAGGGGAAATGTTTTTAGTTATTAATATGGAATTTTTTAGAGCATGAAATAAATGAATCCCATCATGCATGAACCGCTATGAACTACTGTACATACTTTTTTTTATTCATTGCTGCATAAATGTTCTGTGACTGATTATGGTTTGTAGAGAATTTAAAATAAAAACAAGTCAAGTGGCTATAGAAATAAAGAAGCAATACTTGAACCCTATTCATAAGTCCAAGGCTCACGTGTATTCTTATGACATGCCAGAAATGGCAGTCAAATAGAAGGAGGGGACATGGACCAGTTTTCTGATCCAGAAGCGGTGTGGCCCAGTGGGAAGAGGTTCCAAGGTGCTACAGTAATACAATAAATAATAATAATCTCTAAGATAATTGTACACACAGAGAATCAGTTCATAAGATCTCACCTGTTTGCAAAAGAAATTTACATTGAGCTCAGTTTGTAAGTTTTGTCTTGATCTTGGCAATGATGTGGAAGAGCTCTTCATGGAAGAGCCCATGAGCTACACGCACAGCTTCTGATTCACACAAGACAATCCAGTATACACGTACCCTGGGCTGTGCACCATTTGAAAGTGGTTCTAAAAGAAACCAGGGCGTTAAGAACTGCATTAAAGATAGATATATGTAGTCTTGAAGAAGTAGTCCTTCCTTCTCCATGGGACATAAGGGATGAAGTGTGTGTACGCTAGCACTGCATGGGAGGCAGGTACCCGGTATGTAAGAATTTTGCAATTTACTATCCAAACACAGACCTCCCTGAGACACAATGTGGTACATGTGTTGGCACATTATCTACAGCAATAGTTCAGGGGGTGGTACATTAATAAAAATAGATCACCCCTGATTTCAAGATTAGGTAATTGTGTTTGTCAGAAGGTAATAAAGACCCACTGATCATGGAATTCTACCAGGGATTAATGTTGGCCCATTAGTTTTCACACGTGAGTTACCATTTTTGAATTATGTCAGGTGGATGGATCTGTTTCACAACCAAAAAGAAATTAGTTGAAGTCTCCTTTAAACAGTCTTACTTGCCCCTCTTCACTGTTTTTCACCAAGACGTTATAGAAGGGCAAGATGCCTGAACCCCTAATATTTCCAAAGGTGTATAATGAAACCCAGAATATGGAGAAGAAAAAACAGCCTCACCCCCACCTCATTGTCATATATAAAACCATATAGGAGAAAACTGACTTGACAACTGGTGTAAGGAGCTAGGCCAGGTTCTGGGGAGCTGTGTAGGATGGGCCGATGAGAGGAACCCTCTCCCACAAACCACGAAGAAGCCGTAGCAAAGCTCTTTCAAAGACTATTCCAGTCCAATGAGCAGGCTTTAACACACACTCACCATAAGGAATGAATGGAAGGATCTACTGCCACCTTTTCCACAGTCCACCTGTTGCCTTCCTCCTGTTAGCTGCTACACAGCAAAGTCCACACCAAGCAGTTATTTTCATTACTTGCTGTGGCTCCATCACATCCAGCCCTCCCTTTGTGCACTGAGACCACATCAGTTCTCCTTCATTGGAGCTTCTGTGGCTAGTAAGGAGAGAGCTGTGTTTGCCCTCTAAAGTACATTAACATGGACACAATCATCAGAAGAAGTTTCTCTTCTGGATGCATTGATGCATTTAGATGATCAACTCATGCAAAATAAAACTCCCCTGCACCCAGAAATCTGACAACATAGTGAAATAAAACTTGACATAGCATTTCACCCAAACCAGGGAAATACAACAACAACTAACAGAGCCCCAAAGGAAAGAAAAGCTCGTCTAGCAGTAGACAGAACAAATGTGCAAAGGAGACACTGGAAAGATAGCAGAAGCAGGAGTGTCCTTTTATCTTGTTTTAACATCTGACCTGGTTATTAAAGAAACTCCTCTTCCTGAAAATGAAGGCGAGAACAAAGGTGGAAACATAGCCTTTCTTGTCCAGACTAAGGTATGTCTTTATAGCTATCTCACTGTAAAATCCTATTGGAGCAAGGCACAGACAGTTTTTACCTCAAAGTACCTCAAGATCACTACTATACCCTCTACCTGGAGTTTACCTTGCCTTGCTTCTCTGAGGTAAAAACTAAAGTTCCTCATCTGCGCTAGGATTTTACAGCAAGATAACTATCTCGTTGTAAAAACACACATTTATCTGGCAGTGAAGACATACCAAAGAGGATTAAGTACATACACGTAAAGATGGGGAAATTTACTTTGTATGTGTACACAACTGGACATAGTGTATCTAGACTTACATAGTCGATTAGGAAAAGGAGCATGTCTTTCCCTCCCACCACTCAGATCAAATTAATTCCTGTTACTGAAATTGAAGGTAAATTGTTTTTATAAACGGAGAAATGAAGACACAGGTCAAGATTTTCAAAAACAGAAGCCTGAAGTTAGGCTCCTAAATCCCTGGTTAGGCACCTAAATGGTCTGACTTTCAAAAGTGCTGCGCACCCAACTGCTCTATGTAACTCAATAGGAATTGTTGTGTGTTCAGCTCTTCTCAATAATGGGTCGCTTTTGCTCCCTAAATGTGGATTTAGAAACCTAATTTTAGGCTCCTATATTTGAAAATCTGAGCACATTATTTTTCACATGTGGAAGCTACACTTTCTAGGATTTGAAATCTGCAGCTACCAAACTGTATTGTTCACACCTGTAGATCACCAATAATGACTGAGGTGGGCCCTGTACATGAACCAGTGAGCTGCAAAAAAGCACCATGATTGCATTGGAGCTCTAGTTGACTGCATGCTCTGCTACTACAGGGCCCCCAGATTACACAGATTCTAACCTTGCACTTCTCATGTGAAATTTAATTCAAGAACCAACTGTATTGTATTTATCTAGCTTGCAAGGATGGCATTGTCACAAAGAGGGATTCTATACCAAACCTTCTGCCATTAGACTTTTAAAAGCACTTTTTAAGACAGCAGAGGATATAAATTCCTGGCTTCTGCTCCTCTGAGAAAGTAAAGAGAAATACAGAGTCAATCTAGATTTTGAAGTTCCCTAATAAGAGAAATTCACATCCATTAGGATGTTCTCTTATCCAGAGTTGTCTGGTTTTCAGAGGGGCCTGCTTAGCCATTCTGGCTGACTATTATAAACCTAGAAAGCATGCCAGATTTGTAGCTAAGGTTTGCAAGCTTTGTCAACAGAAACAAAACACAGATATCCTCAAATGAATCATATTTTAGTTTTAGCAACTGATATAAGGAGGCAGCCCTGACTATCATGTCCACACACCATAGTTCTGGTAACATACGGGTTTTACAGCATGCTCTCAAGATGAACAGACTTGGGCCCTGTCAGACCAAGGGGGAATGCTGAAAGGGCAGTCTAGACTTAAAGGCCCTTTACCTAAAAATGCCCTGTCAGCAGCCCTTTCATGTTTAAAATTAGGGGAATGCTAACTCAGCTAATCTCAATTTCTGGGGAATTCCTGGAGGGTAGGCACAGATTTTCAGGTAGCTAAAGATCCAAACCAGTAGAGCTTTATAATTAATGCCAACACCTTGAATTGCACCTAGAAACTAATTAGCAACCGGTGGAGTTACAAGTTTGGAATCTGTGAATGCACATTAAAAAAACCAGTCAATTGCATGTGCGTAATTTATTTTCAACATAGTTTTTTTTTAAGTTTACAACTGATAGTATCTAATGAAAGCACAACAGTGTAATTTCCTGGGTGAGTCCTTAGGTGATTTAAAGCAACAGCTATTATAATGACAAAAATTTAGACAATCTACCTAAGAACTGTTGTTACACTCCAAACTACCCACGCATTCCCTAACATCCTCAGTGTGACTCCAAGTATTTGAAGTGGTACTGGTACAAAATACAATAGGCTTGATTCTCTTCTTACTTGCACCAGTTTTACACCTTTGTGATATCACTGACTTCAGTGTAGTTTCTTCTGATTTACATCACTGTAAGAGGAGAATCTGTCCCAAGGCTGGTGATGGCTTACAAAATTATAATGTTACGAAGAGGACAAATTAAAGGGTTCCCACCCACACCACATTTGTATCAAAACTTGATTTACAAACAAGTATTTTGTCATTCCTTTTCGTTCCTGTTGAGAATGCAACACCTTGATCTTCTATAATCAAGGAGGAATTTCTGTGTCTTTGAGTAAGGAGTGTTCCAATTCATCTTGGTCAGGCAGAGATTCATTAGTATACCTTCGGAAAGGCCATGTGTGAAAGAGTTCCAGGGAAAGATTATCTGCCTTATTGCTGGACCATTCCAATCGTGAACTGATGTTCTCTTAAATCTATAGATTTATAACATCACTTGATTTCTTTGCTGTTACAGTGATTTTGTTATTGTTGCTCTTGGTAGCTGTTGTGGCAGGGGACACTGTTGTACACAGACATATAGGTCTGCGGAGAAGTACCAGACCTGGCCCTTAGCACTCACATTCTTATAATACAGCTACAATTATGCATTTGGGAAGTTTGAGAAAACTTCAAGATACAAGCAGATTTGCTTTCTTGAACATACCTGGAGAAAAATAACTGTGCTTATAATAAGCTTTTATCCGGTGGGCTACTGAAAAGAAAACACCCCAAAAGCTTCTTGAACTACTTACTACTTTCCTAACTGCATGTTCAAAGGACATTGCAATGTCTTGTCACTCATTCAGCCCCTGCGTGTGGATATAAGACAAGCAGGAACTACCAAAATGGTTAAAGGAAATGATCGGTTCAAAGGACCAAGTTCCTGTAGCTTTGACAAGTGAGGGTTTCCTTCAGTAGCATTTAATAGTTACATCTCAATGTAAATTAGAGCGCTCATTTCCTACTTTCCAGGCATAGCTAACACCCATGTGAGACATTATTGATTTTCACACAAGAGAATGGTTGCTTGCTTATTAGAGCTGGAGTAGTGCTCACTGGAGGCTGCACCAAGCTCAAGAGGAAGCAGTGATGAATGATTACCAGGTTCTATGCAAGGGTCAGTGTATCCCTTTGCCTTACCCTATGACACCTGCAGTCTGCCAGTCTTGTACTTCAGTGATTATGAATCACTGAGCAAGCAGGGGAAGTGAATTATGAAAAGAGTGCCAGCCAGGCAATGAATTTTATGGATTATTGCTGAAAGAGAGGCTTAATTGTTTACATAAGAGAAAGTTAACATAGGAAGAATTTTACAGTATGCTATATGATATGGTTACAGTATGTAAGGTTCGTAATTCATTACATTCCAAAAAATAGCTATTATTAAAGGAAGCAATATTGTTATACCAGTGAGTGGAGCAACATTGCTATTAAGGTGGCATCAGGTTACAGCCTTCACTAATGTCTATATATTTGGTATGTTCATAACATTTCTTTAATATCTCACCACATGAACAACTTTGAGACAAACTGTTGTAACCCATGGCCGAATCTGTAGAATCTATTTACAAATGTATTGGCAGCCTTCAGTCCAGGAAAAAAATTCTAATGCCTTGGATATATTTTATTGCATTGTTTGCATTACAGTAGTACTGAGATTGGGGTCACATTGGTCTAGGTTATATATGTGCACAGCCCTTGCCCCAAACTGTTTATTATCTAAATAGAAAAAACAGACAAAAGAAGGAATATTATCCCCATTTTACACTATAGGCAAGCTAAGTATTATTTTACAGAATGGGAATATACTAAGGGATTGCCTGAGGTCACACAAAGTCTGTGGCATAGCTGGCAAGTACACCCAGGTCTTCTGAGTCTCAGTTCAGTGCATAACCATGAGATCACCCTTCCTCAAGAGGTAAGCTACAGACTATATTTGAGGAAAAAGCACATTGGAGAATCAAGCCATAGGGCTGAATTTTCAAAAGTGGCCACTGATTGTGGATGACTCAGATTTTGAGTGCTTGAAACACCATGCATTTAATTTCCAGAAGAACTGAGCAACTCCAGCAGACCTAAAATGTGTAAAGATGAGCGCTCAGAATCTGAGACATCCAAAATCAGTGGCCACTTTTGAAAATTTGAGTCTAAGAGTACAACTTCACCCAACAAAGGAAGGAAATTCAGATACATTTCTAAAATCTTAGCTGATTTTGTGGGCCAGATCTTCAACTGGTGTAAATCAGTGTAGCTGCATTTACCATAACTGGGGGTCAGATCCTCAACTGGTGTAAATTGTCCTATGTCCATTCATTCAATAGAGATGCTACAATTTATACCAGCTGAAGAATTGGCCCAGTCTTTAAGCCACCCCTTTGTATTTACATGTTTAAGATCCTCCACCATTATTTAAGGTGCCTTGCTGGTTGGAGATACTGAAACAAATAGACATGTGGAATAGTTAAGAATAGGGATGGGTGAACCAACTTGGATACCATAAGAACATATATCCTTCATTAAAAATTAAAAAAAAAATCTGTATCTTTTTTTGGATTGGACACAGTTTGTTTGTTTTTTCTTAAATTGTGGGCTTCTATGGCTCTGCAAATAGCTAACCACAGTTGGCAAACAGTTGAAGCAAACAACACATAAATAACGAATGTGTTGAAAATTAATCATCCAACCTATTTAGTGAATACCTACAAATCACAAGTACTTAGAAAGAACATCTAGTTTGTTTGTGAATGATTCATTAAGCAAAAGAGAAGCTAAATAAATAAGTAAGGGCTCCAGTTTACACACATTTAGGGGAAGGAAATATTACCAGTTGCCCAGATACACAGTCTTCTGACAGATAACAACAGTTACTAGGACAATAATCAACATTTTACTAACTCCCTACATACTTTCTCAATAGGATATAGTAAATATGTACTGTATCTCTGTTGTTTTAAAAATACAGACTGATTTTTTTAATTTAAAATTTCTAAGGATGGGAGTTTAATATCAATTTAAATGAAACCACAATATTTAACAAAACTTGTCAAGTCACGCAGACTAGGTCTTTTCTATTAGTAGAAAAAATCTGCATGCAAGGGTTAAGTTTGTCTTCAGTACTGTGGGTGTTTGCTTTTACTGTCTTAACTGCCAGGAAATGAACTTCGATTATAAGAGATTGGCAAAGAGAAGATAATTGGTTGGAGCTCACATTTCATTCTTGAAATTGTAAATATGGAACATCCAGGTAACACATTTGCTTATAGCTATTGATTCTTTAAATAAAACATGCAAATGTAGTGTCTTTACTTAACTGTAACATTTAAAAAGTCCTCAAAGATCTGTTGTCCCAGAGATTTACTTTTCTTTCCTTTGAATGCTAGGCTGTTGGTGAAAAGGGGTTAAATACAGTTTCTAAATGAAAAAGTGTTTTATTGTGTCAAGTGTCAGGAAGTGAGTAGAGGTGTAAAGGAAAGAGAGAGCGAGAGAATGAGATCGTTAGAGCTGATACCATGAAGTGTAACATAAATTCAAAGCTGACAGAGCAGGTGAGGACTTTGAAATGCAGCCATCACAATAATATCACCTATAGTTGAGAATCCCACAAGAAAAAAAAGATAACCATGCTGCAAATGTGATCTAAATATGCAGTAACAGACTCTTCTACATGAGGACTGATTGAAGCAAATTTTTAAAAATCCCCTTCTAGTAAGCACTGAGTAAAGCACCAAAGAAACCATGCAGACCTTTCAAGGTGTGTATGTCATTACTCTCCAGTAAATAACTTCCTTGTAGTGCCAGCTTCTGTCTTAGAGAGTTAAATCAGTAACATAATTGCATGAACATTTGGCCCTACATGTATTGTTATTTTGACTGTTCCTTTTATCTTGTCAGATACCACATGCTTTGACAAGCTTATTGTGTGCTCTGGGCTAAATTCTCTGCTGACATAAGTGGGTGAAACTCCACTGCAGTCAAGGGAGCTGCACCTATTACACCAGTGGAGAATTTGCCTCGTTCTATTAGAGACACATATGTTTCCAAGGCAAGAGCTCCTTTCTGATTCCATCCAGGGAAATGTTTGCAGGAAGCTCTCCTTCACACACTGTCACACTATTTCACTACCCAGGCAGCATGACACTGTAGAAGCAGGCATCTCTGGTTCCCAGCAGTCTCAACTACAAGCATCCAACTGTGTCTTCTGCCTAAGGGCAAAATCCTGCAATCAGAATTACTCAGACAAAATGCACATTGAGCTCAAGACAAGTGTTACCCACATAAGGATAAGATGTGACCCTAATTGATTAGGCCCTCATCTAGTCATGCAAATAACTAAAGTATACAGTGGGCCAGAGCCTAAGCTGGTATAAATCAGTTTGGCTCCATTCATCCCAATAGAGCGACACTGGTTTACACCAACTGAGGATATGCAACTCCTTCGTACCGTACAGGAGACATTTGCTACATTATCATACCAGGAAGCATTTTACAGCCTTGATGTTGCAGAGGACCTTGTTAATTAAAAAACAAACAAACAAAAAAAGCCACATGCACCATCTTCAGATTTCTCCTGCTGAAATCTTTCCTATAATGACAATGGAAAATATGGAACAAACTATCTTTCCTCAAAGAGTTAACTTTCCAGAGTTCATTCAAGCCCCTGTCCTCCTTATATTATTATGTGACAGATTCTTAGCAATTTCTTCTTGCTCTAAAATACCAAGGGCCGTGCAGCATCCTGTGAAGTCTGCTTAAGTTTCAGAGTTGGGAAGGGGATGACGACAATAATTTTGGTATGGAAAATTGGGACTAGAGTCCTACATGAAATATGAGAGCTATCAAGAACAAACAGAAAGCATGTCAGATAGATAAAGAAGCAAAGCATGCAAGCAAAATCAAATGAAAGAAAAAAGACTTTTCAAATGTAAACATGTATAAGCTACCAACAATTCTAAAATAAAAACAACTTAGAAGTTTGCCAAAATAGGAGGCTACCTGTCAAGCTTCAGCAATTCATGTGCCCTTGTTGACACCAGAATGTCAACATGGGATGATGCTCTAATAATTATCATTTAACTTGCCATGCATGACTAATTCCTTCAGGATCACCTTGTTTTGTGCCACAAGCATATGCCTTACTTACCTATTCTGGGAAAGCAAACAAAGAGCTAAGATAAAGTTCCTAAAATAATATAAAATACAGATACTCTCTCTCTCTCTCTCTCTGCCGTCAGATTGTTTAATCATTCTGATCAATTAAAAATTGGTCATATGATCAGCATGAGATTTGCTCTATTACCCTTCAAGGGCAATGCTCCATGTATAATGTCATGTGGACACTCTCAAATTGGCTGACCAATGTGCAGTTGCATGTTCTAAGATTTGAACAGTGGGTTATCCAAAATCTGGGGAGAGGAGGATGTTATCTGAGGGATATGTCCAGGAGTCCCCATCATCTGAATAGATTCTGTAGTAGGCAGTAGCTCGGATTTGACTGGCACTAATGTTTGGACATACCTCAGGTTCATTAGGCTTGGCACTGACCATCCTTCCAGCTGAATTGGCATATTATGCACCCTGGGAGCCTTAGACTCTGCAACTTCAGTAAGACCAAATATCTCCCCTAGTCACATGCCATCATTTCCTTTGATCTTCTGTGTGACCGCTCTTCAGTTGACTGTCTCTCTGTTCTAGAGTATGGGAGTGGTCACACTGGTTTCTCTGGTGACTTCAGGCCCCTTCATGCTAATAAAGGGGCTTATAAAATATGCAACACAGGCAAAAAAATGGATCCAGGTTTGAAAGAATAACACGACATATTAGTATAAGAAGTATCACTTAATAGTCTTGGTGCTGGACTTTGCTTTGTACAGGACTCAAATCTCTGAACTTCAGCATCTGCATACAGGTTCTGTGCCTACACACATGGTCTGCTCCCCAGCAACCTACCAGCTCCCTGGCTACAGCTGCCATCTGGGAACTCTACCTGGAAGGGGACTCAGCAGAAAAGATAACAACAGGGTGGGCTGAATTATCTTCTCTGTCTCTACTCCTTCGGTCCAGAGCAAGAACACCAGTTCCCCATACTCACAGCAGTCCACCCATTCCTTTCTGTGCCTTCCTCTTCATGTGCCTCCCAGATCCATAGAGCATTCTCTGAGAGGTCGAGAGGAGGGGTGGACAATGCCCTGGCGGTGGTAGACCCCCTGCTTCCACTTGGCAGCAGACACCTAGAAATCTGCAAAGCGTATTTTCCTGTTCAGACAAGAGCAGGGACTCTACAGAGGTTCTTAAAAATCCTGGTGGGTTATGCTTGTCACATGCCATGAACGATCACTGACAGACTTTAGCTTGGATCATACAGATCAAACCAAGTAACATCCTGCAATTTTTTTTAAAGCTGAATATTTGGAGATATTGATCAATAACTGATAAAAATGGGTCAGGAGAAAATAAAGTAAAAGAGACTGACACATACAGCTCTAGACTCTTTTGTAACCTAGCTAAAGGTATATGCCTAGGTTGTAGAAGCTTTACAGGCTGTCAACATTAACATTAGCAATTTTCAACCCTGGCCTGAGCAATGACAAGAAATTTCTACACAGACAATCTTTCTCTTCTTAAGCTGGCAGGTCATATGTAATAAGTCTGTCCAACTGCTGTCAGTGCAGTTTCTTAAAAAACAGCCACCTACTATGAGGAGCTCCAGAAGAAGTCTGTCTGACCTTAGTCAGATCACTCTCACTGGATATTTAAATAAAATCATCATGCATAGTCAAGCTGGCTTGAGAAGTTCAAACTGTCTTTCTCTGCTTATGTATGTTATAAGGTGCCGTCTTTGCATCTTGATGGATAGGAGGCACTGATTAGGTCTTCCTATATGAGAAATAGCTAAATAAGTTAAGTTTTTCTACAGATTCACTATTCCTCTTCCTTTTTGTTACAAAACAGGTTTACAATGGTCATCCTACATGACTTGAACTGGGATTTTCAAAAGCACCTCAGGACTAGTCACAAGAAGGACTTAGGCGTTGGTATTTGCAACCCTGAGTTAGGTGCTCAGGCTCCTTAAACAATGTAGGAGAGAGTTAGATCCCTAAAAATAAGATTCACAGAAGCCAGCACTCTGAGCAGGGAGCTGCCTAAGCTAGCCAGCAGGAAATGCCGACAAGAGGGCTGTAGCTTAAGCACCACCCCTTCAAGAGACTTAGGAGCCTCACTCCAGGCCAGAGAGAGACACCTCTCTCCACTGAGGATTCACAGGCATGAACCCTCTCCTGGAGCTTGGTGCATAGGCCAGGCCAGCCATTTCTCCCCCCTCCACCCTCCAAAAGAAAAACCAACCAATAGCCTTACAACCAACATCAGCCATTTATCAAAAAAAAAAAAAAAAAAACAGCCAATAGTCCCGTGGTTAGGATGCTCACCTGAGAGGTAGGAAAGCTGGGTTCAAGTCCCTGTTCCAAATCAGGCAGAGTGGGGGGTTTGAACTTGGGTCTCTCGCATCCCAGATACTCAGAGCATATCTACTGGATCAAGAACAGAGCAAAAAAGATAAGGAAACACTTTGTTTATGAATCCTGCCAGTGCTTAGAGGTGATCTAGGTGCTAAACCGCTCAGAGGTGGCTTTCTGCATGCCTGCCAGCAGACATGTACGTGCCATGGGGACTTTATTGATGGAAATTTAGGTATTTAGGGAATTT
This sequence comes from Chrysemys picta bellii, assembly GCF_011386835.1. Taxonomy (NCBI): domain Eukaryota; kingdom Metazoa; phylum Chordata; order Testudines; family Emydidae; genus Chrysemys; species Chrysemys picta. The sequence goes on along the minus strand of NC_088792.1, from coordinate 70,206,598 downwards.
AGGCTCCTACAGGACTAGGTAGCAGCTGAGGTGGGAAGTTGTGAATGGCAGTGGCACATAAATTTTGGACTTAAACATCTAAGGAGGCAGTTGGGCCACTAAATTCCCTTTGTGAATCTAGCAGGGACCTGTTTCAATGAGACCTGTGCCCCTATCTCACTTATGTACTTTTGAAAATCTTACCCTCTGACTTTGGTGCCAATTTAAATCTGTATATATTCCCTGTATTTATTCCCCTTCCCTGTCCACTGAAGGTACAAGATCATCCCAGAAGATCCTACAAGTCCCTTGTAAGGTAACCAAATATTTATAATTATGGCAAGATTTCATACAATCTGCATATCTGAATAATATAAGTATCAGTATATAACCTAATTTAGGGGGAAAGTCTGAGCTGGAAAAAGAAGTTAAGATTTAAAGTCATCAACAAAACTAGAAGCCCTGATTAAAATGATGCCCAAGTAATATACAGTAACTCTTTCTGTTTTCCCTCTCAACTATTTAGACCCAGGAGAACTCGTATTGTAAGCATGACTTCTCCTTCTTGACATACTTGAAGTCATTATTCCCACTCACAGCTGTTGTTGCCATGCATACAGCACTTTCCCTGCAGGCATGACATACCCAGCTAACCATCATCCAAGAGGCACGAGACCTCCTCATTCATGCAAGGATTTTTTGTATTCTGATGTGCTAAAACAACAGATATCAACTCCTTTATTATTAGAAAATTACCCTCATCTAATATGTTAGCTGGGGAGAAGAACTGTGAGATACTGAAAGTGGGCTGATTCTCTCCATTTTCTCATTTATAGAAATAGAGTATATATATATATATATATATATGTTTGAATAGGACTAGATTGTTCCTAACTGTGTGGAACTGCAGACATTTTTCAAGACGCTAAATCAACGGGGCACATCACAACCGTGGACTGTTCCCTTTCTGAAAATCTGCAAAATAAACAATTCCATGAATGTAAAGCTAATCTGAAAAACTCTTATATATGAACTAGGTATATTGGATGCCTAGCTTTGTTGCTATATAAATAAAGTGAGAGATAGATGGCTAGACAGATAGATAACAAAACATCCCATTTTTAAAGCAGAAATAACTCACATAGTTAACGCAGATTACTGTCCGATCAATGTAGTTCAAATTTCCTCTTAAAAAAACAAAAACAAAAGAAATTAACAAATTAGATTAAATAATCCTTTCTCATGTAATGGCTTGTTCAGCAATTCTTCAGTATAGAGAAATAGCCAGCATCAAGAATGCCAGTAGTTGGGGTATACGGAGAGATAGGGAGGAACTACACAACTACATTATTTGTTTTTCCTCTAAAATAGTTGTTTATTGTTGTACTTCAGCAACTGCACTGTAGCATTTTTTGAGGAATTAATCTACCAAATGTAGCTTCTGTGAAATAAATCAGCTCATGATTATGTGTGTTAGACCAGCTGCATGGCGAGTTCCTTCAGCTGGTGCATCTATGCTCTTGGAATACGAGGTCACAGTTTCTGTGGTAATAAGCGCTTTAATATCTTTTGAAGGGGCAAAAGATATTTTGCTTTCTGCACCTCCACAATAGATGTTCTGATCCATCTCACAATGGGTGATTTAGAAGCAATCTTTTCCTTTCGCCTTGGCTGAAATGAAACAAACTTGGCAGTGGATTTGCTAACCTCTAAGATTTATGTGAGAAGAACCGTAATTGCTCTACAGCAATCGAGGGTAAATGCCAAAGAACTTGTGTGTGAAGTTTTGGCTATGGGCAAAAGAAGGCAGGATCATATAGGTTATAAAAATCATAATTGTCCTTGAAGGGAATTCAGGTGAAAAGGTCATCGTTTTTAAAACAATTTTGTCTCATTCTTGTTTATAAAATGCCCTGGAATTGTAAAACTGAAACCTGTTTCCTTTTCCTCCATCATATACACTGGTTCAGCTTTGCTGCACAGTTGGTTTTTGTTTTGGTTTGTTTCCATCTTGTGTATAATTGAGGAGCGCCAAAACTCACCATGATTTTATTTAAATTCTGAATGTATGTCATGCATGATGAAAAGCATTGCATAAATGTAAGATATTTGAATTCATTTAATAGAATAGTAAATATAGTAAACTATTATTTGATGCTGATCAAATTAGTCAAGGGTAGGAGTCAGGTAAGCTGGGACAAGGGCTATAGGCAGAGATGTCCTCTACATGAATTACATTGCCATCAGGCTATGGTGGGCAAGTGGCGAAGCCAAAAGAACAAGAAGGAGATGAGAGTTGGCAGAGGTGTTGGGCACTAGTGATTACACCATATAATACTGGCTGGCAAAGAACTCTGAAATTTGTTCTTGCTGCTTTGTAAGCAATGTCTTCAATCAAGTCTCCTTTCCTTCTTTATTTGGATTATTTATTTACAATAGCACCCACTATGTGCTGGGGATTTTCTAAACACTCCAGGAGGATGGTCCCTGCTCCACAGAGCCTACATGCAAAGGACAGGCAAACAAGTAGACAGAGGTTATGAGAAGGAGAAACAACAATAAGCAATTTATATATAAGTCAACTCAAATCATTGTCAACAGCATGACAGCAAGAGGTCTTTAAGACTCTTCGTTTTGAACACTGCTCCCAAATGAAGGACAATACTTATTTTTCAGGTCCCTGAACTGTTCATTATCATTTTTGAGAGACTAAGAAAGGATTTTTAATCCCAACGGCAGCTTTTATTAACGAGGGTTCTTGTAATCTCTCCCCATGCTGCAAGTAAGGTGTCGGTAGTTCTAAAATGGAATAATACCTAAAACACAACTAGTCATTTTCTTCATAGTTCAAAGTTATTTGAAAAAGATGTATCACCTTTTACAAATATTTACTTTCCTGTAGCTGAAGACGCTTCAAATTATGTGTGATGGGTTTGAACTCTTGTCTTTCACACTCATCTTTGAATGTGTATCTTTCTCTCTTGCTCAGTTTCAGAACAAAAAATAATTTCCTTCCCCAGTAAGATCCAACATGGATTTTAAAAAGACCTGAATTCTACCTATAAAATTTGATTATGCCCTGATTAAAAAGAAAAAAAAGCTGTATTCATGGGCTCATTACAGGCACAAAAAGGGGATGCTTATAGAGACCATAGAGAATTTAAAAGATTTATTTATGATGTATTACTGTAATTTTTAATTTAGACATGCAAATTTTTTAATTTGCACTGACTGCTTTGCCTTAATGGTTTTGATTAATACTTGGAGGTAGTGTTTGTGAAAGAGATTTATACTGTGATTCATCTGCAAAATAATCAAATCATTACCAGCTAATGACAAAGCTGTGAAAAATGATATAGATATTGTGTAACTCCCAGCTATTGCAGCGCACGTGACAGCAGCCAATCCTTCCAGCAAACGTGGACTTGTGTTAATAACTGCTGGGAAGTTCACTCTAGGTCCACTCTAATTTGGCAACAAAAAACATTGATCTTAATAAAGCTGTCTGATAAAAGCAGCAGTGATTAACATCCCTGAACTCTCCATTCTATTGAACACGCCAAGGGTTTTTTTTTTATTTTTTTGCTTTGGTTTTGGGGGTTTTCTTCCCAAGAAATGAAATTCCATGGCACTTCCTGCTTATCTCTGTATCTCACCTTAGTCCTCATCAAGCATAAGGTCTGGTGGTAAAGGAATCTGCAACAACAAAATGACCAGATGATGCCTATGGCTTTTGTCATTTAAAAAAAACCCCTCTGGCCTGTAGCTTTTTATGCATTTTGCAATTAAATCTTCCTTGTTTTCTAGTATGAATTTCTCCCTTCATTTTCTCTTCTGGAAGATGTTTTACCAGGGGGTTTCTGAACAGATTACTGAGATAACAGTATACAACACTCACACAGCAAACAGAAAATCTACCAGGAAAAAATGAATCAAACAAAACACACACACACATTATATATTTATATGGGGGAATTAGCCAGTATGAACTCTTTCTTAACATAATTTCAAAATGTCACTTTACAGTTGTTATTCAACAAGTCTTGCCTTTATTGTACATCTGAGCAACCGCACTTATGGATCTGATTCAGATACTCCACTTCTTCAACAATATATTTTACCAAAAATTAAATGAAAAATACAGATGGAAGCTGAGTGTTTGCCTAACTACTGCATGTATTTAGGGGTGAGAGCCTCAGCAGGTGTAAATTGGCATAACTGTATTGAAGTCAATGATGCTAAAGGCTACACTTATGCCTGATTCATGTCAGTTGTGAATTTGGCCCCACAGAACCGATTCTCACTTACACTAAAGCCCCTTTGTACCCCTGTGACAGTGTAAAGGAGTCTTAAAGCAGGTATAAATTACAGGAATCGCTTCCTCTCCTCCAGCGGCAGCTTCCTACACTCCAGATGCTATTGATTTGAGGAACTCAGTCAAGATGGGACCCAGTTGCTCTTCATGGCTGCATATACTCCTGATGCCCTCCTCCATGCCCCCAGCTGAGTTTCCATTGTCCTCAGAATCTTCTAATCCTTCTGCTCCATTCTGGCCAGCAAGAGAATTTGAAACCTCCTCTATGTCCTGGTTTAGGGCTGCCACCCCCTTCTGCTTCTGGTCATCTTCAGATAGCAAAGACACTAGTTCTCATTTTCTAAGATCAGCCATTGGCAGACCTATCTTTGAGCATAAATCCACCAACTGATTTTTCTAAAGGTCGTTGTAATTCCAGCTTGCTACCTTTCCTTCCCAAACAGCCTACAAGATCCATTCTCTGCATTTGGTTTAAAAATAGTAGTTTGTTTCCTTGCAAAAGTCTCCTTTAAAAAAGCTTTACCCTCTGCCATGATGATCCAACTGTCAACACCAATATGTCTAAACTTGGCCCAATTGCCATATCTAGATGACCACCAGTCTGTTGTGAGTGGACCCAATTACTCGATCTCATGTACTTCTAAGCCCTCCTGCATCTGGTTAGAGCCTGGTCAGTGTTCCTAGCCCTGGATCTCTAAGGGTATGTCTACACTGCGGCTGGCCCACATCAACTGACTCGAGCTTGCAGGGCTTGGAGTGCAGAGCTGTAACATTGAAGGATAGATGTTTGGACTGCAGCCCAAGTTTGAATGTCTACACTGCAATTTTATAGCTCTGCAGCCCAAGCCCAGCCATCCTAAGTCAGCTGACACAGGCCAGCCACCATGTTTTACTGGCGGGGCAGCTCCAGGCACCAGCGCACCAAGCACATGCCTGGGGCGGAAAGCCATGGGGGGCGGCCTGCCGTTTGCCGTGAGGTCAGCAGTCAGGCTGCCTTTGGCAGGTCCGCCCGTCCCGCGGTTTCAGAGGCAATTCGGCGGTGGGTACGCCGAAGGCACGGGACCGGCGGACCTCCCGCAGGCGCGCCGCCGAAAGCCGCCTGACTGCCATGCTTGGGGCGGCAAAATACATAGTGCTGCCCCTGTTTACTGGAGTGCAGACAAACCCTAAGACACACTCTCAGGTGCAAGCCCTGTGTCTGACACCCTTCCTTGGGATGTGGGGCTCTGCAGCCCAGCTATCTAAAACTCCCAAATCAGTGCCTCATCCCTACCGAACTCCCAAATGCTTACACCCTTTCCCTCAAAGTTCCACCTCACTAAGCTTCCTACTGTGTCACAGGTCTGAGTAGAAAGAACTGACTTCAATTGATAGGATGAAAAACTTGCTGAGGGGAGCAGTCTGAAATAGAAAAGATGTGAGTAGCAAAGTGTTAAAAGGATTAGTATTAAAATTGCTAGGGTTTGCTCTACAAAAATGTAGCAGTGATGTAATGTGGGTTACCTTGCCAGCTGTCTTGCTATAGTTGTAGGACAGTTTGGAATATAATCCTTCTTGCTCTTTAGAAGTTCTTGGGAGATTAAAACTGTTAGGTCCATGGTGATGTTGCTCTCTCCTAATTACAGTTAGGGTGATCACCTGTCCTGAATTTTAAAGGACATCTCTTATTTGGGGCCTATGCCTTGATCCAGCAAAGCACTTGGGAATGTGCATAGCTTCAAGTACATGAGTCAGCCTGTTGACTTCAAACACACACTTTGATGGATCAGGGCCTAATGTCCTGCCACCATAATTAGTTACTAAAAAGCACTCATTTGCTTGAAAAACAGCAGAGCTGCCTAGAGATCCAGATTCTCAGTACCTAACATGGGCTAATTAAGGTGGGCCTGGGCATTAATCTTCTTCTGCAGCACAAAGAAACTCCCGTAGACAAGTTCAACAACACCAAGTGTCTACTGCAGCATGCTCCTTTGTGAGGTCTGATCCAAGGCCTACTGGCATCAGTGGAATCCTTTCCATTGACTTCAACAGATTCTGGATCAGGCCACTAGTCCCTTATTCACACAAAGGACAGTGCTTAATCTACACAACCCACCTAATAACTGTGCAGGCGTGGTTGCTGTGGCCAGCCTTTATAGGGTCCCGTGGACAAGGTTCTCTGCATTTAAGCCTTTCTACTGGGAGTTTCAAATTGACAATTACAACGTATATTAATGAACCATACACTTAATGTAATGAACATCTTTGCCATAGCAGGTTTTACTATGGATTAAAGATCAAAAAATGGGAATTTGTCCTCAGAGGTACATTGCCAGGGCACAGCTTTTGGGTGTGGTCATTCATGAGAAACGTACAGCATTTCTTCATAATGTTGTAGGGGTTGTCACTGTGTAGTGGTTAAATCCTTGGGGTTTTCCTACAGTAGTTTGCTTTCCTCTTCCAAATACAGGCATTTTCATCACCCTGTCCTTTACACAGCAATTTGACTCGTCATTCTTGACCCGTTCCTTACAAGATTTAGGCCTCTTTTACTAATTTCTACTCATGCCATAGAAGGTAAGTTCAGAGGCTGTCAGTCTTGACATTGAAATGTTAAGACCATGGGACAACTGGACAGGTGAGAGAGTTTCTTGTATATAATATCTTAATCAAATTAATTCTATATATAAAAAAAAATAATAAACAGAACAATTCAGTCCTTAGAAAACAGCCACTGAAACCCTCACATTGCACATGACTCATTTTGGGTTGCTTTGGTCCACCTGCTAGTGAGCAAAATCCTGAGACAGGCTGAGCACCTCCCCTCTCATTGAAGTCAGTCGGAGTTGCAAGGGAACAGCAGATAAACAACAGATAGGGAAAACAATGGAACTCAAATCGGGAAAGGGGACCAAGTTAGTCTTATGTGTGTCTGCTTTACCTTGACCACATAAATATGTTCCCCTATCAACCCAGGATGTTTTCCCACCAACCATTGCACACCTCAGTTTTAGAGTGCAAAAAGTACATTCGGTTCAATCAAATTGCAAAATTAAAGTAAATGCAAACAGTATTATATAGTATAATACAACTATTAAATACCACCAGGCAGGGTACTTTGTTGCACCATAGTTGTGCAAAATCCAGTGGTTTCAACCTACATGAGGTTAGATGATTCGGTTTGGCGGGGTTGGTTCTCATGGTTTCCTGACCTCCTTTTGGGTTTGTGAGAATCCAAAATTCAATATGAAACTTAGATGAATCTGTCACGTTTTCCTCAGATCCATTGCGAAACCAGTGAGTTACACATGATTCACTATGAAAGTGGCCAGTTCTGAGCTGTGAAACTCTTTAATTAACTGACTGATTTGGGGTAAAACTTTAGTTGGAACTCAAAGACAGCAAAAAAACATTCCAGGAAAAGTTCACACATATCTTTAGCAGTTTTCTAGGTGTGAATTCATACAGTTCCATTTCAAAATCTAGATGGGAGACAATGTTTATGTGGAATTTTTTAAAATAGAGATTTTTTTTTTTTACAAGCCCCCTTTCCTTTCTGGAAATGCATGGCTAATGTGGCTGTACTTGTTTCGAATCTACCAAGTATTTATATGGCCCCCATCAATGTATATCACAACCACTAATAGATCTTATCCTCAAAACTCCCCTGCAAGATGAGGAAATATCATCCCCATTTTACAGATGGGCAGGACTGGTAGAAGCTCTCTCAAAGTGGGGAGGCCACCAGTGCCCAACAGTGGCCCCAGCCCCATGCCATCCTTTCTCCCATGCTGCGCCTTCTTCCCGAGGCCCCGTCCCATGCCACCCCTTTTCCCTGAGGCCCCACCCCCACGCTGCCCTTATCCCTAGGCCCCCGCCCTCGCTCCGCCCTTTCTCCATGAGGCACCGCTCTTGCGCCACCCCTTTTCCCAGGCCCCCACCATAGCACTGCCCCTTCCCTTGAGACCCCCCACACACCATCTCTTGCCCCAAGGCCCCACTCCCGCCCCTCCTCCCGCCAAAACTCCACCTCCCACTCATTCCGCTCTGTCTCCTCTCCTTCCGTTGCTCACCCTTAAGGCCGGTAAAACATGGGAGCGTATAGCCCTCCCACTTTTAAAAGTGACGGGGCCATGGCCCTCTAGCTCCCCCTTCCCCGATCCAGCACCCCTGCAGATGGGGAACTAAGGCATAAAATAGATTAAGTGAGTGGCTCTCAAGGTCACACAGGAAATCTGTGGCTGATCCAGGAATCTTCTGCACTCTCCTCCACGGAGGCCGTGCAGTCAAGTCCAGGATCCCTTATTGAAATCCTACTGAATTAAACAACAAAGCATGTTTGGATGTGTGCTTTGTACTACTCCCTCAAGCTTGATATAAGCCCTGATTCAGCTAAGCAATTCAATGGGACTTACGTACATGTTTAATTGCTTTCCTGAATTATAACCACAGTGCTTGCCCATATGAGCACAGGAGGACAGTGATGCATTTTAAAACTAGAAATCTATAAAAAGCTGAAATTAGACAATCTTAAAGAGACATCAACTCTGCAAAAGAAGAAGCAGAACAAGGGTGGGGCCTCAGGAGAAGGGGTGGAGCCTTGGGGTGGAGCACACCCAGGGAAAACTAAAAGTCAGTGCCTATGGTTCCAAACCCTTTTCCAGTCAACACTTAGCCCAAAAGCTTCTTCTGTATTAGTTTTTCTCAAGGTCACATTCACAGTACTTGTTCTGACTGTGTCCTTGGCTTTTTCTGTTCCTGCTTCTCTCACACATGCATATGTGACACAGCTTCACCAGTCAATGCCCTAATCCCTGTGTTTGCTATGTCAGCCCCTGGAAAACCCTTGGCCCACATGGCATAGCTTCTGCTCAGCCTTGCCATGCCGGTCTGTGTTTCAAATGCTGGCCTCTGTTGTTTCAGCTATTCCTAAACAAAGGATCATTTAGCCTGAATGAAAAGGTGACATGCCAACAAGTTTCAGTTAGGTTTATTCCCACTTTTACCAATGCTAAGCATCTCTATCCACATAAACTGGTATTAGAACTGGTTGAAATTTTTCCAGAAAAAAAAAATTGCAAACAAGTATACTATTTTTTGGCTGGTTTACAGACTGGATGGGATTTTTCCAAAACAAAATAAAATAAAATAAAATGTAGACAAAAAAAATGTCATTCCAAATTTTAATTTTTTTTGTCATGTCATTTTTCTGACCAGCTCTAACTGGTACATAATGTGAGCAGGAATTTCCATACCCCACCTCAGACATTTAGGGCTTGATTCACAACAACTTTACTCTACTTTTACCCCTCGGAGTCACACCAGGGTGAAACTACAGTACTGAACCAGTGCAAAAACAGGAACAAAAATCTTTAAAATGGGAATATTAATCAGCAGAAGGCAACTTTCACGGTTAGAGTGAAATCCTGGCCTCAGCGACATCAATGGCAAAACTCACTTTGCTTCAGTGGCAGGAGGATTTCCCCCTTGATATTTATGATCATCCCTGAATAAGTCTAATGTCATTTGTTCCATTTATGACAAGGTTTGAGATGAGAAAAGGATACAGGACAAAGTATCAGTTAAAATAATACTCATAGTTATGCACATACCTGATGTCTTCCCTGCACTTGCATTTGTTGGAAATTTATAAAGATATTTTTTGTGAGAAAAGGAGTACGAAACCTATAGAAAACTACCTTTGTTTCCTTTTATGCTGACTCAATTTTTTTTTCTTGGAATAACAGCACGAAAGTGAACAACTAGGGAGGGGGAATAATAAAATTACTCATTGTGGTTTTATTTATTGCAAAAGCAACACACAAGAAACCGGTGTCAATCAAGTCTTAATAACTGTTGCTGTGTGAATAAATTAAGAGAAGCTTAAAACAATCCAACTCAGAGGATGTTCCCCCTGGTGTGGACGCAGGGAACATGCTCAGTGGAATCCACCTGGCTTCATCAGACTTGGCTATCTTCCATATTGCCATCAGGGAGTCGTACGTATCTGAGTTTCTGCTGCGCTAGTTGAGGAGGCAGTGGAGGTGGGGTGGAAGGTCAGAGACTGAGTGGGCTCATGAATCACGGCTAAATATTCTCAACAGGTGCCAGCTTTTAAAAGCTTGCACAGTCTCTACAGCCAACACCCAGAGAGCTGGAGTCTTTACCACAGAATTTTTGTGCTGATATTTTTAATGTTTACTCATCTGTGTCTCACCTTCCTCCTGCAAGCACAGTCATAAATTGAAAGGGGCCCTGAGATTTATTTTCAAGAATGCAAACAGTTTGGATAGAGTAGGATCTATACACCTAACGCTTTGGGGGGGGAAAGAGAAACTTTCAATAAGTTTTGTTATTCTCTTCCCAAAGTTCTGAGCATTTCCCAGATACAAATCAAGCCCCACTCAAAACTCTTAAGTCTATTGTTAAATTTAACCTCATGCATATCCCCACTGAAGTCAATGGGACTACACATATGTCTAAAGTTGTGCATCTGCTTAACTGTTTTGCTGGACTGGCACCCATAAGAATCCCATTTATGGAAAAATCAGGATATTCAGGAAGTGATTAATAAGTGAAAATGTTCATGATTAATATTAAAATGAAAATGCTGAGCTATCTTTGTAATATGACAAGGCCTTCTAGCTGGAGTTCTCTGTCAAACTGACAAAAATAAAGATGGATCCTGCAAGGCTCATAGGATTCGTTCATTTCATTTTTAACTTCAAGTTAACAAAAAATCTACTTTCTTCTCCATTACAAGGGGGAAAGTAATTTTTTCATTCAAATTAGTAGATAAATATGCTTGTATTTTACAAGTGTGCTTGCTGCAAAATGTGCAATCTACATGTACAGCAAAGAGATCTAAGGACTTACTGCTTGAAGACACAGAAGGGGCATGTAATAGGATTTTGGCATCTTCCCAGCCAGCTTCAAGACAAATTCAGAGACAAACAAGAGATACCCTTTTTGAAGTATATTTGTCCAAGGTCTCATTCGCAAACAGATAAAACCAACACATTTCTGCATGATCAGGGTCAACGGACTAGTGCATTAATTTGAGAAGAAAATCCATCTGCAATTTTCTTACACACAGTTATACGAGGACACAACAGCAAAGCTGTCAGCATGACGGTTAGAGGATTCTGCCAAGGAACCAGATGCTAGTGTCAGCAGAACATGTTCCACAGCTTGGTATCTGGGTTTTCTTATTGCCCTCCAAGAAGGAAGAAAAGGGGGAGTGATAAGATATGCCCAGATGAATAAAACTATATGCAGTTCCCACCCCAGCACACACAAATCACTATTTCATTCAGAAAATACTCAGCTACGCATTCTATTGCGTCTTTTTAATTAAAAGGGAAGTTTACAAAAGTTAACCACATAAATATTTGTAAAAACATGCAGAACTCTGAAAATAAAAATCAGGAATGATTTCAATTTAAAAATATTTACATTTTAGGGTACTTCTACACTGCGCACTCCTCACAGTGGCACGTAGAGCACATACCTTGCACACACACCCAGCACAGGTATACATTGTGGTGTAGATGGTGAAGGACTGCTTAGGTGAGTAAAGACATGCCTGAACCTTAGGTATGGACTCTACATGCCCAGGCAGTGCCTCTCCCATCTACACTGCTAGTTTTAGCCATGTAATGTTCCACTGCCACCCTGCAGTCAGAGCTTTTCTCCACTACCTCTCCCCTGCCAGAGCCTTTCACTGGGGCTATACATACCATACACGCCACTGCAAGAGGTGTGCACAGTAGACATAGACTTAGTGTGTAGGTGATCACTGTATTTTATTGTTATTATTACAGAAGAAATTGCTCTTCCAATCAATAAGCCATATCATTCTTGTGGGGGTGTAAAATTACATTGATAACCGAGCAGCAGAAAATGATGCACTATGTTGCTCTTTCTCTGCCTAGCTTATGAGGTAAGTAAGCTAGAAAATGAATATAACAAAAGGTTATGGACCAAGTTAAGGCCCAGCACACTCATAGAGTACTGTAGGAATAGGACTCCCACACAATGCTGTGTGTTAAGTTGGGGAACACATTCCTCATACAACACCTTTAAAAGAAGGTATGGCGACCTAAAGCTCCTTTGCAGATGCCGTCGAGTGGACAAGAGGCTGAGACCATGACCACAGCTCCACCCATTTTAGACACACACCCTTTCAACTGGTAAACAGTTAAATCTGATATCTGTATCTTGGTCCTTTTCCTGAGCCCATTCCTATGGTATTTTAGTGCTTTATAGATTTATTCAAGGGAGCACCTTCCTCTCTTCTGTCTTCTGTGTTCTTGATTCTCTGCCGTGAGGCTGACAGTTTTATTGCTCCACTGGAACAAAGCTGATTATGCAGGATGACAGGCAGTCCCCTCAGGTAACTTGGTCCAATCCCATGGAGAATTTTAAAGATGCGGACTAAATCCTTGAATATCATTGGGTGTTCCATGAGGATCTGGGGAGGAGGCTGCAGCACTGGAGTGATGTGCTCTCAAACTCTCTGTCTCGCTGAGTAAGCAGGCTGCTGTGTTCTGAATTAATTGTAGCCTTTTTAAGGGCAGGGGTCATTTCAGTTTGGGTTAAAGTAGTCAGTGGCACTAACTAGCCCCTATTCCTTGTGATCCTGAGTGCAGTCAGACAAATTATAGACATTTTCTGCACTGCTGTGTTGAAGGAGATGGAATTGGCTTTTCCCTTCACCTAGAACCAGCCATAATTTGGACCTAAAAGTAGATGACAAATCTCTGATTTACTAATTGGAAAAGAAATAAGAATAAAGCATGTTTGAAATAACTACACTAAGCATTTTCCTTACTGCTGTACATTATTGACAGAAACTTCCCCTATTACCATTTTCAGGCACATGCTATATGAGTAGAGACCACCAGGATAGTTCAAGCAAGACACGGTGCAGATCTTTAGAAGGAGTGCGTAAAAATATTGTTCACTCCCTATGTTGGAAAAAGCGATATACTGGCATGATACACTGTGATTGCTGAACTTAAGGTTATGCAAACTAGATGCAAGAAAATTTGAGGTTTTCTTAGCAAGTTCACAAAAATGGTCCATTGGAAAATTGGGGATTTTCACATATTTTTTAGTGTAAGCATACCAGTTTGCAGGTTTTTCCATTCAAGAATGGGCACATTCGGGTGGGAAGCCAACCAAATTTTCAAATATATATATATTGAATTAGGAACTTCACATGCTTATTTAAATTTAAGGTACATTTTTCCATGAAATATGCAACTATTTTAAATCCTTCATGTTTTCACGTGAAATATTCTAAATATTTCACAAATGTCATCTGCACAAAATCACCTAACAAGAAATTGCAAAAAAATTTGAAAAACCTTTCATATAATATTGTTTGCCATTGTGCACATCCCTAATTAAAGCTAAATCTCAAATTAGAGTCCACTACTAAGTCTATTGAGAATAACAGCTTCTGTATTTCCCTTGTCTCAAATTGGATCAGATCAATCATTTATAGGGCCCTACCAAATTCACGGCTGTGAAAAACGCGTCACGGACCGTGAAATCTGGTCTTTTGTGTACTTTCACCCTCTACTACACAGATTTCACAGGGGAACCCAGCATTTCTCAAACTGGGGGTCCCGACCCAAAATGTGTCGCAGAGGGATTGCAGGGTTATTGTAGGGGAGTTGCAGTATTGCCACCTTTACTTCTGCGCTATCGTCAGAGCTGGGTGGCTAGAGAGTGGTGGCTGCTGGCCGGGCGCCCAGCTCTGAAGGAAGCGCCACCACCAGCAGCAGTGCAGAAGTAAGGGTAGCAATACTGCAACACCCCCTACAATAACTTTGTGGGCCCTACTTGCTTCCTTTGGGTCAAGATCCCCACAGTTACAATACCATGAAATTTCAGATTTAAATATCTGAAATCATGAAACTTACTCTTCTAAAAATCCTATGACCATGAAATTGACCATGAATTTGGTAGGGCTCTAATCATTAGCCTTTTAATAATCAATATACAATTATTAAACCAATTAAGTAAATCAAATGTCCAAATTAGCTTTGTGAACAACATAGGCCCTGATCCTGCAATCAGAGCCATGGGATGTATCCCTTTTACCAATAGAGACCTCACAGAAGTCTATGGGGCTCCAAACAGGCACAGGTGTCCACATGCACAGATCCAGCCCCAGGATGAGGGGCACAATACATACTAGAAGAGGACAATGTAATTATAATCTACCAATGACTTTGAAAGAATGTGTTGGGAGGTTTGAAGTGCAGGTGTTAAGAGTGACTGCAAAAAATGCCTTGTTGGCCACGATGTTGGTTCTGTCTCAGTGACTTCCAAGACAAATTTGCTCAATTTGCAAATCAAAGGCTGATTTTGCTTACTTTCTGCACTGTAAACTCAATCTGGGATCTGATCATCAAAATACTCCTGCTGCCTCTTATATCATCAATAGTAATAAAACTTCTGCCAATAGACAAAACAGTAACCAACCTTTCATAACTGTTGTTCTTCGAGATGTGTTGCTCATGTCCCTTCCATAGTAGGTGTGTGTGCACCGCATGCACAGTTTCCAGAGATTTTTCCTTCACTGGTGTCTGTAGGGCCGACTCTAGTGCACTATGGAGCCGTGCACATATGCACCTTTATACGGGGCACCACCAGCCCTGCACTCTCTCAGTTCCTTCTTCCCGCTAACTCCAACAGAGGAGTAGGAGGGTGGGTCATGGAATGGACATGAGCAACACATCTCAAAGAACAACAGTTATGAAAGGTTAGTAACCATTTTTTCTTCTTTAAGTGCTTGCTCATGTCCATTCCATGCTAGGTGACTCAGAAGCAATGCCCCCAGAGGTGGGCTCGGAGTTCATGGACATGCAGATTGCAACACTGCTCTCCGGAAACTAGCATCATCATGGACCTGTTGGGTGATGGCATAGTGCAGTGGTGGGCAACCTGCGGACTGTGGGCCACATGCAGTCCATCAGGGTAATCTGCTGGTGGGCACCAGACAGTTTGTTTACATTTGCACGGCCACCTGCAGTTCCCCTTGGCCGCAGTTTGCTGTTCCCAGCCAATGGGAGCTGCAAGTTGCCCACCACTGACATAGTGGGACACAGAAGTATAACCAACGACCATGTTGTGACTCTGCAGATGTCCTGGATTGGTACTTGTGCGAGGAATGTTGCCAATGAAGCCTGGGCTCTCATGGAATGAGCAGTCACGATAGGCGTAGATGGAACCTTCACCTACTCGTAGCATGCTCAGACACAGGTGATTGTCCAGGACGAGATTCTTTGGGATGAAACAGGAAGCCCTCTCATCCTTTCCATCACTGCTACAAAAAGCTGTGTGGATTTGCAGACGGGCTTAGTTCTCTTGATATAGAAGGCAAGGGCCTGCCTAACATCTAATGTATGCAGCCAACGTTCCTCAATGGCTTTGTGAGGTTTTGGAAAGAAACCAGGAAGGAAAATATTTGGTTGTTGTGGAACTGCGACACCACCTTTGGTAGGAAGGCCAGATGGGGGTGCAGATGGACCTTGTCCTTGAAGAATACCATATAAGGGGGTTCTGACGTCAGGGTTTTGAACTCAGAGATCCTTCTGGCCGAGGTGATCACCTCCAGGAAGGTGACTTTTCAAGAGAGAAGCAGTATAGAGCACAAAATTAACGGCTCAAAGGGAGGTCCCATGAGCCTCAACAGGACCAGGTTTAAGTCCCAGGGGTGATCAGATCACAAACCTGAAGGTAGAGTCTCTCCAACCCCTTGAGAAACCTGACTGTCATCTTATGGGAGAACTCTGATCTACCCTGCATTGGAGGGTGGAAGACTGAGATGGCTGCCAAGTGAACCTTAACAGACAAGAGAGCCAGACCTTGGTATTTTAGGTGGAGCCAATAGTCCAAGATAGACTGAGAGAAGACCAGGATGGAGAGAGATTCCATTCAGAGGCCCAACACATGAAACATTTCTATTTGGCCACATAGGTAGCCCTGGTGGAAGGCTTTCTGCTACCAAGCAAGACTTGCTGCACCTGTTCTGAACAGGCCTGCTCTTCAGGGTTCAGCCATACAACAACCATGCCATCAGGTGCAGGGAGGCGAGATTCAGGTGAAGCAACTGGACACGGTCCTGTAAAATCAAGTCTGGTTGGGGTGGGAGCGCAAGTGAAGCTGCTACTCAGAGGTCCAGGAGCATACCAAACCAAGGCTGACGTGCTCCGCTAGAACTATCAGGATAACCTTCGCCTTGTCCTGCTTGATTTTTAGGAGGATCTTGTGAACCAGGGGGATCGGTATAATGTCCACAAGAGCAGAAAGGCATCAGAGAGGGAGCCCCTGTAGTGCCCGCACAGCGAACAGAACTGATGGCATTTCCCATTCAGTCTGGTGGCAAACAGGTCCACCTGGGGAGGACCCCACTTCTGGAAGATGACACTGATGACATCTGGGTGAAGAGACCATTCGTAGTGAGAGGAAAAGGATCTGCTGAGGCAATCTGCCAATGCGTTTCAGGCTCCAGGGAGATGTGATGCCTCAAAGTAAATGGCATGTTTCACAGAGAAGTCCCACAGTCGGAGGGGACAGGGCTTAAAATTGAGTGCCTCCCTGCTTATTGATGTAAAACATTGATGCAGTGTTGTTCGTCAAGATCTGCACTAATTTGCCTGAGATCTGGGGAAGAAACACCTGGCAAGCCAAGCGTGCTTCCCTGAGTTCCCCGACATTTATATACTGGGAGAGTTCTTCCTGGGACTAGAGGCCCTGAGACTGTCAAGGTAAGCTTCCTACCCCAGATCTGATGCATTGAACACTAAGAGTATCGATGGGTGCAGGGCTGTAAAAGGTACAACTTTCATCACAAATCCTTGGTCTCTCTACCAAGTCAGCAGAGCAAGGACCAGTGATAGAATCATGAGTATCGAGTCCAAGTGGTGTCTGCTCAGGGAGTAGACTGACACTACATCTGTAGGGGTCTGAGGCATAGCCTCGCGTACTGCACCACATAGGTTCATGCCACTATGTGATCCAATAGCTTGAGGCAAATCCGAGCAGTCATTAGTGGGTGGGTCATAAGCTTGGAGATCAGGTCCAATATGGCTCGGAATTTGGCCTGCGGTAAGAAAGCCTTGGCCTGGGTCAAGTCGAGCACTGCCACAATGAACTCTATTCTCTGAACCGGGAACAGAGTTGACTTCTGTTTGTTAATCAACAGACCCAGTGCCTAAAAGGTGGCCCATACTGTACCGATGTTGTGGTGGACCTGAGCCTGCGAATGGCCTTTGATCAGTCAACCATCGAGGTACAAGTAGACCTGCATGCCTCGACATCTGTTTGTAGTTGACCCCCTAAGGACTCTCCTGTGTACGAGGAAGATTGAGATGTGGAAATAAGCGTCCTTTAAATCGATGGCGGTGTACCAGTCTCCTGGATCCAGAGAGGGAATGATGGAGGCCAGAAAGATCAGGCAGAACTTCAGCTTCTTGAGATATTTGTTGAAGTGATGCAGGTCCAGGATAGTCTGTAGACCTGCTTTGGCCTTTGGGATTAGGAAATAATCCTAAAGCCACTGGGTAAAGAAGCCTTGCAAGAGCAAGAAGGATCATTCCAGGTGACTGTCACGGGCAGTAAAAAGAAACGGAGAGGGTGTGAGGCCAGAATCACCCCTTATACCGGAGCATACACACATGGCACAACAGGGTGCTAGAGATGGCCCTACGGATACCACTGAGGGAAAAATCTCCAGGAACTGTGCATGTGGTGCACATAATACCTAGCCTGGAATGGACATGAGCAAGCATTCAAACTGTAGAGCTCAGCAAATAATGGATTTTTTGCTTCAGAGAATTGCATTCCAGGTAGCCACCATTACAGAGATGCCACCAGAAAGCATCCTGGAGCTATTACCTTTGTCTCTCAGTTGCTGACCCAACTGTGACAGTGTACCCCATAAGGCTTTATGGGGAGGGGGTGCTTATAAATGTATGTATGACATAACTGGAATATGTTTTATGCTGCCTGTGCCATGTAACATATCTCCGTAAGGGTTGTGATCTACTATATCTATTCATCCTATTTGTACGTATATATCATTTTCTACTTGAGCTTAAGAATATGGGCTGTATGCTTGCCTGATTTCTAAGTAAGCTTTGTGAGGCATTTGGTCAGCTTCTTTAGGAAGGAATTTGCCAGGTTAAGTACCTGATCAGGAGACACTTAGGGAACAATGCATCTTGGAATGCTCCAATCCACATGAGAAGTCTTCCTGGAGACATGCAAGATGCCATGTGGACAATGCAAAGACTGAGTCATGCAGGGGCATGTGACTTGCCCAGGTGACTCCAAAACTCCATCTTGGAGCTGGGCTTTGCAGAGGAGGGAGGTCTCCACCCACAAGAGAGAGTCTACTTAAACCTGTGGGAGACCCCTCCATTTTGTCTTCAGCTGGCTAAAGAAGGAGCCTCTCCACCCCCCCCAGGATACTTGAAGGAGACTGAAACAAAGGACAGTAACTACAGGGGGTGTGAGTGATTGCTGGACCCAGGCTAAAAGGAGCTTAGCCTGTAAAAGGGAGCACTCTGGAACTGGTGAGGAAATTATCTGTATTCAGTTTGATTAGGCATAGATCTGCGCATTTTATTTTATTTTGCTTGGTGACTTACTTTGTTCTGTCTGTTACTACTTTGAACCACTTAAATCCTACTGTCTGTATTTAATAAAATCACTTTTTATTTAGTAATTTACTCAGAGTATGTATTAATACCTGGGGGAGCAAACAACTGTGCATATCTCTCTATCAGTGTTATAGAGGGCGAACAATTTATGAGTTTGCCCTGCATAAGCTTTATACAGGGTAAAACAGATTTATTTGGGTTTAGACCCCATTGGGAGTTGGGCATCTGAGTGCTAAAGACAAGCGCACTACTGTGAGCTGTTTTCAGGTAAACTTGCAGCTTTGGGACAAGTGATTCAGACCCTGGGTCTGTGTCTGGAGCCAAACAGGAGTGTCTGGCTCAGCAAGACAGGGTGCTGGAGTCCTGAGCTGGCAGGGAAAACAGAAGCAGGGGTAGTCTTTGCACATCTGGTGGCAGCTCCCAAGGGGGTTTCTGTGATCCAACCCGTCACACCAACCCCATGGAATAACTGGTTTTCTGCCCAGGGGAACAAGGATGGCTAACAGATCCACAGCTTGTCAGCCTGGGCACATGACAAATGGTGAGATTGTATTTAAGAGGAGGTGCTTCTCTGAACAAGGCAGGGATGTCCTTTATCACAGAACTGAAGAGCTTGTAAGAATGACAGAACAAAAGGGACTCTGCCCTGCCTCAAACACTAATGGACTTCAGACTCAGAGAAGGGGTGAGGTCAGACCGGGTGAATATGTCTCGAGACTTCTGTTATTTTACCAAGATCTGTAACGCTTGGGTGCTTTAAAAGTTTCTGTGGTTAAGAAGTTCCCTTGCTAAGCCCGTGCTCCTTTCTTTCCTGCCACATTGTCCCCCAAAGGGTTACACTGGAAACCCACAGTGCTCACTCCACTAGGTGGCACTCTGAGGGAGTGGGTATAAGCAAATAGGCAGTTCAGGAGGTCTGTTTGGGGGGCTAGGCTCCCATATCCAAAGGAAGGGCTCAGAAAAAAGATCTGAGCCTCAGTGTACCCTAAAATCCATGAGCTAGAAACAGTGACTAGATTCTACCCAGACCCAGTTGGCTGAGAAGCACATGGGCCACAAAGGTTTGCTCTAAGCCGGGAATGGAAGCACAAGTGTTGAAACAGCACAGGAAACGGTTACGTGTGATATTTCTTGCCTGACTGGAAATCAGAAATACTGGAAATCTCATAAGACTCCCAACCCAATCTGCAGGCCAAAGAGGTTCTGATAGTTTATAATACAGTTTATAGAAGCAATGAGTCTTTTTGGTGCTTAACCTCACTTCCAAACCAGCAGTGATAAACAATTTTCCCCCCAATCAGTCATGAGCAAAAAAGAAACATTTAAAATCCCAGCGCATAGTATCTTTGTTCATTTCAAACTGCCAAAAAATAAGTGGGAGTACTGTGCATACTTCATGCTTTTTAGGCCACTTTGATTCATGAGAGGCAAACTTCAGTATATGTTTAAAGTCTTTAAAGATTTATATTATTAACCAAACAAGAATTTTTACAATCAGTGAACATTTGTTTCGTTTCCCCCTCGCCTGCTCCCTCGCCATCCAACCCCCCAACCAGCACACACAATTTTAGTAGAATATTTTGTTGGCTATAATTAAACTATGTGTGTTAATTAGGATTAGATTTTAAATGCACTGCTTGGAAGTAGAAAAAATACAGGATCTGAATGAGCCCAAATTGAGATGACACTTGAATTTTCACAGATGTTTCCATAATCCTAATTTCAAATTGATTGTACTTCCTGAACAGTGAGAAGCCATTTTCAGTTATTTATTCAGATGTGCACTACTTTTCCCTCTTCCAGCGGATAGAAAATATCTAGTCCTATAGTTAACTCCTTAAAATAAACTGATACCAACGAAGATTTGAACTAGACACAACTAAGCAGGTCCATAATGCTCAAAGAATCTCAAAATTTGGGCATGTATATAGGCTTGCGTCCTCAGGGGTGCTACAAGACTTTTGCTGATGTTCCTGGAAGAACCATAAAACAAGAGCAGTACTTATAGCCACCAACCAGTCTGCCCATCCATGTATTAATGTGCTGTGCTCGCTGTGGAGCTGGACAAATCTGCTGCATCTATCACACGAAGCCTATGGAACTTGGCTCTGCACCAGGACAATCTACTGTTCATCCTGAAATCAAGCAGAGCCTGCAGGCTGCTCTGACTTATGCCAGCTGGCAATGACCCCAAGGGTACCAAAACAGCAGCCAGGAATCTGGGCAGGGTAAATGCATGTCCCTTTCCTCTTTCCATACCCTGTAAGCCAGTAGCAGGTAGAGGCATCATTAGCGTCCCAACATAGGATGAGCCCCCGTGGCAGATTACACCAACCTTTCAGCCAGAATGTGCTGGTGGTATGGCACCAGGAGATCACACCATACGTCAGGGTCTAGACCAAATACTTTAATTTATAACAAATGACAGTGCTACTGAAATGGTGAAGAAGTTGGAGCGAATTTACTATCTGCCCACAGGAAGGGATTTGTCAGAGCAATTTATTCATTTCCTCTTTACAATATTGTAAACAAATGAATAACTATTAGCAGAGGGTAGGGCTGGGCATAGTGCAGACAGTCTTGATGCACATTTCCCCACACAGCTCTGTCAACACACCTCATGCAACACTAGCTGGCTGAACAACTAGTCAAACTTTTCACAAAAAATGTTTACCCTTTTTTTCCATCAAAATTTCAAGTATCCAATTTTTTGGATCAGCTCTATTCCACACCCTTGCTATTCCAGCTCTTGACCTACCCTGAGCAGATATTTGGATGGGTTGAAATTTTACCAGACTGGAGGCTGACTAGAATGACAACATTCTCAGGGTCTGACTCTGAGATACATGTGTAAAGCGAGCACAGCACTTCTGTGGTAATTCTGTTGTAAACGCCTAAATTACACCATCCTGATGCTCCAGTAGGCCTTAAAGCCAAAGAATATAAATGTAGAGAGGAGCAACTTTGGCTAGTGGAAGGAGCTAAAGGAGTGGGTTTGCTGTCCCAACTCCCACAAGTGGCAAATTGCACAAAGATCTAAATGCCCATCAATAATCAAAAAAGCAGTACAAGGAGAGGAGGAACAGGGAAAGGCACACACAGGGAATCCCCAGCCAGCTCTTTAAGGCAGCTGATGCATTGCTGCAGTAAAGCAAAGGGGACCTAACATGGGCAGGGATCTGGCCCTCCATTGCAAGTGTATATGGCTTCACACGGGGAGCAGCGCTCACAAGTTTATACAGTAAACTGCAGCAAAAAATAAAATTGGCATATTTTCTATTCTATAGCTTTCTTCCTATTATTAAGAACACAGGCAGCATTTCCTAGCTTGCCTAGGAGCAAACATTCAACCTGGAATAATCAAGACTAGAAACTCTTTAGTAAATGCCTCCACCTTTCATCCACTAGCAGCAAAACTGACACCTTTTGACTCTCATAGAATTAATTAAAGTTTAAGTCCATAAAGGCTGCCCTCGTGGCATATTTAGTGTTACTTATTTCATTAAACGTCAGATTAACTGGTCAATAGAATTACTTAATATTATTACTTCATATAAAATGCTCCATAACTTCTCTGCACATCCAAGTATGTGATTTAAACAAAAATCATTACATGTCAATACTTTGGGGCATTAGTATGAAATCAAGATACCATATAGTGTATTCAGCTAAAATGAGATGTCTTTAATTAATTCCCCTTGCACTATTTTTCTCTGCACATCTACTTCCATATTTCTGAGAATTTCAGGCTAAGTGCGTGTGCGGTTTGAACTCTTTATCTAAAATAGGTATCTTTAAATGCAGTATTAGTTACTCAAAAAGTGACACGGTTGCCAACAAAACATCCTGCTTTTCAATGTTGCTTTTAATTGTAAACAGACAGGGTTCATTTTGCCCTCGTATACACAAAGACAACCTCCACTGAGGTCATAATTTGGCCTACAATTAAGGAAGTAGCGCCAGCAAAATGTTTCCACTGTAAATTCAAAACAAGTTTATCAACTAAACAACATGGATTTCCTGAAAATGACAACAGGTATAGGTGTAATTTCTAGACAACTTGGAGGTTTCATATAGGCTCCCTCTTTTTTTCTTTTTCTTTTAAGAAATAATGCATTTTATCAGAAACTGCATGTTTACGCCTTGTATGTGTGAATACATAGTCACTACAGGACTGAGGTGGTAACCCAGCCTGCGGTTTTTCTCATTTGTTTTTCTGGCAAGGCAAGACCAATTTGTTTTGCTTCTGTTACTGTAATTATGGAATTATTGGAAGGTTATATTGAATCCATCATGTGTAGCCTTAGCACAACATGAGGCTATCTGTAAATTTTCATATATATATACACACACAAACAAACACACATATGTAGTAAAGATATTTTATTGGCCTTCTTTCTACTAAATCCTTTATGAAGTAAATACAACCCTTGCTAAAGGTGAACAAACATCCAACATTTAAACATCACAAAGCACTCTGAAATCCTTTAATGAAAGGTATTATATACAGGTACAGCATTATTATTATCTCTAACCTCATTTATTCAGTTTTCTCTGGCATTCAAAAAATGGTTTCCATCTGGTCCCTTGAATGACAAACTCATATTTCACATGGCCAAATAATACAGTAAATACAAATTTACAACTGAAAGGAACCAATTTGGTCAGTCTGCCATGTCAGTATGTCTGCCAAGCAAATGATTTCAGAGAGGTGTTTTTACTTCTTATTAGTGTTGGTTGGAAAGTGGAATTTTCCACCAAAAAAAAAAAACCACCTTTTTTTGGGTGGAAGTTTTCCACCCAAAAAAATGAAAACTGAAAACTTTGTTGGTTTCTGAAAATTTCAAACAAAATGAAAATTTTCCACAAAAATATCTGGTTTGAAGAAAAGATCTTTTATTCCTTGAAAGTAAGTTTTTAGAGAAAGAACTGTGACCAGCTCCACTTCTTTTAAATAAGGGCAAATTCACAGCTCAGAAACCAGCATGAATGGCCAGGTTAGGTGCTTAGCAAATATGCTGGAGGGGCAGGTCTCACTCGGACTTTACATGGCCTAGCAAATGATGAGAGGATGGGAGAAACCAAACCTGACCCCATAACGCTGGTACACAGTGAGCCCTGAAACACTAGACTCTGCGCCCATAGGGGTTGTCTATCACCCACCCCACGCCACACAAAATCATACCGACTCCATCTTGCTCAGCAGAACCAGACATGTCCTGCTCCCAGAGGAGCATCTACACACACAAAACCAGGTAGGGTTTACTCACAACACAACTGCAACAGAAACTATGTACCAAACTTGTATTAAATGTATGCTCTGGCATAATCCAAAAAAATGAGAGAGAAGGCTGAAACTTTACCCTTACTTCTCCCTACCCTCCAGTCTTGTTATGCACAAGTATTATAGGACACGTGTACAGTGTGATACTGCCCCTTGTTTGGAGACCTCTGCAATATTTAATCACAACAGAGCGGGGAAATGAATGAATTTTCAGCATTCACTTTTAGTTGCCAGGCTTTGGTCAGCTGAAGTCAGATTCTGAAAGTTAATCATGATTTCCCAAGAAAATGTAACATTAATTGTAAATGTAAATTATTAAAATGAAATGTACAAGAGACTCATATTTTCTAATAAATAAATATTTTGTATATGATGCATTACCAATGGTATTAAATATTTATCTATATATGGAGAAACTATAAATTATAATAAAGTGTAAAAGGGTTATTAGCTTTTCTTAAAGATAAATAAAATGGAAATTGTGATCAATATGATGAATATATTAAGTTAAAATTCTTCTTGCCATATCAGTTCATGTGTTTTATGTACATATCTCATAAAAGTGTTAAAGATACTTCAAACAAAATATATTGAATAAAAATAAAATCTTCTATGGAAAGTAATTTTAAATATTTAATGATATAATTAAGTCTTATTAATGTAATGTTCTTTATTTTTCAGATTAAAAATTCACAAGGTTTGTCATCCTCTTTCATCTTAATCAGATGCCGTGTTTGTCATAATTATTTTTTATGTATTTTCATTACCATTTGATGAACATTAAGTTTCTGAAGTAGAACAATGGGCCCGATCCTGCTCCCAAAGAACTCAATAGGAGCAATACAGGGCCAATATTTTATCCCTTAGCTGTAGTAATTATGTGGAAATATTTGACCTGATCCTGCTGTCAGAGGTCAATAGCAGAACTCTGACTGGTTTCAGTGGGTACAGCACTGGTTCATTATCAAATTACTAGCTGGTAACATCCTAGAATAGGCATCGTAAATTGAGGTCTGCAGCAATCCCCAATCTGAATTCGACCCTACCCTGTACAGACACTGGGGGGCCAGATCCTCAGCTGGTGTAAATCAATGCATCTCTATAGCAACACCAGTTTACAGTAGCTGAAGGTCTGGCCCACACCACAGTGGTTCTGAGAACAAGCCCTGTCTCATCTCCATCCTTATCATATTGCTGCTCTCCCTGTCTGTCAAGTACTCCTGTTCTTTATTCTGAACTTCATTCACCATCCAGCTCACATTTCCTGCTGCAGCTATTACATGCAGGACAGGACATTTTTGTTCAGGTGAAAAATCCAATTGTGAGCCCTACTGAGGGCTCTGAGCCTGATTCTTCACTAGCTTCCACCTTTTGTAGACATTTATACCTGTCGGAATGTGTGCAATCAGATTTCTCCCCTTGATTGAACCAATAGCAGCATTTCACACTCACTTTGCACAGGTGTAAATTAGTAGACGTGATTAAGGCAATGGAGAATCAGGTTCTCTTTCCGTCTTGTCTCATTTCCTGACTTTTGAGTGGAGCTGAGTAAATAATTGATTTTTCAGCTCAGTGGCCGAATTGAAAAATCCTAATAATAATAAAAATACTAATTTCGGGTTCACCCAAAAGGGATTTTTAAAATTATTTTTCTTGCCAAAAAGCAAAAGCAAAAAAAAATTAATTTTGGGTCAAACGAAACATTTTGTTCAAACTAAAAAATGTTGTTTGTTTTAGTTTACATGGGAGCTATACTGTTTGAAAAATATATAGCTAAATTTTGAAATAAAATGTTTCTAAATGACAATTCAAAGTATTTCATTTTGAAAATGTCAAAACAAAATATTTTTACTTTTGTGATTTTTTTTTTCGGCTGAAACTCTTCATCGACTTTGACCCAAATTCACTAATAGTTTAGGCTGACCCAAAACTGCATTTTTCAGTGAATAAACTATTTGTCTGGGAAATGTCACCCAGCTATCTTTGGGTCAGATTCCAATTCCTTTGTTCATGTGATATGGCACAACTTAAATCAATGAGACCACTTGTGTGGTAAGGTGCCACTCAACATGAGTCAGAAGATCAGAATCTGGCCCTTAGTGTTCTTTTAACATAGTTGTGGAACATTTACATATACACAAACACTCATGCAATCTTATTGCTTGTTGTAGAAATCCCAGTGTTACTATCAACATGCAAATGCTAACAGACATCTCTACAGAGAGCATACAAATATTTTAGTCAAATAAAGAAAAAAGCTAAAACAATATCAGAGGCTGTGAACACATTCTACATTCAGCCAATATTGTTTACACAAAACGGTGGCATCATATCAGCTTTTAAAGACTTGATTTTGTCTCCTTTTTAATTATGAAGGATAAAATAAAACTGAGTGACTGAGAGGAATAAATAGATAATGAAGTATCAAGCATTTTTATATTGAAGCTCCTTATTAAAATGACTGTCGCCTTTGACTGTTTAATCTGATTTCTGTAAGGCAGGTTTTCACTTGTTCTGCTCATATAAATGCGCAGGTATTAGCTATATTAATATAAGACACCATGCGGGTCACACCCAGAGCATGAAGGATCACTTTAACCTCTTTACTGCCCAGTGAGTATCAGGGGGCTGTGTTCCTTTTTCATGCTTTATCTATAAAGGGTTTTTTTTTTTGCTGGAGATCGGAATACGTCAGTTGCACCTATGCTATCTTTCCTCTGGATCTCTCCCTCTGAACCTTGTCTCCACAAATCTGATCACTGTAGCTGGAGGCAGCTGAGGGAATGCTTAGCACTATTTTGACAAGCCAAATGTAAAGCACTACCAGCCACATTACTCTCAATTCATGCAACTCCCATTGAAGTAAATAGATCATGGGCACTTGCATTAAGTGCTAGACAAGACGTTTTAAAAAAATAAAAACTTGAGAAAATGCCTATTTTAGCCCCAGTCCCTCTCCTCCCCCCAATATAAATAATAATATTTTTATCTTAATAACTGCTTTACATTTAAGGTGAAAATATCAAAACTGTCACATTACATTGCAATTATAACATTGGTTTGTGCACAATACAGACGTTTGTGAGCACAGACAATATACTACGTGTCTACATTTCCCTTTACATTCATTTGCAGGTATTTATTCATTGTGTACTATTTAGATCAAGGAGCTAAGGGCCGAGGGACACTTGTATTCTCTTCCAAACTCCTGCGACTGACACTCAGCACCTCACAGAGTCAGGTCCTTCACCTCTCTATGGCCAAGTTTCTCCATTTGTTTAATGGAAATAACAATCCTTATGATGCTAAGATGTTTTGAGGCCCTGGATAACAGGTGCTATACAAATGCAAGGAATTAATAATTATATCAATAATATTTACCCACTTTGTAAATGCAATGGGTGCATGCACAAACTAGCTCTACTGAAATCAGTAGAGTCAATAGAAGATGGCCCTATATTTCTTTTGTAATTGATGCATTTTTAACCCTGTTCCGTTTTGCTTCTCCTCTTCTTTACACTTCCAGTTTCTTTCACATAAAAAACCCCTGTAGTATAGTTTAGATTAATAACATGCTGTGCACTACACTTTACAACACATTCATGACACAGGATAATTCTATATACAGTAGATATGAACACCCACAGGATGGGCTCTGCTGAAAGACACAAACACAGGAACCTACAGTGCTGACTTGTCTTACAGTCACTTCAACATCAATTGGAGGCACTATTTTTTTAAACTACAGTAGCACAAATCTATAGATTCCTACATGGCCAGACTTGTAGATTTTCATCTTTATTTCCTGGCTTTTCCCAGGATATACTGTTTCAAGCTGCCTGTAGATTGGGGAGGACAAAGCAGCACAGATTTCCACTCAGCACACCTCTTCAAGGTTAGTTTCACAACCTTCAGCGCTATAAACAATGTTTTCAAATGGAAGGTTGGGTTCTGGAGCACAATTCTGCTATAACACTGGATGCCAAAGCCTTCCATCACTGAATGCATGGGGCCCTGTCCTTTCTTTCACTGATACATGCTTAAATCTAGCTAGGTACCTGTGCTGGAGAATCATAGTTCTAGCTCTGAACTCTATGCCTGAGAGTTATTTAGGGCCAGATTGTGGCTGCCCTTTGTGAAACCATACTAAAAGTGGGGGGAAGGGGAAACTCTCCCTGTTGCATAGCTTGCATGAGGACCAGCCACAATTTCAGCCCTTGCCTTCAAAAAACGGCAGGAAGAGGAGAAGAGGGGCAGGGAGTATGCAGAGCCATGGCTCCAAATCCCCTTTACAATGTGCTGGCTGGCAAAGCCGGCCAGCCATGAGAGTAGGGTTGCCTTTGGTTGGATGAATTCCTAGAGATTTATCACAGGACAATCCTGGAGGGCTGTCAACCCTACATGAGAGGGGAGTATGCTGCACCCCTCTTGGATGGGTTCAGCAGCATGCACTCTCCTCAGAGCAAGTGGGGAGCTCTGGGAAAAGGCATCCTGAAGCTCCCAAGTGGAGAGCACTGCAGCTCCACCACACCCCCAACATGGGGCTGTGCTGATCAGGCATAATCCAGCCTTCAGTGAATAGACAGCTAGACAGACAAAGGGTTACTTAGACTGACTAGGTGTTCCTGGCATTCTGGAGAAGTCTTTAGAGTGTATTATTGTCCCCTTGACAAAATACCCACTGACACTAAAGGGAGCTATTCCTGCACACCAAAAGAATATACCTTGTTATGTGGTTATATTTCAGAGAGATGCACCTGTCAATTAAGAGCACAGAGGCAAAAATAATTACATTTTAGCTGAGTAAGTCTGCTCCCATTTCACCTGTAATTTTATTATCCCTTGACCAGAGATTAACAAAACTTTAAACCAATGAAAAGCTCAGGGTGTGTCAAGCAAATTAGTATGCCAGGGATTCCAAATAGAAAAATGCCCTGATTAAGATGTGAAACATCTTAGCCACAAAATGACATAATTGCTACAGCCAGTTATCTGTAAGTGCCTATAGCAGGAAGGAGTTAATACTTGGGTGCTAATCAGACAGACAAGCATTTTATTGTGATATGAAGTGCTTTTTGATAAACAGTAACATGTCTCGTTTTACTAGTTTCCCAAAGGAACTGTAGGGACCATAATGCACAAGGTATGGAGATGAAGCATGGGTAATAGTTTTAAAGATCACAGCAATACAAAACTACGGATAGTCAAACCTTTTTAGCAAAAACGTGTTTTTAATAGTAGTCCTACGCAAGAAATCTCTCTGTGAAAATGATAGTATAGACGGGATTTTTTTTGTTGTTGTTATCATTAACAAGACGGACCAAAAGAAAGCCAAGCAACCCACATAAA
Organism: Chrysemys picta bellii; assembly: GCF_011386835.1. Lineage (NCBI taxonomy): Eukaryota > Metazoa > Chordata > Testudines > Emydidae > Chrysemys > Chrysemys picta. Next base: position 70,177,011 of record NC_088792.1, on the reverse strand, counting down.
TCTATTGTCAAGCCTCACGGGAAACCCCATAGGTGAAGACTGAGTCATAATAAGAATTATTTGTTGCACCTACTTTATGCCATCAATCAAGCTTTCAGATGGAGAAGACTTTTATCCTCTGTCTCTATCAGATAAACCTATATCCCTTTCGAAGATTTTATATCATATGTAAATTGATGTGATGCATGCATAGCTTCGGATACATTCATGGCAAGATTTATTGTGCTTCAGGGGTTCTCCATCTTTCTCCACTCAAGACACCAAAGTGACCAAAAAAGGAATCGGGGTCACAGCAAGAAACTACATCTGGATTTGGGAGGGTGGGTGTAGGGGGGGAGTGATGTGCTGAAAATGGTGAGTAGTGAATGGCAGGGTTTCCTGGTGGTGGGTCTGGGTGGGTGCTGCTGAATGGGGGATGAGGTGTAGCAGGTGATTTTATTGCAAAGTACTCAGCTCTCCTCCCCACAGCCCCCAGTCTACACAACCCTCCGTTCCAAGAAAGGCACTGCACCAAGTTAGTGAGGGCCCACTGAGAGCTGTGGGTAGTGGAGCAATGGGGACCAGAATGTCCTCATATAATTAAACGTAACATCCTTGTTGGGGGGGATAATGCCAAAAAAACCCCACCCTGGTAACATTTAACTTTAAAAAAGGGAACTACACAAGAATGAGGATACCTGTTAGACAGAAATTAAAAGGAGCCATCACATGACTAAAAGCAGCATGGGGACTATATAAAAACACCATAACAGAGGTGCAAACTAAATGTCTAACCCTATTCAGAAGAGACAATAAGAGGACCAACAGAATGGCACCATGGCTAAACAGCAGAGTAATGGAGGCCATTAGAGGCAAAAAGGCATCCTTCAAAAATTGGAAATCAAATCCTAGTGAGGAGAATAAGGTGCATAAACAGTGGCAGGCTAAGTATAAAAATATAATAATGCAGGCCAGGAAAGAATTTGAGAAGCAACCTGTTAAAGACACAGAAACTAACAGTAAGTTTTTTTTAAAGTACATCAGAAGCAGGAAGCCTGACAAACAGGCAGTAGGGCCATTAGATGACCAAGATGCTAAAGGAGCACTTAAGGAAGACAAAGCCATTGTAGAGAAGCTAAATGAATTCTTTGCATTGGAGGATGTGGGCAGGGCCGGCTCCAGGGTTTTGGCTGCCCCAAGCAACCACAAAAAAAAAAAGCTGCGATCGCGATCTGCGGCGGCAATTCGGCAGAAGGTCCTTCGCTCCTAGCGGGAGTGAGGGACCGTCCGCCGAATTGCCGCCGAATAGCTGGACCTGCCGCCCCTGTCCGGAGTGGCCGCCCCAAGCACCAGCTTGCCAAGCTGGTGCCTGGAGCCGGCCCTGGATGTGGGGGAGTTACCTACATCAAAGCTATCCTTTTTGGGTGACAAATCTGAAGTGCTATCCCATAGAAGAGGTTTTAGAACAAAATGGTAAGTTAAATAGTAATAAGTCATCAGATGGAATTCAGCCAACATTTCTGAAGGAGCTCAAATATGAAATTGCACAACTACTGACTGTAGTATGTAGCCTATTGCTGAAACAACCCTCAGTTTCAGGTGACTGGAAGGAAGCTAATGTAACACTGAATGTTAAAAAGGGCTCCCAAGGCGATCCTGTCTCTTCAGCAGTGATGGGATAAGAGGGAAGGTCCTCTCATGGATCATTACTGGTTAAAAGATATGAAACAAAAGGTAGGAATAAATTATCAGATTACAGAATGAAGAGAGGAAAATAATGGTGTTCCCCAGGAATTTGTCCTGGGACAAATACTGTTAAACATATTCATAAATGATCTGAAAAAGGGGTAAACAGTGAGGTTGCAAAATTTGGAGACAATACAAAATTGCTTAGGATAGTTAAGCCCAAAGCAGACTGTGAAGAATTACAAAGAGATTTCATAAAACTGGGTGACTGGACAACAAAATGGAAGATGAAATCAATGTTGATAAATGCAAAGTAATGCACATTGGAAAACATAATCCCAACTATACCTACAAAATGATGGGATCTAAATTAACTGTTACTACTCAAGAGAGAAATCTTGGACTCATTGTGGACAGTTCTCTGAAAACATCCACTCACTGTGCAGTGACAGTCAAAAAAAGCTAACAGACTGTTAGGAACCATTAGGAAAGGTATAGATAATAAGACAATAAATATCATAATGCCACTATAAAAATCCATGGTATGCCCACAACTTGAATACTCTGTGCTGTTCTGGTTGCCTCATCCTAAAAAAATATATTAGAACTGGAAAAAGTACAGAGCAGGGCAACAGAAATGATGCAGGGTATGGAACAGCTTCCATATGAGGAGAGATTAAAAAGACAGGGACAGTTCCGCTTTGAAAAGAGATGACTAAGGGGGGTTATGATAGAGGTCTATAACATAATGAATGATTTTGAGAAAGTGAATAAGAAAGTGTTATTTACTCCTTCTCATAACAGAAGAACCAGGGAGTCACCCAATGAAATTAATAGGCAGCAGGTTTAAAACAAGCAAAAGGAAGTACTTCTTCACACAACGCACAAGCAACCTGTGTAACTCATTGCCAGGGGATGTTGTTAAGGCCAAAAGTGTAACTAGGTTCAAAAAAGAATTAGATAAGTTCCTGGAGGATACGTACATCAATGGCTATTAACCAAAATGGTCAGAGATGCAACCTCGTGCTGAGGGTGTCCCTAGCTACTGATTGCCAGAAGCTGGGAATGGATGACAGGGGATGGATCACTCGATAACTGCCCTATTCTGAAGCACCTGCCATTGGCCATTGCCAGAAGACAGGATACTGGGCTAGATGAACCATTAGCCTGATCCAGTATGGCCATTCTTATGTAGATGCAGGTGAACCTAACTTCAGTACCAGGTAAATTAGCAGAAACTATAGTAAAGAACAGAATTATAGACATATAGATAAACACAATTTGTTGGGGGGAAAGTCAACATGACTTTGTAAAGGAAAATCATGCCTCACCAATTTATTAGAATTGTTCGAGGGGATCAACAAATGTGGATAATGGTGATCCAGTTGATATAGTGCACTTGGATTTTCAGTAAGACTTTGACTAGGTCCCTCACCAAAAGCTCTTAACAAAACTAAATAGACATGGGATAACAGGCAAGGGTCTTCTCATGGATCAGTAACGGGTTAAAAGATAGGAAACAAAGGGTAGGAATAAATGGTCAGTTTTCACAGTAGAGAGAAGTAAAAAGCAGATCTGTACTATGACCTGTGCTGTTCAACATATTCATTAAAGATCCAGAAAAGGGTGTGAACAGTGATTTGGCAAAGTTCACAGCTGATACAAAATTATTCTGGATAGTTAAGTCCAATGCTGACTGCGAAGAGTTACAGGAGGATCTCACAAAACTGGGTGTCTGGGCAACAAAATGGCAGATGCTATTCAACGCTGATAAGGGTAAAGTAATGCATCTTGGAAAAAATAAACCCAATTATACATACACAGTGATGGTCTCTAAATTAACTATTACCATTTAAGAAAGAGATCTTGGAGTCACAGTGGATAGTTCTCTGAAAACTTCTGATCAATGCGCAGCAGCATTCAAAAAGGCTAACCATATGTTAGGAACTATTAGGAAAGGGATAGAAAATAAAACAGAAAATAGCATAATACCACTATATAAATCCATAGTGTGCCCACACCTTGAATACTATGTCTGGTTTGTGTTGCCCCGTTTCCAAAAGGACATAGGAGAACTGGAAAAGTTTCAGAGAAGGGCAACAAAGATGATCAAGGGTATGGAACCCTTTCCATATGAGGACAGACTACCGAGATTAGGGTTGTTCATCTTAGAAAAGAGACAGAGGATATGATAGAGGTCTATAAAATCATGAATGCTGTGGAGAAAGTGAATAGAGAAGTCTTGTTTACCATCTCTTACAACACAAAAATCAGGGGTCACCTGATTAAATTAATAAGCAGCAGGTTTAATACAAACAAGAGGAAGTGCTTTTTCACACAATGCACAATTAACACGTGGAACTCATTTGCATAGGATATTGTGATGGCCAAAACTATAACTGGGTTGAAAAAAGAACTAGATAAGTTCATGGAATGGCTATTAGCCATAAGTTCATCAATGGCTATTAGCCAGGGATGTAACCACATGCTGAAGGAAACCCTAAATCTCTGATTGCCAGAAGTTTGGAGGGGAAGACAGGAGTGAATCACTCCTACTGCCCTGTTCTATACACTCCCCTTGAAGCTCAGGTACTGGTCACTGTCGGAAACAGGATTCTGGGCTAGATGGTTTGACCCAGTATAGCAGTTCTTACATCATAACGTTGGCTCCATACCATATTGGATCTGTGTGGGTGATGGGAAAGGGAAGAGTAGGAAGGAGAAATGTGAAGCTGCTGCAGATGAGACAGGGTGGGGTAGCAATAAAGGAAACAGGAGGGCACCCACCCTGGTCCTAGCATATGCCTTGTATTGAACAGTCTGAACTGTAGAGATTTTCTGGCAACCACAAGGCAACCCATGTAACCCACCTTGGACTTTCTTTCAAGGCTGAGAAACATGGCTCCACATCTACCCAGGAAACAGAATGTTCTTTCACACTGCTTCTGGTCTGCTTCTCTGCTACCTTCTGTCAATTTTTTTCTTCCCCTGTAAAAGCTTAACCTGTTCCTCCCACCAGCTCTTATTTTTGTCTTGGTCTGTTACTTCCTATAATGGTTCTTCTGCATCGGCATAAATGGAGCTGGGTAAATACTACAAAGAAAGTACTTGTGAACATTCATTCAAAGAAAAGCTATGGATTCATTTCAAGGGCAATCATGACCCTCTTTATGCACTTTCCTCAAATATTTGTATAGGCAAATTTTTGTTTGCACAAATGTCCATGGAAAAGTGAAATGGTGTGAAAACTCATATGGGTGTGTATTTGCACCAGAAATGTTCATGTGTCCATCTTAAAAGATCTCTGTGAATTTGGGTGTCATCAATCAGGGGACAGAAGCAATACCATGTGGTCAATCACGCAGCATGAACAGTGAATAATATAAAGCATTTTACACCTGTTTTGCTCAGGTATAAATGACTACAGAAGGTGCAAGGCAGTGGAAAATCAGGCCACAGTGGTCATTGCTATATTTGCATCGTCTCGGTTACTATGTGCTTGTCTACTGCCACTAGTCCATTCAGGGGTTAATCAACAATAAACAAATACCATCAGCTGTTTTTTCTGATGCTCTGTCCATTTAAACACATAGCCCTTATTCTACTAGGTGGCACTAACCACTGTACAGAAGGGAAGTGGAATGAAATTGACCTTTGGAATGAAACTGACCTTCTCTTGGGTCATCTCTGTACTAGTAACACAATTAGTTGTCATCAGTCAGTGGTGTCTCTTGTGCAATAAGCCCAGTTCCTAGAGGGTGTTTACACAATGAGTGTTGCCCAACAAATATGAAGCATTACTATTTATGTTTGATTTATACTGTGTGCTAAGGAGTCAGTGAACTAGTTAGGAATTAGAATAGATCTGGACTAACAAACACAATAATTACAGTATTTCTATCCATCTCACATCTCTGGCCTCCCTTCCCAGTACCCAGACTTCTCAGGCATAATCATATTGCTCCTACCAGTAAGTATATGCACATATCATGATTCTAGGAGCTCCACTTTTCTTCGGGCCTAGCATTTGCAGATTGGCATAGACACATACACAGTGACAGCCTGAGACAAGTCAGAAGTCGAGACAGGAACTGCAGGAACTTGTTACAGACAAGCAGTTCCACAAATCAGCTTTCTAGGGCTGCAGATATTAGGCTCTTCTCCTAGGCTGTGCAAATAAAGTTCCAGGCCTTAGACTTCCCTCCAGCAATAATATCACTAATTCCTCATTTACAGGTGAGAATCAGCAGGGTACAGAACAGAGCAGACTTCTGAACAAGGTGAGCAGAATCTCTAGACCAAGACCACACCTGTCACGTTACACCTATAATACAAAGTTATGGGGCCCAATGATCCTTCAGGGTGATTTTCTCTTTAGACAAGCTGCCTCTTTGGTTCCCCATCAGAGAGTAACTTAAAGTGTTGGAGTCCTAGAGGGGCAGTGTCTGTGCTCCCTGTTTCCTCTTTTTCAACTTGGAAAGAGTCGAAGTTGGCTAGTCTAAAGCAGTGGCTGTCTGTGAACCAATGCAAGTAAGCACAGAGAGTCTCTTTCCCCTCCCTGAGCAAAGTGCTGGTGACTGCTGTCCAGGCTACCCTCTTCTGGGATTCCCTGTCCAGGCTACCCTCTTCTGGGATCCCTTTCTGGACTGGTCTAGTTTCTTGTTTCTCTAGTTCTCTTGTCACAAAGCTGTTTTCTCCCCCTTTCCCCCTTTGGCAGTATTTCAGGAGGGGCTGAAGTGGAAGATCAGCCTGAAGGACAGGTTTTTCCTTACATTTCCTAATATGTTAATACTTTGCTTGGGCTGGCAGTGTTTGTTAATGCAGGGTTGTTGTAGCTGTGTCAGTCCCAGGATACTAGAGAGACAAGGTGGGTGAGGTAATATCTTTTATTGGACCAACTTCCACTGATGAGAGAGACAAGCTTTTTGTTACAAGTTACAAGAGACAAGTGTTGGTTAAGGCAGTGAGCATCAGCACCTGCGCTCTGAAAGAGTAGACCCATTCTTGCATACAGTCACTTCTGTGTAGTTTCTGACTGAGCACTGGCCTGGAGTAACTTTGTGTTGCCCCCTGAAGCTTTGTTAAACACCCAATTGTGGGAGTCGTGCCAACATAATTACCAAGTAGTACAAATACTCAAAGTGAAAAGAGGTAACATTTGAAAAATGTTATGAAACATGTGGCCTAGCTAATATCTAGTTTCACTGGTATCTATAATTCACAAGCTGGTGTCTCAGCATGACCTGGAGGGTGGCTCTGTCTCCATGCTAACTCAATCCGTATTTTTTATAAGATTGCCAGAAAGGTGACAACTGGAGTGCACAATCATCCTCTGGGAACTGGAGCGAGACAAACTCATCTCTCACTGGCAACTGAAGAGCTTTGAGGTAGAAAAGCTTTTCAGTCACTAGCTACTATGTTTAATTTCAGAATCTCCCCCCCCCCCTTTTTTTTTTTAAAGAAATGCCTATTAAGCTGCCCTGTGGTGCTGAATTATTTTATAAACATGTTCTTAAATATCCTTTTCCCCCTCCATCACCACATCATCCCTGCTCTTGGGATTGGAGGATCTTTTCTTTGACATTTTAGAGCATTAAAACAGCTCCAAGGCTGAAGAGAACATTTTTTCATATCATCTTTGAAAAGTTTTGTTGTCAAGGAGACTGAGACCGTAGCGACCAGGTAAGGAGGCCTACGCAGTGTACTAACACATTTGTGAAAAGAAGGTGCTAGGATGCCAGTTATACCTGAAGGCAAACAGGCTTGCTGTTTCAGAGCATCTTGTTTCCTGGCATACCTTTTATCACACAATTAAAGAGCACCCCCCGTTTGCTTCTTTTTGGATGGTGTCATCTTTTGATGAAAAGATCATTAAAGCACCTTGCTCAGATGATGTATTACCTTAATAAAGCACCAGATTGAGGTGTGCACTGGAAATGTCATTCACAGGAATGCCACTTTCCAGGGAAGAAAGGAGCCAAGAGCAGATTTGATATAATTACAGAATACATGGCAGCCAACAAGCAGCACACTGCAAAGCCAGGTGCCAGGACAGGGGACTCACGTGCAAGCCACAGAAAAATGGAGAAAGAGACTTACATTAAAGTCCAATTTTATTTGCAAACTTCTCTTACTCTCTTCTTTAGTATTGTGATTGATGAAATTCCACAAGATTCACCATAAACCCAAATTCATTGTAAATTTTGTAAAGCCAAGGAAGAAAAACAAAAACAAAAACAAAAAAACCTGAGGAATCTGGAGTCCAAAAAAACCATTCAGTATTAAATATTAAACATATTAAATACATGTAGCATTTATACATACTCTATTAATAAAATAATTTATTATTAATAAAAAATTATGAGTAAAAACTACTTTTTCATCAAATGGGTTATTATAACATGTTGCAGGAAGACCTGTATACTACAGTCCATAAGTGTTTTGTAAAGTCTCCATTATTCCACCTATAAAGCCTTAGTACCAGTCCTTACAGCAGCGTCTGCATTGTGCCAAAATGTGGCTGTGTTTCTTTGACGTGCCAGTGTCGCACTGGAATGTTATCAAACCAAAGGCAACATGATGTCATGGCTGGGTTGTGGACAGCCAAACCTAATGGTGAGAGCCAGAGTTCACACTCATAAGGTAGGAATCAAGAGTCAGCTGGGTCAGGATACTGGGAGATCAGAAGCAGGACACAAATTTGAGGTCAGAAACACACGTCAGGAAACAGAGTCAGGCCAAGTCAAGATACCAGCGGGTCAGAGGCAGGAGACAAACTGGATATCAAAACCATGAATCAGATGCCAGGAAATCAAGGTTCGGGAGGCACACAGCCCAGAACAGAAAGGAACCTTACCCAGCTGTTCAGACAGCTTCCTGTTCCTGCGGCTGGCTTAAGTAGGACCAGGGTGCCGAGCAGTTGCTCTGGGACTCTGCCAACAGGATCTGAGGACAGAGCCTCAAAGTGGGGCCGACTTCTTGGGTCCTAGGTAAGTAGCTGACAGCATGCTGCTAAATGGAGGGCTAGAGCATAGCTGCTCCTGTGAACTCTGCAGATCTGGATTCAAGACCTGTGGGTTGGGTCACATGATCCCCCCCTCAGTGGCCATAGGCGCCGACTTCTGGTGCTGGTGAGTGCTCAACCCCACTCTGCCCCCGACCCCGCCCTAACTTCACCCCTGCCCCCATTGACTTCAGGAGGCTTTGGATCGGGCCTCAAAACTACCCACCCTTTAGCGAGAACCAACATGTACCTGAAGTCTTGGATTTTGCTGCCAGAGAAAGTGATTACTCACTTCTGCCCCCATCTATGGAGAGAATCTCTGTCTTTAAAAAAATAGGTTTCAATGTGGCAATGAATATGTAAGTACATACCCCAGCCAAGTGCCTGTTAACAGTACGGAGTTGGGTGCACCTGCTATTGATGAGAACTCACAGCAAGTGGCTTGTTTCGGTACATTTATTAGGGCCAGATTGTGCCAGGACTTACTGGTTCAGCCCACAAGCAACTTCCCCTCCCCTCGTATAGTCCTCAGGAGGGCCTTCCACAATTGCAGTCTCCTCACTCAGCTAGCACAGGATTACTCGCTGTGAGCTGAACTGGACCACCCAATTCACAATGAGTAGCACTGTACTTCATGAATGGTTTCACTGATTTTATGTGACTACACAGAAAGTAAATGTATTATTTAATGGATAAGAAAAACTGTGCCTCAACTGGGCGCCTGGAAAGGACTGGAGTGTAGACAGAGCCACAGAAATCACCCTGTACTCCAGTCTGATGCATGCCTCCCTCTACTCAGGCCAGTGGCTAAAGGCCATATCTTACCCCTTTGCTTCTTCCTTTACCATAACAATATATGTATTGCCCACAGTCCTAGTAAAGACCTTTTCAAAGGTATCTGCTATTATTTACAATTTAGTAAACAATTAAAATTGAAGCAATTCACTGAACTGAAAAAAAAACAGTAAATCTAAAATTAGTAGAAGACAACCTCAGATGAAAATATTTTCTTTATTTTAAAAGGACCCTGTCAAGTAACTTGTTATAGGTTTTTAGCTTTCTTCCTCTCCATTGTTTATAACACCCGCTTAGAGGTTTGAAAATGATTTTTTCCTCTCCACATTGATTTTTTCCCCTGTGTGTTAAATGAAGTTGAAATTAACATGGCCATTTTTGTTTAACAACTAGAAATTCAACCTGTGAAGTGCATTATCATGCCAAAACATTTCTCTTTGTTCACCAGCATCGATCTATGTCAGCACAAAACTAGGAATAAAGATTGTTGAGTACAAGCTATGGCCAACATACCAAGGGGAACACAAAATATTGTTTTTCTTTTGGCTTTTTTTTTAAAAACACACACACTTTGCTGGAATTTCTTGCACATAGGACAAACAGAATGAAGAGTAAAAATAAGGAATAGATGGAACAAAAATATGCCATAGATTATTAAATAAGATTCTATTCATTGTGTATTTTTATTTGAAAAATTGCCCTGTTTTCTCTTTCTTTCCCAGCACATTTCTTTTAACACAATCTTAATGTGTTTTCCTCCTCATTGGCCCATAGTTATGGAATCTCCTTTTAGTCATAATCTATAAGTAAAAATCCTTTAATGAGTGTCAATTTACAACAATGCAGGAATGCTAAAATAATTGTTTATTTAGCAACAATTGCTGGATTGGAAAAGCTCCAACTCCTGGGTGGTCTGAGGCAGTTGGCTGAAGCAAAGATGAGGGGAATTCTGGTGAAGCAGAGATCAGAGACACCAGATATCTGTACCTCTTGCATCAGGCCAGAAAACTGCAGAAGAGAGAAGAAGGGAGTGCAAACATGTTACCCTTTTCATAGTCAGAGGAGAAGGTTGTTTCTTTTCAAGTGCAAAAGTATGGGTCAGACCTTAGAAGAAAGCCGGCTGGACTGGCAGAGATACTAGTCCAACCAAAGCTTGTTGGACAAAATGGCTAATGACAAACAACGCACTTCTCTGATCCCTAACATTCATGATGTACCCTTCTATAGTGTTTGAGTTCAGCTGGCTTTAGTTGCCTTCTAGTAATAAGAGTTATTTCATGTTTGAACTTAAAAATAACTATATGAAAGCTGTCACTTGTGAAGTGAGATGTAGATGCTGAAGTCATAATTGTAAAATTACCTGTATTCCTTCCATTTATAAGCTTTTAGAGTCCTATTTTCTGAAACCTGAAATTTGTTCACAGATGATGCATTCTTTTTTGCTCATCACTTAAAACGCTCTGGCTATTCCCTATTTTTCAGTTTTAGGATCCCAACTAAAGTAAGCAGTAGCCGGCAAAGCACTAGCTCTGACAGTTATGGATATTGTTGGGATCCTTATTTGTGTGATTGTGCATCACTTGCTAGTTGTCTTTGCAAGCTAGGGATGATTATACCTTCTTTTTATGTTGGCAGGTTTGTTTTTGGAGAATCAGTTTCTGTGTTGGATATGCAGAGTGAGCCAAATTCTGCTCTCAGTTACTCTTGTACAATCCTGAGACAAAAGCTCACAAGTGCAGAAACAATGACAACACAGTAACTTTGGTAAAGCTCTGCAGTCCAGGCTAGGCTAACACGAGCGCTGAGGCCAGCGTGCTGATCACCCAAGCTAACTGAGGAGAGAAGACATATCCTAACAGTGAAGAAGGACTGGGCCAGGATAGCGTTACCTTTTATGATAAAGGACGGCTGTTGTTTATATGACTTTCCCAATCCCCTCATAGGGATAAAAAATGGCATTTCATTCACATTTCTATTTAACTTTCATCTTCCCGTTGGATTGCTAAAAGTGATATTGTTTTCTAATTCTTGGTAATTATTCTCTGTTGTTTTTTTTACTTTTTTTCTGATCCAAATCGACTGAAGCTTCATAGCAGCTTTCCAATTAATTATTAGATTATTTTTCCCTGACTTAGATTAGACACACACTAGAAATCTGATTGATATATTAACATCATTAATTACTTATTTGACCCATTAATTTTGTCTATTTGTACAGGCCTAATTGAAACAGCCCACACTGAATCCAGGATCTCATTTAATGAATTGAAAATTAAGTTTTGAAAACTCTTGATTGCTGAGCTTGTGCAATAGTGAAAGACATTGTTTCCACTTTTTGCAGCTGTTTAATGTTCCCAACCTTCTTTCAGGCTCCCAGATGGAGCCTCAAACTCTATCCCCAAAAGATTCCAATCAGCTTCTCTCCCTCACCACTAACCATCAGGTTCCCTCCATTTATTTAGTGTGTGCATAGTCATCTAGCCAAGTGAGGGTATCTTCAGTGGCATGATGCAGTTCTTCTAGGCCACTGCTAAACCTAGTCAGCAGGCATTCATTGGCATCATCGTCTGTGTTGCACCACAGCTGCACAAAGGGCTGTCATGAAGGCCCCAGCAATACTGGTTGGCTGCACAGAGACCTTGCCCCGTCCAGAACCTGTTCAACAGGGACCATTGGCGATGGGGCAGGTCAAAACCAGGCAGGCAGATTGTGGGGTTGGCGACGAGGGACTGGTTGGGGATTATAACAGATTCCATTCCTCTCATCAGAATGTTTCTGCCCTAGCATCCTGGCATGGCAGATGAGACCATAATGGGCAATGTGACAGCAAACGTGCATCTGGTGGTTTAAAAAGGTCATTGTGCAGTGGCAGGCTTGAGTTGGCGCGTACTTTCTCCAGTAACCTGCCAGTGGCAACCTCTTGTCTGATATGAGGAGGAGAAATATTTCTCAGAACTGGAAGCCATGGGAGTGGAGTCGGATGCAGGGTGCCGGAGATGATACGCATGGTGGCATGTAACTGCGTATCCACCAGTTTGGTGTGTGACTATCAACTCCATACTGGTGCGCAGGACTCTGCCACTGAATACTAGGTGGCAAGAGCTGACATCCACAAAGTTGGAGCACGAGCACCCCATGATGAACCTGCCAGTTTGCTAAAAAGATTGTTGCGTGTCTTAACTTTAGCTGCTGTCTTCTTCAGGTGGGCATGGTAACTCAGTGTGCAGTCTAAGGTCACACCTAGATAAACCGGTTCTACTTCATGCTTCACCTTCTGACCATTCAGATAAACATTCAGTTCTCAGGTTGCGCTGGCATGATGAAGATGGAACAAACTGGAGACTGTTTTTATGACCCTTGGCTGGAGGCGCCAAGTCTTACAGTAGTCAGCTAACTTTATCATGTCTCGGTTTAAGGTGGCATCAAGCTCGTGAAACGTCCGGGCCTTGGTACCACAACAGATGTCGTCTGCGTAAATGAACTTTCATGACTCCGTTGTTGGCAGGTCATTGATGTAAAGGTTGAACAGGGTTGGTGAAAGCACAGAGACCTGGGGTAACCCATTGCTCTGTCATCTCCAAGCGCTCATCTCCTCCCCCATATGGATTCTGAACTGCCTAACGCAGAGGAACAGTTCAACGATGCCTGTGACCCAAGGTAGCAGGACCCACAATACCCTCACAAGCAGGCCAGTGTGCCACACCATATCGTACGCTGATGTTAGAGCGATGAAAACAGCGCCTGTTTTCAAGTTTCTCTGGAAGCCATTTTCAACAAATGTGGTCAGCACAAGTACTTTGTCGTATGTGCTACGGCCTCGGCGAAAGCCGGCTAGGTAAGGGCTCAAAATTCTCTCCGTGTCGGGTAATATGCACTGTAGGACCACACGCTCCAGAGCCTTGAAGCACACCGACAATAATGATATGGGACGATAACTTGATGCTTGACTTGGGTCCTTTCCAGGCTTTAAGAGGCCAATGACTTTTGCGGTGCGCCATATCTTCGGTAGCCTACCTTCACTTATGACCCTGGTGAAGAATTTCACAAGTCAAATTCACGAGCACAGGAGCCAAGGTTTTTCAGGAATTCTGGACATATGTTGTCATACCCTGCAGCTGTTCCACAATTGATGCTACCCAGTGTCTGTTCCAGTTCTGTTACAGTGAATGGTTCTGGGCAGCTTCTGAGGTTCCCTCAATAGACCCCCCAAACCTCCCATCCTCATCATCAGACATTCCAGTCCTCCTTCCCATCTCTCCAGGTTCCTTCAACAGACTCTCAATTCCTTTTATTCCATTATTCTCCATTAGTATAAATGTTTAACAATATTAGGTGAAATCCTGGCCCCACTAAAGTCAATGGAAGTGTTGGCATTGACTTCATTATTGCCAGGTTTTAATTAAAGTTCTTCATTTTATCTCATTTGACTACGAGGTACAAGACAACAGTTCTTGGTTTAAAACCCAATCTTTAGAGCTGCTGATTGGCCTCAGTTCTCACTGGAGTTGCAGGCTTTTATCACTTTACCGGCTAGGCCCCAATTCTGCATTGTTAGCACATGAGGGGATGATAGTGCAAGTAGGAAAGTAAGAGAAAGTGGAGAATTTTGGTGTGTTTTCTTTAAAAAAACAACAACCTTTAAATAAAAATAAACCAAATGAAAATTTTCAGTTTTGAACAAAAGTGAAATTGTCATGTTATTCTGAACATTTTTTAAAAAAATTGTAAACATTTTGAATTAAAAACACCAACTTTTTTTCTTTTCCAAAACACAGAATCCTGATTGTTGACCATCCCTAGCTTTGAAGGAAAATGTACTTTCTAAAAATGGAATGATGTTTCAGATGGTTGGTATTTAATTCTGACTAAAATTTTAAAAATAAATGTGAAGTGTTTTTCAAATTACAAATGGAGATTATGGTTCTTCTGATACTATGAATAAAGCCAACCTTTATCACATACTGTGTCCTATAAATAATGTTTATACTTTCAAAATCTTTTGATGGGACTGACATTAGATCATAGTCTCTAGGCCAACGCTAACTGCAGAAGGCAAAATAAAGTAGTACTTTGACTTGATTGCCTGTGCCATCTTGGATATGTTCACTGCTGATGTGATTACATTATAAAAAATTTCAATGTATTACTTATGGACTTCTGTTAAGAATCATCACTGGTGAGAGAAGCTTATTGAAATTACATGATCCATGGAGGCAGCAAAAGTCCCTATCAATCCTTTTGATCTGTTTACAGTAACTGTGAGAAGTTTCTTGACAATGTCACTGTTAATTTATGGTCTAACTTCTGACTGAGACAGACTGGCTGGAACAAGCTGACTGTTAGAATTCTAGCCAGTTCAGAAGAGTGTTCCATCTCCTGCCTTCCAAGTGTCTTCTGAAGGGAATGACAGAGAAAGACAGAGAGAAAAAGCTACAATACTGCTTCAAAAAAGCGAGCAGAGGCCAAGCAGGTCATATTCACTGCTGGTGTAGACAGTCATAAAATCATAAAAGTTTAGGGTTGGAAGAGACCTCAGGAGGTCATCTATTCTAACCGCCTGCTCAAAGGGGGTCATAACTCTACTGACTCCTAGTGCTGACCATTTCCCATTCACTGCTTTCTCCTGTCCCCTTCAAGCAGGACAGAGCCCACATCTTCCCTCTGACTGCTAATTACTCCTATCTCCACCATCCCCCAAAAGACAGAAGGAAAGTGAATAGAGCCTCTTACCACAAACCATGAGCCAAGGAAAGTGTATGACATACTGAATCTAAATTCTGCAGCAAGGTCCCCTGATTATTGCAGCACAAATACTGTACCCTGTGGCACACTGAAAACTGCATCTCAGCCTGAAAAGCAGGGGGATCTATCACAAAACTGATGTTTATCAAATTAAATAGTAAAGCTAAAATTCCCCAAAGTGTCTACTCTCTTTGAGTGCCCAACTTGACACCTAGAGCCTGATTTTCACAGGTACTAGGCACTCACAGCTTGTACCCCTGAAAAATTAGGCTCTAGGTATCAAGATGGGTGTCAAAACTTGAAGCTCCCCAAAATCAGCGGACACTTTTGGAAAGTTTGGCCTGCAGTTCAGATCCCCTTCCCCCTTCCCCCGCAGCTGTTCTGTACTGGCAAACCCCTTCGTGGAGCCCCACTGATTTCAATGGTACTCCAGGCAGACTCAATGATTCATCCACACAGATCCGATTGGAGGATCAATGCCTAAATGAACAGCACAGTGAATGCAGTTATGTACAATGCCATAAAAAAATAAAAACAGATTTGTTTTCTGAATATTTTCTACTATCCTACCCTGCTCAACCTTTTAAATTAGCTTCTACTTCTGTCCCCAATGAACCTCAGAAGCCAAGTTTCCTTGTTGCAGAATTGAAGTCTAGTGTGCCCTAGAGAGATGGATGGAGAAGGGGACATGGCCTTACTGTTCCACACTGACCGACAAGCATACCAGCCACATGGGGGAAGCAGTCTGCACCATGTGACCAGAGTGTTGACCAAGCCACTTGGGAAATGATTGTCCAATCTCTCCCTGAACTCCTCTGAGGTGATGTAACTGCACTGCTCCCTACTCAGGCTAGTGGCAAAATGCCACCAATCAGCCTTTAGAGTGCAAGACATTGGATTCAGAGATTATAAGGCCCAACGTACCATTATTATCATCTAGTCTGACTTCTTGAGTAACACAAGCCATGGAAGTTCACTCTGTAGTTTTTGTGTATCGAACCCATAACTTAAGTTTGAGCTAGAGCATATCTTTTATTAAGGAGGATTCAGCTGTAACACAGTATTACCGGGTCTTTTTAAAAAATATATATGTATCATCACTGATTGCTTCTACTATGTAATGAGCATTTGGCCTCCATGCCATCCTGCCTGTTACAGTACTTCCAATAGCACTAGGCCAAGGTATAACAAATGATGGCATATGGAGGTCATGTCACTTTACAAGATACCCAATATCTTTCTCTCATTTGACAGTAATTATTGGCAATGATACATTTTCATCATCAGCATAATCTTGCAATTATATAACACTCCACTAGCCTAGTGCTTGCTTTGTGTGTTTGTTTGTGTAGGAATAAAAATAGAAAATATACACTACAAAGTGATACGTGTATATAAAAGCACTTTCAGGCATTTATAACATTTACTATAGGTCATCAAATATATACCCTGCTGTGAAAGAGGGCCTTTGTTGTTTTTAGGCGTTTCTTTTACTTGTTTCATCTTTCACAAAGAGAAATACCCTTATCTATCCTTAACCACTCTAACACAAACCGTAATCTTCAGTTTTATCTGTATTGTTCTTGGGGAAAAATACATCATTCCATATGAACAGAGATAAGTCCAAATAAAATATGTTACAAATGCCTTAATCTACAACAGTGCAGCTCTTTGGACATGTTTTGTGCTGGTTTCAAATCTTTCCATTGTTTGTTAGAGCCATAAAGAGAGTATAGTGTTAAGAAGATCTTGATGTGTTTTTTTAAAGCAGATTAATAGGTATGCTTTTAATAGAGTCAATTTTCTATTGTGACACTTTAAAGAAGACTCTGGGTAAAGAAAAACAATGAAAACAGTTGTTGCTTGGGTTCTAAAACTGTAGACATGCAGCCACAAAGCTTGCATGTCTTAAAGCTCCATACAATTATCCCAACTTGTAAATTTGTAAATTACTGCATGTGAAATGGTATGTTCCTGATTGGTAGAAAGCATCCGATAGCACCTTCAGATACTGCTGTGTCTTCATTTAGATCTTACTAGTGATTTTTTAAATGATATTGGATCACATTTGAGTAGCATTGGTAAGACACAGAACTAGATCCTGAGCTGTAGCTGAAAAATGCTGAGCGTAGCTCAAAAACTGGGGTACAAAAGTGTAGTTTGTGCATGTGCCCCTCCCCACCACCACTGCTCTCTGACCACTGCCTCAGATCTGGTCTAGTCTCTCAGCACAAATTCCATCAGGTTATTTGAAACTGAGCTGGCTGCCAATGGCCTGCATGGGGCATCTGGCAGCTGGGGATCACCAGAGCGTTGGGATATTCTGCCCACACCTCCTTCACTGGGGGCCAGGACTAGCATAGCGCAGAGCGTCTAGGGTTGCTCAGCACCACTTCGGGAAGCCCCTAAACCAGACCAATGTGCCAGCAGTGGCGGAATCACCTCTGTGTTCCTAGAATGGTGGAAAGCAGCCAGAATGGGGCCAAGGATTTGGCCCATATTTTGTATAATTAAATATTCACTAGAAATCCTGCCCCCAATTTAAAAGAAAATGGGTGCCTGAAGTTAAAAACCAAGAGCTAGATTTTGCAGAGTTCAGTGTCTAGCTGCTCCCACTGAGTGACCCATGGAAGCTGCTGGATATTAAGCCCTTTTGAAAATCCAACCTCTTACTTAAAAGGTTGCTGAGCTCTTTTCAACATCTGGATGCTGAATACTTTTTGAAGACCTGCCCCCCAAATCCTTATTGAGGCACCTGAAAAATGATTTTGTTACCCAGCCTTGGTCACCCTTTTATGGAAATCTTGGGCCTTGGGTTTGTTGGTGGTGGTGGTGTTTTGGTTTTTTTTTTAAATAATATTTAATGACTTCAAAGATTTTTATTAAAAACCATTTAAGCACAGGTTTATTTTATTGCTATTAACATGGCCTGTTCAAACTTCTGAAGCCAGTCTTTTCCATGTGGTTATTTCTTACACGTTTGTTTTTACACAAATTAGAAATAAACCAAAAGTGTTTCCATTATTCATAAAAAAGCATTGCCTCAGTGACTGTCTAATCAAAACACACATACTATAAATAATGGAAAGGAGGACACCTTGTTCTAAAAGAACAGGAGACTATTTGCAAAATTGTTTGAATGATTACTGAGACTGAATAATGAATTCTATAGGAATGCGTTATTCTAAGAGGGTTTACTGCAGATCAGAAATCCAACACGCACTTCTGCTAAGAAAAATCAAAGGAAGAGCAAAGCAGAAGTGAAGGGATGCAGACCTGGCACTGCGAGAAGTTTCCAGTTGAAATAGGACAAAAACATCCTCATTCGCTTTTTTGAAGAGTCTATAGGAACAGATTCTGGTCCCCTTACTCCCACTGCGTAGCACCTTACTCCATTAATAATCGCACTGACGTCAATAAGACTATTCATGGAGTAAGGTATTATCCAACATGAGGAAAGTATCAGAATCTGGTTTATAGAACACAGGTTACTAAAAAAAGATGTTGCGTTCATAGCATACAAACAGAGAAATTAGGGAGAAAAATACTCCTGCTGGAAGGTTGCAATGTACCACTACTTTATTGCTTAGAATTAAGAACCCTAACACACAAGACAGAGAGGAGACAAAGCAGTTGTTCCTTGAGGTATGGAGATACAACTCACCCCACCTTACTCTAGGCTGGCTGTTTGCAAACTGACTGCTGCTAGACCTTCTGCTGGGATCACACTCTTCCCTACAGAGCCCCCAGCCTGTAAGCAGGACCAGAACCCCAAGAAAATGTAAAGTGATAGATCACAATTTTCAGGACTGTGCATGGACTTCCTGCAAGTGCTGACCATGCTGGTCCCAATCCAGCAAAGCACTTAAGCATATGCTTAAGTGTCTTGCTGGATCAGAATCTGAACGGTCAGCAACTTGGAGGGTCAAGTCTGATCTGATCATCATGGACAGAACCAACTTGAACGCTGAGTTCATAGCAAAATTCCTATTTAATTACAACGTGGGTGGTGTGTGTGTTACAAGAAAACAAAGCAATGGAAACTGGCATCTTTTAACATCTATATAGTGCTATACTAAATGATCATATTGCTGCCAGGGTCTTATTAGTCATAGTGCTTTAAAAAAGCATCGAATGCCATATTAGTTATCAAACATGTTGCTGATGATGATCCATTAAAATCATGCCTTTGTACTTTCACGGCTAATGCGCCACATTAATTGTGTAAGAAAAGTGAAAAATCAAATTGTACCATTGCACACTTTTTGTCACCCCACAGACTACATTCTGTCTTTGGTTATACCCATACAACCTCAGGGTTGCATGAGTGAAAAGGAGGGCAAAACAAGACACCTTTTGTGTGCCTATTTCTGCATGCATTCAGTTGAGCTAACCATGCAGGACTAGATTTTGTGTACTAAGGAGTTTTTTGTCTTGTAAAAGTATGTTTTCTCAGCCCTGCCTCAGTTCCTTTAAATTAGAAAGACAAAGCAAATAGGAACAATGATAATTATGGTTAGCTTGCAGTTTAAGAATGGGCAGGAAGATGGGGAGGCATAGAAAACAGACCCGCATGGAAAATGTGTTGGGGGGAGGGGAGGGAAACAAAGTTCTCCTGAGATGTAGAGAACTTTCTGTTCTGCCGCCTTCCAAATGAATGGTTCAGATGTTGGGAACACAATGGATAGTAATGATGATTACTTTTGCCAATGCCTATGGTGATGTTATAAGCTAATTATATTAGTCATTTACGCAAAGGCAAGATGCATTTGATAGCTACTATTTGGAGCAACAATTCAGCTTGTTGAGTCATATTAAGTCACTCCTAGAGCCAGATTCAGTTCTCAGTTACACTAATGTAAATCTGGATCAGCTTCTTCAAACACAATGAATTTACTCCATGTTTACACCAGTGTTACTGAGATCAGAGTCTGGTTGCTTTTTAAAACATATCTATGGTTTTGCTGTGGTTTGAGTATTTTTAATAAATAAACTAAAAAGAGTCATGCCACGAGTGTTACACTAATGTACAGTCCATATTTCACATGACACGTCTGTCTTAAAATCTGTCATAAAATCATTGGTCCTCATTTCATTTTATCTATATTGGCAGATGAATTACACTGACACTTTGGAGTAATTTCTTGATAAATTACTGGGATTCTAGGACTCTGGCATATAGTGTATTTAGTTGTACCATATACAAGAGAAATGTAATATACAGCCAATAACAAGGATCAATATTTTTAAAAGAATTCCTCCAAAAGGAGACGCCTTCGCAAAGCATCGGTATAAATCAAATAAAGGTAAAAAACGTGGCCAATATTTTCAAATGTGAGTGCTTAAAGTTAGACGATTGAAGAGGAGATTTTTTTAAAGGCACAAATGGTAGTTTGGCATCTAACTTCCATTGGCTTTCCATGGGAGTTAGCACCAAACTGCCATTTGTGCCTTTGAAAAGTCTCCCCCCATGATCCTTATTGAGACACCTAAGGTATGTCTACACTGCAGGCTAAGCCTAGGTCTGTGGGACCCAGGTTAATGGACTTGATGTTTCCAGGCTCATGCTTGAGTGTCTACACTGCATTGTAAATCTGAATTTACAATTGCTGGACCTGGGTCTCACAGGCTTGCTAATACCCCCATATTGCACTACACACACCTTCTGACTTGGGCCTGCAGCTTGACCTGTGTCCACATTGCAAAATGACAGGGCTTGTACTCAACCTACAGTGGGAATTGGGCTCTGAACCATCCCCTAGTAGAGTCCTAGGACCTGGGCTCTGAGTGCTTGCTAACCTGAGTCAGAATGATTTGTGTGTGGATGGAAGGGGGCCTGGGCTCAAACTTGAGTCAGAGCCTAGGTTTAGTGTGTAATGTCGGCATATCCTAAGTGAGCAGCCTGATTTTCAAAGGCACTGAACACTTACAGCTCCCATCAACTGCAACAAGACCAGGACAGTCACAGGGCCCAGTCATTTTTACATCCTCCCATACACCTCACTAAACTCAGAGTAGCAAGACAAAAGCTCATATCAGATCATTTTCAGTGTCCTTTCCCCAGAATCCTCTAAGCTACTTTTTCACTTTTCAGATGTAGTCTTCTTCTTTCCTATCCAAAAATACCATAGTATTCATGGGAGGAAGAAAGGCCTGCCAATGTGATAGCCAGACAACCTGTAGTCTGGTTGGCTATTCTGGGCTAGATTCACTCTTGCCCTCAATGTCTGCTAGTCATAGGAGAGAGTGTGAGAGCATTAGGGAGATGATTATGAGCCCTGATTCTGAGGGCTGGTCTGTGCCAACCTGGCCAAGATTTAGAGCAAAGGGCTGTTTTAACTTACATCACTTGAATAGAGTCCCTAATGGACCCTATATCAGTGGAGCATAAGTATAACAGAGCTCTGCTCTGCCATGCCATGCCCTCTCTCCACCTTGACATGATCCCACTGTACTCAATACATCTCCTCTGATAGGCAGGGGAAGTGGGTAGAAGAGGCAGCTGGCAAGGAGCCACTTCTACTAGCTTTAAACCAGCAGGCAGTTCCCCAGTACTAGGGGTATTCCCTGATGGGCATTTATGACCAGAATCCAGGCCTTTTCTATTTCCTGAGTGGTGCAAAGAGGCTGGATCTCAATAGAGAGTCTGTCTTTGTAGGTCCACATTTTCTTATTTAAAGTGTCATAAATGTCTTCTAATGACAAAGTAGAACAAGGCTGCAATCCTAAAAGAATGAGGTTCTTGAGTCTTCCCCTGCCCCCTCCCCAACCATTGTAGATTCAAATTGTTGAGCTAATTTCACCTTTTTGTTTTCTATTCTAAGAGGTGCACATTCCTCAGGTTCCTAAGCGGGTGTGTGCACCAGCCCATCCATTCAAACTTACTGATCCCCAGCATTTCAGGACTCTTAACTAAATCCCGATTTCTGTCATCTCTGTGCCTTCAGGACATCTGAGATTGTTCTTCTGGTCAGAAAGTTGATTTCTCACTGCTTGCTGCAGTTATTAGTCTCAGATAGAACGGTATTGTATCCAACAAGTATTATCTCTTGTTTTCCATGTTTCTCTTATCTCCCTTGCCACTTGACACAAAGCTATCAAACTCTCTACGCACTGCACCTACTGTAGCTTGAACCACATTAAGCCTTTCAATAATATCTATCAAATGTCTGTATCTGATATTGTTGGGTAGCTCAGATCATATTGACGGGAAATTGAAAGAAGGCAGCCCATTTTCTAGCCTCTGGGATCTTGGGAGAACAAGGTCAAGTCTTCAGCAAACAAAGCTGAGGTTTTGGAGGGTACTGCATCAGTAAACTATATGTTAAACAGCAACTACACTCCTCACATAGCAAAAATAGCTGAAGTGAAACTCAAAAGAGGAGCCTACCGAGTCATTCAACATCTTAGTGTGCTTCTATGACTTATTCATTTCTATTACTTTGTATTTATTGTGTATTTCTGCCTTGTAAATGTTTGAGATATTTTCAAGTATGAAGTTAAAGGAAGCACTGTCATTCGCATAGATATAATTCACCCTGACTCGTATATTAGTTGGACCCAGCAAAAGGAAAAGGCCAATATTTACAAATACAATAAGTAAACTCTTTTTTATAATAACAATAATAACAATGTATTTTAACCTCTGTAAGCACCACTCAATACTCTCTGCTTCACATATTGCTGCCTATTGATGCCCATTCTCCACCATTCAGTGCTGCCCTATAGTCCTAATGCTGCTGCTTTTTTCTGAAAGGGTCAGCTCAATTGTTTGATTCCTTTGAACTTTGGCTGATATTAAGTGTTTAGAGAGGTGGATGAATGGTGACAATAGCATAACACCCCTTTCCTGAAGAAATGACTTTTTCAAGGTCAGTTCCAGAAGCATGAGTTTGAAACGCTGAAAGTGTGAATACGGATTATAGGCTAAGACTTGATTCTTGACCTACAGGCTTTTTGTGCTTCCTAATTGTGAAAGACATTTTAAAGTCTCTCTTGGAGGATATTTCTTGTTTGTAGAACCTTTTATCTGAAAAAGCATTTGATGTCACTTTTGCTTCAGAGAAATCACTTTCTGAGTTTGAAAGTGAGAAGAAGAGGCCTCTGTTGGATAGCTTTGTTGCTGAGTCTTTGTGAGTAAGGAACTTTCAAACACTAACTGCTCATATTTATAAATCCTGTCTGCTAGACAAGGCTGTTAGGTGTTTTCTGAGTAGCTCTTATGATGTGAAATTCTATCTGACACTTGCCCATAGAATACTAGCACCCAGCAGTGCTGTTATAGTTAGAGGTCCATTGGCATTGCTATTAAAAACCCAGTCTTTCATTTGTTCCAAGATTTTTATTACTTGCTGATTCTGACTCATTCACAAATACTATATACCCTTAGAACAGTATTTTGGTATTTCTGGCTCCAGTCCTCAATAAACTAGGAAGTTTAGAAGTACATGTTGCAACCCCTCACCTCCAAAAAAATAATAATAATACAAAACAAACAAAACCCACTTTTTGTCCTCAAAAATATTCCACTTTCATACTTTTCAACCTGCCAAGGCCCAAATGTAGGATACAGTGTGTAACAAACACCCAAAAAGAGGGACGCAAAAAATTATCCATGCAGGAAATTTAAAATGCTGTAGGCTTCATTCCTTTTGTAAATGACTCTCTCTATACCCTTGCTTTCATGATTCTCTATTTTAATGTAATTTTTCAACAATAAAAGTGATGGGGCACCAAATTTATGTGAGATGTGGAGACAAGGCAGGTGAGGTAATATCTTTTATTGGACCAACTTCTGCTGGTGGAAGAGACAAGCTTTCAAGCTACACAGAGCTCTTCTTCAGGTCTGGGCAAGGTGCTCAGAGTAACAACATGGCTACAACAACAGCACAAACAATGGAAGATATTGAATTTTGCTGAACGAAATGGAAACTCCACAACATGTGAGATGTAGGTCATCTGGGGCTAAAAGGAGAGACAGTTGAGCAGTATGCCTCACTCGGCTCAGTCTGAGTTTAGGGTGTTGCTTTGGATCAGTTCTTATTTTAATTAGAACCTGTTAATATGATAATAAATAATGAAATTACCTTTGTGTAGCTGTCAGTGTCATCTTCCCAATCCTGACTTATTTCCTAAGGGCCAATTTGTGAATCATTTACTCACGTAGAAGAGCAGTTACTCATCTGAATGATCTCATTGACTCCAGTGTTCATGGAAGCCAACTGGTGTTTGCCTGAATAAAGAAGGGGAAAATCTGAGTAAGAGCTTCAGGATCTGGCCCTATCAAATTACTTTAACATTAAACTCCTTGGGAGAGGGAAAACATCTGTGCCATTCACACCTATGATGACGTATAAAATGTTAATAATACCAGCAACACGATTACATCCAAAGAAGGAGATTTAGGGCCTGATCCAGAGTCTGCTGAAGTTAATGGGAATCTTTAGACTGATTTCAATGAGCTTTGGATCAGAGCCATAAAGAAGGAATAACCTAGAGAATCTAGCACTTTACAAGATGAACTATTGCTAGTAGTTGTAATATCAGTCTTCAGTATTTCATCACTCTGCACTGAGATAGGCTATCATTTATTATTCTGTGGGAGAAAAACCTTTATACATAAACTCTAGGAATATGAATGATTAAAATCAGTGTACATAAAACATATTTGTAATAATTAATTAATTAAAAAATTACAAACCAGTAAGAGAAGATAACTCTGCTGCTAAAACATTTCTTCTTCTATTAATTTTATTACTGTTGAATTCTTGCCAACCAGGAAACACCTAGAGGCTCATGTTTCACAACCACTACTGGAGAGGTGAAAAGGTAAAACATTCAGACTTAACAAATATTCATAGAGCAATGTCAAGCGGAAACAAGTTTAGCACCTAGCTCCTACTGGCTCAGCCACAGGAAAACAACTCCTTTTAAAAACTTACTTCGTACACCAACTTCTGATAAAGTGTAAGAATTCTGGCTCAAGTCTGGGCTGTCCCAATATACAGGACACATATCCAATAAATCCAGTTGCCACATGAAGGTTTCCAGTAACTAGAATCCCTCTGTCTGTCTATCTGCTGGAAAACAAGACATGACTGAATTTTATTTAAAGAAACAGTTGACCAAATAGCTGCATTTTAATCATTAGGTGTAAAACTGTAATTTTCTAAAAAAAAAAACTGTTGGAGTAGAATAATAGTTAACCTTTCACAAAGCAAACCCTTTAATTAAGAATTATAAACATGTTCTGCAGGTCACAAATGCTATCCACCTATTACCATACTGACTGGACTTCTAAAAAGTGAATAATTCTGAGAATACTAGTCCAGAAAAGTTAGCTGTTTCTTTGCTACAGATCACCATGGTCTGACACTAGCAGAAGATTCAGATTGTAAAGACAAAGCCATCCTGACATTGCTCATGTTAGTGTTTTCTCATGTGTCTGCCAGGGACTAAATGTAGTTTTTTACTAGACCTTTCTCCTGCCAATTATCTCTCTTGATCATTCTGTGTGTGCTGATGACTAGTAAAGGTGGATACAACTATAACCACCAAGGCTTAATTAACCAAAGAAATTGTCGACATATTCCATAAATCCTGGCCAGAACCCTGGCTCACCTATTATGCAGTTAAAGTCATGCCTTTCTCTTCCTATCTAGCACCATAGCCATATATGCATCCTGCACCAAAGTGTTCATTCTCATGACTCATGGTGACAAAAATGAGTTCACCATTACATTCATTAAATGCATTTGAAATATTCTTGTGTAATAGCTAACACCAGCAGCACCACAAGAAGGGACTGTGTTTTAAAAAATCCAAGGCCAGATCCTGTGCACGAATGCAGTTAAAAGTACCAGCATCACCCTCTTTGCAGCTAGTACCACACAATCCTCCTGGCCAACACTGGCACAAAAGCAAGCAGATAAACCTTGAAAGGATATGGTCATATATTGAACCCTGATTGAAGTGGCTTTGAAAGAAAAGGGCTTAAAACATCCAAAAAATTTCCTGTAGCGCCAGCCTAACTCTTCCTTACCCCAAAAACTTCTCCAACGCTCTTCCTAACAGAATCAAAGGACCAGTGAATGGTCATGCTCTTTAGTATGTTATCCTATTTACACTCATCCAAGCAAAGAACAGAATCCAATACCACGACCAATTCTTGAGCAATCTGTAGTCTGCAATTTGTTTGCAGAAAACATTCACTGAATTACTTTGAATTATGAACAAATTAATAAAAAATGAAATCTATTCACAAATAATTCATAGAACTGCAAACGGTGAAATTCATTGGACAAACTACCTGCTGTAAATAGTTCATCCATTTCCAAAATGTGTGTATATACATTGTGCCTATTATTTATATGCATGTGTGTATACATTATGTATATATATACACACACACACAAATCATGCAGAAAGACAGAGCCTAATTGCTCTATTGTCTTCCACCTTGTGAAGTCTTTTATGTCAGTGCAAAGTGAATGCAAAACACTATACCATCAGAATTCACATTGATGCATTTTGCACACACCATGCACAAGTGTAGCTGACCAGAAATATATTGTTCATACAGTCAGCCTACTTTAACTATCCATGAGTAGATAAAGGATATATTCAAAATTAATTCTTAAACTATAAATAGGAAATGAAAGATGAAAAATATCAAACCGTGATTTACTATGCTGAAGAGATTTTAGTGTTACATATAAGGAGAGTTTATACTTTGTTATAATTTGTTAACATCTGGACACATCATTTTTCATCATATACTTTGAATGGGAGAAAGATACACTTTATAAGAATCCTCTATGCTTATATTACAGCATCATTCTTGCTTAATAGCCTTCTGGCTAGCCACATGCTTCATAGCAGAAATTATCTGCCAAAATTACTTAATTTTGGAGACATCATGGGACTGCAGGAAAAAGTCCATAATATAGTCTTTCATTTCTTCTTCAATTTCTTTATTTTTCCATCAATCTGAAGGGCTGATTCCTTAATCATGCCCTTGAGAAGCCCCACCAAAAAAAAGTAAAAAGTCTGCAGACTGATTCTCAGTCAAATGTTTCAAGCATACTCTGAGGCTCTTGTAAATCTTCTTTAATGCAGAATGGATCATGAAGGTCTCAAACTGTTTAATATAAGCTCTCACACTGCCAGCCTTTGGGACCCACAAAACCCATGATTGCAGCCCTCCCCCTAATTATCTGGGACTCTGTAAATGTCAAGGCTAATCTTATTCCTGTGGGGATTTTTTAAGTAAGTTTTTTGCTCTTTTTGTTGCACAGATATTCTTATTGATGCAAACCAATCACCGGGAAACTTAGTCACCATAAATTTTCCTAAATATCCTAGGTCATTCATGGTCTTCCTCCCACATCTCTTTAAAAGTGGCTCTTAGATTTGTGAAAATCTGTGGCTGTGATCTTTGTTTTAGGTGCCATTTACTTCCCTTTTTTTCCATCCTTTACATATTGATTTTTTATGTTTTATTTCTGCTTCCACATTTGCTTTTAAGTTGGATGACTTCTTGCCCATCATAACTTTTTGTTGTGTGTGTGGAATCATGGCTGTTTGAGCATCGAGTAGGACTCTTTGAACAATTCCAAAATTTTATTAACACTTCCCAATTTAAATTTACATTTCCAGTCAGTTATGCTGACAATTGCTTTAAGCTTTGGAAAATTCGCCTCAATGAAGTTCCAAGTATACCTATTACTAGTTGGTGCTATATTCTGTTGGCACAAAGTAACTGTAACCAGACTGTGATCTTAAGTCAACAATTGACTTTTTTTTGTCAATTAAATAAGGTCAAATATTGAGTTCCCCTGCCCCTGCCCCGTGTTGACTGTGTTAAGAAATTGTGTTAAGAAATTATCATCTATTATTCTTAGAAACTCCAATGAAATTTTGATACTGGCTGCAACAGATGACTAGTAAATGTCTCCCTGGCTGAAGTTACCCCGATAACACAGTTATCAGGATTTCTGAGAAGATAGCCTAGATATTCCTCTCCTTCAGCTCCCTGCCCACTTCCCTTAAGTCTTCCAGGATCTCTGCAACAGTGCCAGATGCAACATCATTGGTGCCAATGTAGATCTCCAATGTAGAGTCTCTACTACTGACCTCAGAATCGTATTTATCCTTTGGGTGATATCCTTGTCTTTGCTCCTCGAAGCAGCATGCTGCCCTGTTGGTCCCTCTGTCCCTTATAGAATGTCTTGTCCACTCTCCTTAGAATGGAATATCCATGAGATATACCTGTTTTCACTGAGTGCCATTCAGAACTGTGAAGTTTCCTGATACGGTATGTCACCACTACAGAAACAAATGTGTTAAAAATAGCTTCATGCTGATCCACTGTGAAGTGATCCTTAGCCTTTTAAATGTTTCATTTCTTAAATGGAGCTGGTTTTTATGGCTGCATTTTGTTCTGCTGTATAAAAGTGGCAGCAAAACATCTTACATTTTTTCTGTACTTCTGACAAGGTAGAGTACAGTTGCTTAATTACATATCCGCATGTATGTGTCTCTTCATCTGTACTAAGGATAGTTAACAGAGGGCCAAATTAGGATGAAAACATCTCTACATGTATCTCATGCTATGTCTGTATGTCTGCCTTCCTACAGTGTATGTGTGTGGCACTGCCTTCTACTGAAAATTGTACCAGACCTGCTCAAGACTGTGTGATCATGTTGCCTGCTAATGGTGAAGTCAGTGGGAACTGAGTGTGCTCAGCTCTTCACAGGAGGCATTCAGCACCTCAAAGGATGGGATCCTAGGAGACTGGAGGGATGGGATAGTAGTTCCAAAGATGGTCCTAAAGTGCACAACAACTATCTCCATCAGGTATTCAAATACCCCCAACTGGGGAGAAGGAGGATTCAGGAAAATTGTGAAATTGGTCTGAACTCACCTAAAAATACATCATTGTCCAGAACTTGTAGGTAGAAACAAGATACATTCCTGAATCTCAGTGCAGCCAAAGATAATTGCCAGGACAGATTCTCTGCCTCTGTCCTGGTTTGTGCTGTCTGAGCAGTGCAAAGGAGCTGAAATCTCACTGCAGCTGCCAGGCTAAAAATTTCCCCATTGAAGGGGAATTCTCAACTGATGCATGCACAGCTGGCTCTTACACCAACTACCCTCACCCCAACCTGGTGTAGAGATGAGTTATATGTTGGAGGGGGTGGGAAGAGGGCAGAACTTTCCTACACTAATCTACAGCTGCTGTGCAGTTCTTCAGAGACCTGTCAGATGTCATAAATTAGAACAACCTAGAGGGCCCTGCTGGGGCAGCTTGAGAATCATAGAGCTGGTTATGGCTCCCTGAAACTCTCCTCCTCCACCTTTTGTCCTGAATGGATCTTAGTGCAGGAGAGAATATGATTCACAGAGTTTTTTTCTCTATGTGTAATAAAATGCCTCTTTCTGTATATGGAGTAACATCTCAGACCAAAGGAAAGCTATCAACAATCTTTCTTCTATGAATAGCATAGTCTTGATCCTCATTCACTACTTTATCCACCAGCTGTTTTAACTGATTAGTCAAAGGCACACTCCTTGTTGACATCAAATGTGTGGCAAAAACAAGTGTATAAATGAATAATTATTTCCAACACTTGCAATGAGATTAAGCGCTTATTGGATTAGAAAAATAACAGGATTTAATGGGGTCATTTATGTCGCAACTCTAGTATAAAGATGTACAGTGCATGCATGCACATCAGATTAATATCTCTATTTCCATGCCTGTACAGCTATAGCCATTTAAATATTTTATCTATTGTGCACTAATAGATTTTTGTCTTTCTCTCTCTCTCTCTCTTTTTTTTTACTATATTACAGATAAATTTCCTTGTGTGTCTGTGCAATGAACAGCATGTTTACATCATGGAGTCATGCTACTGGCACAATTATTACCTGCATCATTGAAAAGGCACTTTTCGTTATATTTACAGTGACTTATACCTTTCGCAAAAAATGTTGGGCCTCAGTTTCTCATGCATCAGTCACACAGGATGTATGCCTCCCTTGCTGCTTTTTCCTCTGTATTCTATTTGAGCCATTCTCTGTCTGTGGTCTGTCCATACTGTAACCCCTCTGTAGCACCCAAAGGGAGAGAAGGGAACCAGAAAGGGTGGTTTTGTTTTGTTAAATTTTAAATTGAAAAAAGTTATCACAATCGATCAGCAAGACTGAATTCATGCTTTTCTCCTCCTTCTCCCCCCATGCCCTACCATCTCCATATCAGACGGCGATCTTTGCTAAATATATACCATTTTGGATGAGGAAACTGGACCAAAGCCGTAAACCCTGGAACTTAGTAGGGCTCATCAGATCTCTAAATAATAATCAGGGTAGGCCACAAAGCATAGCACCACAGAGCTAGATAGAAACTAAGGGCTAAATCCTGGTTCTGTGGACCCCATCCTGAAGTCCCTATTCAGGCTAAACTTCCAATGACATCAAAAGGGCTTGTGTGCTATTATTTTATAAAGCCAAAGTACAACATTCACTCCTTATGTAACATTTATGTAATGTTTTTAAAGGGAAAATCTGTCAGAAAGAATCAACGAACACGAAAGATGACTGATCAACTACTCCACATCTGGATGTATCTGAATAAGATCTAATTTACCTCCTGACTCTACTCTTAACACAACAGCAGCACTTTAATATTATAAAATGAATGTATTTAAATTAAAACCATCTTCCTCTCTAATGATTATGGATGCCAGGACTCCCCTATTCAAATCCCTTTGCAGCCTTTCTCTTGCCTTACACATATAGCTAAAGCTTTTTCCCCTTAGTCTAAAGCAGTGTTTCCCAAACTTGGGACGCTGCTTGTGTAGGGAAAGCCCCTGGCAGGCCGGGCTGGTGTCCTGTCGCGTCCACGGGTCCGGCCAATCGCGGCTCCCACTGGCCATGGTTCGCTGCTCCAGGCCAATGGGAGTTTGGTCCCTAAGGCCCTGATCCAACACAGTACATAAATGTGTGCTTAGCTTCAAGTAAAGCTTCAAGCCCATTGAGGTCAACGGGACTATTCACATGCTTAAAGTTAAGCATGTGCTTAACTGCTTCATTGAATTGGAGTCTAAGGAAACATGTATTACGTATGCCTGATTTGTACTGTTTGTGTCTAGTCTGACAGTTGGTTCCTCAGAATAAGGTCCATGGTCCTACTCCTCCTGCCACTGATGTCAGTGTTGGTTTGCCAGAGACTGCAGCAGATGCAGAATCTCTCACACCTTCTGATGTTTGTACTGGCTCTCATTAAACAACAGTAATTTGATCAAATACAATTCATTTCAAATATTTCAAGTCTTCCTTTATCTGGGCTAATGACGTTTCAGTTCATGAAAGATCAATATCTTGATTAAAATTACCCAGTGTTTTCTGAGAGAAACTAGATGGCACTTGGCAGTCACAAACCACCACCAAACAGGACTAGGGGAAATTTTTCCCACCACAGTGCATTTACACTATAGACAAAGAAATTAAGTATTCTGACCATTAGAAGACTCTATAAACAATACAAAAATCAAATGGCAACATTGTACTTGTTACACTTACGCCAATAGATCTGGTTACAACTATCAGTCTGAGGTGGGTAAGATTTGGCCCTCAGGCTCTGCCTAGAGAGGAATTTTATTGCAAGGCAAAGCAAGTGCATGCATTTATTTTGCGAGTTTTTCCAAATACAGAGAAAACTATTGGTTTTACACTTTATGACAATTCCTCAGATGTTTTCTGTGTTCTCAGATAACTCAGAATGGTTTGGTATAAAACTTCAAGATAGGCATATACATATGTGAAACAACAAAACATGCATACAGATAGAGATATCCACTGACACACCTTCATCCTTAGAACTCTCCACAGACCAACCCAATCATTCCCTGTCTTGCACAACTACTTGAATTCCGCCACTGTCAAGATAACATCAGCAAGGGACCAGTATGTCTGATAAACTCTCTGCTCTCCCTCATCCCCACCCCACATCAACTCCTTTGAAAAATTTCCCACACTCCGGAGCTGTGATTTAATCTGAATGTGCTGATTGCTGATCTTTACCCATTTCTTTTTGTTTTTTCTATTTCCTTTTTTCCTTTTCCATATTAAAATCTAAATTAAATATAAAATTATATGAAAATGCAAAGTGTTAACATTGAAATTTTAAATGCACAAAAGTTAGGAAATCTATAGCAACAGTTCCCACATCAAACACAGCCCAGCCACATCATACACTGATCCCAATTTTAATATGATATACAACAAAACCATATATTGTGTCTCAACATGAAGAGGTGTCTTAAAGTTGCTGTGAATAATAACTTGGGATTACTGACTTTTATGCTTTAAAGTCTCAAACTAAGATGTCAAATTAACTTAGGTTTTGTTTTTTTTTTCATGGTACATAGATATATCATAGAATCATAGGATTGGAAAAGACCTTGAGAGATCTTCTAGTTCAGTCCCTGCACTCATGGCAGGACTAAGTATTATCTAGACCATTCCTGACAGGTGTTTGTCTAAAAGCCTCTAGTATGGAGATTCACAACCTTTCTAGACAATTTATTCCAGTGCTTAACTAACCTGTCAGTTAGGAAGTTTTTCCTAATGTCCAACCTAAACCTCCTTTGCTGCAATTTAAGCCCATTGCTTCTTGTCCTATCCTCAGAGGTTAACGAGAACAATTTTTCTCCCTCCTCCTTTTAACACTCTTTTATGGACTTGAAAACTGTTATCATGTCCCCTCTCAGTCTTCTGTTCTCCAGACTAAACAAACCCAATTCTTTCAATCTTTCCTAATAGGTCATGTTTTCTAGACCTTTAATCATTTTTTCTTGCTCTCCTCTGGACTTCTTCTAATTTGTCCATATCTTTCCTGAAATGTGGCACCTAGAACTGGATACAATACTCCAGTTGAGGCCTAATCAGCATGGAATAGAGCAGAAGAATTACGTCTCATGTCTTGCTTACAACACTGCTGCTAATATATCCCAGATTGATGTTTGCTTTTCTTGCAACCATGTTACACTGTTGACTCATATTTAGCTTGTGATCTGCTCTGACCCCCAGATCCCTTTCTGCAGTACTCCGTCCGAGGTAGTTGTTTCCCATTTTGTATGTGTGCAGTTGATTGTTCCTTCCTACTTGTACTTTGCATTTGTCCGTTTTGAATTTCATCTTATTTACTTCAGACCATTTTTCCAATTTGTCCACATCATTTTAAATTTTAATACTATACTCCAAAGTACTTGCAACCCCTCCCATCTTGGTACGATCCGCAAACTTTATGAATGCATTCTCTATGCCATTATCTATCATTGATGAAGATATTAAACAAAACCAGACCCAGGTTCAATCCCCGTGGGACCCCATTTGATATGCCCTTCCGGCTTGACTGTGAGCCACTGATAGCTACTCTCTGGGAATGGTTTTTCCAGAGATGGAATTTCCAATGAGAAATGTTCAATATATATTTTCATATATATAAAAACATAAACTCACACACATACATACATGCTCAAAGATAGATCATTCAGCCATCATGAAAACTTGTGATAAGTTTATTTCATGCTACCTATTTCATTTCTGTGTGTGTGTGTGTGTGTGTGTGTGTGTGTGTGTGTGTGTGTGTAAAATTATACACCCACATCAATATTCAAACTGGAAAATAAAAGTGTATGATCCTCCCTCCTAGGCCAGACTAACTCTGAAAGCACTTCTCCCCCACCCTGGGCTACAATTGACGTGGAATTCCCTCCCACGTTGCAATTAGCCTATGTACTCCTCCCAGGACTTAAAGTGGACTCTCCCACTTTTCAGCTCTCGTTGTCTTCCAGCATACACAATAAAATGTAAAAATATAAATAAATCAAACAAAATTATCTCACCTAACACAGTCCTTTCTTTTTTCTTTCTCTTCTTCCATATCTTTGTCTTACTCCCATCTACATATCATTTTTTATTTTTCTTTCCATTGTTTGTCTCCTTTCAGTTATTTGCTCTTCTCTTCCTTCCTTCCACCCCCCCCTTTTTGCTGAGCTCTTCTTTTTCTTCCCTCTCCCCCTACTGCCCCCTACTTCCTTGACCTTCTCTATCAGGCCAGATAAACTGCACTGACATAGACACATACAGTATACCACATTAGATGGTGAGCAGAGGAAAGCACTTTGAAGATCTCACCAACTCAATAGCATCTCCCTTCATCCAGAGCACCTGCCCTCACCCTCAACTCCCTCCTCCTGTGATGGGGGAAATCTGACTGGAGCATCACCTCTGTGCTACTCATATTTTGAGTACAATTAGGCCCTACGATAAAATTTTAAATGATCTCTTCACCTGCTTCCACTCAAGGGCTGTGTCCAGCTGAATCTGCCACTCTCAGTCACTCAAGAGGCCACTGCTCTTACTGAGACTGTCTTTGAGAACTTAGCAGAATTGACTGAGAAAAAAAATGGATTCTGTAGCACACCTCATTACCAAACTCCATCTAGAAAACTGAGCCTTCATTTTAAAGTTCAACCTGTTCCTTCTTTACCACTTCCTTCTTCTACCCTGTGTCGGTGAAATCTCTTGAGCAGCACTGCAGCGTAAACAAGAAAATGTTAAGGGGCAGGTTTTAAAGAACACTTGTATTCTAAATTAAATCAGTATTTTGAATACAAATAAAAATGGCAGAACTCTGTAGTTTAAAAAGATGATCTGAGTGCATCCTAAAGGCTCCAAATCTAGAAGGTAATGAAACAGAAGATAGATAGATAGATAGATAGATAGATAGATAGATAGATAGATAGATAGATAGATATTTAATCTCATGATCTTTTTGGCACCAGGCTCATGACTTTTGAACATTTGGGGTTGGCAATAATATATTAGGAATACTTTTAAGCATATGTGATGAAGCAGAGAAACTGCCCGCCAGCATGTAAGGGGTTTAAGAGAGTCTTTGGGCACAGCTAGCCCCTCCCCATTACACCTGCAGCCAATGCCAGGCCTGGAAGGGAGAGAAAAGAGGAGAACTTGGCTCAGTTTAAAGCTGACTAGCAAAGAGGCAGGAGCCAGGTGTCCCCCATCTGAGGGGAAGGGTCACCAGGGAACAAGCACCATCTCCTTGGCCAAAGGAGACCGAAGAAGAGGCCTAGGAGCACCCAGCCTAAGACAAAACTAGGTGCCAAACCATGGAGACCCACAAAATTTACAGCTGCCCTGTCTGGAGGAACCTGGGCCTGCAGCAGGACACCCCCCAAAGTCCACGAGGAGGCATTATTAGAAACAAGTGACTTGGATTATAGGGCCATGCCCCAAACTGAAGGGACAGCAGTAGGAAGTAGCCCAGGGCAGTCAACTTAGACTCCCCGTTTGGAGGTCCCCTACTCAGGGGTTGACTTACACAGGGCCCTGGGCTGGGAGCAATGGAGTGGGAGGACCTAAGTCTCCCTAACTCCTCCCACCTGAAAGACTGAGGCACCTTGACCAAGCATGGGGCTGGAAATCAAGTGCTCCAACCACTAGGCTGCCCAGCTTTCCAAGCCCCCTGTTACACAGTGAAGTAAATCAGTTTGTGAAATAATGTGTAGAAGTCCTTAAAGGAGCCCACATTTGGTGGCATCAAGACAAATAGTCATTTTACAGTCGGGGAGTAGTGGTAGAGGAAATTCTGTATTTGTGCAGGGAGATGGGAGGAGCGTGCGAGAGAAGATCGAAAAAGTTCCCTTAAGTAACTCTAAAATCTGTGAAACCTTTAGTCAAAAATATAACAACAAGATGGAATGGGACATTAATCTGATTGGTAGCGGCCAAAAAGCCACTCATATGTACCAGTACTATGCACAACCTCTTGGAAATCAGTAAAGCTAATGGACTAGTTGAAACTACAAGTCTTAACTGGCTTCGAGAACCACTTCAAACACAAAAAGACCCAGGTTCTGATAGTTCACCAGAGAAGTGGCTCCACTATACTATTTCTTACCCTATACTGTACTTTAGACAATTCATGGGTTGCAGGAACAAAGTGAACTGTTACAGCGGGAATATGAATGCTTAATCTCAAAGGCAGCTGTATTTTTTTTAGCACTTCATGATGTATTTGCCTGTATCAGGAGATTTTGCAGTTTTTAAATATTTAAACAGGGTGACAAAGTTCATTTCAACCTCAATGACAGTCAAACCCCATGACATCCCCCTTCTGTAATGTGAGCAGAATTTTCTTTTCAGAAATGTTCTGTCTCAAAGGGGTGAGAAAGTTTGATTCTAACTTTCTAAGCTCGTAAAGTCTTTGCAATGGCTTTCATTTAGCTCCTAAGTCACCCCACCCATTTTCTACTGCTGTTTATTTTTAAAACCAAGGCATACATGTATTTGCCTACAAATTAATCAGCTATTTCCGTGTTTAATGTATATACCTAAACAGAACTGCCAATAATTTTCTGACTTTGTGAGGCTACAGGGTGTTTAGTCTGAGCACAGGCCTAAATCACAGCCCAGCTTCAGTTGAGTCTTCCTATTTTCTGAGTACAGTTTATAATTTGCCATAGGGGTGTGTCTGTTCTTCACTAAGAGGGGATGAGCAAGCACCTATGAAATGTGATAGAACGAGAAACACCAAATGTTTTCCTCACCTCTTGCAGCCTCTGGGAATTCACAGTTTGTGTTCAGGCCATTCTGCACTGAGCCATCTTGTGGCACGTGAAGAGAATAACAAGTAGACGAAAACCAGCACATGACAACGTATTTTTTAAGCTTCTACACACTTTTCATCCTTTTTAGTTCTCTCCTTTCCTTATATTTACCCCTTTCTGTGACATCCTTCCAGCTCATTTATGAAGAGATGAAATAATCAAAACTGCCTTTCTCTCCCCTCTCCCAGTCAGTATTGACTGTCTTCTTTGTTGATGTCTTCAGAAAAACAGCACCACTGATGATATCAATGGTGGTGAAACTTAATGTAAACTTATGTAACTCAAACACAGGGGCAAAGACTGGGGTACTGTAGCAGGAAGAGCTACTGCTCAGATAGTGTAAGATAAAGTCACTCTGTACCTGACTACAGCCTAGTACAGTATGGCTTTTTAGCTGCAGTCCTGGGAAGAGTCCTTGTCACAAGAAGCACTATCTTTTGCAATGCTGCTCCTTGTGCACAGGATTACTCTTCTGTATATACTGACCCAACTCTACAGGACATCTCAGAGGGATGGGAGCAGTCCATGACCTGATCTCACTTCCTCCCTATCTATTTCCTTAGTCTCCTTCCAGACTGTAGAAGTCCTTGTGCTTCTGAGAGTACAGGGACTGTTTTTTTTCCTGGGCTGGGTATACCTGCATAAGAGGGGTGGAAACTACCATTTTTATAGTCAGATGGGGCCACTCACAGTGTGCCATGTTTTCCAATGGGAGGTTTGCTTGAGTAGGTACTGACCAGAGGAAAAAGATATTTGTAAGTGGAAAATGTGATTTCATGCTCAGAAGTGTAAATGTATAAACAAGGCAATACATTTTGTATGTATGATTAATGCTTACAATATTGACAAATATTCATGGGCA
The DNA here is from genome assembly GCF_011386835.1 of Chrysemys picta bellii. NCBI lineage: Eukaryota > Metazoa > Chordata > Testudines > Emydidae > Chrysemys > Chrysemys picta. The sequence continues at coordinate 70,139,245 of NC_088792.1, read as the reverse complement.
ATACCCACTCTTTAGATTCAGATATGTTAAGTAAAGTCAAAGGAAGTTTTGTCTGAGTAAAGGCTGAAAGATTTGTGACTGGCTGCTTTATCCAAAAAGAGAGGTAATTGTATGTAGGTCATGTGGTAGGAGGGTTAGGGAAGGGACATGAGCAAAAGAGAAGCGGCTGGAGCCCCTGTATTTTTGTTTTTTAGGTCTGTTTCCAATAGGGCAACTCTGAAACCTTCTATTAAAGAAACACAGGGAAAAGAAACAGAAACCAACCTGTTCCCTCCAGAGCCGATGTCACCAGAGTGTTCCCAGTCAGCTTGCAACCCTCTTTGTAGAAACTGAGAGCTCAAGGAAATGGGAAATTCACATAATTTGCACTTCCAGAGTGTTAAAGTCAAGTACCCAGCGGAACCCGTTTTTCCAGCACTGAGGTATGAAAGATGGCTCCCTAAACAAGCAAAACAAAAACAACAATTCTCCACGCAACAGCTCCAAAGCATACAAGGAGAGTGACTGAAGTAGGTGTGTAGCTGGTAATTTGAAAGGTATGCACATGTTGGCCACCTCCTCCTCCACCCCCTACACAGACATCCAAAATTTGCCCCAGTAGATGTGCCCTTTCACACAGTGGGTCAGACTGTGACTGGCCTTGACACAGACATGCAGGGGAGAAAGACCCACATATTTGCCACATTGTGCAGCTGCACTAGGGTTCCAGACATCGTGGCTCTTAGCCCGGGAGTGGTGAAGGAGCAGAGGATGCTTATCTAATACTCCAGCTCCCAAAACAGCTGAGCAGAGAAAGGATGGAGAGGGATGTGGAATGACTGGAATGGTGGTTCCCCCCTCACCTCAGCTGAGCTGGCAAGAGGAGGGGTGACGTAAGTTATGGCTTTTTCAAGGGTGTGGTAAATGGAATGGATGGTTCAGTGGTTAGGGCTCAGGTCTGTGGCTTGGTGAGCTGGGTTCAAGTTCTTGCTTGACTACAGACTTTCTCTGTGACCTTGGGCAATTCTCTTAGTGTTCCTGTGCCTCAGTTCCCCATTTGTAAAACAATGCTAACAGTACTTCCCTTCCTAACATCAGTGTTGAGAGGATAGATACATTAATGTTTTTGAGGTACTCGGATACTGTGGTAATGGGGGCCATATAAATACCATAGATAGACACTTCCCCCGAGGCAAGAGGAGAGCTGGGAAAGAATTTTGGTTCTGAGTCACAATTCCTTCTCAGGGCTCCTCTTGGGGTGTCATAGTTACGTGTTTTCCCATATATAGGGCTTAGAGCTAAGAACACCAAGTTGTTTGATGATTTACATGGGAACAGTAGACTGAAAGATCTAGTAGCTTGTTATTATTAAAAGACCTGACGAAGAACATAAAAATCTGCCAGTTGCCATAAGAAATGTTGATCCCAGGAAATTATAAACTGTGTGATGTCAAGCACATACTGTGTACCAACATCTGCATCTGTGCTCTGAGCTAAAAAAATTATATTGCCCAGTTCTCTTTGCACCCCTCACTAAGCCTAATCATGTAAAACCACTCACTGGGAATCCTTTTATTTTCAATCCCCTCAGCAAGAGGCAACCTGATTTCTCCCTCTGGGCTCATTGTGAAGTGGCAATGTACGTCTGTGCCAAATCTCACACTCTAGTAACTGTGTTGCAGAAGTTGTATGACCAGATCACAGTGTTGTTTTAACCTTGGTAAAATGTTAGAAGCCACAGACTTATACCTGAAATTTTCTTCTTCATGTGTTCATATACCACACTGAGATTTTTTTGGAATCTGGATGTCATTCCAATATTTTGTACCAATAGGACCTTTCCAGTTTAGAAACATGTGTGATATAATGGAAGATAATCAAGAGACATAGGATAATTAACAGACAGGCTTTTAAAAGCACACAATTCCAAGCTGACCTACCCTTTTAATTGATCTCCATTTAATTCCTATTTCTGTTTGCAAAGTCCATTATCTTTATTTATAAAATCTATTTGATAGAATCAGCTCTTCAGTAATGATTTTCATCTAGTCAGAGAGACCTGCACTCATAAGCCACATTACAATAACAAACCAGCATGTGAGTGCATACCGTGGAGGAAGGGGGAAAACTTTTGGTTGCTGAACAAATGTCCGTTTACATTTCCCAAGGGATTATCATTAGGCCTGGGCAAACTGGGAATCTGAGGGTTTGTGAACCTTTTATAATATCATTATTATGGTCTTGATATTTCTGTTTCCTTACCTCCACACAAGTTTTCATATTGTATCCCATACTGCTTGCTTTCTCTGCTCTGCTTTTCACCTCATTTTATCACTGGATTTTATTGTGACTGCTCCTTTTTCAGTCTTTCCAAACAGAACAAAAAGCCAGTAATATTTCATGTGCAAAAATGATGTCTGAATGGGTTTGTAATTAGGTAAAATGAGTTCACCCATCCCTAGTTGTTTTATATATAACATTTTCTTAATCATGAGAAATACCTTGACAGAATCCCTTTAATTAAAACATTTAACAAACTGACAGCCTGTGATATCTGGCTTTGTGAATTTACAAAGCACTGGATATGCAATGGTTGGGTCAAATTCCAAAGTGAGTCTAAGTTGGTGTAATTTACACCTTCTTTCAGCCCTGAAGAAATATGTTACACTGTCTTTGGCTCCCTTTTGATGTACTTAGACACCTTTAGAGTTCCTTAATTATCCCAGAATCACTTGGATTCACAACCATTACTAATTTGTAATTTACATTCCTAACCCCTTGCATGTTCTCTAAATTTGGCCCGTTATTTTAAAAATGTTCCAGTTTTGTCTTTGATAACATTACCGTGGTATTCATGGTATTCACTGTGGTTGGTATCTCGATTACCTAGTGAATAATGAAAATACTGCCGTAATATTATTCAGTCACAGAGACAACTGACAATTTCTTTTTTATGGATGACCATTATGAATAAGCTGTAGTTGGTTTTGCAACCTTGTTTCTTGGCATATTTCTTTAAAAATCTAGAAACATACATATACAAATCAAATGGTATAATTAGTCATACAGGTATTGCAAACTTTGCCTATCTAAAGGCATTTTCATTTAATAAAAAAATTGTTATAGATGGAAAAAGAAATCTTGCAATAACAAAACTCTTTAAGCTGTTATGTCAATGGCCTCTAACCACAAATGATCTGAACTTCTTGGAAAAACTTTACTTAACTGTCATTAACGATGCAAATAAACCCAGAAGCGCAATCCTGCCAAAATTTATACCAGCCGCTGTTTATAAATGTGAAAAGAAAATTAGCACATCAAGAAAGGAAAAACACATCTTTGGTGTCAACCTTTCTGTGAACTTCTCTGAAGCTGTAACAGTTCTTTTCCCCATATTCTGAAGAGGTGCGATGGACAACGCGGAAGGTACTATGTCTGGAATGAATGGTGCAGCTGTTTGGAGATGTAGGTGGCAGCTGGGCTGGTTCAACTGAGTTCATTGATCGTGATTCCTGAAATGAGTTATTCTTGGCGGTTCAGTTAGATTAATTCTTTGAAAAAGTCACATTCAGAGATTGTGAGACAAGAACTGACAGTCATTCTGCGATAGCATGGAAGTTTATCATTTGCTCAGCAAAAGCTTTATGTTCACATATATTTTAAAAATGTTCATCACCTTACTACTTAAGAATCCTTTATCGTTGCTGTGTGAATCCCTTTAGGTCTCTGGAATTTATATAATATTATCTTGAAGTATTAGATTTCAATTATTGTTTTTCATATTTTGGTTGTGTCAGAACCAGGACTCCATTGTGTTAGGTCCAATACAAGTACATAATAAAACACAATGCCTAACCCAAAGAACTCACAGTCTAGTTATTCTTAGTAGTAGTATTTTACATAGTATGCTAATACCTCACAGTGCAGGTACCCTGTCCTGAATTTATAATCTCAGGGCCTGATATAAAGCCTATTGGAGCCAATGGAAAGACTCCCATTGCCTTCAAAGGGTTTTAGATCAAGCCCTAATTTCAGACATGATGCAGTAAAGGGGGAGAACAAAACAATAGTGTGGCGATGGCAAAAGTCAGATTATTTAATATAATAATACTAATATTGTATATTAAACTTTAAAAACTGCATGATTTAAGATCAACAAAAATGCCAGTCCACACACGTGTTCTTGAGAATGATTTCAATCCTGCGTAAACGAACTCCCCATTCTCTCCTTCTGACCCAACTTTTTGATTACCATTGTCAATAGAACACAGATGCTATATAGTCAGCTCACAAAGAAGCAAAAACTTCATGCACCGCATGTATCAGAGAGCTCAGGAATTTGTTAATTTTATGCAGAGGAGAACTTGTGTATTACTCTTCCTAATGGCCATTGGCTCTTGGGTTGGCCAGACAACTGCCAGTTCCACATCCTCTACTACTGATGCTATATAACTTTGCTTACACCTGTTTTTAACTTGTATATCAAGTTGTGTAAACTTCGCATCCAGGAATTGGGGGTTTTTGCTTGCTTATGATTATCCCTTTTGGGGGTTGAGGCATGTTCACTGCATTGCTCCCACTCACATCCATTTCCCTACTTTCCCTTTTAATACTAAATGCCAGTAGTGAATGCAGTGTCTAGCACAATGGAACCCCAAGTTGGTTGAAGGGATAGGTAATACATAAACACAATATAAATGTTAAATAATAATAATACCTGGTTTTATGAAGATTACATAGGAAAAGCCCATTGGTCATGTAGGCCTCGATCCTGGAGACACATGCCATAAATTAAAAATGTGCAGAAGTGTTTGCAGGATCAGATCCCCCAACTCAATTGCTTGAAAATCTACCTTCTAATGGTGATGAATTAAGTATATATTTCTACCTTTTATCACTGAGAAAGAGAACATACATAGAGATACCATCATCTTATTTCCAAGGCAGCTCTGCTCCAGAGAGAAGCCAGCGTGTCAGCAGCAGTTCAAAAAATTATAAAATTTCACCTACATTTACCACCTAACTTAAAGACATCTAACAGTTTTAATTTAAATGTCAACAAGTTTGTTATTTCTGTAAGAGGGAATAGATTTCATGCCATACCTATAAGAAAATAAATTCTTTCTGTCTTCGACTGCTTCTCAATTGAGGCAGTAAAAGGCTTAAAGTACCCAGAGATCTCGAACCATACATGGAATATAAAAATACCAGCTTCTCAGAAAGATACTGTGGTAACCAACTCTTCATGCCGATTTCACATTAAAAAAATAGAACCCCAAAGACCCATTTTCAGCTGGCTTACAAGGATTCTGTTATGTGACTCCCAATATCGTTATAATGTGTGTTGCTTTGCTAAATAATTCTTGTTCACAGTACTGAAAAAAAAAATTCCTTAAATATTTGTGAAAGGCAAGCAGTGGTTAAACTGAAAACCTTGAAGTGAGGGCACTCTTTGGGTATGTCTATACTTACCTCCGGGTCCAGCGGTAAGCAATCGATCTTCTGGGATCGATCCCGGAAGTGCTCGCTGTCGATGCCGGTACTCCTGCTCCATGAGAGGAGTATGCGGAGTCAATGGGGGAGCCTGCCTGCCGCATGTGGACCCGCGGTAAGTTCGAACTAAGATACTTAGACTTCAGCTACGTTATTCACATAGCTGAGGTTGCATATCTGAGTTCAAAGTGTGGGATTAGTGTGGACCAGCCCTTCGGGTATGTCTTCACTGCAGAGTTTGGCCAGGTCTGAGCAGCCAGGTTAGCCTAGCCTCATCTGAGCAGTTATAGTGCAAAGCCATACCTGAGTTACTGTGTTCTTGCTGGTGCTGGGCTCCCCTGTGTTGTCACTGGGACTTCTGGGGACATATCCCATGATTCTTTGTGCTGCTGTAAGCTGAGCCACTCTATGATTCTTTTCCAGTGAATTTTGGGAGAAGTTGTCTATCCTGGGCACATAGGAGGAACTGTGGGAAGACATTGGAGGACTATCAGCACTTAAGTAATTTAGCCTTTGTCTTTGTCATGGGATGCATCACTCACTGCCAGACTGGCACCTCCTCCTGGTTGCTCTGGGGATTAGCTCGAGGCCGGCGCCCCTTGTCCATGGCTTGCACACCATCACTGCATCTGCCTGCAGCCCCTCTTGCAGCCTCAGGAACCGCAGCACTCTCTTTGTGACTCAGCCCTCTGGCTGTATCACCATCTGTTTCCCCTTCTTCTGGGGGTTAGTATTGCAGTCTAATAGTCCAGCCACTCCCCCAGTGGCGAGTTGGGGAGGGACCCAGGCCTGCCCACTACTCCGGGTCCCAGACCAGGGACCCTGTAGATGGCAGTCATGTGCTGCATCCCCTCAAACTGTTCAGTATGTTTCCCTGGGCCACTTCCCCGTGGCCTCAGCACCTTCTTCACCCTTGCCTCAGGATGTCAGTCCTAGCAGCCAGCCAGGAGCTCCCTCTCACTCCTCTGGTCCCTGCCAGCAGCTGCTCTCTCCATGGAGCCACAGGACTCTGAGCCTGCTACAGACCCCACAGTCCTGACTCTTTGAGCTCCCAGCAACAACTGACCACCTCTGGCCCTGATTGGTTGCTCCCTGCCACCCTTCCGTGATTGGCTGAACCCAACGCAGCCTCTCTTGGGTTGCTCCGTGCCACCCTTCCCTGATTGGCTGAACCCAACGTAGCCTCTCTCTAGGCTGCTTGGAGGACTTGCCTCCACTGCTCAGACCTGGAATTAATTCCTTCCCCCCCAACACACACACACACACACACAGTCCTCACTGCAAAGTGGGCATTTAGCAGCCTGAGTGAAAACAGAGTCCAGGCTCTAACCCACATGTGAGCCTGGGTTGAAAGCATCACTAAACCCGGGTCAGAGGTTATTGTGTGTAGATGGGAGAAAGGATGGGCGCAAAATGCGAGCAAGAGCCTGATTTAACTCTGCGATGAAGACATACCCTTTCTTTTGCACTGCCACCTTTATTTATGTCAACTAACACCCTGCTCCTTGAATAGTCCCTTTGGAGATTACTCATGGAGTAAACTACTACTCAATGTAAATAAATCTCAGAATTTGGCCCTTACAGTTTAAAAAACGTAATTACAAGAAGTTGTTTAGTTTTCTTGTTTTCAGGTCAGGACTTTTAATGATGAGGCAGAAAAAATAATGATAAAAAACCTCCAAAAGCACAATGTTCTTATGCAGATTTTGAATTGCAGATATGTATGTTTAGTGTATAGATTAAATGAGCAAAACAAAATATTTTATTTGCATCAGATCACAAGACTAGTGTTAAAAATGTTTATCTATCCCCATGTACAAAGTAAAACCTTCCTGCGCTGACAGGAGATTGTATTTAAGTGTGTATTTTGCTCTGTAAGGACTTGCCTATATGGTGCATTAATCCAGAGCAGAGGAATGTAAACTCTAGTGCGCACTAGCATTTTGTGCACTAACTGTTTGTGTGGACCCTGCTAGTGCACACTAAAAGTTCCCTAGTGCATGTTAATATAGTTTCAAACAGTACTACATTAATGCATCCCAGGGAACTTATAGTGTGCACCAGCATGGTCCATACCAGAGAGTTTGTTCATGACATGCTAGTGTGCACTAGAATGTATACCCTTCTGGAGTAGACCATGCACAATGTAGACAAGCCCTAATTTACTTAGGGCCAATTCTGCAATCCCTACTGACAATGGGTAGCTCCTTACTCCATGAGGAGGCCCATTGAATTGGTTTAATTTCTTTATCGGGCACACAAAAGAATTCTGTTGTTGCAGAAAACATCAAGCGAGAGTGATAAAGTTACCTCAAAGGCACTCTACTCACAAAGCTCCTCCTCCCTTGGGACTACGTGCATATGAATCCTGAATTTCACAAAAATTTCCATAGACCTTCATGATAAATTTACAAGACAAATCAAAAATTGCTTCTATACAACTGTATAGACCTAGGTTTGTCTTTCTATGTCACATGTCACTCCTGTTTTCTTTCACCTTCTGATTATCCTAAAGCTTAAGTATCATCTTTCTGGAGCTTTTGTAGAATATTTTTTATCCTCCTCATACAATGTCTTTGAAATAAATATGGCAAAAAGTGATTAATCATCTTATGAGACTCCAAACAATTAGAATAGAGCAGTGCATCCTGCTCCTTCAGATCATAGATTTTTAAAGCCAGAAGGGACTATTATGATCATCTAAAATGACCTCCAGCATAATATGGGCCATAGAATTTCACCCAGTCATTCCTGCATCAGGCCCATAATTTCTCCTTGAGCTAAAACATGTCTGCTACATCTGCACAGATCTACTATATGGATATAGTAACATTTAATTAGATACATGAAACTGGCTACAATGAGCAGAACCATCTGAAGATGATTCCAAATTCATGGAGAATAAGTGAATCAGATTTTGAGTGAAAACTAAAAACTGGAACCCTAAAATGACAACTATATTGGCAGGATACCTAAAAAAAATGCAAGACTGCTTATTTAGAGAAAGAAAAAATGGCTTTAATAATGAGAAAATAGGCAGGATCAAATGTACGTTTTTGAAAGATATACTTATCCTGCTAATACTGCTCGCTAAAGCTGTCTCTACGTAGTTTAAACAGATCATTCAAAAACCACTAAATAATAGAAATGCAGAAGTGTGCATCGTTTAAGAGAAACAAGCAATACTGGGAAGGAAGCAGATTACCTTGCAATAAATGCCTGTTTAAATGCTTTGTGGGGAGAGCTGTCAAAGCCAGTTCTCTTGCGATCCAAAAAACAATAAATAGGTCATGTGACTATTCCTTCAATGAAATATTTGGGCAATGGCACTTTGGTTGCTGAAGTGCTTGCATAATATTCAGTCTATTATAATTCTCTCGCTTTCACAAAAATGCATATTATGCTGTTTATGCTTCAAACAGTTTCCTAGAGAGAGGTCTCAGAAAGAAAAGAATAGAAGCTGGTGGAATAAATCACCAGGAGTTTGCCCTGATCTGTGCCCTGACAGACAAGGTAGTCTCTGCAGGATTATTGGACTTTGACCTGTCTTGAGGACTGCAACTTTCTGCTTTTCACTGCAGCATTGCTTCCTGTGCAGGAGAATGCAATTGTGGAGCAGCTGTTTAAAAATCCTTTTCAATCTTTGCTGCTCAGGAAGCTTGAGGGCAATTTTCTCATCTGCTTCTTCATATCACATTTTCTTTGTTTCCCCTGCTATGCTCTGGTTGAAGCACAGCCTTCACCAATGCCATTCCTGCTACATCTTTCTTTCATTGACTTAGGACTTGTCTGCACTACAAAGCTTTGTATTTATATTTTTCTAAACTCTATATGGCAAATACTATGGCATTATGTCTTTCCATCTCTCTCAAATGACTTTACAAAAAGATAAACTGGTAAGAACCATTAGAAATGAAAACTCCAATAAAGGTAAACTTTATAGGTTAAGTTTGCTCTTGTCTTGTTTTAAAATGTCTGTAATAATGCTTAATTTTATGGCATCTACAGTTAATTTGCTATAAATCCCTTTTTGACCATTAGTATATAGTTTAGGAAAAAGTCAAAGGGACATGTAGATTTTTCTCTCACTCCCACTAAGATTAAATATGTATTATCGTTATTGTTAATTATTTGTATTATTGTAGCACCTAGGAGCCCTAGTCATGGATCAGGACATCACTGTGTTAGGCACTGTAGAAACACAGAAGAGAAAAGGCGGTCCCCAACCCAAAGGGCTTACGATCTAAATGTAAGACAAGAGACAAGAGATGGACACAGACAGACTGACCAATGGAGGAGTCAGGGCCAGCTCTGGCTTTTTGGTCACCCCAAGCAAACGGCAAAGCAAAAATAAATAAATAAATAAAACCTGCGGCACGTGTGCAGGGGGACCGGCTGGGGCGGGAGAGGAGGAGGGAGCGGGCAGTAGAGAGAGCAAAGTTGAATTTTATAGAAGGTTTTGAAGGAGAATAATTAGTTAGTTTCACAGATGTTTACTGGAAGCTTCTCCCAAGCATGAGGGAAAGCATAAGAGAAATATGTACTGAACTTGGATGATTTAGTTGGGGTTGGTCCTGCTTTACATAAGAACATAAGAATGGCCATACTGGGTCAGACCAAAGGTCCATCCAGCCCAGTATCCTATCTACTGACAGTGGCCAATGCCAGGTGTCCCAGAGCAAGTGAACTCTCTCCTGCCATACAACAGGTGAGCAACAGGTAATGATCAAGTGAGCTCTCTCCTGCCATACATCTCCACCCTCTGACAAACAGAGGCTAGGGACACCACTCCTTACCCATCCTGGCTAATAGTCACTAATGGACTTAACCTCCATGAATTTATCCAGTTCTCTTTTAAACCTTGTTATAGTCCTAGCCTTCACAACCTCCTCAGGCAAGGAGTTCCACAGGTTGACTGTGCGCTGTGTGAAGAAAAACTTCCTTCTATTTGTTTTAAACCTGCTGCCCATTAATTTCATTTGGTGGCCCCTAGTTCTTATGCTCTGGGAACAAGTAAATAACTTTTCCTTATTCACTTTCTCCATACCACTCATGATTTTATATACCTCTATCATATCCCCCCTTAGTCTCCTCTTGTCCAAGTTGAAAAGTCCTAGCCTCTTTAATCTCTCCTCATATGGGACCCTTTCCAAACTCCTAATCATTTTAGTTGCCCCTCTCTGAACCTTTTGTAATGCCAATATATCTTTTTTGAGATGAGGAGACCACATTTGTATGCAGTATTCAAGATGTGGGCGTACCACGGATTTATTTAAGGGCAATAAAATATTCTTCGTCTTATTTTCTATCCCTTTTTTTAATGATTCCTAACATCCTGTTTGCTTTTTTGACTGCTGTTGCACACTGCGTGGATGTCTTCAGAGAACTATCCATGATGACTCCAAGATCTCTTTCCTGATTAATTGTAGCTAAATTAGCCCCCATCATATTGTAAGTGAGCAGGGGGTTGGATTAGATGACCTCCTAAAGTCTCTTCCAACTCTAATCTTCTATGATTCTATGAACTTGTCAATATGGTAAGTAACCTGGCAGAGAAAGTAGCTATAACCTTTAATAAAGTTCATTCTTCTTAATAAAGTTATTCCTGTGTGAAATGCTTACCTAGCTCTATCAGCTCTTTAAAGAGAAAATTATTCTTGAGCATAGCTTCCGTATTTAATATCTTTTGAAGGAGTTATGAGTAAATTAATACTGTCCCTTCAGCCCCTTCATCTGTTTTATCCAACATTTTTCCAGACTCCGGAGCCAACCCAATGCCACCAACTTCTTTAATTACTGAAAAAGAAGGAATTAAGGCTGATGAGTGGGAGAGAAGCAAAGGTATCATTTCTATTCAAGAAGTAAAATGTGGTCATCTAGTCTGACCTCCTGAATAACACAGGCCATAGAACTGCCCCAAAATAATTCCCAGAGCAGATCTTTTAGAAAAAAACATCCAATCTTGATTTTAAATTGTCAAGATTGGATTTTAAATTGTCAATGATGGAGAATCCACCATGATTATCAGTCACTTGTTCCAATGATTAATTACCTTCACTGTCAAAAATTTACCTTATTTCCTATCTGAAGTTCCCTAGCTTCAGCTTTGATCTCTGGACCATATTATACCTTTCTCTGCCAGATTGAAGCACCATTATTAAATATTTGTTCCCTTCTGCCAGGTGGAGTTGGCAGCAACAAGGGCCGGGTTCAATAGCGAGGGGTTCCTCTTAACAATACAAAACAGAAACAGCTCAAGCCCCCACCCAGTAATCTCAGAAAATTAAACGCCACCCCATGTGCATCTAAGAGGAAATACTTCCCCTCTTTCAAGCACTGAGTCTGTGTCCAGCAAAGAAAACTATTAATAAAAAGGGGAAAGGAACCCTGCTTTAATTTGGGTAAACACCACAACCATGATTCGAAAGCACATGACCATGAACAAAACACCCACCCCAAAGTACGTTGGGCAGTGTCCTTTGCCTCAGTTTCTCACCTTGCGATGTGAAATCCAACAAACAAATGTTCCTTTAACATACCAGTGCTTTCTCCCTCACTGCACCCCACTCACAGCTGCTGTCCTGGGTCAGTGAAGACCCAGAGTTCAGAGGTGAGTTCATGTGAGTTCACCTCCCACTTGGGAAGGGGGGAAGGCATTGAGCAACGCCTCAGCTGCTGCAGCCAACGTTGCAACTGGCTCACGGTTGCTGCCGTTCACTCTGTGTCACTGCCGACTGCTGCCCCCATGGGCTGCTGCACCATTGTGCACACTGCCACCACGAGCTGCTGTGCCATCCTTTGCTCCGCTGCCTTGTCACTTCTCTGCTGCCACCTGCCTCTGCGATGCCATATCTCAAGGTCCCGCCAATAACTCAGCTCTCAGTGATTTCAACAGTTAGTGGGGACCCTCACTGCTAGTGCAGGCAGTGCAGCCTCTTTCACTGAGATGCTGTCCCACATCAGGTCTAAGGCTCAGCACATAGACCTGGCTCTAATGATCACTAAACACAACACTCAACTCCACTGAGTCTAATCAGCTCTGTCTTTAAACTCTGGAGAGGGGGGAGAGTCAAATGGTATCTAGGACTCCTTAGGCAGAGCCCACACCACCAGGTAGGAACAGCTGTCCCCACCCTCTCTCTCTTTCACTGGGAATTGGCATTCCCCCCCCCCCCCCGCTTAGCAAGTGAGGTTCAGTTGAGGGCAGGCTAAGTACAGTTCTGCTGCTCTTTACTCATACCATCAGAATTACAGCATTTCATTACTCCTGTACTAAATAGATTTGTAACCTAACACCAGCCAAAATCGATCATTTTGGCAAAGCAGCCCCCTCTGCTGAATTCCTAGGCAGAGTAGGTATGTTTATGCAAATACAGTCTGTTCCTGAAGTCTGTTTCCCCAGCTCATCCCTAGATGTCAGGGGGGAGCTCATTCAGACTCTGCTTACACCTTTGTAGATACTTATAGACTAATCAAGTCACTCTTTAACTTTTTCTTTGTTAAGCTAAATATTTTGAGTTGTTTGAGCCAACCAGTAGAAGGAATGTTTTCTAAACCTTTGGTTATTCGCCAGGCTCTTCTCTGAACCCTCTCCAATTTGTCAACATCTTTCTTGAATTGTGGGCATCAGAGCTGGACACTGTTCCAGCAGCAGTCACACTAGTGCCAGATACAGAGGTAAAATAATCTTTCTACTCCTTCTTGAGATTCCCCTGTAGATGTATCCTAGGATCGCATTAGCTCTTTTGGCCACAGCGGCCCATTGGGAGCTCATGTTCAGCTGATTATCCACCATGGCCCCCATCCTGTAAGTATGGCCTATGTTCTTTGTTTCTAGATGTATAAATTTAGTTATATTAAAACATATATCATTTGCTTGCTCCCAGTTTACCAAGCAATATAGCAGCTCCAAATCAGTGACCTGTCCTCTTCATTAATTACATTGCTCTACAGCCAAAATGCTTCTGAAATAAATGTAGTCAAACTTTACTAATTCTGGGTCACTGAGAACGAAAATGATGCTTAAAATTGTTGATTGGCTAGTTTTCAAGATATGCTATTGGGTCAGTATATACAACCCTTGACTTGGGAATGGCGGAGGATAAGTGAGTTATAAAGGGAAGGGATCTCAATTTAAACCAGAAATGACTAAAATACATCTTTGACTGGACCTATGAATAAATCTATTACTGGATTTGGACAGTACTTGCTTTTTAAGCAAAACAGTGAATGATGCAATCTGAAGCTGGTATTGCGTCATACATGATATGAATTGCATCATGTTATTCCTAGAAGTCATGGATGATGCAATCATAACGAATCTTACATCACTCTGCTGAACAAATTGCCCTATATCAGCTCTAGAAATCATACAGTGTCATGCTCTCTTATTTGTCAGTGTTTGATATTGCAAAGGGACACGTTTCTGTTTAGCCAAAGTGAGCAGAGATGCCTCGTACTTGTGTGAACAGTGCAGATAACTTCTGCTATGTTTGTGGTGAAGTAACTTTTGCATCACAAAAGCGCAGTATAACCAATATGGTTAAGAAAGCCTATCACCTTTATTTTGGCTGCAAAATTGGAGATCAGGACAAGAGGTGGGCTCCACACATATGCTGCAACACTTGTGCAACAAATCTTTGCCAGTGGTTGAACAGGAAAAGGAAAACTATGCCTTTTGCAGTGCCAATGATTTGGAGAGAGCCAACAGATCATACCAGCAATTGTTACTTCTGCATGGTGCCTCCAGTTGGGAAAGGTGTGTCAAAGAAGAAAAAGTGGACTGTGCATTATCCAAACATTCCATCAGCTATACGCCCAGTACCCCACGGAGAAGGACTGCCGGTTCCTGATGCACCAGAATCATTCTCACTTGAGTCAGACGAGGAAGAGGAAGAGGATGAAACTTCTGGTCCTGAACCACAATGTCACAGGACCCACATTTTCTCCCATCCTCCTCCTCTGAACCACACCTCATAACACAAGATGAACTGAATGACCTTGTCAGCGATTTGGAACTACCCAAGAGTAAGGCAGAGCTGTTGGGCTCCAGACTACAGCAGTGGAATCTCCTTCCAGTTAGTGGCAATAAATTTTCTCGGAAACAACAAGGCAGACAACTACAGGTTGTTGGTGGAAAACCTCCTCAAGGCATACAAAAGCCTTGGTTGCAACATGTCACTAAAGATACATTTTTTGCACTCTCATCTAGATTTTTTTCCACCGAACTGCGGAGCAGTGAGCGACGAGCACGGCGAGCGATTTCACCAGGACATTGCAACAATGGAGAAACGCTATCAGGGCAAATGGAGCCTATCAATGCTTGCAGACTATTGCTGGACAGTGACAAGAGATGCTCCATTTAATGAATACAAGAGACAAGCCAAGAAGCGCTGAGTAGACACTGAATAGGACTAACCTATGTACATAATAGTTTTTTGCCTTTTGTTTCATAATATATTTTATTTATATAACCCTTTTGCTGATTTTTAAAGTGTTACATAAACAGGACAGGTGAAATATTATCATGTAAAGCAACCATAAACACATGAAAAGACCTAGGTTTACAATTTATGATTAAAACTCTACTATCTACACAATATACATAGACATAAAATGTAAAAACTTAAATATCTTAGAAACAGTAGCCAATCAGTTGTTTTAATTGTCATATTTGAATTCAGCACATCAAAATAATAATAAATAGCACATTTTATCTCTGAAGCAGACGACTTCTCAAAAATTGTAGACCAGTGTTACCACTACCCCAATTTTTGTGCCTTCTTCAAACTTTATCAGTGATGATTTTATGTTTTCTTCCAGGTCATTGATAACAATGTTAAATAGTACAGGGCCAAGAGCTGATCCCTGCAGGACCCCACTAGAAACGCACCTGTTTGATGACGATTCCCCATTTACAATTACATTTTGAGAGAACTCAGGCAGACCCATCAGATGTGGCACTCTTACTGAAGGGATATCAGGACTCATAAAAATCACCCTCAAACCACTCACCACACAAAGGGCCAGTTTCTTCCAGGACACAACCGACTTCTTTTAGAAACTCTGCAATATTAACGATCTCTCTCAGAATACCATCTTATATCTCCCTATATACTAACATCCCTGACCTCACTGGCATTGCTGTCTGCCTCAAATATCTACAACACAATGGGCAGCACCTAGATATCCATCCCAAACACATTTCCAAACTCATCTATTCCATCCTCACCCATAACAATTTTACATTTAACAACAAACACTTTGTTCAAACCATGGGAACAGCCAGGGGTACTAGGGTGGCTCCCCAATATGCCAATCTCTTTATGGGCCACCTTTAAGAAAAAATTCTGGACAAATTTGCCATGAAACCAATGATATATCTGAGATACATCAATGATATTTTCATCAGATAGATAGATAACATAAACTCCCTCGTAGTTTTCCATCACAACTTCAAAAACCACAGCCCATGCATCAAACTTTCTCTAGAACACTCCCACACCAGCATCAACTTCCTGGCCACCATGATCAGCTTCAACAACGGAGCTCTACAGACAACAATACACAAGAAACTCATGGATCATCACAGTTACCTCCACAGATCCAGTAATCACCTCAGATACACCAAAAAATCTGTTATCTACAGCCAGACACTCAGATACTACAGAATAAGCTCTGATGATAATGTCCAGAATACACACCTTTACACACTTAAAACCACTTTTATCAAACAAGGACACTCCAACAGAGAAGTACAGTGCATCATGGAGTGGTTGACCCAAATACCCTTAGAGAACCTGCTTCAATACGGGAGGGTTGGGGGGGGGGGAGGACACCAAACGCATACCCCTACTTGTCACCTACCACCCCACCCTGGAATCTATAAGGTACATCTTCAAACAATTACAATGACATCTTGAAATAAATATTTCCCAAACTTTCTGTTCTGGCCTTCAAAAAACAAAAAACACAACTTCACCAACCTCATCATCAAAAGCAAGCTGCTCCCCACAGACCATGTCACGCCAACTGAAAGTGGCACAAGTCCCTGACATAACAACAGATGCAAAACCTGCTAATCTCCACAGCTAGGATGATCAATAGCCTCCACAGCACACCTTTCAAGATCTATGTGTCTTACACATAGGGTGACCAGACATCCCGATAAAATCAGGACTGTCCTGATATTCAGTTGTTTGTCCGGCGTCCTGACAGATGTATGGTCGGCACGCCATTTGTCCTGATATCAAAAACATGCTATTACCCATAGGCAAACACTTTTCACAAAACAATGACTCCACATCTGTCCTCTTGGTCCTGGTCCTCAAAGGAACCCTGCACAACACCTTCAAAAGATGAGCCTGGGAACTTACATTCATAATTTTGCTAGACACTACAAATCATGGACTCAATAGGGATTTTGGTTTTATGTCCCATTACAACAATGTGTAACCCACTAACTTTCCTTTGCCTCTGACTGCGCAGGTGTTAATGGCCCACTTCATTTTGTATGGTCCCTTGCAACTTGTGTTAACTCCTAAATTTGACAATTGGTTCCTCCTTGTATTAATCTGTGACACTCTGATCACTTTTCCCAGAGCTGAAGAGAGATCTGTATAGCTCGGAAGCTTGTCTCTCTCTTCCACCAACAGAAGTTGGTCCAATAAAACCTCACTGGCCTTCTCTCTCTCATTTTGAGACATATCAGTTACCTAATTTTCAATGCATTTAAGATGTTAATTTTATATCATTCTAGTTTTTAATCAAAATCTTATGTGGTATCAAGTTAAACGCCTTACAGAAGTCCAAGTATATTACTTTAACAGTATTACCTTTATCAACCAAACTTGTAATCTCATCATTAAAAGATATCAAATTAGTTGGTCAGGATCTATTTTCCATAAACCCAGATTTATTTGCATTACTTACATTACCCTCCTTTAATTCTTTATTAATCCAGTCCCATATCAACTGCTCCATTATCTTGCCTGGGACCACTGACAGTGGTATATATACAACTATAATTGCCCAGGTCAACCCGTTTACCTTTTTTAAAAATTCGCACTATGCTAGCTTTCTTCCAGTCTTCTGAAAGGTCCCCATTGTTCCAAGACTTATAGAAAAAATCAATATTAATGGAGAAAATAAAATACTTTTTAATAATGCTTATGAAAAGTCAGAAGAACAACACTAACTATATCTAAACAGCACCGGCAATCACTGTGCAAAACTCCCTACACAACACTGCCAACCTACTTCACTCCTGACTGACACACCTGCTTGCTAAGAGATGTGCTTTTGTTTGGCAGAGGCTGCCTATTGTACTAAATATCTCATATTGTGTTGTTTTGTATTCTGAACTAAATACACTGTGGAGTGGAACAAAACTACCAACTTCACTTCACTTTTAAATATAAATTGTGCGATTTAGACCTATAGCTCCACAGGTGAAGAGTTAACGCATTGACCCACTATTTTACCCCTTACTAGTCTTAAAAATATTTCATTAAAAACTTGAAGGTATAGTTCAAGGAACCCTAGGCGAGATTTAAAGAATAATGTCACCCAGCTTACTTTAGGAGAGTTCATAGTTGGAAAATGGTTTTCAAGCATTTTATTAGTGAACAATTGTCTGAATTTACTGTAAAAGTTAAAATACAACCAAAACAAAACAAAAATACTAGAACAACCATTGTTTAAAAGATTTGATTGCCCACAAATTAAAACTACTATTCAATCTCTTAACAGCTTACGTTTTCTTTTAGGAAACGGACTTGTTATTAACTTTCAATCTTATTTACTGTTAAGTTATAAGTTAGTAAGTAGTAAGTTGGAATACACTAAGCAGCAAAAATCACATCAAATCATGTCCTGAGAACCTCAGGGTTACAGAATAATTTATTATTACTATCAGATCATATAAATCTTTCGCCTTTTACAGCACATGCTAAGTTTAAAATGGGCCCCTATTTCAAGGGACAAGGGGTGGTTAAAACAAGGCTACTTAAAATGGCTGCAGTTTCTAATGTAAAAGTGACAAGGTGATGGGCATATTCATAATTCATTCATTCTCGTTACAGTTTTTAATTTGTCAGTGCATTACTCACATGCAACCACTGAGCACTGACTGCTGTTGCTGGTTAACTTTGTTATTGCAGACAAGTTACAAGTCCTGACAAGAGTCTGATAACAGCGTCTACTTATTTTAAGCCATAGAGGAGGAAAGGGTAGGAGGTTCAAAGTAAGCCATTATTTCCGGTGTAAGTCCCCATACTATCATTCAAAATTACTGTAAAAAAAAAAGTGTGTGGTTGTTATTACAACACGAGGTGAGAAGTCACTGAGGTGCTTCTGAAAGTTCTGCCTTGGAATATTTGTCCAAACTGGCCCTGCAGCAGCGGGTTATATCTAAATGTCTGTGTTTCTGCATTGCAGTGGCCATGGTGCAGTGGTTGTTGGCTTTAGCTATGGTTAGGGCCCTGCCAAATTCACATAATGAAAAATGCATCACGGACTGTGAAATCTGGTCTCCCCTCATGAAATCTGGATAGTATAGAGTAAAAGCACACAAAAGACCAGATTTCACAGGGGGGAGACCAGCATTTCTCAAATTGGGGGTCCTGAGCCAAAAGGGAATTGTAGGTGGGGCACAAAGTTGTTTTTTGGGGGTGGTCATGGTATTACCACCCTTACTTCTGTGCTGCCTTCTGAGCTGGACAGCCAAAGAGCAGCGGCTGTTGGCTGTGTTCCCAGCTCTGAAGGCAGTGCCCCACCAGCAGCAGCACAGAAGTAAGGGTGGCAATGCCATACCATGCCATCCTTACTTCTGAACTACTGCCTGCAGAGCTGGGCGGACGGAGAGTGGCAGCTGCTGACTGAGGGCCCAGCTCTGCAGGCAGCAGCGCAGAAGTAAGGGTGGCAATACCATATCATGTTGTCCTTACTTCTGCACTGCTGCTGGCAACAGTTCTGCCTTCAGAGCTGGTCTCACGACCAGCAGCAGCCATTCTGCAGCTGCCCAGTTCTGAAGGCAGCACCACCACCAGCAGCAGCACAGAAGTAAGGGTAGCAGTACCACAACCCCCTCTACACAACTTTTTGGGTCAGGACCCCTACAATTACAACACCATGGCATTTCAGATTTAAATAGCTGAAATCACAAAATTAACAATTTTAAAAATCCTATAACTGTGAAATTGACCAAAATGGACGGCGAATTTGGTAGGGCTATAGCTATGGTGAACCCCAATCCTGCAAAAAAATTATACAAATTCTTAACTTTACATGTGTGCAATGTAACTACTCATGTGTGTAAAGTTCAGCACATGAGGAAATGTTTGCAGGACTGGGTCCATTTCTTGTATATTATCTGTAGCATTTGGACATCAACTTCACCAAATGCTATGGGTGAAAAAAACTAGTAGCTAAACTCAAGGAGCTCCAGAAACCACCATGCCCACAACCAAAAAAATAAGCTAAAATCCTATACAAATATTGCCTCACTAAGATCAGATGGAGGAATTATTTGAAGTTCTCTACCCCCTCCTCCCCCAAATCATTTGACTCAGAAAAGAATGACCTACAAAAGTACCAACCCCTACATTATTAGAATCCTACAAGGTGTTAGGCATGTGATTTCACATCAAGTCAGTAGGCATTGTTTGGGTTAACATGTTTCAAAACAGGGTGGAAATGTTTAAAAGAACCCATTTCTAATGCAATTACACTTATGAGGATGTGCCTTTTCTTTAAGTATTTCCAAGATCATTCTTTTGAGAAGTTAGAGTCAATTATAAATATCATGCATTTTCCCCCAAGAATAGAGGAGTATTTCTTTCTTTAAGTTGTTGTAAATATGATTTTAAATCTGCTTTGACAAATCATCAATATATAACCATTTGGAATCAGGCCATTTCCTCCTCACAAATCTATTTTGACCCAAACTTGTTTTTGATTTGTCTGGTCACAGAACAGTATCCAAAAGTGATGTCGTTTATTTCTTCATTTATAGGGTTCAGTCCTACAGACTTTATGCAAGGGAACTTTCCATTATATCAGTTCAGACAATTTTAAGATGGTAAAACTCTTCTTGTATTCTTTTACTACAATTTAGTTTATAAAAGAAAAAAAGCCTCACTTCTTGGCTGAGATCTTTTGTACCAAGATACAGCCACAACACATTTGTATTGCTAGATTACAAACCCCTTAATATTGGGAGCCCTGTTGAAGCAATGTTACTAATAATAACGTGCTCATCAGTTTCAGGTACTGACTTTGTTACTATAGTACAACCTCAGAGTTATGAACACCAGAGTTATAAACTGACCAGTCAACTACACACCTCATTTGGAACTGGAAGTACACAATCAGGCAGCAGCAGAGACAAAAAAGAGACCAAAAAAAAAAAAAGGCAAATACAGTACAGTACTGTGTTAAACGTAAACTAAAAAATTAAGGGAAGCAGCATTTTTCTTCTGCATAGTAAACTTTCAAAGCTGTATTAAGTCAATGTTCAGTTGTAAACTTTTGAAAGAACACCCATAACGTTTTGTTCAGAGTGACAAACATTTCAGAGTTATGAACAACCTCTATACCCAAGGTGTTCATAACTCTAAGATTCTACTGTAGTACTTTTATGGGAAAACCAAATGCTTTCATTATTACATTTGATTTCTCTACCACCTTTCTAACTATTTGTAAACTCCACTTATTGCGGTTTATGTACATGTGTAAACAGAAACTATTTCTTATGAATCATACGAGGATGACAGCACCTTGAGTCTTGCATAAAGTTCACAGACTTTAGAGAAAACTAAACCTTAAGGGACTTTTTGTTGGGGCTGTAAGAACAAAGTGACATTTAAATAGATTCTGTTTATATCTTATGCACAAAGGTGGCTTATTTTTATTCTCTGACACACCTCAGTATCAGAGGTGAAACATCAGGAGTAATTAGGAATAAAAGGAGTTGTGTACATTCCATCACGCGAGATACACTTTTTTGTAAACCACCACCACCAGGCACTATACCACTTTCAGTTCCATGGCTGCTAATCCACAGCAGCTTTATTGACTTACTCCAGATTCAAAACCTGTATAACTGAGTGTAGACTTTGGGCCAGTAGATTTACATAAACATTTTGGATGGGGAAAAAATTCAAAACTAATCAGGCTTTATTAAAACAAAGGGGGTTAGTGGCTCTGAAGAACAGAGATGGCTGTTTCTGTGTGGTCCAGTACAAGATGATATATCACACTTGCCCATTCACATTCCAATGGTTCAGTCTGAAATCCTACCTTAAAAAAATGATATGTCTGGGCTGTCCAAGTAACCTCAATCAATACAGGCAATTAGTTTGGACATGGAAACAGGATTACTACTTTTGATTCTTGATAGCTTCTGTGACCGAAAATCAGAACTCTTCATAGCAGTATACCTCACTTGTGATCCCCTCAAGAGACTATGATCACTCCAGGTGTAAAATCCATAATCAATGCAATGGGAAACCCAGAGATATCAGAGACTGACTTTGCAGCCTACATCTCTGAAAATGTGTTAGAAAAGTGACCGTACTCTGAATAGTGATGCAAAATTGCATCCAGAAACTGAGCCAGACATAGAATTGAAGGGGAGACACCCATGCCAGTTGACACCACATCAGGTTTCTGAGGACTTGAGTTGTGAAACTGTCCAGTCATCTAGGGGATCAAAATGGCTGGCATCCCTTGGCCCATAGCAGAATATAAGTAACAAGCAACAACATAAAAATGATATGCATCCGAAGAAGTGGGTATTCACCCACGAAAGCTCGTGCTCCTATATGTCTGTTAGTCTATAAGGTGCTACAGGACACTTTGCTGCTTTAACATAAAAAAAAGCTCACAGGACATATAGATTTGCAAAGACCCGAGGAGAGAGCATAAAGGGGAAAAAAGTCAAGAAAGACAATAATTTGGACAAGTTTTCACTTGTTCATTTTAAATTCCTCTTTTCATAATCACAATACCAGGTGAGCACAGCTACAGCATAATAAAGTGTGATAATGCAGGTATTACACTGGAGGGAGTGATCCAGTGGATAGAATATGGGACTGGAAGTCTGGAGATCTGAGTTCTGTGCTCATCAATGATTGACGTAAGAACATAAGAACGGCCATACTGGGTCAGACCAAAGGTCCATCTAGCTCAGTATCCTGTCTTCCGACAGTGGCCAATGCCAGGTGCTTCAGAAGGAATGAACAGAACAGGTAATCATCAAGTGATCCATCCCCTGTCGCCCATTCCCAGCTTCTGGCAAACAGAGGCTAGGGACATCATCCCTGCCCATCTGGGCTAATAGCCATTCATGGACAGTGCTGGATTAAGGTATAAGCTAACTAAGCTACAGTTTACAGCCTCGCAATATGAGGGGCCTCTAAAAAAGAAAAAAATGACTCAATTTCAAATTTTATCAAAATCAGTTGATAAATAAAGGAGACATGGGAAAAAGAAGATTCTCCCTAAATATAGACATTTTTGTTCAAATATGACAAAAAAATACACATCTGGCCACACAAATGCCCTTACCCTACCCTTGCCCTTCACTAATTGTTAGGGCTGTCAAGAGATTAAAACAGGTAATCGTGATTAATCTCACAATAAAAAAAATTAATTGCAATTAATCACGTGATAAAAAAATTAATTGTGATTAATTGTACTGTTAAAGAATAATAGAATACCATTTGTTTAAATTTTTTGGGGTGTTTTCTGCATTTTCAAATATATGTATTTCAATTACCACACAGAATACAAGGTGTACAGTGCTCACTTTATATTATTATTTTTATTACAAATATTAGCACAGTAAAAAACAGAATTTTAAAGAAATAGTATTTTTCAATTCACCTCATACAAGTACTGTAGTGCAATCTCTTTCTCATGAAAGTTGAACTTACAAATGTAGAATTATGTACAAAAAAATAACTGCACTCAAAAATAAAACAATGTAAAACTTTAGAGCATACAAGTCCACTTAGTCCTACTTCTTGTTCAGTGAATCGCTCAGACAAACAAGTTTACATTTGCAGGAGATAATGCTGCCCGCTTCTTGTTTATAATGTCACCTGAAAGTGATAACAGGGGTTTGCATGGCACTGCTGTAGCTGGCATTGCAAGATATTTACATGCCAGATGTTCTAAAGAGTCATATGTCCTTTCGTTCTTCAACCACCCTTCCAGAGGACATGTGTCCATGCTGATGATGGGTTCTGCTCAACAACGATTCAAAGCAGTGCAGACCGACGCATATTCATTTTATGAGTCAGATGCCACCAGCAGAAGGTTGATTTTCTTTTTTGGCGGTTCAGTTCTTTAGTTTCCACATTGGAGTGTTGCTCTTTTAAGGCTTCTGAAAGCATGCTCCACACCTCATCCCTCTCAGATTTTGGATGGCTCTTCAGATTCTTATACCTTGGGTCGAGTGCTGTAGCTATCTTTAGAAATCTCACATTGGTACCTTCTTTGCATTTTCTCAAATCTGCAGTGAAAGTGGTCTTAAAACAAACAACGTGCTGGGTCATCATCCGAGACTGCTATAACATGAAATATTTGGCAGAATGCAGGTAAAACAGAGCAGGGGACATACAATTCTTCCCCAAGGAGTTCAGGCACAAATTTAATGAATGCATTTGTTTTTTAATGAGCATCATCAGCATGGAAGCATGTCCTCTGGAATGGTGGCCAAAGCATAAAGGGGCATATGAACATTTAGCATATTTGGCATGTAAATACCTTGCAATGCTGGCTACAAAAGCGCCATGCAAATGCCTGTTCTCAGTTTCAGGGGACATTGTAAATAAGAAATGGGCAGCATTATGTCCTGTAAATGTAAACAAACTTTTTTCTTAGTGATTGGCTGGACAAGAAGTAGGACTGAGTAGACTTGTGGGTGCTAAAGTTTTGTTTAAAGTTTTGTTTTTTGAGTGCAGTTATGTAACACAATAAATCTATATTTGTAGGTTGAACTTTCACGATAAAAAGGTTGCACTACAGTACTTGTATTAGGTGAATTGAAAAATATTGTTTCTTTATTTATCATTTTTACAGTGAAAATATTTGTAATAAAAATAATAATATAAAGTGAGCACTGTACACTTTGTATTCTGTGTTGTAATTGAAATCAACATATTTGAAAATGTAGAAAAAATCCAAAATATTTAATACATTTCAATTGGTATTCTATTGTCTAACAGAATTATTAAAACTGCGATTAATCGCAAATAATTTTTTTAAATCGCGTAAGTTAACTGCAATTAATCAATAGTCCTACTTATTGCTCATTATTGACAGGTGGGAGGCCAGGGCTGAGGAAAAAACAATAATTGCACTTGTAAAATTAGTATTTCTATGAGTAAGTCTACTATCAGCCTCCTAAAACATTGTTTTGTTGGCCAGATGCTACTGGTAAAATTTTGACCATAACTTCATAACGTATTTAAATAAATAAATAATCTCTCTGCCGATAAAATCGGGAAAAATGTGAGGTCGGAGACAGCAGTGTCGTGAAGCAATCCTGCCCAGCTCATATTCGTATGTTAGTGTGTTCTTTCTTCTTTTGATCTGTGCATATGTACAACTGTGTATTTTAGTGTGCATGCCGCTTTCTACTTCATGCACTATCCATGCTTCACATGACTGAGTTTGCAGGTGATTGTCTTATGGACTTGGGTCAAGTGGATGTGGAGGAGGACAAATTTGTGTTGGCTTCCCTCCATCCGTTTCGGGAACATTCTCAGTAAATATCAGAGAGTGTTGATGAAAGGATAAATAGAGGGTTTTGAGAGAAGTGAAGGAAGATATAGCATATTTATCAAAATATTCTGAGTATATGGTGAGCAAGTTATTTCACAGTATGTGCATGTATAATTTATAGGCTATTAAAGCCTATAATATTCATTATATAGGCTAATTTTTCTCACTCTCTCAATGCCTGTCTAGAGATTACCAGTCATTTTTCTGGTAAGTTCTTTCTTTCTCTTTTGCACATATAGCTGGTTGTCACTCTGGGTGTCCGAGGTGTTTACTCAAGATTAATTAGTGGTCCTGGGGGAAAGAGAGGATAGAGATGCGAAAGCAAAGAGAGATGCCTGCCTAGAAAAAAGACTGGGATTTTCTGCTCGGTGGGTTTGGAGCATGCAAGATAATATTTTATTATAGGTAGTATGCTGTGTAAAAATTCTTATATAAACTTCTAAATCATACATCATATGCATAATACATTGTATTTTATAGTATGGCAAAAGAAAAATCCCAACAATTCATTACTTTGTAATGAACATTAAATTGGAATAAACATTTGTAAATATATTTTATATATATAGTCTGGATAAACTTTGTATTTCCCTAACAAAATTAATCAAATGTTTTTTCCTTTAGTCCTATGAAAAGAAGGATAATTTTCCTTATTCATGGTGTAAAAATAATTATATATCCTCTCTTGTTTTCCTGTGAGAACATAGACAAAATAGCACTAACTTTCACAGAAATAGCGTAGTGAAAGAACACAGGTTTTCATCATATATATATTAATAAAAATATTATTTGTTGTTGTATAGATATATAAATCTCAATATTTATAATATAAAATTTAATTTTTTACTGGTTTCAATAAAAACTTTCTGCTACTAATTTTAGTACCAATATTAGATAATTCAGCATAACCTTCTATAAAAACAAAACAAAGCAATTTATTGGAAAAATACAACCCGCATACAATTTTCTGATGATTTTCTTATTACCTGTGTGTAATTCATATCAATATAACTAATAGTTGAGCTTTAAGCTTGTGGGTTACCCGCATCTGATATCCTCCATTGCCATCTTATATCCTCTAAGAGTCTCATTACGTATTCAGACAAGGAATTCCACAATTTAGGTGCCACAACAGAGAAGAAAAATGTCCTGAGAACTCTTCTAGTAAATTGTATTATTTACTGTATTTTTTTATTTTGTATTAGTTATATTCTTGTATTATTTACTTCTACTTTACTTACATATGGAATTAGTTCAAAGAATTTGTCTAAAATGTATTTCTGTCATGATGTCATCATTACAGAGAGGGCTGCTGAAAATAAAATTATTCTATTTTTACAACTTTGCCTTTGTATATATGAATATATAAACACAAAAGCTTTATATTTGCAATGTCCTTTCTGTGAAAATAATAAATTCGTTTTTTTATGGTATGGGGCCTTCTTACACTTGACATAGCTTAGGGCCTCAGAATGTCATAATCTGGCCCTGTTCATGGACCTATCCTTCATGAATTTATCTAGTTCTTATTGGAACCCTGTTATAGTCTTGGCCTTCACAACATCCTCTGTTATGTTGAGGTTGACTGTGTGTTGTGTGAAGAAATACTTCTTTTTGTTTGTTTTAAACTTGCTGCCTATTAATTTCATTGGGTGACTCCTAGTTCTTGTGTTATGAGAAGGAGTAAATAACACTTCCTTATTTACTTTCTCCACACCAGTCACGATTTTATAGACCTATATCATATGCCCCTTAGTCGTCCCTTTTTCAAGCTGAAAAGTCCCAGTCTTATTAATCTCTCCTCATACGAAAGCTGTTTCATACTCCTAATCATGACCAGCTGGTGAAACCAGTTAAAGCAAATACTAGATAAAGGTATAACTGTTTAAAAATATAGGTCTTTTAGAAGTATACATTTACTGTGCCATAGGTTATGCGTTACAAGGTTTCTTCTGTAGTTATGAAATTAGTGTATAATTGTCATATAATTGCTCATTGCCCACCCCAGAAAGGATCAGGTCAGCAGAGGGGATATTACGGGTCTGTTCCTGCACCTCATATATAACTGTTTTGCCATACATATACGTTATTTCTCCTGACTAAAAGTAATTGAGAGCAATAGGAATACCAAGGGAAAGGGTACTGTAGTGCTTCTGAGCTAGCTGAAACCAGCAAGAACCAAAAACAATCCCCAAACCCTGTTTTTGTGAGCTTTCCCAAAGCAAAGCAGATACACTCTGACTTCTAGGGCAAGTACCAGACTCCCACTGTGCTGTCAACCCTGGATTTCTGGCCAGGCAGAAGAGGAGAGGTGACCCCATGCCACTGCTTCTGCCGGGAGTTCCCCTGCCACTGCTTTGCCAACTGAGGGTGTGGGCTGTGCCCCCCGTCCCCAGGTTGTGCTGTGCCTAGGGACCTGGTTGCCTTACTCTAGCCTTGCTCCTGCTCGGTTTCCACAGCAGACTCAACACTGGCACAAAGAGGATACCTTTTACAGGGATGCAGTGTATGCTCTCACCCATGCACTGGCCAGTGCAGTGAGGAACCTGGCCCCTTGTTGCTGTTTAAAGGAGGTTAACTCAACTTGGGTACTAACCTCATGCAGTCCTCATGTTCTCTCCCCATTTAACAATCTGGACCTTCATTCCCCCGACTCCGCTGCCCTTTAACACTTTTAAGAGAAACCTGATTGCAAATATTGTTTCAGACACACATTGTGACTTTTGTACAGATAGTGGTTAATTTGCAGTGGAGACACTTGTGCATTATGAGAACCTTAACTTGTTTAATTTAGCTGACTCCATTAGGAATCAGGTTTATGCGAAGATAAATGGCAAGGTAGAAACTGCGAATGCTACTATTGAATCTGTAAACCAGCATTTTGGGGGATTTTATATTCTATATTATCTTTTATATATTTATCAACTCCATCTGTTGTTTAAACCACACCCCATAAAATGCCAAATAGCAACAGCATTTACCAGGGAAACAGTACAAGGCATAATACTTCAATGAATACGTAAAGCTGAGCATGAAAAAACATTCAAATTGCAAAAGATAAGGCTCTAAATAGTTCTTTTCATTTCTTTTTAAATGCAGCCTCAACATTTTAATTAGTATCATTTACTGTGAATACAGTTTAGATTTGTTTTAACTTGTTCAAAACTTTCAAAAAAAAAAAAAGATAAACCCAGATTCTTATTTCTTTGGTATTATTCTATTCCACTGCAAATTGAGATATGCAACACCAAAATAGCTATTGAAGAAATGAGATTTGCTTTTAATCTGTTAAAATTAAAAAAATGCCATATGAAGACTTCTCTAAGCTTCTCATATTCATTACCAAAAAAAAAAAAAAAGTAAAGTTAATTTGGCAACAGGAAGTCAATGATCAGCAAATAATGAACACAGTCTTGAATGGGTAACAAGCAACAAAACTCTGGAAGGGCCAATCCTAACTCAGAAAAATTCTTCTACTTTGACTTCAGTAGCAGTTTTCAGCCTACATATGCACTAAACACTCATGCCCAGTATAGGGATCTTTATTCTATGGATATTTCAAAGTATCAGTTGAATGAACTAGATGGGTAACAGACTCGTTTTCCTGTCATAGCAGCACACTTCAATCAAACTAATGTTGCTGCCTGGATGTGAGTCTGTGAGAGTGATTATGGTACTTTTCCACCACTGTATGCAGACACAAGAAAATGTCTGAAAAATAAATAAATAATGTAGCCACACCTAGCACTGCTCAGGTTATTCAGCTCTCCCTCTGCGCTTACACTGGCCCCGGCCAGCTATCTTACAGAACTATTTCGAGAGGAGAATCACAGTTTCCATGCCTTGGGCCAGAGGCTCAGATCTTTTCCTTCTCTTCTGATTCTACCTTCTTTATGGTCACAAGGCAGTCAGTTTCCATCTCTGTGGAGCACCCAACGAAAATCACACTCCTGCAGTTTATCTAAAAGTAAACAAAAGTAACATTTAGTTGGTACAAGGGAGAACACACTAATAGGGTTACCATATCTATTAAATAAAAAAAGAGGACCCTCCACGGGCCCTGGCCCTGCCCATTTCCTCACCCCCAGCCCCGCCCCAACTCCGCCCATTCCCTGCCCTAACTCCGCCCCCTCCTCCCTCCCACTCCCAGCCACGCGGAAAGGGCTGCCCCAGCGCTACCGGCTTCACGGTTTGCCGGGCAGCCCCCAGACCCTGCGCCCCCGGCCGGCGCTTCCCCAGCGCAGCTGGAGCCCGGGAGGGGAAGCGCCCAGCCGGGGGCGCAGGGTCTGGAGGCTGCCCGGCAAACCATGAAGCCGGTAGCGCTTGGGCTTTGGGCAGCCCCCTTGCCTCCGGACCCTGCGCCCCCAGCCGAGCACTTCCCCTCCCGGGCTCCAGCAGCGCAGGGTCCGGAGGCATGGGGGCTGCCTGAAGCCCATAGCGCTCGGGCAGCCCGGCTCTTAAACAGAGCCTAAGAGTCGGGGAGGAGCAGAGCCGCCGCAGCTGGAGGCTCTGCTCCTCCCCTGACTCTTCGGCTCTGTTTAAGAGCCGAGCTGCCTCAGCGCTACCGGCTTCGGGCAGCCCCCATGCCTCCGGACCCTGCGCCGCCGGAGCCTGGGAGGGGAAGTGCCCGGCCGGCGGCTGGGGTCCGGAGGCATGGGGGCTGTCTGAAGCCTATAGCGCTCGGGCAGCCCGGCTCTTAAACAGAGCCGAAGAGTCGGGGAGGAGCAGAGCCGCCATTTTCCCGGACATGTTCGGCTTTTTGGCAATTCCCCCGGACGGGGGTTTGAGTGCTGAAAAGCCAGACATGTCCGGGAAAAAGAGGACATATGGTAACCCTACACACTAAGCATGGGATAAAATCCAAACAGAACTAGACTAAAGCATAACGAAGTGTGTAGCAAGGTGGGCTCAAAGCTTACTTAGTCAGAGGCTGCTCTAGCTATAGGCAAACTAAGCAGCTGCCTGAGGTGGCAGTTTGGCCAGGCCAAACTTGAGTGGTGGTGCAACCTGGAGCTTGTGCCCTCCTCACTTCTGTCCACGAACCCTCAGAAGGCTCTCCACACCCCTCCTCCCCCAGAAAGTCCGATATATTCCCCCTACTTGAGAACCTCTGATGTAGTGGGTAGGAGGAGGGCACTGCTCTGAAGTTTTGCTTAGGGCAGCAAATTGTGTTGAGCACCTTCTGAGCTTAGTTATAGAGACTACTGATTAAGCAGAATGGCAGGCCTGTCTCAGCCAGCTGCTGCCAGGTCTGTCTCTTAAAATGTTCCAGCAGCTTCATACCCCCACCCTTCTTTCATGCTCCCCTGTGACTTTTGTTTTAAAGTCTTCAGAACTAGTCCTGTAAATTCAACTTGCCTGAGGGCTGGTCCCCACTTAGTCCGGACTTCGGACTAAGGTACGCAAATTCAGCTACGTTAATAACGTAGCTGAATTCGAAGTACCTTAGTCCGGACTTACCGGGGTCCAGACGCGGCCGGAAGTCTCCCCCCGTCGACGCCGTGTACTCCTCTCGGAGAGCTGGAGTACCGGCGCCGATTGTGGGCACTTCCGGGATCGATCCGGGATCGATTTATCGCGTCTTAACCAGACGCGATAAACCGATCCCAGAACATCGATTGCGTGCCTCCGGACCAGCCGGTAAGTGAAGACTAGCCCTGAGTCAGGCAACGGAGCCTGGTGTAACGGAGAGCAGAATCTGACTCTTGTTGTGTCTGAGCACACATTCTCCTTGGTGCGGTTTCTGGAAGCATGTTCCAGTGACAAAACCAATTCTAATCTCTTTGTGCTGCTCCAGCGGCTGCCCCAAAGGCCTGGCCCAAAACTCACTCACTAACTCAGCAAGCATTCTTCCACTGATCTCAATGGGATTTAGATCAGGCCTCAACTGAGCAATTTAGGACTCTCTGCTACTATGTCCCCTTTCCCAGTTCCCCCAGCATAGGTGAGCCCTACACATCAGGAAAGGGAGGCAACATGGCACTTCAGCAAACCCAGCTGTGGAGGAGTGGGTACTGAAGCTCGGTGAATTACTCCCCAGAGAATTACTCCCCTAAGGATCTGAAAGGAGTGGCAGCGTGGGAAGCTTGCACTGCTGCTGCCAGGACTGTACCCATTTTTGTGGACAGAGGACTTTAGCATCCAGGACTCTCAAGCCAACACCTTCAATGAGAACACATGCAAACCAGACAAGCTGCAAGAACTAAGATGTATGTATAGTCCCATCTCAATGGAATTCCTATCAACTTTACTATTAGTTAGTGTACAGATTCACTGAGGGAAAATTATATCCCTAAGTATTTATGATGTCTTGGTAAAATTACTTATAAAACCTAATTCATAGTGAAAATCTGTTATAACACTCTTGCTCCCAAATTCATTGTAGCTATTTATACTGTTATTGTAAATCTTTCTGATGCCCGGAATGCTTGGCTCCCAAGAACGTT
Source organism: Chrysemys picta bellii (assembly GCF_011386835.1). NCBI lineage: Eukaryota > Metazoa > Chordata > Testudines > Emydidae > Chrysemys > Chrysemys picta. The sequence goes on along the minus strand of NC_088792.1, from coordinate 70,107,536 downwards.
TTTATAATGAGGGTGCGGCAGGCAAAACTTTTCTCCTTCCTAATTCATTACTAAATTGTATTTGCAAGTTCAAATGCCAAGGCGATGAAATCATAATAGTATTCATGGATTTTGTTTGATTATTTTGGTAGTGTTGCAGAGAAGGTATCTATAAAATGGCATGAAAAGCAAAGCAACAGAACTGTTTTAGGGGTTTTCCTAAAATTATCTGCTTCAGCATCACTTTTACTGTATGGCTATCCTGAAAGATTTATGCTCTGTGTGTGGAGGGCCAGGTTTCAAACGTCTTCACAGAATTAAAAAATATATATATTTAAATATAACTTTACAAATGTGTGTTGGACCTTTGTGCCTTTCAAAGAGGTCAAGTTCAAGACATTTATAAAAAGACTATTCCCAGAGAGACTGCATGGGAAAGCCTATTAATATTGCTGCTTTCCCTTTACCTCCTCTTTGATTATAAAACAAGGTTGTGGGTGGTGGAAGCTGCAATGGAAGGAAGATCCTGATTGGGCTAGCATACCTTAGCCTAGCAAAAAACAAAACAAAAAACCATAGGGTGGGGTCAAAAGCAAGATCCAATTTAAGTTTTAATTACGAGGAGCCTTGCAAAAAAAATTAAAAAAAAAAAAATACAAACTGAGGAGGGGACTAAAACGTAAAAAGAAATAGTGTTTTTATTCCGCTATTTCTAATATTTTCATCTAGATTTATTCATAATATAACAGAGTTAGTAGAATCATAAATGTTTATTGAACAGGATCAATATTTAGCATAAGAGATCATTTGAACCAAGTTTTGACTTCAGTCATAACCTATGCAATATGCCAGGGCCTTGTTTCAAAATCTTAGTTTCATAAGGAGTAAATCCAGCCTTCTTTTTCCCTGCTGTGAAGGACACTCTTCAGCAGAGCCAGTGGAGTTTGCTTCTCTGCAGGTGGAGGTGACAAATGCAGGAGTGGCAGCAGGGGGAGGGAGGACATACATTGGGTGCACATTCACTTCTTTACCACACATTATGGAATATGTGGCCTAAAATGCATAATGCTACTTTCAATACAGACTAAGCACCAATTTCTTCTCAGTTACACTAGTGTAAAACAGAACAAGTTCTATGGCCTGATTTTCATTCACACTCAGGCCCCTTTACATCACTCTGGCCATGTAAAGGAGCCTTTGTATACATAAGAATCACAGCCAACGACTTCAGTAGAATTATCCCATATTTACATCAGCATGAATGAGAGCAGAATTTGGGTTCTGAGTGTCTTCATCAGAAATCTGTCTTACGGATGTCTTCTGTAGTTTTTTTTTTAAATTATATTCAAGAGAGGAATGTGGAAATTCAGATAAAACTATAATTTATCTCCTGTGAGCCAGTTGCAGTTAACATAGTCCACATTTGGATTTAGGGCTGAGTAACTTTAGTTGGCTAAATATTTAATTAAAATTGGCATTACTTGAAGATGTCTGAAGCCGCTTTCTGGCTTGCAAGCAAAAGGTCATTAAAGTAAGGTCATTCACTTGCCCTAGACTCTGCCCCCACCTCTCAGCGTTGCTTTCCCAGTGTCATAACTAACACATTGTCACAAGGATATGTGAAACTACGTGGACATGCAAATGCTGATGAGTCATTAATTCTATTTAAATAATTAAGACATTTATATCTTGGGCCTATGCAGAAGTTTGCCTACCAGCCCCTTATCATGTGGCACCTTTCTGTGTCCTCTTTTCAAGAGACATTTCTCTGTGGTTATTAACGAATTGTTGCAAGATACGTACATACAAATCTGGAATCTTCTGTGTAACATCAAGATCAAGATGCCAGGCCATTCATTCATGTCAAATTACATCTCCCAGGCTGTAACACCTTATTGGCCTGTGAAGATATCGAGGTGACCCCTGAGACAGAGTAAGGGCACACTGATCCCTGCAAAAATATCCTAACCATGCAGAAGGAAGTGGGGGGGGGCTCTCTTGCATCAATAATGACACCCAAAGTTGTATCCTGTTCTCTTCCCTGGACTCGCCAGCCAAAGAAGGAGAGGTGAAAGACTAACCACTGGCTAAGCCAAGCCTGAAGTCTACAACTGAGAAAGAAGAGACCAGACCCCCTCCTGCATTTGAGAAGCTTTAAGTCCATCCTATCATTGATAGAAATACCGGTAAATATCAACTTAATTCTAAACTAAGACCAATTATATAACTTAAAGACTTAAAGTGAAAAAGTGAAGATCCTTCTGTAGAGTAATTTGAGGATGCTTAAATTGCTCCAACACCCATTTGTATGTGTCTAACAGTTCCCCAAAGTAGACACTAAATCCCTGAATCTATTATCTAAAAAGTAAGGGTGAGTGTCATCCTAAAGCTGTGCAAGACTGCCAGAAAGATGCAGCCATTGTGTTAAAAAAGGGGGAAACAGATTACATAAGCGAAAGGTAGGCGGCTTCTGTGAACAGTGAAGTGTAATGGGAGAGAGCAGCCAAAGGCGAAAATTACCAAAAAATCATTTTAAGAGCAGTACTTCCTTAAAACCAAGACAAGAACTAGCCTCTATCTTAAACAGACTCTTAGGCTAGGTCTACACTACCCGCCTGAATCGGCGGGTAGAAATCGACCTCTCGGGGATCCCCGAATCGACGCTCTTACTCCACCAGCGGAGGTGGGAGTAAGCGCCGTCGACAGGAAGCCGCAGAGGTCGATTTTGCCGCCGTCCTCACAGCGGGGTAAGTCGGCTGCGATACGTCGAATTCAGCTACGCTATTCACGTAGCTGAATTTGCGTATGTTAAATCGACTCCCCCCTGTAGTGTAGATGTAGCCTGAGTTAAACGGCTTAAATCAAAGGGAACGGCTTCTTCTCTTAACCTTCCTGTAAGACTTAAGAGAATTGTTTTCCTTAACTCATTCATTACCATTTGATTTAATTACTTATTGTAGTAATTGGTGAACTAGATAAACTGAACTGTTGATTTATTGATTATATTTCAATTATAACCTTGATTTGACTATTGCACTGTATTATTGTAAATTAGGTTAGGAAAACTATACATTAAATTAGCTAGTGACATTTTGCTTAAACTCATATTTGTTCTATAAGTGCTTGCTTAATCTTTAAATAAATGTGTAAAGGATGGACCAATGCAGTGTCTCCCTCAAAACTAAGACCAAGTAATCTACATAGAGAAAAAAAGGTGAAATAATTAAAAATCATTCCTGAGCCCATCCTATATTTTAATTACTTCAAAAAACACCCTATTTTCCCTACACAGCCAAGAAGCGAAGATTAGCAGATGCAATCAGAATGGATGTTGCAAGATTTCAGGGAAATCACTGAGCTATTTAGGTTCAACCAGGATGAATCATTTGCATATGCAATCCAACTGGTTTATATTGTTCTCAACTTCAGTATTGTCCTGCCTCATGACATAAAATCTTTTCAGGCAATAAAGAACCAGTGTTTTTTTCATGTATGTAACAATATCACTCATACACATGTGGTTTAGCAAAGATAAATAAAATTAATAACTGTTACAAAGTGTTGTGATATCTTTCTGCATAAAAAGAGAGGGATCTGTAGATTTTCCATTATGATTTAGTTCCATACTCTGTGAGACCCTTGTACAATGGACCAAGTTTATAAATACCACCAGCAGATACTATCATTTTCCTACTATGTTTCTGACAAGATTGATGATATTGAAGATGGTAAACGATGGGGCTGGTGAAACAAAGGCTCCTCGGAGCCCAAGGGAGTTAGCCAGCTTCATAGGCGCTGACTCCATGGGTGCTCCAGGGCTGTGGAGAACCCACAGAAAAAAAAATAGAGAGTGCTCAACAGCCACCTGCCGATCACCTGTTTGACAGGCCCCACCGTTCAGCTCCTCCCCCTCTCCCCCAGCGCCTCCCATCTGCCTCCGATCAGCTGTTTGGTGGCAGGCGGGAGGTGCTGGGAGGGAGGGGGTGGGAAGAGGCAAAGTGAGGGCGGGACGTGCTCAGAGGAGGGAAGGAGCAGGGTTGGGAAAAGGTGGGGTGGGGGCAGAGCCTTGGGGGAGGGGGCGGAGTGGGAGCAGGAAGTGGCAGGGTGGGGGTGGGACCTTGGGAGGAAGGGGCAGAGTAGGGGGCAGAGAGTGGGTGGAGCACCCTCAGGGAAAGCAGAAAGTCAGTGCCTGTGGCCAGCAGAGTTTGCTAGTAGAGGGAGGCAGGGAGGTACGGTTATGTGTTGTTTTTTGTTTCCTTAACTTGCAGATTCTCTACGAGGAAGAACCCACCATGGGAGGAAAATGGCATGTCACTAAAACCACTGCTAGCTCTTCCTCTGCCTGCACGTGTGGGAGCCTCCACCAGATAGGCATCATGATCAGGAGCACCAGCAGTTTCTCAAGGAGACAATAATAAAGGCACAACTGCAAACTCTCCTGATGTGAAGGAAAGATAGGAAGAATAGTAGGAGGCTAATATGGCTCCATCAAGAGCTGTTTAATGACTTGAAAATCAAAAAGGAATCCTACAAAAAGTAGAAACATGGCCAGATTGCAAAGGAGGAGTACAAAAAAACAGCATAATCATATAGGAACAAAATCAGAAAGGCTAAGCACAAAATCAGTTACACTAACAAGGAACATAAAAGGCAATAAGAAGACATTCTTTAAATATATTAGGAGCAAGGGAAAGACAAAGGAATATGTGGGTCCACTACTTAGCAGGGAAGGAGAGCTAACAATGGAGATGACATCAAGAAGGTTGAGGTGCTTAATGCCTCTTTTGCTACAGTCTTCACTAAAAACGTTAATGATGACCAGATACTCAATACAATTAATATTAATAGCAAGTGGGAAGGAATGCAAGCCAAAGCAGGGAAAGAACAGGTTAAAGAATATTTAGATAAGTTAGTCATATTCAAGTCAGCAGGACCTGATGAAATTCATCCTAGGGTATTGAAGGAGCTAGCTGAAGCAATCTTAGAATCCTTAGTGATTATCTCCGAGAATTCCTGTAGGATGGATGAAGTCCCAGAAGACTGGAGAAGGGAAAACATAGTAACTATCTTTAAAAAGGAGAACAAAGAGGACCCAGAGAATTATAAACCAGTCAGCCCAACTTTTCATACCTGGAAAGATATGGGGACAAATTATTAAACAATCAATTTCTAAGCACCTAGAAGATAATAGGATTTTAAGGAATAGCCAGCATGGATTTGTGAAGAACAAATCATGCCAAATCAAGCTAATGTCTTTCGTTGACAGGGTTACCAGCTTAGTGGATGGGGGGGGGAGAGGGGAGGGAAGCAGTAGAAGGGATATATCTTGATTTTAGTAAGTCCCACATGACATTCTCATAAGCGAACTAGGGAAATGTGGTCTAGATTAAATTACTATAAGGTGGGTGCACAACTGGCTGAAAGACTGTACTCAAACAGTAGCCAATGGTTTGATGTAAATCTGGGAGGGCATATCTGGTGGGCTCATGTAGGAATCAGTCCTGAGATCAGTAATATTTTCATTAATGACTTTAATAAGGAAGTGGAGAGCATGCTTATAAAATCTGCAGATGACACTAAGATGGAAGGGTTGCAAACACTTTGGAGGACAGGATTAGAATTCAAAATGACCTTGACAAATTGGAGAATTGGTCTGCATTAAACAAAATAAAATTAAATAAAGATAAGAGCAAAGTAGTTAATTTAGGAAGGAAAAATCAAATGCACAACTACAAAATGAGAAATAACTGGCTAGGTGGTAGTACTGCTGAAAGGGATCTGGGGGTTATAGTGGATCACAAATTGAATATAAGTTAATTTGATGCAGTTGCAGAACAGACTAATATCTTTCTGCACTGTATTAACAGGAATGTTGTTTGTAAGACATGGGAGATATTTGCCCCACTCTACTCAGCACTGATGAGGCCGGAACACCTTGTCCAGTTTTGGACTCCACACTTTAGAAAGATGTGGACAAGTTGGAGAGTCCAGAAGAAAGCAACAAAAATGATACAAGGTTTAGAAAACCTGACCTATGAGGAAAGTTTAATAAAAAACAAAACTGGGCATGTTTAGTCTTGAGAAAAGAAGACTGAGATCAGACCTGATAACAGTCTTCAAATACATTAAGGCCTGTTATAAAGAGGACAGTGATCAATTGTTCTCCATGTCCACTGAAGGTAGGACAGGAACTACTGGCTTAATCTGGACCAAGGGAGATTTAGGTCAGAGATTAAGAAAAAATGTTCTAACTATAAGGACAATTAAACTGGAATAAGCTTCCAAGGGAGGTTGTGGAATCCCCATCACTGGAGTTTTTTAAGAACCCATTGGACAAATATCTGTCAGGGATGGTCTAGGTATACTTGGTCCTGCCTCAGTACAGAGGGCTGGACTTGATGACTTTTCGAGGTCCCTTCTAGGCCTACATTTCTGATTATATGATTACCAGTGCAATGGTTTGATTACCTAGTTTTTAACATTTCTCCCATTGAAAATATTCACATTTGCTACTTCATTTTTTGTTATCAGATACATTGTTGGTATTGGGTTAGTTTAGTCAGCAGTTAGGCTGCCTTCTTTTGGTAACCTAGTACTTTGGAAAGCTAAAGGATCTAAATATGTCAACTCTATAAATCATTCAACTTCTGTTGCCTTTTGATACTCTTGGCTGATAGTCCAAACTAAAGCTAAGGCATTCTGTGGGACTCACAGGGGTAGATAATGGAGTATGGAATATTTCACACTTAAATCACCAGTTCAAATAAGGCAGAAATCATTGGTGATTCGTAGTTATTATTACCATCTGATGACTGTTCACAGGCAGACAAGAAGTGAGTTGATGGTCAGAGTCCAGTTACTACTGGACGAATATTCATATATAAATCCAATACCACTTTTAGAAGCAACTGGGACTCTTGTTCAAGGTCTAGCCAAAGAAGCCAAGGCTTGAATGGGCATAGAGACTGAAAAGTCTAACCACCCAGAGTTGGTTCCTCTATAGTAGGGCTTAAAGGCAAGTCAGTACAGGGAAGTTTGCACTGCTGTTGTCTGTGCAGTACTTTTCCTGGGGATAAATTGAAGACACCAGTCTTCTGTGATAACAACCTGACATTTTCAAAAAAACCTAGATTTAAAAGAAAAAATATTTTTTTAAAAAAATGAAACTCTGTAGAAGATTTTAATTATTTTAGAAATTTATCTGACTGTCTACTGTGTTGAATTGTGAAAGCCCTAGATGCCACTGCAGAACAGTACAAATCAACTATATGCTTTGAGGAGCAGGGACTGCTGAATTCTGGTTCTGAAGTATGAAATAAACCTAGCTATTTAGATCTACAGAACCAGTGAGTATCTGATCAAACTAAAAGATAAATTTGTAGATTTCAGGTTTCAATTACATCATGGTTCACTGTATGGTTTGCTCCTAATTATCTGATGACTTTGATGCAACTCTTACAACAGCCAGTCTCTTTCTAGAGAACTAGGTCAACAATCTAGAATATATAGAAATACTGACAACTGTGTTTACCTCACCAGAGGTGAGATTATATTAAAAATAAGTTCATATCCAGTCAGCTTGCTTCTGCTGAACTTCCAATGACTCTACCCATAAATAACAATGGCCAAAGCTGTGCACCTCATGGCTGGAGAAACAATTATTGAACACCGTTTTTCTTAACATTACTCTTCTAAAGCCTCATTGTTACGTAGTTTAACATATAACATGATCATTGCAAATGCACCTAAGAAAATATATTTTATTTTTTTGTAATAGTACTTTCCTGAGTCAGAGAATTTACTGCAACAAAACAAATATTGCTTAACCTTACTTTTTTAAAGCAAATGAAACCCAGCGTTGTAATTGTACCATTTTTAATGAACATAAAAGTCTGAATGGTACTGACACTGAAACACACAGATGAAGCCTCTGATTACTATAATCATGGCAGTGATTGTAAGACAGAAACTTGAGTTCAAAGTAAGCATTGCAAGAAATGCATCTACTGGAACTTTGTACTCTTGTGCTACTATATTTTTCATCAGAAAAGATTATAGTCTGTGAAGTAGAACAAAGAGCCCAAAAGTTTACATAGATCGCCATTGTTTTAAAACTCATTACATTAAAAAATCTTAAGATCCTGAGAAATCTGAGCTGCAGGTCTTCCCACTTTGCCGGCAAAAATGAGGGATGTCACAGCTGCCACGAACAAGGCTTAGAAAGAGTCTGTTCTAAACCCTTATTTTCATTCCCTTTGTTTAGAGTAGTCGTCTTTAGAGAAACCAGAAAATCTGCAGTTCAGATTTCCCAGAATCATATGGAGTTGTTTGATTAAACTACAGCTGATAATTAGGGACAAAATCTATATTCCAATGCCTGGCCAGAATAATCAGCTAGTTTGCTGGTGAGAGTCCATGGGATTTAGAATGTTCCCTACTGCAGGATGTAGAGCAAAGGGGAATGGCTACACTAATCTCTCCTGTGCTATCACTTGGGGTTGGGGATGGAAGTAAGAGGAGTCCATAATAAACCAGCCCTACCCTTCCCCCAGCTTGCTCTTTTCCTCCCTGATATGGTAGAGAGCTGCTGCAAAGCACTGTAGTCACGCTCCACAGGATCTATGTATTCTGCAGTCCTGCCCCTGTGCAGCAGAACTGACCAGGTGCACTGTGGACAGGACAAATCTGTACCCATAGCATGGGGTAGTTGCATTTTGAAAGAACTGCTGTATTTGGAATCTTACAAATTTTAAATTTCAAGAAAACCTTATGAACTTTGCAGTTTATAGGCTAATATAACTTTATATTTAACTTTATTTTTTATTGAACCATAATTCTAGGCATGCCATCCACCTGAACCCAAATCAAGATGAGGGTCTTGCCTTGCTACCTCATCACAATATAGAATGTCAGCCAATCAAGAATTTCCATTTTAAACATTTCACAGTTTGACCCACTCTCTAGTGCTGTTCTCGGGATACCCCAAATAAAATTAAACAATTAATGGCATAACACAGATAGTCAAAATCAAGTCAATTGTTTTGATTTTCATATATGAAAGGAACACAAAAATCACATGGCATACTTGGGCAGTATACGCTGCTGCCTTTTGACTCTGCAGCCTTATATAAAGTCACATTTAACTTTGTAAAGAACAGTTTGACAATTTTTTAAACAAATATTTATTTTATTCATTTTTTAGCAGGAAAATATGGGAGGTTCTTTGAAGAACTAATATATAAAAAGCCTACAGATAAGTCTCGTTAGTTAAAAAAGTCAAGTTGTTCCACCAGTTCAAACTGCGATAAAGTAAAAAAATAAAATAAAATAAAATAAACACATGACACCCAAAACAGTTACATTGGCCAGGTAAAATATGTTTGTTCTTAACCTAGAGCAGACAGCTTTTTACACACACACACACACACACACACACACACACACACACACACACACTCTCTCTCTCTCTCTCTCTCTCTCTCTCTCTCCATTTTACAGGAAATCTGGAGTGATACCTCCCCCCCCCTTAAGTGATACCTACTGTATTAATGGTCAGTTCAGATACTTCAGGACTCATGGAGCAAGTATTAAATAAACTAGTATGTAACTGTTATATGAATAAACAGATGTTGACTTTCAAGATCTATTGACAGATGTAAATATTGTATAGTAAATATTGACTGAGGCATCTTTGTATTCATCAAAGTTTCCCCTTATTTTATTAATTTAGGAATGTACCCATCATGTAGTCTTTGCATGCTGAACATTTAAAATGTATATACATAACTTGATGTCGAGATTGATGTATTTTATCATTACATTACATACTATACTATAAATATATGCCCAGCTCATTTTATGGGTCAATAAACTCAAGATGTGGTAGACCAATGGCTGGGAAGCAAGTTGTGAAGCTAAGGGCCCCCACACTAAAAATGCTCTGACAATTAATGTATGCCATTATATGAAAAATGGTGTTAAATCCCCTATTATCACTTCACAATATTGCTGAGTAAAATGTTTATGACATTGTGATTAATTTCTTCCCACTGCCTGACTGAAAATCTACAGAAAGGTCTTGCTGACTACATTTTCTAGGCTCAGACATGTTTGCTTAAAAACTTCTAATGGGGAACATATACTTTGCACCGGTTTCTTATGTCTTCTAATGCTCTATCTACTAGAATCCAGGAATGAAGGAAAGTAAATCTTTGTTGATTGAATTTCTGTTTCCAGCTCAAGCTGTCTGTTTTTATTCTCTTCAATAAAGTGTCTTGTATTTCTATATGCAGAGGTTTTATACTTTAAAAAACACCTAAATAATGTAGGTTTATATCCTTTTATTAACCACCATTTTTTTAAATTCATATGAATATTTAAGCTGCCATAATACAGTTAAGATAATGCCATCAATCAGTGATTTATGACTCAATCAGAGGCAGTATGGTCCCCTGGGCAGTTGAGTCTTGGGTTTTAGTCGAGCTCTGCCAGTGATCAGGTGTGTGACCTCATGCAACCCCTAATGAGGGTGCTCTAACCAACTCCCAGCACTATTATAGTGTTTAAGATGTCACCACTTATAGGGTGGAGAGCCATTCATGTGCTCAGGACTTGGCATGTAAGTGAGAGAGAAGCTGATTTTCCAGTATTTCTTCTCCTCTTCCAAACCCAGTTATGAAATTCTAGTGGCACACCTTGTGCCTTCTAGTTACATATTCAGACTAGCCTTATCTATATGAGTTAAGTATCAGGGATCTGGGGCAAAAATCAGTACTTGGTCCTGCTATTGAAGGCAAGGGGCTGGACTCGATGACCTTTCGAGGTCCCTTCCAGTTCTATGAGATAGGTATATCTCCATATATTATTATTATTATAAGGGGAGGATTGTCCCTAGGAAAGTGCCCTCTTATACTGCTTATGATCCTTAATTACTTCTTAATCCATAGCCTTCAAAAAAGATTCAAACTGAGAGCAGACTGAGGAGGCAGTCAGGAAAAATGAATAGGAGTTCAATGCTCTTTGTTTATGCATCTGTAGCAGGTGGATCTATCCTCTTTTCGAAGATTTAGGAGGCAGTCTATAGGATGTGACTGTCTTTCTAAGAGAATCAAAAGCATCTTCTGTAGTGGAGCTGTTGACCAGAAGGAGGTTACTGTTTAGGGCTGTTGAATGGACAAAGGTGATGTAGAGAACAAGGAAAGGAAATGTGGTTTTCTCAGAAAAGAATGATTAGTGGAAACTGAGTCCATTTGGAAGGAGGATAATTGACCTTCTTACTGGAAAATGTTAGAAATCTCACTGAATGTCTTCCAAAAAGACATAATTCCAGCTGATGTTAGCGTCCATCATCCCCACTTCAGAAGATAACAGGTCTAGTGTGATCATTCCAGGAAACTGCAGTATAGTAAAAAGACAACAGTGAAAGCCGTAATCTCATTCAGGAGGAGTCACCTGAAATCCCTTCTACCGATGCACTAGTAGGAAGAAAGAATGCAGAAACTCTAATATTTATTAGATCAGGTAGACCTGTCAAAGAAGATTTGCTAAAATACATAATGGTCCTTTGAACTGTACCTGTAGGGTCAATTCCAGTGTGCTGTGTATTTGTTCAATAGTTTGAGCTACTGGGAATGGTTATGGTCTTACCACTTCATTAAGCTACTAAAACAGCTATGGGGGAGCCTTGGTATTGAATAATACTTTTGCATTATTTCAGCAGCCGTAAAACATGGCCAAAACAACAGGAGCAGCCATTTGTTTTTAGATACCAGGGAAAAAGCTCAAATACATTATTTTCAGTTTTTCGTGTGCTGAGTTTAGATCAAATCACAGTGAAAGCAAGGAATCAAAAAAAGTTAGATATTTTGAGCAAGTATTTCATTGCTATGGCCTTACTCATATGCTAGGAGCTGGGAAAAGAACCATATTTATATTAGGATCAAATTGCCTGGGAATGATTCAAAGAATTCAGCAGATTCAGGATCAGCTTGTACGTTACTGAGAGGTTTTGTCAATGAGAGATATTTGTTTAGCAATACTGTAAGGCAGCACTTGGACCTGAGTTACACTTCGTTGAACAGCTGTATTGCTGGGCACAATTTGGCCTTCTTTATCATCCAGCATTCAGCATGTATCTCGAGTATACTTACAAATTAGTGAAATATTTCTTCTGCTTTTGATTGTCTCATTTCAGTTTCCTGACAGTGAAAAAAATATTTTACTGCTCCTAATGTGGATGTTTATGACCAGATATAACTGTCAGATCAACACTAGTTTTATTTATATGTGCCTTTATGCACCTACCAACAGACTCCTCACTGAGGACCTGGTGGTTTCTCTTACGCAAAAAGACATCTCTGGATTAGTATGTACTCCAGATTTGTCATAGCAGCACCCAAGAAGGGGCATGGTTTGACCAAAAATGGGTGGAGTTGGCAAAAACGGTGCTTTGCATTACACTGTCTGACACAGTAAGATCTAAACACCAGTATTTTTTGTTAAGTTAATGCCAACATTAGCTTTAATAATTTATATCCACAATTCTCTTCAGATGAATGGTCAATAGGAAGCTCTCTGAATATATATATTTTTACACATCTTTCAGACCTATATGAAAAAAATCTAACACTCAGGGGTATCATATGGATTTGTGACACTCCCTGGAAGACTCTGAATCCATAAACTAATGAATGGATTACTATATGATTCATATGCCATTTTAATCTGTGACAGATAATCTTATTCCAGTACCATTCATGTTACTTAAAACAGAACTGCTCCCATTTCCCTCAAATCATCACTCTGACATTTCAAAAGATAAAATGTAGCTCTCAACATTAATAAACTGATAAATATATATGAACACTCATTTGCAGTGTCTTTTGAAACTCCAGATTTCAGGGATGAGCAAGATGAGTAGAACTTCCTATTAGTTCTTGTATCGTAAGACCATGCAAACACAGACTGGACACTGTTCATACATACTGTGAGAGGAAATTCCAGTTTGTCAGTGAAAAGAAAGTTAGTAGATAATGTTTTCACCCCTCAGCTTATTGTATATCTGCTTTTCAGGCATGCCATCTGTGCTCTGTCATACCGTAAGATAGCAGTGTGATGGCACAGTCTCGGCAACATGGCACAGCCAAAAAGCATGCGATATGTTGGTTTCATTGATGTGAATGAAAGCTCTGTGAAACTCACTGCATAATGTTACAAAGCATAACATTCAAATATGTTATAGTGCTGACTTGTATGTTTTTCAGTGTTCTGAAACATCCTAATCATTTGGTGTTGAAAACATTGAAGGAGTACTAACCTATTATATAGTTTAAGTCAGTACATGCCTCTTATGGCCTACAGGTTAGCAACATCATGCTAGCCATAATATTGTACTGCAATCAACAGCCATTATATTGTTTAAAATAATCCAACATGGAGAATCTTTCATTGCATTTCAACCCTTTCTTTCAGAACCAAATCAAGTGTACTTCAGATTTTGTTTTCCACACTTGGGTTTTCTCTTTTCAGGTAACAGTATCACTAGGGAGCCCTTTCTGTATTTTGAACCCATGTTGAATAACCTGTCCAAAAAATATACAGTCTCACACAAACAGCAGCCTGTTTGTTAACCACTGACTACGAACTTCTGAAGTACTAATCTGCAAGCCCTTTTCACATCCACACATGGCCAAACTGAACTTTGAGATCCATGTTCACAAAAGTGGAGGCTCTGGCAGCAATTCTGTTCCCTTTATAGCTCCCATTTCTGTAATTTTGTTGTCAAGCATTTTCTTGTTTCCAGAGAGAATTATCTCGTTATGGATTTTGGGGCCTGTTGCAAAAATCAGATATCACCATGTTTATTGAAAAGCTAGGTAATTATCATATGTGGAATAAAATCCTTTTGTTTTTATGCAAATACCTCTATTTCTAAAACAACAAAAAAGATTATATACGTATAATTCCAGAACTCTCTCTTAGAGCAATGTTTTCCATGAGGCATCTTTGGGTCTTTAGGAGGCAGTGTTGTCTATATACAGGATTAGGAACGACTAACTTCTGTCTCTACATCTGACTCAATGTGTGGCCTCAGGCAAATCACTTAATCTTTCTCTTTTTTTGGTTTTCCCAACAGTAAGCGATATTATCCCCAATTTACAGAAATACTTCACTGGGGAGTTGAGAATTAATTATTTAATCACTACTTTGAAGAAGTGAAACATTGTATTATTATTATTAACCACTGACCACTGAGTCAAAAGTGGTTGATGTACGCAAAGAAGATATTTATTTGACAAGAGGAAATATGCCACACACTGAATGCTAGGAGCTCATCCGGTAGGCAGCTCCAAGAAGTGTTTGAATGGGCATGTGTGAAGTGCTCTTCACTTTGACACTCATTATACTTCCCTGTAATTCCCAAAGATCAGAAAATCAACTGCCACTCCAAGAAATTGTTAGCAGGTCTAAAACTGTTCAGGTAGCATAGTTTCAGGTAGAGAAGTTTGAATTTTTCTAACAAAGCTAGATATTAATCTCAGATGGAAAGGTCAGAACTGGTCAGTGACTTCAGCAGTCTTAGGGAAGGGAAGGACATTACTTCAAGGTTGAAATAATAGGGCAAATTCATCCCTGTGGCAACTCCACTGAAGTCAAATGAAGTTACACCAGGATGAATTTGCCGCACTATGTCTTGTATGAATGGGAGTGTCTGGTAATAACTACATAAAAGAGTTCTCCCTGCTGGCAAGATCAATATTATTAATTATTATATTATTACTATAATGTAACCTTTGGGCTTAATGGATTCTCTGTGGATTAATGATTATTCAAAAATGGTGTTACAAAGTGGCAGCTTTTTATGCCAATAAATACAACAGTATAGCACTGGCTTATTAAAGAAAGGTGTATCATCTTAACAATGTCAAGATCCCTTATTTCAAAAATATATAAAGTTGTCTAGATGATTTTTGTTTATTTGTTCCAGGAGCTGAGACATCACCTCTGCCACAGACTGAAAATACAGAATGTGACTGGACTGACATTCAGAATCCCCAGTGTTCTCTCTTCACAAGCTTCTAGAGGAAAAGAAAATCTCAGCTTTCAGGAAAAACTGAATTCACTGCCAGGTTCACTTTCCAGGAACTTTACTTACAAACTGTGCATCAGCTAAGGAAGGACTGAAGGTCTAAAAAGTCTCTCCAAGCGGCAGTAACACTAATGAAGAAAAATCAGAAATATAATTATTTAAAAGCACTTTGTGCGACATAAAACATCGTATGAAAGGACCACAGAATTAAGGGCAGCTTCTAAAAAACACACACAGAGTAGCTCCAGCGTGCCTAGTTGCAAACTGACACCGTGCAGTTCACGGTATGAGCCTGACAAGTGGAATGCTTGCAAAAAACCAAACACAAACAAAAAAATCCAACACATCCCTGCCCCCCTTATCTAAAGCAAATACGGGCTGCCTGCTGTCATACTCGATCCAGATTTCAGAGCCACTTCCCCATGCACACACTTTCCATTAACTTCATCTGCGCCAGCTTGTTCTCTCCCCACCCCCGGGTCTCAGCGACCGGGCCACAGGCGCGCACACGCGGCCCATCTGGAAAGAGAGACGGAGCCCTGTGTCTGTCCCTCTTCTCCGGTCCCACTTGACGATCTGACCCTTAAAATATTGATCACCTTTGTTAGATCCCTTTCGGAAACCGGCCTGCTCGCTCATCCTTTCACTCGCTGGAAGCGAGCAGCAGCTGACAGCCAAGCATGTGGAGTATAAATATTGAAATAAACGAGCCGGAGGGAGGGAGAAAGTGGAGGTGGGAGGGAGGAAAGAGTGGGGGAGGTTCAAGAGTTGTGTGTGTGTGGGGGGGGTGATCAGCCCGGTGCTCCTGCGAGGGGCGCTGCTCTCCGGGAATGGGTGGGAGGGAGGGAAGAGGGTGGGAGGAAGGCAAGATAATAGCATTAAAAACAACCACCACCACCGCCACCACCAGCCCAACAACAACAGTGATTAGCTCCTACCCATCGCACCGGGGCTGGGAGGGGATTGTGTGTCTCTCACCTGACTTCCTCCTCCACCGCGAGCCGGGGGGGCAGAGACACGCGCGCACACAAACCACTCTCACCAACTCAGCCCCAAAAACAGGGGCAAGCAGAAGGGGGGAAAGAGCGAGTGCCAGACGCACACCCGGCTCCCGCGGCGGCGGCGGCTCCCGGCTCCGCTCTACGCCGGCGCTCAGCCTCCCCCTCCCTAGCCCGGCTCTGCTGCTGCTGCTGCTGCCGCCGCGCACCCGGGGAGGGCAGCAGCCGCGGCGGCTCGGCTCCGGCACAGGCGCGAGCAGCGTCCGCCAGGGGGAGAGAGGCAGCGAGACACGGCGCACGGGTGCAGCTGAGCCAGCCCCGGCCGAGGCTCGCCCGCTGAAGCCTGCGCCCGGCGTCCTTCCCCGCCCAAGGGCTCCGCCACAGAGAAGGAGCCGAGTACACGCCGGCCCCGCGTTGGTACCTTGCTGCCCTGCTGTCAGCCTGGGCTCCCCCTGAGCAGCCTGCTCGGCAGCGGGCGTGCGTGGCTCCCCCCTCCGCGTCTCCTTCCTCTAGACGCCCACTCCCGATGGGTGAACAGACAACTTGAACTTCAGCGCGATTAACTTCGCCGCCGCCGCCTGGGAAACTGAAGGTGTCGCCCGCTGCGCTCTCATGAGTGAGTCGGTCTCTTTTCCTCCTTCGCTACCCCCCCCCCCCGATCTCTAGCGCGCCCCGGTTCTTGTATTAATAGTCACATTGTGGGGTCGGGAAAGCAGGGGGAGGCAAGGAGGGAAACCCCCTTCCCGAGCAGCGCCGGCGCGCCACACACCTGCCGCCTTGGCAGGGCTGCATGCCATGAACCCCGGGGGGTTGTCCCGTCTGGGCTGCGGCTGCTGCTGAACCCCTGCTGAGGGGCAGAGCCGGAGCCACCGGCCTTGCGGCCACCTTCCCTTGCAGCAGCCACTTGAAAAGGGCAAGTTCCCGAAAAGTTTGGGAAACTTCTCCCCCACCGCGTGCTCAGCACGGGAGGGTGCCGGTGTTATACCGGCCAGCCGCCTTGGCGACAGGTTGCCTGGATTGGGAGCGCTGTAAACGATGCGTTTGTTAAACGTGTGTGGGCTGTGGGGGGGATACTTAGCCGCCGTGTTTAACCTGAAACGCAAAGTTGCTGAGGATCGTCTTGCGAGGCTGCATAGGGGGGGAAAGGAAGAGAAACACGAAGGAGATCAACTTTGGCAGTGATCTCTGAGAGGGAAACGTTTCTCGCAGCACGCATCGTGGCAGCTGGCGTGCCTGTGACCTTAGGGGTGAGGAGGCACTGTAAGCACAGGTATGCTATCTCCTCTCCGCTGGAGGTCCCTCCCCTGGCGTCTTCCACTTTAGAACTGGTTGGGTCCTTGAAGCAGCAGCGAAGGCTCCAAAAGGAAACAGAGTATTTATTTCCAACCAGCGATCCAAAGATGCACTTGGAAAATCCTCATAAGTTGATAGTTTTAAGTACATTAACCAAAGCGTCCCACCAAGATAGTGCCACTGTTCAAAAGACACCTGAGCCGCCTTTCAAATGTCATTTTACTATATATACAAGCGCATTTAGTTCAAAGGAAAGTAATTCAAATACAAATGTATGCCTTGAATTTTTTTTTTAGAGACCAACAGAAAATTTCCTCTAATTCTCATAGTTTTGTCGAAATATTTGATTAGTTCCAGTGAGAAGAACTAATGACAGACACCTGCAAGTTTCCAAGTTTTGCTCTGCCAGTCCCAGAAATTTAAAGTGCTTCTGTTACTGACAGAGAAACCCTTATCCCATTGAAAACTTTGCTAAAATATTTTACACCAGCTTTTTACCCAAAATGGGTAAAAAAATTGGCAAACACCAACAATCAGTTTTATTCAGTCAAACCTAGTGTAATTTTCCTATGAAAATAATTCATAATTTCAGATTCAAGAACTCTTAAGGTTAAGGCATGTGATCTAGTAACAGACCTTTATTGGGGATATGATTTAGCAGCAGTCCTTTATTTCTACTTTATATCATTTTGGTATAGTACATTGGGATATCATTTGGTATATATCTGTCAGCTCCAGTCTGCTGGCAAACATTAGCATTCAAGCTTACATTTTTGACAAATGTGCAGACAGGAATAGCATGAATAAGCATCTTAAATATTAACAACCTAAGCATCTGTTGTGAAACAAATTTAATATATTTACTATGTTTTTCTCACATTGTTAGAAAAGGTTACAATAAGTGTAAAATTGCAATGTTAGTTAATACAAGGATTGGATTGGATATTTCCCTATCTCTTCAAGTGTTTAAAGCAGTCACCAGATATAAAGACATTAACTCTGGTGCATTATTTAAAAAAGAAAGTTGAAACTCTGTAAAGGCTGGAATATAGTATAGTATCTGTAATTTGTATCATATTTACTTGCAGTGTTAATATTATTTATACACTTTATACATACACTCATTTCCTGTTTCAGATTTTATTAATATCTCACTGATCAAGTGGAAATAATATTTTATACGCAAAAATGTGTAATCATGTATAGTAAAAAGTGAACATAAAAAGACAGCATATGTATGCATACATGTTTGTGTATATACGTATAAATGGATAGCCCACATACATTATAAAGCTCTATAACAAAAATAAAATCATTGTCTACAGTTGTACCCACTCCTGCATACAAACAACTAATGAAAAAAAAACAACTGACTCCAAGGAATTCCTCTTTCCCCTGGAAAAACAGTAATCTAAGTAAAACAAGAACATAGAGGGAAGTGTCCAAAAAGCCTGTGTCGTTGTTGTTGTTGTTTTTTTCTTCTGGAAGCAGTGCATTCCTCCTTTTCCCTACAAGTGCAAATGTGTAATTAAATAATAGTTCTTTGTATGCAAAATGACTTTACTGGGACAAAAATATTTAAGTGGAATGCTTTTTGTTCATGCATTTTTTAAAAGTTAGTTTCTTTTTAATATTCTTTGTTCTTGAATCATTAAATAGCAAAGTAACTACCAAAACAGTTCCTCCTTCTCTTCTCCTGTTCTTTCAACAAGACTTATCTAAGGATAAGTACTTAAATACTGCTTATTTCTGAGAAAGAAATATAAAGCAGGTAAAGTCAGCCTGAGATTCATTAATGGTACATGTTGATTTGCAGAATAGGAAGAAAGAGAGAAGCTCCCAATTTAGCCAAAGCTTGCAGTAATCATTTTGATCTTAACAAGTTATGGTTTGCAATGTAGGCCCAGAAGGTCAGCTGATAAGCACCTGTCCCTTATTATTATAGAGATCCTTTGGTTATAAATAGTACTAAACTAAATACAATGTACTGTCTTCAAAGTACCATAGTAATTCAGTAATATAAAATCCCAAAGGGATGTAGGCAGGTGTGCCCTTTCAAACCACAGAAGTGTCTCTCTTTCATGTAGTCAAGTCATGGATAACTACAACTTATATTACATTAATATTTTTGTTGGAGAAGGGGTTAAATGCATAGGACTTCAATTTTTGCAATTTTCAACATAGTTCAGCATTATTTAAAAAAAATTAATTTGATATTTTAAATTAGAGGAAAATTTTATTTCAGTCAAGGAATACATTTGTTGAAATACAGCTGTTTGCCAGATTTTTTTTTAACTGAATACCATAAGATTAAATTGAAATCCTTGTTATGCTTTCTAGTTGTATTGGGGGAGGGAGACAAACAGATTAGTAAATTTTATTAATTTAATAGATTGATAAATATATTAACATTTTGCATTTGGATTACAGAGAAATTGTTGTTCAAGATAACACAACATTCCAGGCTACTTAAATATCTCTATTAATAATGGGGGAAATGTTTTTTGTGTTTTTTTTTTTTAATATTTCAGTCATGTTTCTAAGGAATATTCTATTTTAGCATATATACTACTGCAGAGTTTTATAACCCTCTTATGCATACCTGCCATGGCTTTCTCTAGATATATTTATTAAATATCTAATAACACCACAAACTTTCCTTCTAGAACAGTTTTAAACATAAGTGGAACATTTTAGTTTTTTAATTTATGTTAATAGATGTAGGGTGTATATACAATCTCCTTAGAAATCATTGCTTTTTCCAAAGAGGAAACTTTGATTTTCAGTCAGGGAATACAAGGAGAAAAAAACTGAAAGTATAGGCAGTTCCATATATCATTTTATTTTATTTTATTTTGTTTTTGCTATACTGGGATGATGATATGAAGTGGTCATTTAGAGCGGGATGATAAAATTATAGAAGAGCGTTTTTTACTTTTTTAATTATTCAAATTTAGGGCTGCTAAAATAAATGTTTTTGCTAAAGTTGTTTGATTGTATAGCATTTTTCATAGAATTTTGACAAACTGATTTAATAGAAAAGCTACTAATCACTTAGTATGAGAAAACATATTTTTCTGGTAAAATGGAAGTTCTGTTTTTGCCATTATGGGCATCAGGCTTTAGTAATCTGTTCCTCTTGTGGAGTGAACACTTTCTACTTAAAGCTATCATGCACCTACTGTTTATTTACGCTGCATTAAACTGACAGCACAGCAATCAGAGGGAAAATATTACTTATTTTCCTGAAGTAAATACCAGTTTATAGGTTAGTGCATGTATTTATATTCTTGTTGCCACTAAATAATGGTTCTGTCTCCATTTTAATATCTACCTGCGGTGTTATCCATGGCAGCTGACTCTTCCTTGTTTGAAAAAGAAAAGTTTTGTTATCATTCCAGATATGCTTTCTGTGGCATGCAGAAGCCAGTTTTAAAGAAACAGTATTCAGTTTTGCCTAGCATTCTTGAGTTGTGTTTCAAACAGTGAAAACATCATTCCTTAAGAATATATGCCTACCGAGCCACTTAAATTGTATATTCAGACAACTGCAAATAAGGGGAGAAGCATTTTATTAATAACTGAGAACACAGATGTGTGTATGATGAAAAATGTTCTGCAACTCTTTCACTATGCAATCTAATGCATTTTTAAACTTTAGTTGTTACAAAGTTGCTGTACATTATTTAAAAAATCAAAACAACCTATATTCCAGTTTGATTGTTAAATAAGAACTTGTAGTACTTCTACTTAAATTTTGCAACTTCTTAAAAAGTCTGTTTCCTACCTCAGAAAATTCCATTGTTATTTTTAAATTTTGTTTCATTACCTGACTGCTAACCTGTAGATAACATTAGTAAAAACAGCTTACACTTTGAAGAGAATACCATTACATTCACTATCACGGTGTTCTGCATCTAATCTTTGCCGCTGAGGTCCCCTTTGTTCAAAACAAGTTATAAACTTACTACATTTAATATTAAATTAAAGGTATACGTCCTCTTCCATATGTATGGTACTAACAACTCTAATTCTAACCAACAATGTACCACAGTTTGTAATTGTTACAACAAAAAGGATATGCAATGGCCATTTTTAAAAAGTAGGTGTTTACCAACAGTTACTGTGTATCGGATATAAGTAATATCTGTTTACCAGTTGGCAAATGTTGACTTTTTAATGGTTCTACAAGCCCTCCATCAGGGTGTACAGATCTCCGTAACAGTAGATGAAGTTCTGAACAAAGATTAAGGGTAGGTTATGGCCCATATATAGCATACGAATCAGATCAGTTATACAAGTGATTCCCCTTAAAATTAGTCTGGTATGATAACATACCTCTCAAGTGCTGTTCTGAATAGTAAATATATCTTCTTAAACTTGGTGGGTTTAATTCTCCTCTCGTTCATGTTGATGAAAATCAAGAGTAACTCCGTTGAAGGTAATGGTGCTACATTTGTATATAACTGGTGGGAGGTCACTATCAGGTCTAATGTATAGGGTGTGAACAAAGTATTAACACACACTGTTTACCAACTGTATGGCAACTGTATCTTTTACTGTTTATTTTAAAAATACTTCTTCTGAGATCAGTTATTCTGATACAGATTGTGTCTGTCTACATATAAATATTCAGGGTGAGATCTGATAGTGTAACATTTCTTTTTTATATTGGCCTATTTATTCCCTTTCAGTTGTTTAGCAGGAGCTCTGCTTTGATAACACTAGTTCATGAAATAAGCCCTCTTCATCTGTGTCAATGATTCTTTCATGAAAGAATAGGTTGATTAAAATTATGTGGACCACAAAAATTGTTCCTCTCAGACAGACAGCAGTATGTACCATACACCAGCTGAGTTGGACTTTCCCCTTTGCTCATATTTTGACATGACCTGAGGTGTTCAGGGAGGGCCTTTAAACCCAGTGTACATCTGCTTCACTCAGGCGCTTGCTTTGGCAACAAGTAGCTGACCATCAGCAATCATTTGTGTATTGTGTCACTGCAGCAGTGGGGATATATCTGACTATGGAGACCATATATTAAGGATTACCCCTTAATCCTTTCCTGGTAGACAGAGTGGCAGAATGGATATCAAGATTCCTGGGTTCTATTTGCATCTCTGCTACTGACTCAGTGTCTCCTTGGACAAGTCACTTACAGTGCCTAGACAATGGAAGGAGTTAGGTACTTAGGTGCTTTTGAAAATGCCACTATTAGGGCCCGATTTTCACATGAACTAAGCGCTCACAACTTCAGCTGAAATCACTGCAAACTGCAGGTGCTCAGCATCTTTGCAAATAAGGTTCTTACTGTGTATCTGCCTTATTTTCCCTATCTGTCTGTCGAGTGTTGTAAGGCTTAATTAATTACTTTTTTTCTGTTTGCATAGCACTCTGATATATTTGGATGAAAAACACTATACTGTATATGTGCAAAGCAGTGATGTTGTTCTGGGACCCAAACGGAAAGATTTTACTTGCAACGTAGAGTATCTTTCATATGCCCATCAGTACGTAGTGTATGCTAAATTTGTCTGTTCTTGATGGCCAGATAAATGAAACCACTTGCAATGAAAAATAAGTTTTGAACAGAATACATTTCAATGTTTCAAATTCTATATATATAGTATTACATGTAGTAGCAGTGTGTGTATGTGTGTGTATACACATATATATATACACACATACACACACGGATACAGCAAATAGCAACAGCAAACAAAACCAAGTGAAAATTCAACCTGGGTTTAAAAGGTTTGTAATTTAAAGTTTAAACCAATAGATTTTTATATGGGGAACAATAGTGGAAAGTTTATTTTAACTATGAATGTTTTTGTTCATAGGTGAGTTTTCTTGATTGGTATTAAAGGTCCCAAGAACAATAAAAAATATCTTAAAAGTTTTAAAATGACAGTTTTAGTTTCTAAGGATTCATTGTAATATAAATACTGTATGCTTATTAGCATTACTAGTGCACTAGACATTTAATTACAGTCTTTGTGAGACATGTTATCTGTATATTAAGTATCACTTAAAGAGAATGATATATACTCTTACATGCAGGCTCTTGCTTGCCAACCTTCTTTTTAAGATTATAGATTCAGATCTTCAATCCAGAATTTTCATGACTTCAGTCAAAACAACTCAACTTCATTAAAAAAAAATTGAAAAATTTGTGAACACTTTCGTGTATTTAAGTAATACTTAAAAATTGTTTGTTTACCACTTTTATTTTCTTTCCCAGTCTTGTACATGGAAACAATTCACATATGTCTTTGCCCATTCAAATCAAATATCCTTACAGGCATTTTTTAAAACTTTTTAAAAAAAATATTTTCATTGCATATTGAGTAGACAGACTCAATAATAATAATCTAATTGTAGTGTGGTGGGTGGTTTTTTGTTTTGTTTTTATTTTTTTAACGTATCTGACATGACATTTAGAATCTTCTTTTCCAGCATTAGCTCTTAAATACTATTATTGCCTGAAATACATTCTATATAATAAATATTTGTGACCAGTGATTTGGACTACCAGAAGCTATAGAAAATGACCATCATCATAAGCAAAATAATATATTTACCTAGTGCCAGTTTCCCCCCTCCAATGTGTGTCCAGGTTACACTGATTACTGTGATCCCAATAATGTAAGTGTTCCATATGCAGAACTCAGCATAGTTGCCAATGGTTGTTTTGCACTGAGATTACTAGCAGGATCAGGCATAATGGGAACTGCACATGTGTAACTGAGGGCAAAAGTGGGTGCTTAGATCATAGGTATGTTTTCTATGATTAAAAACAAGAACAACGCTACAGCATTTTTCATGAATAGACCCAACCACGGCAGTATTGCTACTGAACCTAATTCAGTACTCTCTGTAAGGAAAATCTCCTATTTAAGTCCCACTGCCGATGTAATATTTAATTTGGCTTACTGAAGACTATAATCCTCACTATAATTACTGCAGAATACTGTAGTACTTTTTTAAAATAAAGGATGTGTTCATTTTATAACAACATTTTCATTTATTGGACTTGTGATTCCATTAAATGCTGTATTTGGGTGATTTATCCTGTGAGAAACAAGATTATTGTTGACTATTCTGAAAAATGCTTTCAGATACCATCTCATAAAGTTATACCTGCAGAGTCGATATTTTTAATATTTGTTGCATAGTTAAACAGCTATTTGTGTGACACAAAGATAGAGATTCCTCAAGCAGCATTTTACTGTTTGACATACTGTATTTCCAAGCAGTATTTTATAGGTTCTGTCTCTTTAAAAATGCAGTCTCCTCTATTTGCCCTATTAATTGTTGATATGTTGCCATCCACGAGACAAAAATTAGAGCTGTAATTAAATAATCATGTGATGCTCCTTAGTGCCAGTGAGAGCAAACTCATTTTTCCAGGCCCTGATGGTCACTGATTATTGTATTACTACTGGCTTGCTTTATTTATTTATTTATTTATTTAATGATTCTGTATTACTAGGTTACTTAACCACTGCCCTTCTTTTCAAAATTAAAGAAAGTGGGGAACATTAAGTCAGTTAATTGGCTAGCCATCCACAGGGACACAAGGTAGACATACCTTTTCTGCTTTTGGTCACCCGATTGGTTCTTTTGGGAAAGCTACATAAGTAGTGTGGTTGTGTGCCATTTAATTTACACTGGTGTTTTGGCTGGGATGGATGCATATGGGGAATGCCAGGAGAATTACAAAAGGAGCAGGGTATTAAAATTCAGAAATGATTAAAATTGAAATAAAAGGATGCTGCTGCTTTGCCAGTACTCTGGCAGTCATAATGACACACAGAGATTAGTTTCCACCTTCATCTTTTCCTTCTTTCTCATTTCCTCTTGTTTATTGTTGACACATTTTCCTTATGTCTCTGCTTCTCATCTTTCTGTATCTTCCCCCCCCCACACACACACACTGTTACATATTCCTACTTTTTCCTCTTTCCTTAAGCATGGAGAAGCTTTTAACCATACTATAACAATAACAGAATAAGTTATTACTATTTAAGATTCACATGATTAAAATTCTCAAACACAGGTCAGCTATATTATTAACTGATACGTAATTTTTCATTTAAAAATTTTTTTATTCTGTCCTTACTGTTTTTCAAAAACTGTTTAGTGGAATGTTAGGCTAGGAAAAGAAGAACTTACCAGTCATGGATAATCAATTATGCATAGATTCAGATTTAACAGATGGAAACTGGTGAGTTAAAGTTTCTCTTTGACTTCATGATTTTTGTTTGTTTGTTTTTGTGACACCTGTCTCTTATGTATAGTTAAACATCTAACATAGCATACTGCATCTTTGTATTTTTTTCTTAGCATAAACTCATTTTTTCCTGTTCTTAACTTATTGTTCTTAATTTGTTTGACTGCAGGGGTTTCTGCACTGACTCTGGGGTTAAATTATCCTGTCATGAAACTAGCATTTTAACTAGTAATGAATTACACAATGCCATTTAATCTTAAAATTGTGTGTCAACATGATCATTAAATTGAATGAGCCAAATTCTGCCTTCAGCTATACCCATGGCCTTCAGCAAGGTGACATAGGTTCAACAGTACAGAATCTGGCCATGTTTGTGTATTTATTTATATATATATACATACAAACACACGCATATTGTTATGATACTTAAATAGGCATACACTTCAGAGGTGTTAATTAAATTTCTTTCACTCATTTGATAGTACAGCAGATTCTTCTTATTCCTTATTTTCAAAAGTCCAATATGGACTGGAGATAACATTCCTTTTGTGCATGGAAAGATTTACACACATCTAAATAAAACAGAAAGGACATAACCCTTTGCTGCATTCTGACAATGGCAACAAAATGGTAGCAATTGAAAGAATGGATAAATATTGTGTGCTTTTCCCCTAAAAGCTATTTTTAACAAAAAATGATATAAAAGGAAACTTAAACTTTGGTGTTGAGTGATGATTGTTTTAAAGCACAATTTACTGATGGTAGTACATTGGTGTGTGCTTGTATATGAAGATGATCTGTATTTCAGAAACAAATATTCTATATTCTACACTGTGTGATGTACTGGGCGACACAGAAGTCGTATTCCTCCCAAATATCCTAATAAATAGCTAGGTAAAACAGGGGTAACTTGGTACTGAAGTTATTTCTCTGTGACTGCAGTAGTTTACACCAATCTTAAATTGTTTGAAAGGTTATGTCCAAATGAAAAAGCATCTTTCCTTACCTGGTTCTACCCAGATTTGAAACTGCACATCCCTCAGGTATGGCACAGGGAAATTCCACATCTATATACCTACAAAATTATAATGAACTGGAAGAGAACACAAAAAGTACCCTCTGTATTTTTCTTGAGTAACATATTTCACAATTTCTCACGAAGGTGCTATCTTTATAAGTGGGGAAAATCATAAAGGAAGATTTAAAAAAACTGAACAGAAAACAAATGCTTGATATCACTCTGTACTACAGAAGGAATTGAACACTGACACTCTGAAAAGAAATAATTAATAAAATGAATATTAATTTTATAACAATGATGGTGAAAGTTCATGCACACACAGCAGTTTGCCCCACATATTTCTTCAAAGAACTGTAAAGATATCAACTAATATATAAAGTCATTTTCCCCAAAATATTATATTACTGTATTGTGTTGTACAGCACTTAGGGGGATATGTTTTATTCATTTCTTTTCTTGTGTTGAGGCCTTAAGTACATATAAACTGTCCCATCTACTACCTGACTTCTAACCAAGGATCCTAAAAATTACCCATTTTTTTGGTGGGATCCCATCTCTAATTACTCACGCAGATGAATTTCCGTTCAGATCAGGTATTCATTACCTGAATTAATTACTCAACAAAGGCTATGCTATAACTGTTACCAGGAACTAGGTAGCACTATATTGGTGAGGTAAAACATTAAAAGTGTTCTAATACCTTGTTTCTTTGATTATTGACCTAGTACACCTCTACCCCGATATAACACGGCCCAATATAACACGAATTCGGATATAACGTGGTAAAGTAGTGCTCCGGGGGGCGGGGGGGGCTGCGCACTCCTGCAGATCAAAGCAAGTTCAATATAACGCTGTTTCGCCTATAACGCGGTAAGATTTTTTGACTCCCGAGGACAGCGTTATATCGGGGTGGAGGTGATTCCATTATTATAGTTATTCTTTCTGGTTTTTAGTCATCTAAGTCAAATATTCCAGTGTGTTCTGGAAGTTTACAGGGACAGAAAGTAACATTTTGAGGTTGTTTGCTTTAGTATTAAGTTGCTTGATTGCTTTTGTATTATGTTCCTGTGTGCTTCTACAAATGACATGTATTATAGTGGCACTGGATATGCCAGAATACGCTTTATTTTAGCACCTCCGTATTGCTAGGTATGGTGTGTGGTCATAGTTTTACAAAGCTCCATTGGCTAACAATTTCATTTTCTGTTAAAAAAAAAAAATTTAAATTTTGTTTTTGTGGGATCTTCTGAGCTCTGGATTGGAGCAAACTCCAAAATTCAAAGCAAATTCAGCACAACCAAGTTTCACTTTGTTTGCATCAAAACCACATATTTTGCATGTTTTTTAGATCCAGCCCAATACTGACTCCTGTCCACATTTGGGTCAAAATTAGGTGCACCATTTCACTTAAGTTTTTTGAACCTTAGAAAAAGTGTGGCAGAACCTGGGCAGAGTTTTGAGTTAATGAAACTTGAAACCAGGACCTGCATGTGGTTTTGGGTTTCATAATGAAAGTTTGACAGTTCAAGTCATCAATCAGTTCTAACCATTTTCTTAGACCTAAACTCTTCCCTGTTTCCAGCCCACAAGAATTATCAGTAGATTTTTGAGGAAGTGAATTATTAGTACTATAAGAGCTGAAAAAAGAATGATTGTTTTGTCCTGTTGATGAAACAGGCTACTGCATAACAAATTTCTGCTGTCGGAACTCATCAGAGCAAGTATCAAAAGTCTTGCTAATAGTACTTGAATGGTCCTTGTGTAGTGATAACTGTAGAGGCAGGGGCTGTTTTGCATTGTAATATGCAGCTTTGCTTGGACTGTGTGAAAATCTTATTCTTACTCAAAAGTGTTGGATTAAACTTCTGTGTTGCTTGGAAGCCTCTTTCTTTATTAGCTCAATGTTTACTTAAGATCAAGAAGAAAATTCAGTAGTTTGTCTGAAAAAACAACACTGGACTGTGTTGCAAAATAGTTTAGAAATATCAATTTAACTCTGACTTTAGTAAATAAAAAGATCTGAGAATTTTTTTGTTTGGTGTTAGTCGTTTACATCTGTGATATTAAGCTCTTCTATAATATTCAGTACAATGTTTTCAGCATCCCAGCAAGCTCCAAAAATGAATACAGGTGCCGCTTGAACTTGTCCCTAAAATAACACTACTTATTAGCCAAGTCCTTTGACATAATTGTTTGCAATTCCAACCCTCCACCCCCATCCCTTGCCTACTAATTATCTAGTGTCTGGGAAAATCAGAGTTTTAACAGAGAGCACCCCTCAACATTAAGTATCTTTCCCACGGATGTATTTTGAAAATGCTACCTTAAACCAGAGCCTTTCAAACTGTGACCTGAGGGCTACTGGTGACCTGTGGAACACTTGCTTGCGAGGTAGAAGATCTGGCAGATCATATGATGCTGGCTTTCCTCTTTGGTTCCAGCTTCTAAATTGCATTAAAAGAATATATTAAATAATGTCTTATTACAAATTTCCATGTAAGCAATTACTGTAGTTGCCACAGGGAAGTTATAAGTGTGAATTGGTGGGAAGGTGGTCTGTACAATCATGAATGAGAGAAGAGATAATCTATGGGGCTGTCTTTTAAAATGTGGTCCACCCTTTGCAAACTCAATGCCATAAAAACATTCTTATATATATTAGTGTTTGTGAAAGTAGCTATACTGACTTACGGAATGAACTCTATTTGTCTACACCACGGGTATGGATTAGGCAGCAGCAAGGTAAGCTTTCCCACACTGCTCCAACAAAGAGCCTCATCTCCTCCTAGTGGCACCACTTTTAAGGTGTTTAGTTTCCATGCCCATTCAGTCCAAGATTTCTCTGCTTGAGATTGCCAACAAGACTGTCAATTAGTATTAATTGTTGTGATGGTTTTTGTGATGTGGACACCTGTCCATTAACATTGCAACTAACTTGGATTTGCATTGGCAACCTAAAGGCGAAAGACTCTATATTATCATTATCAATCTCTTTAG
This sequence comes from Chrysemys picta bellii, assembly GCF_011386835.1. Taxonomy (NCBI): domain Eukaryota; kingdom Metazoa; phylum Chordata; order Testudines; family Emydidae; genus Chrysemys; species Chrysemys picta. The sequence goes on along the minus strand of NC_088792.1, from coordinate 70,077,924 downwards.
CCATTCAATCCCCACGCTTATTATCATCAAAATGTAGTATTTTTGTTGTACTTATACCATAATTTTCTCCTAGTAATTTGCCTCAATGCGATTTGTAGCAGCTAGAGGCAAACCTAAATGACCAGCCAGGTCACATCAACTAAAGTATATGTTTTCCCCAATCATACAATTATCACAATCAAAACAGAAAAATACCTATATAATGCATATATGGAAAGGGATGTGGTGGTATGACTAAAAGTAGCCTGTTTTAGCCCTACACTGTATTTGGATAATCTTATCCATTTTATCAAAAGAACATTTCTTGATTGAAATATATTACAGAAAACATTTGCAGGAATAAACACCAGCCTCCTTAGATATGTAGTCAATAGTAAGATGTCTGCCTGTATGTGATTTTCTACACTGTAAGCTAACTGAGACATCCAAATGTAAAATACAGCACTGTGGGACATCATGTAGATACCTGATATTTTCTAGGGGATTCTGAGTCCATAAACTAATGAGTGCATCATATGTAGATTTTTCACCTCCGACAGATATGGTAAGGATAATTTACTTCAATTAATAAGCAATTAACTACAGTTTGATACAGACTAAAGTAAGTTAAATATTCATTTTATGTAACTTTCAGACCATCATATTTGAAAGAACACAGATAAAACTGAGACGGGACAGCAGCATTTTGTGATATACTTCTCAATGAAACGAAACCCATAGCACTCTTACTTTTTGACAGACACACTGCCCAGACTGGGACAGATTTTGATCAAAATGCAAGCTTAGTATGCACTTTTCACTTCATTGAGAGAGATGTTACTAAATGCTGCAACTCTAACTCCAAAATGTTGCAATATGTATTGCCCTAGGGTGACCAGATGTCCCGATTTTTATAGGGACAGTCCTGATATTTGGGGCTTTTTCTTATATAGGCTCCTATTACTCCCCCACCCCATTCCGATTTTTCACACTTGCTATCTGGTCATCCTATATTGGCCATACATATGATATGTAATTTCTGCTTGTGGCAGTCAGGTTAGGTAAACTGTTTGGACTGTAGTTTCAGACAATGATTGTTCATTTCTAATATGCAATTCAGGGTTACATCCAGTGGAGAAGTAACTAGAAAGTCAATACTGCATTAAACTGACGGATTTGGGCACATGTTAAATAAAGGTATAAATATGCACGGTCGTAGGTATGAGTTAAACGCCATAGACTTGACTGTTGCCCAGCTCTGCACAGGGGCACAAGAGGCAGTGTGACGGGAAGTGCAAGGACCTTCCCACCCCATGCTCCCTTTACCTCTTAGCAGCATTAAGTACAAGCTCTTGCAAGAGGGGAGCCACTGCTCCCTTCTAGTGACCATGGATGCTAGCTTCCTGAAAGCCAGGACTTAGTATTCTCTCTTACCACACTGAGCAGCAGAACTGGCCAGGCATGGAAGAGTGCACACTTCACCTCTTGAAACAGAGGAGTTGCCATTCTGATATAACACTCTGGGAACCAGCCAGAATTTCCCTATAGGTGTCTGCTGCAGTGCACCACCTCCAGCACAGGCCATTACTTGAGTCACACTAGTAGCCTCATAGTTGTCAGAAATGCAAATGTGGAAAATCCAACTGCAGCCAGATCTGGACAAAAATCTGATGAAACTAAAAGTGCAGCCTCTCGTGCCAGTTTTGTGATGCTTCCAGGTCATGTCCTGTTTGCTTTATACACAAATCATCCTACCAACTTCATGATTTTGACCCACAATGTCCAGAGATATACTAACTTACTTTGAACAAGAGAAGATCAGAATAGAGTCCTTAGAAAGCACTGTGGTAACACTCCACCCTAAAGGCATTCATTCTGTAACCCAGGTACTGACTGATCTGTTGAGTCACCTCATCCCAGAGTTCAAAAACTGGATACAAACTTTTTGTGTCCATATACAGTTTTGGGAAGACACATTCTAATTCAAAATATTTATTTCTGATTACTATAATGAGGCAGCTTTAATATAAGTATTTGGCTTCACTTGACATGCAACTAATTTGAAAAGTGCAGTTATCAGATATTTAAACTACTGACTGTATACATTCCAGGATATTTATCTGTTTCTTCTGTTTCTTTATCTTTGTATCTCTTTCCTTTTTAATAAATAAAAATAACATCTTCCAGTGGGACATTATAATATTAAAAAGTTGATATACTTGAGCATATATTGGCAAAATGGTCAGTCTACAATTACACATTTTTACAAAATGTTAGCATTTTTTGCCTTTCACTACAAAAATCTGATATCAGTATCATAAACCAGTGAAATAAAATTTCAACTGAGTTTGCTATTATTAAGAGAAGTTTAATTATTCATATATGCAAATATAGCAATAACTGTCTCAATTTTTGCTTTCCAGTCTAAGCAAAGTTTTACACTAGTCAATGTTCAGAGCCTGCAATGAGTGTGTTAACAGGGGTAGGTGATATACAGTAATCAAGTTTATTAGTGTGGTATGGAGTTTAAAGGGTATTATGTACATATATTCAATTTCACAGCAGTTATTTTTCATAACCATTTATCTCAAGTCTAAGACACATATGCATGATCATATAATTAACAGAGTATTTGTCAGTGTTTGGTTAGTGTCCATAACAATATCGTTTAGGCCTCTGTGCTCAAATATTATCAGATTTTTATCTCCCCAATCTTTTAGTTTACTCTTGCTGCTTTAAGATTAATCATTTTCTGTTTTTTTAACTTGTGTATTTTAAGTTCTTTTTCACATATGTATTGTAATACTGAGGCAAATGCATTTTTAAAACACAGATTTTGTCTTAATTTTTTTTTTAAATCTTATCTGGTGATCAATTTACAAGGTGTTTATAGCCATAATCCTTGTTCCAAGGATTTTTAATAGCTATTTATTAAACTGCACCTTTCTTTCCCTAAGTTCTGCACTTTCCTTATTCTTGATCATATTGCAAGCAAAGATACATGTGCTGTCACTTGAAGTTACCTCATTTTTCAGCATCTTCCTCTTTTCTTTAGTGTACTCCAGTGGTCAGTCTTTTTTCATCTTCTAAACTTTAGTGCTACAAAGGCCATTCTGAAAAGGTGAGAACTGATCCAGTGTAGTCGTTCTCCACTATTTCCACAAAGTTTAGGTTCAACTATTTAAATCAGATTTTTCAATGTTGGAATGTTTTGGGTAAAGATTCCATCTTTCAATGACTAAATAAAATTCAAACTATCTGGTGGAAAAAGATCAGTTTCTAAATAAACAACCTGCAAGATAGTTATCCCTTGATCATCTGTTATAGAAAGTGTCATCCACATTTTCTTTTTTCTTTGTAAAGAATGATTCTTATTTCCTTTTTTTTTTCCAGTATGCACTTTCAGTAATAATTTTAATAACCTTATGAAACACAATGTGTACAACTGTGTTTCACAAGTATTCCACTTTCACATCTTTGAATATTATATAATATATTCATTTTCAAGCATTGCATTTCTTTGCTTTTGTGATTATAATCTATTTTGTGCATTGCTGAATATGATAAATATTTTATGTATTTCACCCTATTACCATTTTCTTTTCCTGTGTGCCCTGTATGTTGCTTGTGCTTATTTCAGTAGATGTCAGCTTGTGTTTCTTTGCCTACTTTTGATGCTTTGCTTTTGTTATAGTAATGTATATGTGGTGATACCTTTACTCTTCACAGCATTTATTGATTTGTATTTTCTTTGTTCAGAAATTATATTGTTGTAGTTTGCATTTTGTATGTTATGATTAATATTAGCTCCCTGTTGCCTACATTAAAAAAATAACTCTTCTAAGTTTTACAGCTTCTCTGCCTCTTTTAATACAATTTTTTTTTCAAGTTGTTACCCTGAAGTACTGTTTCTCCAATTCGGTACATATTTTCATGCATCAATTAAAACTTTCTTCTGCTTCTAATATAGCTTTTCTTTCATATACAGTATGTCTACGCTTGTGCACTTTATCAGTAAATGAGTTTAATTTTCCTGTTCTCTCATAGCTTGTGCAAACTTGTTGCTTTCAAGTCTATCTAGTTAGTATGGTCTTTCCCCCAATGCATCATGGGGAAAAATATCTATTTATCTTTACATATACCCATTTATTTTGTGAATACTTTACCAGTTTCAGTAGTTTGCTATTCTTTGCATTTCACTGGGTGGGCTTTGGACCCTATTTTATAAACTGTAGATTGCTCCAACTGTATCGCATTGCTTTTTGATCAGGGTTATACTATTTCCAATATATTGTGATTTTATAATATCTGTGATAGGGGGTTGTTTAATTATGTCTGTTTCTTATTTTGTTACACATGTCCATCATCATCATCCTTGCTGTAAAACTTTACAGTAGATCATGCAAGTGACTATGGTTCCATGTACAACTTGAATAGGTACTCTATTTAGTCCCACCTCCTGCCTCTGTATTGTGGTCTTTTAAAGTGTGCCTTGTCCATCTCTTTCATCTAGCATAATATAAAAGAGAGAATCTTTCTTTCCATTTGCATTGTTAGGTCTCTTGGTTAGGTGAGTTCCATTTCTTCTGTGGTATGCTTCCAACTGCAACTACTTCTTGGAGGAGCATATTTCTTGTTCACTTTTCCAGGGGCTGGGAAAACCTTGAGTAAAGTGAAGCAATATTATAAGTCAGAGACAGAGCATTCCCATTTACTCTCCTGGTAACTTGAGTGCACTCATAACTATATAGCCAGTAACTTTAGTTATTATTTACAATTTGTTCCATGGCTCTTTTTAGGAACAAAAGCTCTTTCACTCGAGGTAGCAGGGAAATAAGATTTTTTTCCCTTCTGCCTCTAAGGGTTCACCCACTCTGGATTCCGTGTTGTCCATCCTGATTTGTAATCTGCCTGCTCCTTATGTGCACCGTGCACCTGCTTTCCAGGCTGCAACTCTCCACGCTGCCGCTTTACCGCCCCTTGGTCTGCTCATCGCTCCAGCCCCTACGCACTTTCCTTTGCGAAGCCTCTGCTCACTGGCGGGTGCCCCTGTGGCTGTCAGGCTTGGCAGCCGGAGCAGCGTCACCTGCAATACCCCGTCCCCTCTCCCTGTGGTTCCAGTGCGCAATCCCCTCGGGTCCCGTCCCTCGCCGTGTGTTGGCTACTTGGCACCAGGGCAGCAGAGGGGGAGGGGGTGTTGATTATTACGCACATCTTGGCAGGTTGCCTGGATATTGTTCACCCTCCCCCCCATTCCCCATCTGGTTGGGCCCCCCGCGCCGCGTCCTTCCTGCTGCGTAACGAAGGGGGCTCGCAGGCAGGCGCACCCGCTCCGCTCTGCCTGCGCCGCGCGCGGCCCCCTCTTATTCTGGCTATTGTGTGTAATCAATGCAGAGCCGCCTCACTCTAATCAAGCTGATTACAAATTCCTGCGCGCCCTGTGCCGGAAATCGCAGCCCTCCCCCCCACCCCCATCTTCCCCTCCCCAACCCTCTCCCCCACTCACCTCTTTGGGTCTCTGGTTTCCAACCCCCCTCCATCCCGCTTCTCGCTCCGGTTCCCATTTCCACCCCTGCTCACTGCCCTCCTCCGCTCACCCCCTCCTCTCCTCCTCCTCTACCGCCGCCTCCTCCTCCTCTGCCACTTTCTCTCTCTCTCTCTCCCAGGACGCGTCGGATGATCCGGGGCCGCCGGGGAAAGGCTCCGGGCAGCAGCAGGGAGGCTGCGTCCCTCCTAGTCTCGGGCTGCAAAAAGCCGGCTGGCCTCGGTTGTTGTTGTATTAAAATGAGGAGGAGGAAGAAGAAGCCGCCGCCGCCACCGCGGCGGCAGCAGCAGCAGAAAGCGCTGGAGGAGAGGAGGCTCTGATCAGGGGACGGCGGCGGCAGCAGCAGGAGGAGGAGGAGGAGTGATGAGTCAACTAATAATTTAATGGGGACAGAAGCACAGAGAGGGTGGGGGGAGAGCAAAGCGAAGCAGCTCCGTCCGGGGAGACAGACACACACACACACACACACACACACAAACATATCCATGTAACATCCAGCCACAGCCACCAAACCGGCCTAAATAAATAGCCAGCCAGCCAGGGGGAAACAAGCATCAAAGCCAGGATTTTTTTTTATTATTATTCTTTGCAACCTTTTGTTTTTCCAATTTTTCCTTTGCCATCTGCAGTAACTCTCCGTGGAGTTGTCTGGGGTTGTTTTTGTTTTTTATCACTCTTTTGTTCATTTTTTTAAATTTTGAAATAATCATACACACCTCTTGGTGTGGAGTGAAATCTCTCTACTTTGGTGGTGGTGGTGTCTTGTGTGTGCGTTTCCTTCCTCCTCCTTCTCCTCTCTCTCTCTCTCTCTCTCTCTCTCACAGCCCCGGGTAAATGAGAAGAGACAGGTCCTCTCTCTCTATTTTGTTGTGTGTTTTCTTTTAACGGACCGGGAAGGCGAAATTAAAAGTGGCATTTTGGTGCCTTTTCCTGCTGTTTTCTTTACACTCACCCCACCCCCCTCCCCACCCCTACTACAGATTCATGCAGAAAGTTTGGGGGCTGTTAGTGGTTTTGGGGGAGAGGAGCAGATTGATTTTTTTGTGTGCGCGCTGTTCTTCTGTATGCTTGTTGGAGAATAATAGTGTAAGTGACAGCCTAGAAGTAGACTTTCTGCTCTTCACCCTGGATAGAAAAGCTTCCTCTCCCCCTTCCCGCCCCCCACTTGCTCTTGTCCGCATTGGTGTTATTTTTGAAAGAATAGCTAGACTCAAGTCACCCCCTCCATTTAAATCTACTACTTTCATTTTTTAAATTTATTTTTAGCATTACACTTATCTGTTCAATTTTGAGCTTCACTTCCTTCTTCCCTTTCCAAACCTTGAAAACTGCTTTCCTAAAAGATATTTAATATTTTTGCCCATTGCCGTTTTGCTCATGGCTACTGTGTTTCTCGCCATTTATTTTTGCCCCTCCCCCGCATAGAGGAAAATAACAACAACAACAAAAAGGAAAATAATAGAATTTCAGGGGAAGTAGCCTTCAGGGCTGGTGGCTTTTTGGGGGGGAGGCGGGTGTATAGTGTGTATTTTTTTTTTAAAGGACCTAGCCAACATCAGTCTTGAACTTCTTCCTCTTCAAGAGCTCTGGCTGCAAAGGAAACCTCCTTTGTTTTTGTTATTTATATGCTGTCAAGTTTTGAAGTGGTGAGTTTCGGGTCGGTTTTGCTAATTTCACTCAGAAAACTGCAGTGTTTCTGTTTCTAGATAGTACTTTGCTTCTTTGTCTCTTTAAAAGGTCACAGTGAAAGCTTGGCCTGGATTGTGACAGCCATATGGAATGGATAAGAGCAGAGCCTGTTTTAAATGTGATTATGGGGTTTTATTGGGGAGAGAAAAAGGAGGGCAGATGAAAAGGGGAGGGGGCTAATTCATGAGGAGTTAAAGAAATAAAATGTTACTGATTCCCCTTATTTCAGGACTAGGGACTATTACAATGAATTCATTCAGAAATTAGTTGATGTGTGTCCATGTGTGTGATCTTTTTGAAACTGTATGTTGAAATTGTGACCTTATATAATGTCTAGGATGGAAACTTGTAGCTAGTGTAAAGGAGGTCTAAATATGAAACCTGAATAAACTCTCTGCCTGCCATCTGTAGAGATAATAGTTACTCCATAGTGCCGTCATTCTGGGCAGGCCATGCTGATTGTTGCTCATCACTATTCCAAACTGAGGTTTCGGTGAACTTTAGCCTTGGGCATGGAGTTGAAATGAGTAAATTAGGTGTTTTATGTGCATGTAATTTTGCTTTGTAATGTAAAGCTTTTTACAAGATGACTAAGTGGTTAAAGGATGCCTATGGGTGGGTATTCTGAGGCCAAATTAGAATGACCTATTTGGTGTTTTGGTAGCAGTCAATACACTAACTAAATTATGATCTGTCATTTTTATTCATTGTATATGATGTATTATTCTATTCATGATGGCTGGATACTCTTTGTAGCAAGAAACTTGGAGTTGTAGTGTACTTTTTAAGTTGCCAGAAGTGACAAGGATTTTCTTGTGTAAAGCTTTTTTTTTTTTTTAAGTGAATCCTCTTATTCTCAAGAAAGACTAGTTTCAGAATACTGCTTTATTATAAAGCTGCTATTGTAAGGAAACATTGGTAGATGTCAATGATTTGAGTCTGCAGTTTTTGGTTAGACTGCAGTTAATGTAATGATAGAGTAATCTTGATTTTTTTTTAAAGGTGGTTGAAATAGGCACATTTATTGTTTAATGAGACTCATAACCAAAACCAGATGGGACCATGATCAATGGTAAACCTTCGGTTCTCAGCATGTCACTCTACAGCTTAAGGATAAATAACCATTATTTTCTAAACTTTACAGTAATTCAGTCAGCATTCTTAAGGTTGCTAGTAAACATCCAGATTAACACAGATTCTTTTCTTGGCTATGTAGGACAAAGCAGCCTGTGTTCAAACAGGATAGAATTGTTTACAGAATTATCATTGGAATATATGGTGTCTCCCAAGAAATCCAGACCTAAATAGCTTTGCAATGAAAAATGTACAAAATGCGTTGAATTACTAGGCAACTGAAAGAAAGTAGCAATTATCAGATTCATGCAAGTCTTTCTAAATATGACTCCCCTAGTATTAGTGTTTGTACTCAGTAATGTAAATACTAGTTCATAAAATGAATGTCTAGTCACCTGTTCTTTGTGATTATATTATATACATAATGTAATTGACAGTGTGACTATACCTTTCTCAGTCAGAAAAAGGTAGAAGACCCTTAATATAACTAGGATAGTAATCCAGAATAAAATTACTACCAGATAAGTATCTATTTTCAGTAACTGATTGTTTTATAGTTGATTAAAATAGGTTTCGGGGCGTGTGTGTGTATCTATATAACTAAAGTCACAAACTTACTCTGTGTTTTAGTCTAGGGATTTTAATGATCCAGTCATTTAGCTGGAATGTTTGTTTTTAAAAAACAAGTTTTTAGAAAGGAAATGCAACATGCTAAAATACCCATTTTCTTAATTTGATATTGTTGAAATTACTTCCATTTTTTGACTTCAGGTACCTGTATCAACACACAATTTTACACTAGCAGGGGTGTCTCTGTGTTGGAGGGTTTCTGAAGTTCCACAGGAATTGTAGTTTTTCAACATGAGACCCTTGTGATATTTGAGAGATGTTTCCACCTTCTTTCAGTTTATTTTGGCTTTTAAAAGATCCCATATTTGACCTAACATTTAAAACTTGATTACATCTTAAAATATTCATCTACATATTTGAAGTTTTCAAAAGTTGATAATTCGTAATGTAAAACAGCTTGGAAGAATGCAAAAACAAACACAACCCCATCTGATCAAAAATTACAAGGCAACTGAGGTTGTTCATATTTCTAGGAAAAAGATGTAAATGCACAATATTTCATGTTGCTAATAAATCTGTTGCATGGTTACCTAAAGTTTCAATCTTCTCTTCATTGTTGTACTTGCATTTATTTACTAGCAGAGAGAAAGCACTTTTATAGTGTTGATTTTTATTTTTTATTTATTTATTTATTTATTTAAATAAAAGCATTCATGATTTACAACAAACACTTGTGAGACTTGTAGCAATGGATAGATTGGAGTATGTAATTTAGTAATCCCCTTCACCTATTTAATTCTCATTCTTAAGAATTCAATATAGAATATGACTACCTAGGCTGCACATAGTTGTTTTAGTGTTCTGTAGATGGCATTAAATATTTTTTTTACCAAATCATTCAATCTTTGGAGAATGGGAACATTTTCTGAGGATAAATGTATTATCTTATTTTAAAATATTCATTTACTTCTTAATTGCGAGCTTACAATACATATGTATCTCTGTACATGTGTTAACTGTCTACATACACATACGCACACGTGTACAACATATATATATTTTTTAAATCATGGCAGGTGATCTTTAGAGGCGGGACTGAGTATGGATCATTTGAACGAGGCAACTCAGGGGAAAGAACATTCAGAAATGTCTAACAATGTAAGCGATCCGAAGGGTCCACCAGCCAAAATTGCGCGCTTGGAACAGAATGGGAGCCCATTAGGAAGAGGAAGACTTGGAAGTACAGGAACTAAAATGCAAGGAGTGCCTTTAAAACACTCTGGACACCTGATGAAAACAAATATTAGAAAAGGTAACACTTTTAATCTGCATTGGAGAAATATTAATTATATTAATAGATGCATTGCCATTTAGGTGGGGAAACATACTTTTCACAGACTTCATTTATATTTCAGTACTGAATCACCATTCTAAAAATATTTTATTCCCAGTTCTGATATAAATCACATTTGGGAAATATAAGCTTCATGTTTGGGTGGAGCATCTTGCTTTCCAGGGTGGAGTCTTATTTTTGTTAAGGTAAAGACTGTCTTAAGTTTAGTTGTCCTCATTAGACCAGATTCTTCCACTGAAAGACAGTTAATGTAACAAACTCACTCTCTGGTGAGTTTATTTTGGTAAGCAGCACTGAAATATATAAAAGATACACCAAATCCTAAAAACCTAATTCTTGCCTTTGCTCTTAGTGATAGTCCATGCTTGGAAAAGTCAACAGTATTTCATTAACAGTTGCAAGTTGTTTAAAGAAGAGAGTTTAAATCTTTAGGTAACACACTGGAAAAGTCATTTATGATGTCAATCTTTACAGTTTATTTTCTTAAGTACAATTCATTATTGAACAATGAACATCTTGGGCATCATATTTTTCAGTGTTTGGTTTGCTGTAATTAGACATTCTCACAAGGAAAAGGCACATTTAGAATCATTGATTGGTGTGTGTGTGGCTTTTGTTTGTATTAAAATATTTCAGAATTCACCATAATATATTAATCTTGTATATCAAAATATGTCTTTTTGACTGTATACTATAGACTTGCTAATTTAAATCAAAACATGCTGTATGTGTTTTGGCATTTGTTTTAAAATGACTTCTACTTTTTCTCAGTATAATAGCTATATGTTTATAATTCAGATTTTTCTTGCATTTGCTAAGCAAAGTGTAAAATGCAGCCAAGACCATTAAACACGTAAAGTTAGAAGGCAGTGGGATTTCATTGTGTCTGATGCATAACATTTATCATACAATCATTTATTTTTTCCTTGGTTTGGCGAAAACAAAGAATATATTGATCCTGAAATGAACAGACACAGCAGTCCGTATTGTTAGATCTTTATCTATTAAAAATGGAAAAACAGCACTTCAGCAAATTCTTTGGCCTCTGCTCATGATTACCCTATTTATTGATTGTTTGCCAAGAATGTATGCATCTTAAGAAAGCCAGGGTAAGAGCATTAAAAATATAATTTATTATGGCTTTTCAAACAGAGTGCATTAATATTGTACTGTGAAGCACTGGGGCTATATAAAAAGGACTTTCTGACGCCTGCAAACATATAAGTTCCATAAATTCCTAAATAGGAGATTTCAGCTGTCTCTGGTATTATGTGATATTTGCACAGCAAACTTTAATGCCAGGACAGTTTTAGACAAGGATTCTACAGACTTCACTGCTCCTTATGGCAGACGTGCTGTTTACACAGGCTCATAAACCTTCAGCAAAAGCTCTAACACTGCCTTCAGGTTTAAATCATGTTGTATTTTTAGCACCGAGCACTGACCAGTGCTCTCCCCTTTAATACTAGAAGGTTATGAAGTTGCTGCACTTGAATTTCTTGCCAAATACTAGCAAGAGTGATCAGCCAGCTAAGATTGTGCTCTTCTGCATAATGTTTTTCACATTAGCAGAAGGACACAAGTGACAGTTGCTAGACGGTTTAGCAGCTTGATTTGTAGTCAGATGGTACCTGTGTCACTCTACCAGGATACACCTTTGATATCTACAACTTGCATCAAAATCTGGTCAAGGGGTCCTACTGTTTTGTTTCAAGTAGTACGTTTTTAGGAGTGCTGTAACTTATGGGACATTTGTACATAAAATGAAATATCTGTGTGCGTGTGTTGTAATAGTTTAATTTTTGTAGCCTACTGGAGGCAGGGGAAGAGGAGAAATTAAGAAACCGAATGCAGTATTTCACTCCCTGCCTTTGTAATTTTTGAAAGAGTTATATATTTCACATGAAAATAAAGCTTGATGTAGATTTTTGCCTTCAGATATTTAACAGTGAAACTTTCTGTCAAGTCAAACTTGAACTGTGAGAGCTGGGAAAAACCCACTCCCAAGTGAAGTTTGTGTGGGGTGTTTGTTTTTGGAAATCTAACCATAGCTCAATTAAATCCAGTGAAGAAATTGCCAGTTTACATATGCTGTTTTTGCTCTGGTCTTCCTGTCTTGTCTTATTCTGTGATTTTTAAAAACAAGAACAGAATCCCTTCCCCAACTCTGTGTCCTCTCCCCCAACTACATAAATATTGGCAAGCATTTAGTCTTGTCTTTCATGCTGAGCCTATTGGGCAAACCAGACTGAGTTTGTGAGCTTTTCCAAATGAGCCTGAAGGGATTTGTTTCCCAGAGACTGACTCTCTGGTGTACAGCTTATTGCAGATGGGGTGTGTGTGTGTGTGTGTGTGTGTGTGTATATATATAATATAAAATATGCTTAAAAGGTACCTCTTTATTATAATCTCTTGTTACAGGCAGGAGTACAAATGAACAAAGGGGTTTTAAAGCATATATCAGCAATACATTTATTTTTTTCAACTATAGTATCTTTTCTGCACCTTGCAGGTTAGAAAGCCAGCTGACATGGGCCAGCCGTGGATGTTTAATTGCAGTGTAGACATACCCTATAAGTCTAGAGGGCAGTGCTCACAGAGGCATTAACATTGCAGGACTAATTGGAGATCCTGGGTGCCCTGTTAAAGTAACCCTGGTCATCATTTATACTAAAAATGATACCCCTCTGGCAATCTGCCATAAGCCAGTTCTTGTGCATCTGCTTTTTAACCCTTTTGCTTCCTGTCATTAAGGAGCCTGATTCTGCACGTCTCAAGCCAATGGGAGTTTTGCTATTGACTTCACTAAGAACAGGATTGGGGCTGCAGTTCCAAGGTCTTTTTGTAGTACCCTGCTATTTTGTATAAAATAAATACAGTTTTAAAGAAATCCACAATTCTGACTTCCAGAAGAATGCTTCTTCCCAGCAGTAAGTGTTGCTGGGCTCTCTGTTAATCTTCTGGTCATGGTCTAGTAGATTGCACTGAATTAAGCAAAAGGTGTGGGGAAACATTTTGTCTTCAAATACAAAAATCTATATATGTAACAAAACCAAGAAATTGACTTGGGCATACAAGTAATATCTACAGTAAGACTAGAAATATATGGTGTGAAGTAGCAAAATACATATGCCAAAAATGTGTCAATGGCAGGTAAATTTAAAACTGGATTAAAATTATTACTGTTTCTTAAAGATACAAGTCTTGGAATTGCAGTTTAGTAGTGATCTGGTTACATCCAGACAATGAATGCAGCATCAGTTAGCAGTAAGTTTTGCTTTGTTTCCTTGTACAGTTTGTTAGTATGGAGATTTAACAAAAGACAAAGGTGAAATTTTTAAATCAAAGGTAAATAAATATTTTGGGCACAATTAGGAAAGTTTTAACGTTAATGAACAAAATTATGTAGATGCCATTAAAATGGCTTACTCTGAAGACATCTGCAGTATGTATTTAGGTTCTCACGCTGCATGCTACTCACAACAAATCAGACAGGACAGAGACAACCAACTTATTTCTCTCCTGTCAGCCTTATTATTTATTTCTGCAGGCAGGTAATTCTCTCTTCTGTAGCAGATGTAGTAGTAGTAGGGATATATTTGCATTCATACCTTTTAGGGAAATATTTATTTTAAATAACTCTTTTTGGGGGGGGAGGGAGTGATGTTTTTCACAAACAGGATACCCCTAGATATTCATCTGCAAGTTTATAGGGCTTTTAGCCATGTAATGCTGTAGATTTCTTCCTTATTCCTACAATAACACCAGTTAATACTATATATTTTACTTTTTTTAATAGGAACTATGCTTCCAGTTTTTTGTGTAGTGGAACATTATGAAAATTCCATTGAGTATGACTGTAAGGAGGAGCATGCAGAATTTGTGTTGGTAAGGAAGGACATGCTATTCAACCAACTGATTGAAATGGCATTGCTATCACTTGGATATTCTCATAGCTCTGCTGCCCAAGCAAAAGGTAAATATGATTGCTAAACTGTACTATTTATTTTATGGGGGGAAATGTAGAATTTTTTTCTGGACTGCAGTGCAATTATTATGTTTTACTCCTTGTAGATTTTTCTTTTACATTTTTGCTTAATGTATTTTTATTTAGTTAACATATGCTTTGCTCGTGGAATGTTGAGGTAGATTATAATTTAAAAAAAATGACTTCAACTGAATCATTAGTATGCTTATTGACCTTAATAATCTGCTCCACTGAGGATCCACAAGGAAGTGTAAAGCATATTTGAGCAGATGGACTGTTGAGAGTCAACTTGCGTTTATGACTAAATATCTAGCTCTGTTTCTTTTATTCTGTTACTGATGGGTTTTGTGGATTGTGAAGTATTTTTTCAGTACTGAGATCTTGCATTATAAAATCCCATATAATGTGTATGAATGATTGTCTTATTGAACTCTCAGAAACTTAAGAAAAAGTATATTCGGATGGTATTTTTGATCCTTTACTGTAATGCATTTATATAATTTCATAGCATGGACAGCTAACTTGCAGTTTTTTTGTGCTTGTCTTCAAATAAATGAGCATGGAATCAAGGACAGTGGCACTGCTTAAAATCACAGGTATTTTTCAAAGCCTTGTAAGATACATTTATTAAATAATATAATTTTCTCTGTCTGGCACAGGGCTAATCCAGGTTGGGAAGTGGAATCCAGTTCCACTCTCCTATGTGACAGATGCCCCTGATGCTACAGTAGCAGACATGCTGCAAGATGTGTATCATGTGGTCACACTGAAAATCCAGTTACACAGGTGAGTCACACATACCAGTCCTAGGACATGGACTGCTATTTGTCCACTGTTTAAGATTAGTAATATAGCCTGTATTTGTTTCCCACTGTGCTGTGTGCTTAAAGTTCAGAAGCTTATCTACATTCCTTTTTGGTTATTATAATTTTAAGTTACAACATGCTGTTGCAGAAAACTTTCATGCGTATAGCTCTGATACATAGATTTTTCTCTGTATATCTCATTAAAAATATATTGCATTTTAGTCAATTAAATGATGCATTACAAGAAGGCATTTTACATAAAGTTTACTTAAGAGAAAAATATTTTTGCATATCGTGAACAGTACCATCTGTGTGCATTTTGTAAAAGAATGACTTGCTCACACTTATTGTTGCTGTCTAGGTTCTTAAATTTCACAGTAACAAAAAAAAGAAAAAAATGGTTGGTTAATATATTAATGCTTTTCATGATCAGTGGTGAGAAAGCATTACACCTTAAATTGTTTTACCAAGCGCATCAGAGCAGGAAGGTAGAAGTAACATGAAAAAATAGTCGCCACATGCAGCTGATGTATAATTCATGCATCAATACAGCAGATGTGTTGTATAAAGTAATTAACTAATCGGAACAATCAGGAGACCGAGAGCAATCTCCAGATGCATCTGCTTGATGCGCAAAATGAAATCTGTCTGTCTTAAAGGAATGTTCTGCAGCAGGATGCAATCTTGTAATAATCCCTTTTCTAATCTATGTCTCAAATAGTTGCCCTAAACTAGAAGACTTGCCTCCTGAACAGTGGTCTCACACAACAGTAAGAAATGCTCTCAAGGACTTACTGAAGGATATGAACCAGAGTTCATTGGCCAAGGAATGTCCCCTTTCACAGGTACTTATCATAACATGTAATAAATATTGAAGCACTATAGGCAACACTGATGTGAGATTAGAGATTTCTATAGACTGTAGCAAGTAGTATCTGAAGTGAATCTGCCAAAAATACACTTACATTTGACCAATTTGTAATCTTTTTAAATATGCTTGATTCATTTCAGATATAGTCTTTCAGTATTTTCCCTTGGGGAAAATGTGAAAGGCTGTTTACACTGCACTAGGTGCACTAGAATTGTCTCATACCAAACTGGATTTTTCCTGGCTTTTGTCTTCAGTCTTTGAACTGTTTTGATGTAACTACTTTTTTCAAGCATGTGTTGAAGTTATTAAAAGGCTCTTTACTTACTGCTGTCAAAAATACTACTGAATTTGAATGCTTGTTGCATAACTTACACTAGTTTTAAATGCTAATTCATAAAACTAGACAGTCTATTTACCGTACTGTATGAGTGTAGGGGAAAAAAAGAATAAAGCTCCTTAGATGATGTGTTGTCATTATAAACAACCAAAAGAAAATCAGTCATTTATTAGAACTAATCAAAATACATCTAACAAGGATGAAATCTTATATTACCCATTGCTAAACACTGAACTGCTGCTTACCTTGAGGCTGCTTTACATTGTTCTTTTGTCATTGATTTAAATTGTCTTGAAGGAGAATTTATTTTTCTTTACTGTATCGTGCCCAGTGACGTTGAGGTGGGAACAACAGATGTATTGCTCCCTTTAAATTTTTCAAATGTATTTTGTTGTGCTGCAGTTGAGACTTCAGACAGAAATTCTATTTATAAATCAGTGATACTGGGCATGGTGGGGGGAAAGGAAGTCAGATTATTTTTTTTAAAGTATTTACTTCCCTTCCTCCGAATACTGGAGTCTTTCAGAAGCAGGGCCCTTAGTTCATTTAGACAAGAGATGTATATCTAGTCGATATATAATATTAGCGAAGACTGTTTTCCCATCACTATTTTTCCTATGGTTAGATTGTCTTCAATGATGTGGCTCTGATATAGGAATTTTTGGAGTGGAAATAATCAAAATTATCTTCACTGGTTGCAAACCATTCTAGTAATATGTTTGCAAAGCTATCTTGTACATACCTACTGTACAAACATGCGAGCTCTTGCACTGCTGGCTCATGGAGACTGCAGATAATTTAGGATTCGCTCCACTTTGGTTCACCAGCTTTATTTTTTTTTATTTGATATTGGTAGAAAGCAAGTAAATTGTCTGGAGACAAAATATTTAATTTACATTTTGGCATATTGTCTTGTTGCAACTTGTCCACATATGTGCGTATGATGCAACAATATAATGTAAAGTAAAGCAGACTTAAACAGGAATCTATCTTTATATTCAACATTAACATGTTGGTGGAAAACTGTATATAAATACTTCCTTCAACTAAATAATGTAGCAAATTCAGTGTCCCTGAGTAAAAGGGATAATGTCATGTAAAACAAATCATATTTAAAATAAAAATCCTCAGCAATAACAGTTGGAATTATTAAAACAAAGAATTGCAAAACCCTGAATTGCCTTATGATCTTTGTTTAGTGTTTGCATTTCTTTCAGCTTGGGAAAAGAGATGTCTGCTTTTAGTTTTGTTTTATAGCAGATTTTACTTTTATTACCTCTTGCTCTAGCCCAGTGCTGCAACGTTTGGGTTGCAAAGATTGAAAACAATCAGGTTTTGGTTTTAGGAAATTGATTCCATTATAAAGTTTAAAAAATATGAATATATAGTCTTGAAAAAAATCAGGTTTAATGGACTTTGGATCAGGCTTTTTAAAATTCAGCGTGAATCGTTCCATTCCTTTGAGTAAGCTTTGGATCATGGTACCTAAAAACTTTGACCTGCCCATCTCCCCTTAAATTATCAAAAAATGGTTAAACGTTCAGACAGATATAATTAATTGTATATTACTCTCTTATGTGGGAGACACTGGTTTATGAGCAATACTGGGACATTAACTGTGTTTCTTAAATCAATTGGGAGTGCTCCGAAACGGATGCATTTGCAGTCTGGAGATCAGAAATAAGAGTGCGTAAAAAAGCTTAGAGACATCCTCTCCCCTGGGATCAGCTAAATATAAACATTGGAGAGGTGTCTTCTCACTATATGCTTGTGCTGGCATAGTGGAGATATGCATGGAGCATTCCATCACCAAAGCAAACCATCATAAAGACACCTAACTATTAAAAACTGAAAAGTAACTCAAAGATTGACAGACAAAATCTGACTAACTATCCTTACCAATACCTCATTGCGTTGGTATGGAAGTGTTTTTCAGACAGTATGTAAAATGGTTTTGCGTATGTGCAGCATTGCCAATATACCGTTTGAGAGTGGAAAGCTACAAAGAGTGCTGTCCCTAATTAAAAGTTGTTTACTTCGGTCAGTTGATCTTGAGTGTTTGCGTATAATTTCATTCAGAATACTAACAGTTCTGTGCTTCAAAAACAAACCAACTATATTTTGTAGAAAATGCTGATGTAGTTATGGACTGTTGATGATCTGTAGGCAAATATAAACTGTATTTGTGACACAGTTTGACCCTAAGTTATTAGGATCTATTTCTTGACTCTTTTCCTCCTCCTTTTACTATCTTTTTTTTCTATTTTGCCATTGATTTTTTTTTTTTGATCATTTGCTATAATTGGTATCTCAGGGCATCTAGGTATAAAGTGTTGCCCTCTTGTTTCTTCATATCTTCTTCCTGCATTTCCTCTAGCAAAATGCCATTGTGACATTGCTGTTTTGGTGAAAAGGGTGGAATGCATATCTCTTCCAAGGTTACTGTAACTGTCTTGTTTTTGAGAATGTTGTGACTTACTCCTGTTTTTCCCCACTTCCCCTAAGGCCAAGTTTCACTTACTATACTGGCCTTGATTGTAAGGAATTTTCATTGACATAAATCACATTCTGTGGGTGGATTGGAGCTAGTATGTGAGCCTAAATTACCATTCTATTAAAAACTTAAGAGTTCAGAGATTGTTCTCAAATTCTGGCCTCAAGCAGGCAAGCGAAAAGAACAGCTACTAATTTCAGATGGTGAATTGCAAGCCACTGGATATTTGCATGCTGTTCCCTAGGTTTGTGAATGTCATTACCATAGACTATACAGAGTTGTTGTAGCTGTGTTCATCCCAAAATATTAGAAAGACAAGGTGGGTGAGGTAACTTTTTTTTTTTTATTGAACCAGCTTTTGTTGGTGAGACAGACAAGCTTGAAGAAGAGCTCTGTGTAAGCTCGAAAGATAGTCTTTCACCAACAGAGGCTGGTCCAATTAAAGAGGTGAATTCAGCCATCTCATCTCTCTAATTATCATAGACTAGCAGAATATGTAGATGCCATGCAAGAAACTTTTCATGTTTGATTTACCAGGCTTTCATAATTTTTCACTCGCCACCCCCCATTTTCCTTCTCATATAAGCTGACATATTAGAGTGGCGGCATGGGCTAGTGGCCTGAGTCTAGGGTTGGGAAACAGGAACTCCTCATTGCGTGTTGTTGGGCATGTCACTTTCATTTAGTTTAGCTTTCCCCTTTGTGTGATGGGAAAAATTAATTCATTTCCTACCCAATAGAGATGTTCATAGTGATTAGTATTCGAACATGACTTTGAAAGTGTTTCTGTACAAACGCACCCACCCATAGCAGCAATGGCTATGTGACAAAGGACATTTGTCATGCACCCTGACCACCTCACCTGAGCCCTACCAACTAATCAGTTTCCTCTAGGGCCTGGTCCCCACTAAGTCCCCACTTCGGACTAAGGTACGCAAATTCAGCTACGTTAATAACATAGCTGAATTCGAAGTACCTTAGTCCGAACTTACCGCGGGTCCAGACGCGGCACGGAGGCTCCCCCGTCGATGCCGCGTACTCCTCTCGCCGAGCTGGAGTACCGGCGTCGACGGCGAGCACTTCCGGGATCGATTTATCGCGTCTTAACCAGACGCGATAAATCGATCCCAGAACATCGATTGCCTGCCGCCGGACCCTCCGGTAAGTGAAGATGTACCCTAGGACTACTACTAGCATTTTAAACCTCTGAAACTATTCAAACAGCCACAAACTGTTGCCCTTTTGAATTATGTTATATCAACCTGCTATAAAAATAGTTGAGGAAAAGAGAGAGCGCTTCTCTTTTCTCCAAACATGGAATTGTCTTCTTTGTTTCCCAGACCTTCAGATTACACTGGCCTACAGATCAGGCTAGGCAATATCCAGTCCTGGTATCAATGTTAGATTTAGGGCCTGATATCTCATAGCCTTTCAGGGTTTTAGTAAAGGAGCTTTATATCATTAGAAAAGGGTGATTCCGTATTTTGCAGTGAACAAGCTGCACTTGCTTCTATCTCTAGAAGCATCTGGGATCTATTCATGTGTCATGATGTTTTTATGCATAGTAATATTATTTAGGACATGTATTGTTTACGTATCAGTGGGGGTTTGTTTTTTCTCAGAAACCTTTCTAGTTTCTCTCCTGGAACTGAGAGAGACTGACTTTTTAGGTGAGAAGAAACAAAAACAAACAAAAGTAAAAACAAACAAACAAATTCAGAAGCATTTCAAAGCTGTATTTTTGTAAAATATGTGGCATATGCAGAATGGTACAAAGGGTTTTAATAGCTTCACGTCTGGGATTAATGCAGTTGTCCCAAATGCATTTTGATCAAACCTTTCTATTGTATCACTGTCATGTATTGTGCGTACACATACTGTATATACTTTACACAAACACACTGTATATATTAAAAACAGATTTCCCTTTCGTTCAAATATCAGGCCCCAAACCTGCGAACTGTTCCACGTGGGCAGACCCGTGTGCCCCTGCAGGTGCCAAGCTCTGCTTACACAGATCATTTTGCAGGATCTGGGACTGCAATGACTAGGAGATGTTTCTTTCGCCAGCATTAAATAGTCTTTGCTTAGATTAGCAAATGCCTCAAGTCTTGCCCACTTCAGAATGCTGATTTTCCACAAAATATCAGTGTATTATAATGCTGCCTCCTTCATGTTATTCTCAACCCAAATATATATAGTATGGCAAAATGTTTACAGTTCATTACTTTTGGGGAGAAATGATTGCGCTGAGTTGTAATCAGAACTTAAGTTGTCCAGAGAACTTCTAACTTTCTTCTCTTTTGGTTTCCTGGATTACTTCACCCTCAATCTCAGCGCCTGACAATTTCAGGTTGTGGCTAGCTGATCCTCTCCCTTTTATCTCCAACCTTCAGAGGGACATCCAATAGGCCTGCCTCCAGATTCACCCAGGGATCTTCTCTCTCTCACTCCCTGCAGCAGACTAGGCGAGAGGGGGGTCAGAGCTGCAGGTTCCTATCCCCCTCTCAATTGAAGGGGCCGGAGCAGTGGAATCCAGCTGCTGCCGAGGCTGGGGTGTGGAGGAAGAAAGGAAGTGGCTTCTTTTCTTCCTTCTCCTATGAAGACCAAGAGAGCTAAGAAGCTCTTCCTTAAGAGTTCCTTTACTCAAATACCTGGCAGCAGAATGTTGCCCAACAATATTCAGCTACCTAAATGCCAAATTATTGTATAGCTACAAAGATATTGCATTCAATAGGGACAAGAATTGAGTATCTTAAACTAGTAGATGTTCTGGCCATCTTGGTAAACAATAGTCATATTTAAAAGGTCCCTTTTGTATTAAACTAAAAGTGAACAGATTAAAAAAAAAAAGTTGAAAAACTTTGTAAATAATTAACCACTATATTCTGGGCCACTGAACAATTGGAAAGTTCTGCTTTTGACTTCAATGGGACCAGGATTTGGGTTTACCATAATGCGTGTTTGTGTAGAATAAAATTATTTTTAATAATGAACTAAAAGGTGGGTTCCCCCTCTTTTTTAATTTTACCTGCCTAGACCTGAGCTCAGATCTTCAGATTTCTGTTTGTTTTGCAACAGTTAATGGTATCACTGACATCTAAAGCAGAACAGGGAGCCACATTCTTTACATTGCTCTAGATGTTTTAAAGATGCCCTCAATTATTGCAGGGGAAACACAGAACCTTGAGGGCCTGGACACAGGTTTTGGCAGGTTAGTGAAGGAAAAACTGACTTTTAGAACAGTTTAAGTGTATTTATACTTCTTAAATTTATACACATTGACTTGGTATCTGTTTTTTGTTTGTTTAATTTTTTTTAAGTGTTAACTTTCAAGGTAAAATGAAATAAACATTGCTAAATGTTTTATTTTTATGGATATAACCTTTTCTGTCATCTATATCAGTGGTTTTCAAACTTTTTTTCTGGGGACCCAGTTAAAGAAAATTATTGATGCCCCTGACCCAACAGAGCTGGGGATGAGGGGTTTGGGGTGCAGGAGGGGATCAGGGCTCTGGACTGGCGGTGCAGGCTCTAGGGTGGGGCTGGGGATGAGGGGTACAGGAAGGGGTTCCAGGTTTGGGGGAGCTCAGGGCTGGGGCAAGCAATTGGGGCACAGACATACCTCCGGCGGCTCCTGGTCCGCACTGCAGGCACCACCCCCTCCAGCTCCCATTGGCCAGTTTCCAGCCAATGGGAGTGCAGAGCCGGTGCTTGGGGCAGAGGCAGCTGGCCGCTTCCAGGGTGCAGTGCGGTGTTGGAAAAGGTAGTCACTAGCCTGCCTTAGCTGGGCAGCACCGCCGACAGGACTTTTAATATCCAGGTCGGCAGTGCTGACCAGAGCAAGGTGACCCAGTGCCTTACATGCCGCGACCCAGTACTGGATCGCGACCCACAGTTTGAAAAAGACTGATCTATATGGCCCAGGTATTTTAATGGAATACAGAGCCTTTTGCTTCAAGGACAGTAGTGCCTGAAAGTTAGAAGAGCAGCTCTGTGTAGCTCAAAAGCTTGCCTCTTTCACCAACAGAAGTTGGTCCAATAAAAGTTATTACCTCACCTGCCTTGTCTCTAATATCCTGCGACCAACACAGCTACAACAACACTGCAAATACCAGGAGATATATATAAAATACACAGTAGCTTAGGTGAAATGAGTGCTGCTCTTAGTCTAGTTCTTAGTGGACAGGTGTCAGAGTGACAGAAACCATCATCACGAATGGCACTCCTGGGACAACCTTCGCAGAGAGGCGAGGGCCTGGCAGAGATGCTGACCATCCCTAATTTTTCATAATCCCACTTATTTTTACAGAATCTAGGCTTAAATCTATTAATTTTCCAAGCGCGCGCACACACACAGTGTGTGGATCACTCACAACCACTCGGGTCCAACAAACACAGCAAATAATGCCACGGGGTGGGTGAGTGAGAGAGACAGTGTGTTCTTCGCCATCCCTGTGGCACGTGCACAGACAGTATGGTGACGGTCTGAGAGGAGGTAAGCGGTGACAAATTTGAATGGGTTGGGGCACTGCTGAATTAACCGCCCAAACCACAGGCTGCGTGTTGCGCTCTAGCTGCCCTGTGTATATGCTGGTGGACTACAATAATGTGCTGGAGGTACCTAGAGCTCGCCAGGAGGGTCCGCATGGGGCAGTTAGAACACAACATGCAACCTCTGGTTTTGGCAATGAATCCAGCATCCTAAGCCCTACTGCCAATCACCTCAGCTTGCCTCCTATCAGACCCTCACTTTGAAGTCTGTGGGGGAGACCGTGTCAGTTGAGTGGATGCAACAGAGAAGGATCATCCTGGGAAGGAGGTCCAGACCTGGGACTGACCAAGGTAATTAAGGATCATAAGCAGTATAAGAGGGCACTTTCCTAGGGACAATCCTTCCCTTATATTATTATTATTATTATATGGAGATATACCTATCTCATAGAACTGGAAGGGACTTCAAAAGGTCATCGAGTCCAGCCCCCTGCCTTCACTAGCAGGACCAAGTACTGATTTTTGCCCCAGATCCCAAAGTGGCCCTCTCAAGGATTGAACTTACAACCCCGGGTTTAGCAGGCCAATGCTCAAACCACTGAGCTATCCCTCCCCCCCCCCTTGTCTCCCTGTTTGGGGGTGGAGGTCAGTGGCGCAATGAGGGATGGGGGCCTACAGACCCAGGCTTCCCTCTCCCTTGGCTATAGATGGGGAAAGAAGGGGAGTGGGGAAGAGATACTGTTCCCTCGAGGGGAGAGCGAGATCCGAGTTTCTGGGTTCAGGGGGAGAAGTCCAAGCAACCTCCCTAATGTTTTTCATAAACATCATAAAAAGCCTCCGAACAAGGTTGGCATCTCTGGACTGGACGGGGATGGAGACTGAACTTTCCTCAAGGTGACTCTTACAAGTAATTAGTTAAGAATATCCATGATCTGGCTTGAGGCTTTTCCTGCTATTCCCTATGCTGCTATACCTTTTCTGTGGGTACACTTAAATAATCTTCAGTCTCTGGTACTTTCATTCTGGCACCTTCTATGAGCATTGGCACAAAGGGAAAAAAGGCGGGGGAGGGATGGCCACAACCATTCACTAGCAAATGCCAGAAGATTCTGGTGCTCAGGCGAACTTTTCATCCTTAACTTTTGTTGCTGTGGTGTCTCTTTCAAAACTTAAGTAGAGGACAAAGAGTCTCCTCTCTAATTAGAATTTCTAAGGTTGTTTCCCCCCCCCCCCAGCTTAAATCAGACTCTCAACATCGTTTAGATATTATTTTTGAAGATTTAAAACATGTATAGATGTTTCTGTACATAATATAAAACAATTTCCTCTGACCTGAAAATTTAATAGAAGGAAAATAGAATTACTGTGAAGAGGTAGCAACCTATTCATACCTGAAAAGTTATAAGTAAGGGTCAAATCATCCTCTCCAGGAGGGAAATTCATGAACTGGGCTAGAAGAATCAGTTTCTTTTCCTGGTTTTACTCAGTGAGTGACTGGGGATAGCATGTGTCCCTTACCAAATCAATATAGGCTGTGACCTCAAAGGGCCCTGCTAGTACAGCAATGAAGGGACCAACTGTCATGAGGTCCCTACATGCATCTGCTTCCAGCTGTCTGGGAAAGGTGTTTTTGTGCAAGATAATGCATGATACTTCACGTAACCAACTCTCAGAAGATAAATGCTGAGATATTATAGGCAGCAGCCTTTTATTCACTTCTGGCCCCGACATTGCAGAGCCCTAAACTCGGAGGAAGAGGTTCTGTGGATTGCAGGCAGATGATGATGTTTCTGTGCTTCTCCTTCCCATTCTCCATGTACTGGCCAATTCTGGTCTGTACTTGTGTGGTTTTCAGTCTACTCACGTGAAGGATGTCTGCATAATATGGCCTTGAAGTTTTAGGGAAGTGGCAGGAGTAAAACAAGAACACAGTGCTAATATCAGAAAAAAGATGCCTTGTATACATTATAAAACTGAACTCTGTTTTATTTCACTTTCACTGCAATGATGATCTTGACAGAAGCCATATACAATAACTAGTGTTTAAAGTGCCCTTTATATATATATATATTTGCAGCATATTTAGTGCCAGTAAATAATACACTGCTCAAGAATTGCATGTTTATTATAAATGCTTTCTTATATCATTTCTTAATGCAACACTTAAGACATTTTATGTCTATAGATGTGTTTGAGTGTGAACCCTGATTTTCTCTAGCTTTCACAAGAGGGTTATTCCCCAGCTACTCCCCAGCTTTCTTTTAAAACAAGATTTGCAAATAACACATACAATTTTTCTTTTATTGGAAACTGGTTGATTGTAGAGTACTATAAGAGTATAAACAACATAAGAGATCCTTTAACATAACATAAGAGAGCCTTTAGTCGCTTTGCTCTCTAGCTTTGGAACTCATTGCCAATTGAAGTAAGGAACGCTCTGACAGTTGGGACTTTTAAATCTAGACTTAAAAGTTATTTGTTCTGTTTAGCATTCTTAAAATGATTCTATTAGGAATTGTATGTGCTTCAGTTTTAATTTTAACTCATAATGATTGTAAAGCACCCTGGGATGCTTGCATGAAGGGTGCAACAGAAATCCAAGATTGTATTGTATTGTGTTGTAATGTATTGTATTATTACATGGCACTGGAGTTGGACCACGAACAATTCATATAGAAAACATTTGACTACTTAGCTAAAGATAAGGAGTGGGGGTTGGGACTCTCTTCTTGCTTGTTTTCCCCCCTTTTCTATGTCAGTTATTTTATTAAACTAAATTAACATGGCAGTTATTCCCTAAGAAATGCCAGCATAATTTACTGTCTGCGAAAGCGCTCAAAATGTAAACCAGATGATAAACTAAAAATAAAAAATGTCCACATTAAGATTTAATTGCACTTCCCTTTCTATATTGTGTTCCTATGTAAAACACATTACTAACATTATTTTCTTTATCACTTCCTCCACTTTTAACTGAATTTCATTAACAATGAAGAAATATATGGTCTCTGATTCATTTATGTCACTCGACAGTTACTCCCTTAACTTAATGTGTATGTCTCTTAGAATTTTTTTTTTGTAAAAACATTCTATCACTGATTACAGCCAAGCCGTGTGACTTGCTCATTCTCTTTGCCAATGCAGGTCAGTTACACCTGCCACACTAATGCCATTCTGGTCCTCATGTTGCTTTTCCTCGGGAAGTTGCCAATGGCAAAGTATTTTTCCAAATTATGTGGTAAACTTGTGTATTGTGAAGTGTCTGTTTAGGAAGTAAAATTAAGTTCATTTCTGTCCATTAAAGAGCTCTTATCTGGACAGCCAACTTAAGTCCTCTTTAAAAGGCAAGTGGACAGATGAATCTGACTCATGAGATGTTTTTCTTGTCTCGCAACACTAACCATGTCCATTCTGCCCTGACTACAAGTAGACATGGCTGTTGTTTCTCAGTTTATGACACATTTTTCTGATAAAAATTTTTCCCCTACAAAATACCACCAGCATATAAAAGAAAGGTGCCCAGGTAACCCAAGCGCATTAATTGCATATTCTGCTCTTTATGCAGAGTGCTGTGGTGGTGGTCTAAATTTGTGACAGTCTTGCTTGAAGAAAAGGAATTGGACTCATAATAATCCTTTACACCTGACAGGAATGAAAGCACAGTGAGACCCACTTCTTGAGTGGCTACACAGAGAGATAAGCACTTCTGGCTTTGACAGACCAAATACTTCCTTCCTTGTCAGATTGATCTCAACTCTAACTTGAATGCTCACTGAGGATTATTTGAGAGGATGAGAGAGGATTTTTTGTAAAGGTTCTGAAACCTACAAGCAAACTCTCATAAAGCTTAATTTAAAAAAAAGTGATGTATAGTTTCCTCTTCACTTCCCACCTTGTCTCCTCAAAATACATGCTAGGGGAAGGGTGAGGTCTCTGTCTACTTCCTTGGATGACTCCTCAATGGAAAAATAAGTATCAAATTCCTTCGATGCCTTGCAGCATTTATCGGAGGACAGGTTTTTCAGTCCTGAGCACAGTAAGTAAACCTCAAACACCTGGCAGCAGCCTGAGACCTGTCTCCCTCCAAACCTTGGAATAAACAAGCTAAAGAAATCTGTCTTCCCCAAGGGTGAGAAGACATAAAAGGCTCTCCTCATATATGTAAGTCTAGAGAATGCTTAATTCTGACAAGTTCCCTAACTCTAAACATAATATACCCAGAGTCTCAAAACATTACAAGCTTGAGAAGAATTATTTCTCAGAGTGGGGTGATATGCTTCTGTGTGATCTTGACGTGGCCTAGTTTGCTAAAATGGATCCATCTCTCTCAAAGATTTTGTGGCTCTGAAGGAGATTATCAATAGAAAAAATGGACTGATTGATGAGACAGGACGTGAAACTTTTGCTAAGACCCTCACTACTAACATCTGTTCTGGGGCAAGGAGGAATAAAACTCTTTCTTTCAACCTGGCTAGTGCTTACCATGGAAAAGTATGTCTTGTTGGATATAGCGTTTTGAAAAAAGTATATCCTCTCTCTTAAAACTGTGTTTTACCATGTGTCAAAATATCCTCTAAAAGTAGATGGGCCAAACACAGTTCTGTTCTCAGGTATGTTTTCTGAATGTCCCTTACAATAAATTCAAAATCTTTTCCAGTACCAGGAACTCCAGAAGTTTTCAGGGGTATATTCCCCATTCTTTGTTCAACAAAAACAAAAGGAGCCACATGTGTGATGAAACCCACACCATCAGTTAATGATATACAAGGAATTAAAAATGTAGATTTTCTCCAGGAAGTAATTGTTGCAGCAGAGCCATGGGACTTCTTTGAATCACCAGATCATCAATATGCATATCACTATGACAAGCAATTATCAAAAATCAGTGAGATTTGTCTTAATGTTTCCAATGTCCTGTCTGGTTTTGAATCTTCCCAGTGTAGCTGGACTTCTTTTGAAAACTCTTATGGCTAAAGCCAGCATCACTGAGGGGAGAGACCATCTGTAACTTGTTCTACTAGAGAACTGCTTAATGAAATTTTCATTTATCCATCAAAATAAGTTAGCACTTGATAATGAGCTTTAAACATTTTAGTCTCGGATTCATTGCAAACTTCAAAAAGGGCTTGATTCCTCCTGTTCAGACCCTAGTGCACTTTCTGTCCTTTCTGTCAAAGTGGACTCTAGTCATTCATCCCATGCTTTCTTAATAGAGCTAAATATACTCGCTGAATAGCCTAACATGATTATTGTATGCAGTGCTGATGTAGCCGCGTTAGAAACAAGGTGAGTGACATAGTCTCTTTTATTGGACCTACGTCTGTTGGTCAGAGCAACAAACTTTCAAGCTTGCCCAAAGAAGAGACTTGAAGAGCTCTGGGTAAGGTTGGAAGCTTGTCCTTCTCACCAGCCAAAGATATTGCCTCACATACCTTATCTCTCTAACATGATTAATAATAATCAGGTTTATTGTGGGTAGTGCCCAATAAAAATTCAGCCACGAGTGGGGTCCCTGTTGTGGTAGGTGCTGTACCAACACAGAATAGCAGATGATTCCTGCCCTCCCAGAGCTTACACTCGAAATAGACAAGACAGACATGCAGGGTGGAGAAAGGAAGGAGGGTTTAGTTAGGAGGGGCTAAGCTAAATGGAAAGAAAGTTGAAAGGAGAGGGGACATGGAAGGGAAGGATGGGCAGGGGACGGGGCAGTGGGGAAGAGAGTATGAGGGGAAGATGGGGAATGAAGTGGAGATGAAGAGACTGTGAGCGAGGGAGAGTTGGGGAAAATAGCCAATCAGGACAGGGCAGAGAAAGTTCTGTAGAAACTTCTCTGGATGTCCAAAGGTCCCTGCTTCTGCAGTTGCTTCTATGGGCACGCCACTTCCCACAGCTCCCATTGGCTGGCAACGGCGAACCGCGGCCACAGGGAGCTGACGGGCTCCATGCCTGCAGACGCTCCACGTAAACCAAACTACAATGTATTAGATCAGGGATCGGCAACCTTTGGCAGGCCAGGCCGCTTTGTTTACCTGCTGTGTCCGCAGGTTCGGCCGATCGCCAATGGGGGCGGCAGGAAGCGGTGCGGACCAAGGGATGTGCTGGCGCATGCCAAAGGTTGCCAATCCTTGTATTAGATATTCAACTCAATGATTTTAAAATCATCACATTTTGGGAAATAAGACAGATTTTTAACATTAAGGGTAGTTAACCAGTGGATCAGATTATCAAGAGCGGTTATAAATCTTCCATCTCTTGAAGTCTTAAAATTAAAATTGGATGTCTTTCTGAAAGTTAGAAAGAAATATGCTGTAGTTTAACCACAAGTTGTTGGGGTAGATTCAGAAATCGCTGGGTGAAAATCTGTGGACAGCTTTATGTTGGAAGCCAGATTAGATGATCATAATGGCCCCTTCTGGCTTTAAAAATGTATTATATTTATGTCAGAGAGTAGATCAAAGAAAGATTTGATCCTGAACACCGAAAGAAATTTGGCAAGACAAGCATTAATGATACTGAGTCTGATGACTTCTTGTCTGGACATTGTGCCTTAGGGCTCAGCTTCATGCCAGACAACTGATGCTTTACCTAGCAGAACAGTGGAACCAGAGAAGGGACTTGCTGAAAAGGCGTGTCATAATCCCTAGCAAGGAAATCTTCCTTAACTTGGTGGACGATATTGTGCAACTTTCAGGAGCTCTTTTACTGGAACCAAACTGTAGAATTACCACAGGAGATGGTCAAGGCTCGTGTGTTCTCAAAATCTGTAGAATGAAAAGTAAGTCTTTCTGCAGAAAGGAATATACAATTTTTGGATGCTCAAAGCAGTCTTTAATTCACTAATAGCTTTAAGGACTCTCCTGTCTGACAAATCATTTGTACCAATAAAACCTCAGTCATGTCATACCTGAAAAAAGATGATGGAACCAGAAATCTGAAAGTCAATAAGGAACTCGGAGGTATCCTATCCTCCTAAGAACAGAACTGTCACAGGTAAATGCAGTTCATCTAGCAAGAAGATTGAATGGAAAAGAGAATTGGATAAGGCAAAGATAAAGATAAGGAATGCTCAGTTTTCAATGTCAAGGTCTGGAGTGTCCACAGACTGTTCTGTGAAGACATCAGGTGCCCCATGTCTTCTGCTTGTACAAGTGTCTGCTAGCTCTAGCAATAGATGTGTTCTCATTACCCTTCACCTGCAGTGTCCTGTTTTATGTTCGCTTTTTTCCTTCTCATTCCTGAAGACCTGAGAGCACCATGCAAGCAAACAGCAAATTTGATCTTATTGCTTAATAGAGTTGCCTTTGAGAGCCAGGGTTGCTGATCTGAAATGGATATTAGCTCAAGCACCTTTCCCTATCCATATCCTCCTTTTTGTGGGTTGCCCTGCTGGAAGCCAGCCCAGAGACTCAAAAGTTTGTTAGTTACTGGTAGGTGAACACTGAAGTCAAGTATTCTCAGATGAAGTAATGTAGATTCTACTTCTAAAAACACAAGGCCATTTTCATTCAGTGAGATAAAGCTAGCAACATGTCTTCTATTGCCACTATTTTAGTTATTTTCAGATTTTATCCAAGTTGATTTCAGGAAGGGTCTAGTCAGCAGCACACTTAAATCTCAAGCCTTTGCTGCTGGAAGCCCTTATACAGACTTTAGGTAGTGGACAATAATTTCAAGATTGACTTTTGATCTTTTGGTGTCTCAATCGGTGTCCAACTTGAGACATTTTAAAAGGGAAGGGGTGACTTTCAAAGGGTGGGTGCTCACCACTTTCTGAAAATCAACTCTTTTTAAGGGGACTCAAGTGAGGCACCCAAAAACGAAGACAACAAAAATCATCAGTGCTTTTTGAGAACAGCTGTGAGTGTCCTTTGGATTTCTGCCATTTTCAGTTTCCCCATTTCTTGTGAATTGGTATGTGTGAATTAGCATTTCCCACCTACCCTTTTATTTTTTATTATTTATTTTATTTTTGAGCCTTTAGACTCTTTGGATATGAGACTGGTATCTTGGAAAGCAGACTTTTTTTCTCGGCTTTATTTATATCCATCAGGAGAGTGGGAGATTGGAAATTTACATGACAGAGAAGCAATCTTCACATTACAAGATGACAGAGCAGTGCAAGAATCTGTAGTTCATTCTTATTTTTCATTCTACACTTCAGATTCTTTTTTTTTTTTAAACCAAAATAAGAGGTTGTGGCAGTCCTCATTATAATGGAGGCAATTTTCAGTTCTCTCTGTACCGAGACAAAGCCTTTAGAAGCAGTGGAAAAGGGGGAGGAGCTAGTCTAAATTAAATTACTTTGATGATGTAGAAGGGGTGCGGAGGGCAAGGGTGGTATTTCATTTTTTGGAAAGCCTCATTTTAATCATTTTTAGGACAGCCTTTATGCAATTTTAATTTATATGACCAGTACTTGCTATACAGATCACCATAGTTCTCATGACCTTGGCAATGTACAGGGTCAAATCTTCATCTAGATGTACTGACAAAGGCACAGACAGTCTTCTCGCCATCAGGAATGTATCTCTGTCCATCTAATTTTTTCTACCATATATTTATAGTGGGCATGACAAAGCAAATTCCTATGTCACTCATATTTCAAGGTAATAAAGGGTCTTAAAGGTGTGTATGTGTGTGTTAACCAGCCCATTTTAACATTCCATATCCTAAAAACAACTCATGGTATCTAGATATTTTGCAGTTGTAATTCTGGTTTTAGTTTAAGTGTCAGAGAATTATCATTTGTAT
Organism: Chrysemys picta bellii; assembly: GCF_011386835.1. NCBI lineage: Eukaryota > Metazoa > Chordata > Testudines > Emydidae > Chrysemys > Chrysemys picta. The sequence continues at coordinate 70,045,972 of NC_088792.1, read as the reverse complement.
GTCAGTGCATCAGGCACCAGGTTGCATCTTCCAAGTGTGTGGAATGGCATAATCTCAAATTATGTGTGAACTCTTGGGGCCATGGACTGTCTCTGACGATGTATTTAACTGATTGGCGCCTATATGCACAACTGTAGTTTTAATTAAATAATATTTAAACAGGAGCTTAAAATAACTTCTGAGATCTCAGTCTGTACTCAGACTATGTTGTTTGAGATTTCTACCACTATTATTTCATTGATCCAAGCAGCTTCCTTACCATCATCCACTGTTGGTGATAAAGTTCCTTTGGGTAAAGCATATATTCTACATTGAGATATGCACAGTTCCTTCTCTTCTAATAACACCCCACTCCCACCCCCCCTCTATCCAGAGCTGTACTCTGTTCTTAAATTCAGCACCATTTAAACTTTATCTGGGGACTGAAACAGATTCACAGTTTGGATATTTGTTAGGCAGATTATAGTGGTGGTAGCAAAGTATCCTGCCTTGCCAAATACCTAGGGATCTAAAGTGATGAATTTATGGAAGTGAAAATAGATAGAACTCTAAAAGTTTGGTTTAAAAAAAATTGGAGCCAGTCCTTTGACAGATTGTTCAGTAAATGTTAATTTTATTGAGAATTATAAAAAAAGGTGCTTAACGTTTCTGTGCCATTAATATAATACATTAAAAGGTTACTGTCAAGATTAGTGTTTCAGTTCTGAAAATTGACTGTAGGGGTTTATGGGCAGCTCTCTTCATATTCTGCTTGGAAGATAAGACATCTTACTTTCCACTTGACAAAATCATTACATTGTTATAAGGCTTTATATTGAAGAGCTTGATAAATGGCAAAACATAAATAAAACTCCATTGAAAAGGGAGAGAATTATATGTGCTCCGTTTATGGTAAACCAAATTTAACAGATGCAAGACAAGGTTGTGAAAATAGCCAGTGTCAAAACAGTGCAGAATTGAACTAGTTTAGTGTTCAGTTTGCAATGTCTGCTATCAGTACAGTACTCCATTTCAAAAGCATACATTCCTTCCTACAGAAAAAATGCAGATTCCTTAGTTGAAATTAATTGGCATTCAGAAACCAGATAGCATGTTTTTGGGTATTCATGAGATCTCTGTTTGAAAAAATGTTTTTAACTTGTAGAAATGTGTTGCAACACACAGATGGGAAGAAAAAAGAAAAAAAATCTCTTTAGCAAGCACTGTGTGTAAAAGGAATATTACATTTTGCACGCTCCTGATTACCCTATATAAACAGTTTTTGACATCTGTCTTTATAGTTTGCGAGGAGAGGAAGACTTTGCTAAAAGAACCATTTTTATACAGCAGTCACCATTTCAGTCTTGCTTTACCTGTATTATGAAAGCAGATGGTCTGCATGTCTTTTGAATATTTATAACTATCAAAAACAATCTCTTGCTATTCACCCTTAGGCTTATGAGATGTCAGGACTGTTCTGGTTGAAAAAAAAATCATCTTGGGTGTTTACAGAAAGAGGATTACATTAAGCTGAAATGACTATACATTTTCCAGTTTAATATTTGTCCATCAGCTGTTTAATCGTATTTAGATAATTGTGTAAATAAGTTGTTGCAGCCCTTGCCCCCTCCACTGATAGAGCTTGAAAGCTTTAAACACCGATGAGCCAGTTTCATAAATGCTTCTCTCTCTCTCTCTCTCTCTCTCTCTCTCTCTCTCTCTCTCTCTCTCCTCCCTCTCCTTCAGTTAAACAATTAGAAAGGCCTAAATAAGTTTTGGTTATGATACCACTTTGAGGAGGAAATTTCATACCAAAAAATCCTTAATATCTAGCTCAGAGTCCTGTAAGGGAGCTGTTGTCTCTGGTACCCTCTGCTAAGTGTGTTAGCATGTATTTGTTCTGTGCAAATACTGCATCCCAAATAACCTTTGATGAGGTTGTTTTCTGTGCTTCAGTCTTGTTATGTAAGAGTAATTTTAAGGTTATTATTGGGGAAGTTTGGGGATTGTGGGGCTTAAGTGTTTTTGACTGGAAGCTGAGCAATCACTGATAACAGATTTTGCTGTGGTTGGTTGATTTGGCAGGAAAGCATGAGCAGTTTTGGTTTGGATGATTGAATTAACCTGATTAACATTGTTTTTGTTGTTTTGCAAAAAGGACAACAATACATTTTTAGTCATAACTGACCAGTTTTTTACCTGGTTGGTAAGCAGTCTTACAGGAAACAGTGAAGGAATACTTCCCGGAAAGTACCTACAGTGGCAGCTGAAATGACCAGACAGAATCAAACATAAAATTCTTTCTGTTGCCTAGTGAAACACATCATATATTGGCATCTAACATAATAATGTAAAAGGTGACTGACACTGGCATCTTTTTAAGCAATGGACATATAAACAACTTACTTTCTAAAGAGTGCTTGAAACTTCTTGAAGAACACCTCGTGCCTATTTATCATATCTATGATATTTAACCTTTTGCGGTGATGAGATTCAGGTTTTAAAACTACATTCTAAGGAAACCTAAGCTGAACTTGAGAACCAATTCTAGCCCTATTCCACCACAATTATGGAAGACCTAATTGTAAACAATGTATCAGGCTGAAAAAGAAAGCTCAGGCTGCGACAGATGGTATCCTGCCAGAATACGGGGGTTTCTGTCAAGGTGGCACCATTTCAGATCAGATCTTCATCAGACTCTCAAAACAGAACTGCAAGTACTGTACATGTAGGGCGTGTGTGTGGTGTATTTGTGTGTGTGAGAGACTTTGGATCCTAAAGCAACTTGATCCGAAGGATAAGGTTGTGGGAGGTTCTCTAAGATTTTGAGATCTATGGCCAACTTATACAGTTTATCAATTTTCTTTCACAGAAAGTGTGAAAGCTGTGGCCAGATCATGGGTGAGTACTGTGATGCATTTGAATATGTCTGAGATTTATTCAGGCTGCACGTTGTGCTAGCTCATCTTCCCTGTTCTTGGGCAGCATCTACAGCTGTAGCCTGTACATAGAGGGTATATCTGGATAAGGAATTTAAATGGTACAGTCATGGACCATGAGACAATCAAGTTTAACACTTGTGGACTGTTTGATCACGGAGGAATAAAAGGCACCAAGAAAGAGTTTGAGGGCTTTTTGCATGTAGTGTAGCCTGTGGTTGAGAGAGAGTAACCTCAGTATGCCTAAGATCAAGATTCTGGTTTCCTCAAGAATGTTGGGAATATCTTCCAAGACCGAGAGAGATACCATGAGCTTCTGAAAACAATGGTACAGGCAGATCAAGAATAGAAACGGTGAAGAAAAGATCTGGTGAAGGTACTTGGTGGATTACCAAGATATGAACATTTTACTAGACTTGTAAAACTGTTGCCTTAAGTGAATTAGCAAATGAACCACAGTAGTTTGCATGTTTGTGTGAAATATTCTTGAAGAGTCCACTGTTAAAGAGGGACTTTCAGACTGGGAATACTTCCGGTACAACTACATTGTTTGTGTCTTTCACGATTTCCCATGCCAAACTTGCTAATTCTTAGATATGTGGGGTGAAATTGTGGTCCCACTGAAGTCAGTGGGAGTTTTACCGTTAACCTCAAAGGGACCAATGTTGTTTACACAGGAGTTTTGACTCAGCCTATCAGTTCCTTCTGTTTGGTCCTACAGTGAAGTCACAGTGCTGAACTGATGATATCCTATTTCTTTGGTAACAGACTGTGATGTCATTAAACACAGGATTATAACTTGAAGTTGAATGACATTTAAGTGGAGATGAGGATAGCAAATTTTAGGCAGACATTTTAAATAATAGCAGGAGGCAACAAAGTATTATTAAATTTATTGTATCATAGCAAAAAAGAGATGATCAGAGATGAGCCAGATTTTCAAAAATTAAAAGCTAAATTTCACCTGCAAAATATGCAGGTGTACACACAAATGGTTAATTGTGTGGACAAAGTGGGCTGTGCAGTTGCCGATGTTTGCATGTACAGAGGCAGGTTTTACATGCACAATAACCTGTTCATTTATTCAAATGTATTGCGGATGCTACTCATGTTTTTTTTTTGTTTTTGTTTTTTATGTTGTCATGTGCACCAGCTGTCCCCATGGGGAGTAGCTAGATCTGTAAGGGAACCTAAAGCCACAATTTTATTAGTATCAGACATCAACGATCTTGTCATTGTACTGGAAATAGAAATTGGATTCAGTTAAGCTTAGTTTAAGATGATTCAGGCTGTAGATAGTGATCTGTCAAGATTTCCTTATACTGTTCAATAGATTTCTAGTTCATCTGAAAAATACTGGGTTAATGTAACGGAATAGTTAGCACTTAAAGGTTATATATCTTACTGGTTTATGAAAAAAATGCGAAGATGACTATAAGGTAGTAATTGTCTGATATGTTCATTACAGGACTTCTATAGTAGGGTTTCCATATTTTGCCTTATTAACATGTCAGCATAACTGTTTTGGGATCTAAGAAATTCACATATTACTGAACAGCATGTTATAAAATGAATGCTTATAATGGACTCCAGTAGAATCAATAATCAAGATAACACTGTGTTAGATCAGGAATAGTTTGTAATAGACAGACTTAGAGGAATATTTACTGCCTTTGTCCCCAAACTGGCTTTGCTAGTGATTATTACAATTCATATAACAAAGGCCCCATGCTGTACATTGATTTCACCATAGCACAAATATAATGAAATGTTATATGCAGGCTAGCAAAGGAAACTTAATAATCAGGGCTTTGTCTTCTAGAGAGTCATTGTGTTCTAAATATGCTGGACAATTCCTTTAGTTATGCTAATAGTAGTTATTTTCCGCATTAAATACTATTGAAATTCATCAGTCTATTGGAATTGCATTCAGTGATTTTTTTTGTTGTTGTTGTTGTTGATCACACATCCTATCACAAAAATATATTGCCTATATTGAGTGTAATTTTTAACTTGCAACATTGCATTAGTGTGCAAAACAATCTTTATTGATTTGTGAGACAGCACTTTATTGAAAGGTTTTATAAATGGTTAATTTGGTTAAAAATTGGCACCTCTTTCTATCTAACCAACTTGTTTCTAAAGATATCCTTAAATTTAATAATTTTAAAATGTCTTATTCTTTAGTATATTTTATGATTAATCTGCAGTCCTAGAATTAAGCACTTAATAGCACAGTACCTAGAGTTGAAGCTGACAATGAGAGAGTTTCTCAAAGTTGTTCCCTAGGAACAGTTTAAGTTTGGTTAAGAAGAGTGCATCCACTCTTGTGCGGCATTGTTTAAATCACTCTTCTGCAGCCCAGAAGACCTCATTCTAAATTAAATTTTCCCCCGTGATTCTCTGGGTTCTGGGCTGCATACAGGTGACATGAAGGGAATGGACATATCCTTAGCAGTGTTGTGTGACCTAGGATGGGTCAATTTCAGTTGAAAGCAGAAGTAGTACTAATAAATGACACTTTCTGAATTTAGGATTTTAATTCTTTATCTGGTGAAACAACACCTCATCTCTAGTGGTCTAAGATTCTTAGAGTTGATTACTTTATTCTTTTCTCAGTGGATTTGGTTTTTGTTCTCATTTACAATGTATTTAGTATTTGATTTTAAGCTTGATTAATGGATTTAAAGAAATTGAAGCTCTGGGCAAAAGGATTAAAAATGCAGTATGATGCTCAGACCCTAAAAATATTATGGTTTCAACAATTGAAATAATTTCTGTTTCTCAATTTGTGCTGCTATGTGTTACAGATGATTTTTCCCCCCCTTTTCATGCAGAGTATGATTTCTTCCATTGTGAACAGCACTTACTATGCAAATGTCTCAGCAGCAAAATGTCAGGAATTTGGAAGGTGGTATAAACATTTCAAGAAGGCAAAAGATATGATGGGTAAGCAAAGAAGTTGCAGTGGTGGTGGCTATATACCATTACACGTGTCAAGGTCTGTCACAGTCCTATAAGAAGGTAGAGCTCTTCAAGATAAATGTAGTATGCGTTTTTTTATGAGGGCGCAGGGAGTATGCATATAATGAGAGAATTAATTTCAATAAATATTTGTTATTAAACCAGCCAAACTGACTTGGCTTGTCTGACATGCGGGAAATTGGAATAAGATATAAAGTTGTCATTTTGTAAATCTGAGGCCTACCACGGCCTAAAATAATTTTTTTTTTTTAAAGCTTTATTTGGAACCGTGAAAGATTGTGAATTTGTGGATTTTTTTTCTAAAATAGTACATTTTATATTTTTAAAGAAACAAGTCTGTAGTTACTGTAACAAATTCTAGTCTGGTCTCCATCACTCTCCTCCTAAAGAAGCTTATGAATTAACAAATTAACTGTAACTTCTGGGGACTTCTGTAACTTCAGTCCATTATGACAAGGGCCTTGTTATAGCTATTGGGACAAATTTTTGCTGATTACAGTAAGGCTATAGTGTGCATGTATATTATAGGATTATAATAAATTAGTTGGTGAGGTATATTAATTCTTTAATGTGTTTTATAAATGTCTTTCACGGTTTGTTTTTTAAATCAATTAATATAAATGTGGGCATTTTACATCCACTTCTACATAATAATTTTCAAACTGTTTTTGGAATGAAGAAAATGGAGTCTAATTTGGTTTGAATTTTGAGCATGTTCTAGCTTTTAGTATTTAAAGCAAAACCATTCATCTACCAAAACGGGTTCCTTGCCTTTTATAGCTTAAGGCAGTAATGAAGACAATGCATCACTTTTGTGGTAATTGCTTGAATTACTGTTCCAAGTGAATGGCACACTTGGGTTGATCTCTGCTTTCAGTTAGTGAAAACAGAAGGCTGCTTTCCTTAAACTTGTTTGCAACTTCTGTGTAATGTTAACTTCAGCAATGTCAGATTTTTCTGTAAGTTTAAAATCTAAAGCTGTTTGCTCCTCTGAGATCTGTGTTAAGGCTTGAGCCAAAGCCCACTGAGATCCGTGGAAATACTTATACTGATGTTAGTGGGCCTGATCCTTGTGCCAATCTCCCCACTGCACAGAAGGGAGTTTGGCCATCTCCACAGAGTATGCAAGCCAGGGGTAATGGGTATCCCATTACCTGAAATGGTAATACAGCCACAAAGTCCACACTACATCTCCTCAAAAATCCTAGTAGCTGATGAAACTAGAGAGGGGCTCCATGATGACAGGAAGCTGTGAGTCCTCACCAGAGTTTGGAGGCATGGGGCCTCTTTGTAGAAGAACCCGTCTTTCCTCCGCCCTTGACAGGACAGTGTGAGGGGATTCTGTGTGAGGGAATCCATGGACAGATTTCTTCCTACAGACTCCCCTCTGGCAGGAGGATGATCTGCTGAATAATTGTTAATGAGGAACATTGTAGATATGTTTTTCTCCCTTCTCATAAACTGGGATTTGTTTCTTACACTGATATTTTTATATTGCCAGTAAATGAAACACATTTGAACAAAGAGCTATTCCAAATAAATCTGGTTTAAAGGAGCCCTGTCCGATCAAAGTTGGCCAAAAGTTTGATGGGGGAAGGGGGCCTCTTAATAAAACCTAAAGGAGTATTAATCTAACCTGGACTGTTCCAGCACTAAATATGTGCTCTGCTCAACTTTAAGGGAGTCTAAATTGTCCACAGAGGCGCTAGAAGTTAAAATAAAAGGTGTGATTAGTCAGAGGGAGTGTCTGGGGAAGGTGCCAGTAAAAAAAAAAGTTTAGCTGTGCTACAAGCCACTGAAACAATGATGCATGGGAGGCTATAAGATAAAGCAGCCTGTCCTCCTTCCCTACCCCAGTCTCTCTCACATCCAGATCCTTGAGCTTGGCTGAAGAGTAGCTCAAGAGTGAGCAAGGTAAAGGTTGCCTTTGTCCATTCCTGGTCCTGCACGCCAATACGGTCCAACAGCAAAATGTAACATAAATTATTCTAGTTTCTAACAGGTGATAGGATTGATACAGCAACGAGGAATTAGCAGGGTACAGGGATGTCTAGAGTGCCCTTCTCCATCCCATCTGGGAACTGTAGATATAGTAGGGAAGGTTCTGCAGGAGTTAAAGTTCATGGGTGCAACACAAGCAGCCAGTGGGTCTATATGCCAGAGTGAGGTTGCTCCCCAGTAACAGCCACTACTAGGCTTTGCATGTCTGCACCCAGAGTTGTGCACACTCATGCTTACTGAGGGGCCTCCCTGAATCCCTGTAGAGCTGGGTAGCACTGCTCACCATTCCCTCTTCTGTGCTCCAGCTCTTTGTTTTGTCTAGTTTTTGCTTCCTGATTCTGGGCCCTTGGTTATTGACAGTGCATAGACCAGGGGTGGGGAACCTTTTTTTCCTATCATGGGCCATTGAGCCCCAGAAAAAATCAATTGCAGGCCACACACAAGTAAAAAGCAACTTAATTTACAGGTTTTTTTTAGAGTGAGAAATATAAAATGTTCAACTCAACCGCCCCGGGGGGCACTAGGGTGACCAGATGTCCCGATTTTTGTGTCTTTTTCTTATATAGGCTCCTGTCCTGTCCTGATTTTTCACACTTGCTGTCTGGTCACCCTAGGGGCACAGAGGCTCAGGGCTTCCCCCTGTGGCGGGATGAGCCGGATGAAATGAAGCAACTGGCCGCATCCAGCCCGCAGGCCATAGGTTCCCCCACCCCCTCCTGCTTTAGACCCATATGACTGTGCATACTCACTGCAAACATGGCTTTTGTTGTTGTTTTTTAATTTAAATAAATAAATGGAGATATCCTATCTCCTAGAGCTGGAAGGGACCCTGAAAGGTCATCAAAAGTCCAGTCCCCTGCCTTTACTAGGCAGGACCAAGTACTGATTTTGCCCCAGATCCCTAAGTGGCCCCCTCAAGGATTGAACTCACAACCCTGGGTTTAGCAGGCCAATACTCAAACCACTGAGCTATCCCATTTGGTGTCTGCTGCATTCCCCTTGTCCTTACCTTCAGGAAAGACTCCTCCCTTGCCATACTTAGACCAGATGAGACAGGATTTTACTGAATCCCCACTAGCCCATCCTAGGTCCTACTGTCTGTATGTGCCGTGTGTGTGTGTTCGTTCTTCTTTTTAATGCACTGTACCATCCTTGGAAGGCCAGAAATGTAAGATTACACAGGAATGGTGTTGCTATGAAACTTCTTATGGGATTTACAATACAGTAAGCCAGAATCTAAATTAAGCGGCCTTCTTCTAAAGAGTGTTTTACTATTTTCAGTTCATCTATACTGGTATTTTGTCTAACTAAATGTTTCTTTTCCATTCTAGTTGAAATGGATAGTCTTTCTGAACTATCCCAACAAGGTGCCAACCATGTCAACTTTGGTCAGCAACCAGTCCCAGGGAACACAGCTGAACAGCCTCCATCCCCTGTTCAGCTTTCTCATAGCAGTCAGCCATCCGTTCGGACCCCACTCCCAAACCTGCACCCTGGACTTGTATCAACTCCTATTAGCCCTCAGTTGGTAAATCAGCAGCTGGTAATGGCCCAGTTGCTGAACCAGCAGTATGCAGTGAACAGACTTCTAGCCCAGCAGTCCTTAAACCAACAGTACTTGAACCACCCTCCTCCTGTCAGTAGATCCATGAACAAGCCGTTGGAGCCGCAGGTCTCAACCAACACAGAGGTGTCTTCCGAAATCTACCAGTGGGTGCGTGATGAATTGAAACGAGCAGGAATTTCACAGGCAGTATTTGCACGGGTGGCTTTTAACAGAACTCAGGTCAGACTTTTTTTTTTTGTTTTTAATGCAAGATTCTGTTCTTTTCAGTATTTGCCACAATTTCCATCTCTCACCTTATTCATTTCCTCCCCACTTTTCTCCTATGAAGGAGCCATCAGTACTGGCTTGTGCAAGTACATCTGTGTCTAAGTTGACATGGTAGATAAACCTTAAGTTATCCACAGTCAGGGCCGGCTCTAGCTTTTTTGCCGCCCCAAGCAGCGAAGCGGAAGGGGAAAAAAAAAGGTAAAGCCGCGATCGGCAGCACTTCGGCAGCAGCTCTTGCGGGTCCTTCACTCCAAGAGGGACGAGGGACTCGTCGCCAAAGACCAGGACGTGCCGCCCCTTTCCATTGGCCACCCCAAGCACCTGCTTCATTCGCTGGTGCCTGGAGCCGGCCCTGTCCACGGTGTGTGGAAATTCTCACCGTTCTTAAACAGCTTTAATTGTTCCTCTCTCGTTCTAGTTGCTATTCTTGGATGTGTAGTAATTTCCAAAAGGAGAGAAACCTAGCAGCTCTACCCAGAGCCAAGTTCAAAGCCACTCACCGAATCCCTTTCTATGTTGTAAAGATGCAGCTGTGCAATTAACGCTGTCTCTGTCTCGCATCATGTGTATGCTGAACAAACTAACCGCAACACAGCGCAGACTGTGCTGCTCCATATCCCGAATGTATTCTCACTCTGTTTTATCATTAGCTATACTTAGCCTCCAAAGCACCCAACTGGCTGTTACTATTTTCTTTTCCTGCTAAGATTTGTTCTGTGACTACTACCAAAATTTTAAACACACCTCGACTAAAAGATATATATAATTTTTTTTTATTATATATCAATTTGGCTTTTTGATCTCCCACTCTTTCCAGATGTCTACTTTTTAAAATTAAATTTCATATTAAAACATTATTTTTTCTGAGTACCAGTGTACAGACCAAAGTGTATACTGCAGCTGTCAAATGCAGTAAAACCTTTAGCTCTAGCAAAGCTGATACAACACTAATGTGTTAGCTTTTGACACTTGATTTAGAAGCTAATGCTGCTATAACTTATTCTTCTATAGGATTTTAACTTAATGGCATGCCACATGAAATGTAATGAAGACACACTATGAAAGAAATGCCAATATATCTAATAAGCATAAGAAAAAATAAAAAAGTATAATTTTTTAACTTAAGGTAAAATGATTCTTAATATTAAGTATGAAAAAAATGGCTTGGAATTATGAAAATTTAAAACTTAGTGGGAAGGTATCTGACCAGTGTGTAATTTAACAATTATGCTCTGAGTAAAGTACATTTCTTAAAACTTTTTTTTGAATTAACTTTCCTTCTTGTATAATTTAAGAAGGAAAAAGACATTACACTTTAAATTCACTAATACTAGGTTTATATCAATGCACTATTTCCCTTCGTTATGAATTAGGAAAATGAACTCCTTTAGCTGAGATAAAATATAGCTTCTGTGTTGTATGTTGTGATTTCTGTATAAAGTTGTAGTTTTTCTTAAACGTGAATCCTTAGATCCTTACCAGTGGTTGAGGTTTTTAGGATTGGGTTTTACACTTTATTTCAGTGGTACTAGTGTATCTGAGTAGGATCAGGCTATGTCAGTTGAGATGTGTGAATAAATATACATGTGTGGGTTTTGGTTGTGCTTTTACTTAACACACTTGCAGTATTTAACATTTCTGATTATTGGCACTATTTCCTATTGAAATAAATAATAGCTTCCAGTTATGATGGCCTAGGGCTGCCATCTTGCCTACAAGTAAAGCTGAGCAAATAATTCAGAGAATAATTTATTTAGTAGATTTTGCCTCTGTTTGAATCGTGCATGAGCAGCTTGAGACCTCCACCCCTCAAAAATAGTTTTTGTTTCCAAAATTTGCTAATTAATTTTTTCACACAGTTTTTAGTCTGTAGATTGTATACGAATGCATTCTTAGTATTTGATATTTGAAATTCAAGTTGGAATTGGTTAATCTTGATTGAACACCTATCTCATATAGTACCGTATATTTCTATTTTGTGATTGGATTTGTGTAATCTTAGAATTAGATTCCAGTGCAAATACTCTCTCAAATTAGGAATTTGTTTGTTTAAAATTTACTGTTTCCAGGAATATTGTTACCAATAAACTCATTAGGATATACTCAAAAATGGTCCAAAATGGGAGATAACACCATCAAGGTGAACTTGTTTTAAAAAGTCAAATGAAGAGATGGAATCTCTTCCCCCTCCCCCCCTCCTCAAACAAACAGTGAACAAACAGTAGTTGCCCTTGGAATCTTACAAATTGCCTTCGCTAATTAATTAAATACTTGCCTTTACATTACCTGTGTATTTACAATATTCATGGTATTGGATATGGAAAAGGTAGAGAACAAGATAGAAATAATGCAGATGCTGAGAGAACCTTAGACCCCAATCTTGCAGAGAGATATGCAAGCCTTACTTTGTGCCCCTGCAAAGCCCAATTGAAGTCAATGGTGCTTCACACATACACACTGTTTGCAAGATTGGGGCCTTAGCTAGTTATCTTGGGTAAAACAGACAAGTTTAAGGGTCGCTGCTGCATTTAATGTCTACATTGTATATATAAACCCATATTTTATAGATAAGCATATTTATTTTTAATCAGTGTATTCAGAATATATCTCCTTTAACCAGATTTAGGGGAAGAACTTTGATGCATTACATCTTTCACCGGTTATTTCTGAATACAATGTATGTACAATACAATATAGTACAATGTACATGTAATATTTATTTTTATTTTTCAATAGTGCAAAGTGAAAATGTTTATTTAAATCCAACTACTAAATTGAGTTAAAAACTAACCCGGGCTTAACTGTGACATGTTTAAAAACTGTCATAGGTATATTTGAGCCTCTCTCTGAAACAGTCCAGGCACCATATTATGCCATCAGTTTTTTAAGCAGAAGACTTCACCGGAATCGGTTAAACTGTGTAAAAACTAATGGTCTGATATGGCCCCAGATGAGAGAAGAGACTTGATTTTCAGTATAGAAGTTAAAGAAGGAAATGACTTCTACACTGAGAGCAATGCAGCATAAGTCTGGCGTTCAAGATGGGCGTCAGTTTTGGTTAAACGTGCTGGTGTAAATGTCAGCACTTCTTATCTTACAGACTTTAACTCTGTCAGTATTACATTGTGATACTGATATAAATATGCTTTAGGAAAAAAGAAATTCTTAATTACTTCAATGGTTGGTCAACATTTTTCTGGGGATTTTTTTTTTTTCAGGAAAAAATTCTTCTTAGATTAGAACTGCTTGTGCTAGGTCCTAGTCCATAGGAGAGAGGAATTTGGTAAAATTACATCTGCTAAGGTGGTGGGGTTTTTTTGTGTTTTTTTTTTTTTTAACTATCTGAATGTTATTTTATGACAGTGTTGGGGGTTTTTTACATACAGAAATTGACAAGATGCTTTTAATTTTCTCTTGGATAATCAAATACAACTTCTTTTTCAAACTTCAAAGTTGGTACATATGTAGTTCTCAGTTAGGAATACATGTCTGGCCAAGTGTAAAAAGAAAATAGTTGAGAAATCTATAACTGAGTGAAAATTAGCATACTTTGCATATGCAGTACATCATTTGCCTTCCTGATTTAAAGTACCTTAGGCAAGTGGAACAACCCGCCCCTCCACCCCGGTCTGTTGCTGAACATTCCCAGTTGTCCTGTAAGGTGGGCTTCAGTGCACAGTAAGTCTAAGGTTCTAGTGACTGCGTTGCTAGGAACCCCTGTGAAGGGAATGTGAAAAAGAAGCAGTTGCCATTCCAACCCAGTGGCTGAGAGAGAGGTAGATTACATCGCTTTAGCCCCTCTTTGTAGTGCCCCATGCTAAGTTCATTTAGCCAAGATTTGTGTGAATTTCACCCCAAGTGTGGCTATCCAGATATATGCACATGGATAGCTGCACTAAAATAAACCAAGCTATGTTTCAGTTACCAGCTGTAAATGAATGAATAGATTGTAGTTAGACTTTTTTTTTATCTAAATTCAGTGCATCATGCAGATAACACATATGTATAGTGAGAACACCCCATTGAAATACATAGGCTGAGTCCATACCCTTTATGTTAAGGAGAAGGAATGGCATAGGGTAGCTGCACAGGCGTTACACCATGTCTGCTTTTTCCTTTTCAAAAGTGTGTCCACCCAGAGCCACTCACAAGTAGTAAATGTGAAGAGTAGTGCACAATCATTTCAATAGTCTTATTTAAAAAACATTGCAAAAAATGCAGTACGTTTGCAATGCCACACACACACAAGTTGGTCAAGTCAAAGGTTAGGTTCCCATAAACAAGCCTGACACATTTCGCTTTAAGGCATACGTTGAACCATGTATATAGTACAGCAATCAGTACTATGTATGTTTCAAGCAAGGAGCTATTAGTCATGGTTATGGTTCAAACCATAACTTTGGATTTCCTTTTTGTTTACACTTTATCATAACATATGTTGCATAAACTCTGGTTTTGTTGTACCAAGGTGACTGCAAAACACATTGTTCTCCCCTACCAAAGCTCTTTGCCTAAAGATTTGCTGCTTTTGCTGTGTCTGAATGTAGATTTTTTCCTGAACAGAAAGTGACACTTTTTTGATTTCTGAACCTATCTGAATGTTTTTGATGGATACCCTCTCTTCCTCCCCACCATTCAACCCATGTATATTTTGTTTAAAATATCGGCTTTTATTGTGCCATTCATTCGTTCGTCTTTTAGTTTTTAAATGGTAGAGTACAACCAAAAATATGTGAAAGCTTCTGGATATTTAAGACGATGCACATGCTAATTCTGGGCAATTACTGTTTTAAAGGAAGAACATTTGGGTGCAGTAAAGTGCAGACTATCATTTTAAAACAAAATCTGAAGTTTACACCCATCACCTTGCTAGGCTTTTTTTTCTTTTTTCATTTTGTCTTTGGCACACTTTATTTTCCAGTAAAATGAAGAATGAAGATGGATTATTCAAAATTGATAACAGTAATGGACCATCATGTAATGTTTTATTGAATTTGAGTTCTGTAAATTATGTGGTGGAGGGAAATTTGCCTGCTTAAGTATAACCGAAATTGCCACTGTGTTCATATAATTCTTCATAGTGTAATTTAAGAAAAAGCACACTATCCATATCACTATTGAATAAAAGGTAAAAAGGTGCTATTACACTATCATGACAGCTCTCCTCTTGCTACTAAGCGACATAGATAAATGTGTCTGCTTATAACTTACTTGGCAGGAATCCAAACTTGTGGGTGGAGCTTGCAAATAATCTTCCACCTGGACATGTGATTTAAACACAATGTAATGGAGACAGATAGCACTCAAGGATATTCTACATATTTTGGGGAGGTTTCAGCAAATCACATTTTTCTTCTGGGAGCTTTGAAGTTCCATAAGGCTGATAAAATCTATTTGAATCAGTGATTACGTTCAAAGAGGAGACAAACTGGGGGCCAGACAGGCAATGTTTTTGTTCATATTGGCAGACACTTTCATTTATCTCCCATTTTAAAGAATTCATAATTAGCTTTTGAAAGCACTGATAATATTTATTGAACATTTTTGTGCAATTACTAATGAATTATACTTGCGATGACTTGTAAACTTTTCTTTAAAATGAGGCTTGGTGGGGTCTTAAAATTCATCTCCACTAAAGGAGGGGAAATGGGACTTTCAGGCTGACAGATTGAAGCTGCACATGCAAAACTGCATTTAGTCTTCATGCAGCCTGAAGTATAATATCAGGAGAGCACACACTACAAATTGTATCTTGGCAAATCACTTTAAATCTGGTTATAAGTGGATGGTAAATCTGTCAGTGTCAGTATTAGACAGGGTGCTAGGTTTGATGTACGGAATGCTCATTGGGATTTACCTGTTTATATTTTGTCATACAATTTTTAGCTGAATTTTAGTGCTCAGAAAAGTGAAGGACTAGCAGTACCAGCTAAAGCAACGTATTGCAGGCAGATATTGCTATAGTACTTCCCAATTCTGTTAATGCACCTTGTGCAGTCACCTGTATTCATGTGTGTACTGGAACTTTCGCTCTCAATTCATTAGAACTCCTACTCATGTCAACTCAGTGTTTTCACAGCTTATGGTGAAGGCCAGGTATACATTTACAACTTTTGTGAATATAATAATGTTGATTTGGGGGTGTGGTTTTTTAATTACATTTCTAACCAACAAAAGCCCTAGAGTTTATACCAGCTTATAGTTTATTTCGTTCAAGGAACTGGTGTAAGTTATACCAGCAAAAGCATTCTTTTTTTGCCATTTTAAGTTGACTGCATTGGGAGAGTGCGCTGATTATAGCTAGACCGAGAAACCTTTCCTAAATCTAAAACTTGCTGTTTTGTCATCCATATCTCTTCATTAGTTCATCTTCTCCAGTCAAATGACCCCTTGTTGATAGTGGTTGTCAGCAGTGGGCTCTCTTCCTGCCCCCCGGCTAATTAACTGGTGTTATAAATGCATTGCTTTTTATCCTGTGTATACTCCTTTCAGCACTGCTACAAAAAGCACATATGAGATCATATTCCAGCACATCTCAAATACACTTTCTATAACTGTGCTGAAAATGGCTTTGTCTTCCCTACAAATAGCAGTTAAACCTTTCTGAACAATTATTGGAAAATTAGAGGGACCCATTGCTAACTAGCATTCTTAGCACTGGGTCATATTTCTAGCATCCAGAGATCTAGTAAATAGGTAGACAAGTATGATTATTGAAAATTATTGCCAAAAGTAAGTGTGTTTTGACTCCGAACATTTTTTTTAAAAAGACTAGTTTCCAACCCTCCCCATAACACCTCTGCCTGTAACTCAACTATTCTATACTGGTTCACTTCTTGAGTAGAAACTACCAAATTGTGCACCGGATCATCACTACTTGCAAGAAAGCCCACAGGAGAGGTGGGGTAGGGATGAAGAAAATTCCATGAGATTTGTCCTCCAAATTATTCCTTGGGGTTTGGGCTTTAGGTGTGGGTTTGCATTTGCTTCTCCCCCCCCCCCCACCAGATAATTAAGGGTTTGGCTAATCCTTCTTGTGAATAATGGAGGATGCAAGCAAGGGTCAGGCAAATATAAAGACGCACAGACATTCTCTGCACCAACCTCTGTTTCTACACACCCTCTTTTCCCACCCCATCCCAAACCACGCATTTTGTCAGTGTAATTTTTCAAATATCACTTATTTTCAAAGTGCTGCTTGAGTTTCTAGAAATTTCTGTTTTCCATTACTACCGATTGAACTGATGCTTCTCTGCAGTCTTTGTCTACCCGGCATGAGAACTACACAATCTAGTGCTGCTGTTCTATGTGGATTTCATTTATTCTTAACTTCTTGCAATTGTCTGACTGTGAAAGATTTCATGGCAAGTTAAGCCAGTAAAAGGAAGTAGACCAATTAGGCAGATTCAGTTTATGTTGTATGTAAAGCAGATGCTTAATAAAATTAAGAATACAATTGAGGCTCTCTTCTCCACTACCTACATTGTCATTAATATATTCCTATGCGGTGTGAATGCCTTTGACTGTTCATGTTCTAAACATAGTGGAAAAGAAAAAGGAATGATTAGCAAAGGATTTGCAGAGCACATTTTACAAAAGATTGCACAGCCTAACTCTTCAGCATTCTTTTTTGCTACAGGGCTTGCTCTCAGAAATCCTCCGAAAGGAAGAGGACCCCAAAACCGCCTCACAGTCTTTACTGGTAAACCTTCGGGCTATGCAGAACTTCTTGCAGCTGCCAGAAGCCGAACGAGATCGAATTTACCAGGACGAAAGAGAAAGGAGCTTGAATGCAGCCTCTGCTATGGGCCCTGCACCTCTAATAAGCACACCGCCTAGCCGTCCTCCACAAGTAAACTACTTTCTCAGTCTTTCAGATCTGCTCCTTGTGCCTTCTTAAGGTCCCACTGACAACCTCTATTTTAAAAAAAGAAAAAAGCTTTTCAATACAATTATGTTAAAATCCTAGTCAAATCATTAACTTCAGTGCACACCAAAAATTAAGTTTAGGAAAAATATAATAAACTCTATTATTTTGTTAAAAATCTTTACTTCACATCACAGCAGAAATAGTATATTTTCCTCTAACTTTAAAGTAATTTAATGTTAGTAATATATTCATAGCTAAAGAGTAACTTTTGTGGTACCAGTTATGAATCATGGATTTGATTTGGTCCATTTCTTTTGTAACTATTGGTGCATTAAATGTAACAGCTTAAATAGGTACTATGAAGATTTAGGGCCCAGTTCTGGTCCTACTGACTTCAGTGGGAGTTGGAGCAGGCGCAGACCCATGGTTCCTGTTCTACCACTGAGCAGGTAGTATTGCCTCATTAAGAACCTGATCAGAGGTCCTTAATACAGAGATGGGTTCAAGTAGCTGAAAAATGGGGAGGAATTTCCTCAAAACATTCCTGAAATTTTCTCTTCACATCAACATTTTTACATTTTCCAATTATTTTTACCACTGTGAACCTTTATGTCCACATGGAGTCCCTTCAGTGACTCCCAGGTAGGCATAAGTGTCTTCCCCCATGAATCTTTTTGAAAGATTGGGGCCCTAGGGCAACATCCTTAAGTCTTTACTCAATGAAACAGCTGCTCACTTCTCTGAAATCCAGTGGGACCACTTGCTCAAATAAGTATTCCTCATGTGAGGATCTGTCAGACTGGACAACGGAGACCTAATTTTGAATTTTCAGCAACTGTCAAACGGAATCAATGGTAGTTTTGGGGAGTACAGGAGTGGGCCATAGGAATGCGCTGGTTTCTCTGCAAAAGAAAAACTGTCTTTGTGTTGAAATATTATTAAGAAATATTGCATGTATGCTGAAATGTTCTATTTTGCTCTAGCTCAAAGTTGTACCACTGCTAGAATAGCCACACACACACAAATGTGCGCTACTATACAAATACCTCTGGGAAACATACGATGCATACACCAAAATAATTGTATTGAATAGGGCTTTGGGTCCTGGGAATTCTGTTTGAGTAGATGACTATTGAAGGGTAATAATACTGATCAGGATCATACACACACTGATTGCTATGTGCTGTACACATTTTGAATATAGTACACTTAATGAAGACTATTTTTGTAAAAACTTTAGTTAATGAATACTAAAAATCCTGATTAATAACAAATTATTTGTAGAAAAGGATGGAGCGGAGGTAGCTTCTGATCTGCTGTAATACATTGCATGAGAAAGGGAAATTTCTGTACCAGAACGGAACAGACTGTGCTAATGGTCTATTTTTGTTGTCATTAATGAAGTTTAGTCTGTGAAGGTCCCTATAGATACCATTAAAGATAAAGGATGAGGGTCACTATTTACGTAGTAATGTTTTAGTGGAAGAATAGTTAAATACAGATAACTGTTAAAATAACATCTGAGTTTGGTTTAATATCCCTGCCTGCCCCCCAGAAGCCAAGTAATTCAGAGTTAAGGCAGGCTCTCCATTCTTAACTTATCCCCTTAAACCAAGGTCATGCGACACTATGTCTCCAGTGGTCTTGGACCATTTGGTGATCTAAGAAATCAGGTTAACTGCAATACTGACAGACAGAATGTTAAGTCAAAGAAAGGGTCAGCCTTAACTCTGAATTTGCTTTCCGATTTAAACTCACATAAGCAACCTAATGCATTCTAAAGAAGTTTTTTTTACATTTGTTTTTATCTTTCAAAAAGTTTAATATATAATTCTGTGAAGACAACACGTACTATTAATCACCAAGTTATTCTTATAACTATATTCAGTATCTATCTATGCTGAGTAAGTTACTGAGTATACTAACATGTTATGTGTATCATTGATTCCCATTGAAAAAGTTGTTTTAAATCAGCCAGTTCAAAGTAGAAGTAGCACACTTTTTTTTTTCTTTTTTTAAACTAAGTAAGACTGCTCCCCTAGATGAATATTTGTGTCCTGTAAAACTAATCAGAAGACAGTTTCCTAAATGCAGTATTTTTCTTTGTTGTACTACAAAATATGCTAGGATTTTACCTGAGAGAGAGACGTGGTCTAGTGATCAAGATAGAAATGTCTGAGTTGTGATTCTGGGTGCTACTAACTCCCTCTTGGGTAACTTTCATTCTCTGCCTCAGTTTGCCATATGGGGATGTCCTGAATCCTAACTTCAAAAAATGAAAAGTCCTAAATAATCAGTACGTATTTTTCCTGTTTGTTAGTTACACTGGAAAACAGTAAAAATCCTATACATTGTAGGGGAAATAATTCATAGTAGTATAAATGCTGGAATTATGATGCCTCTATTAGATGGATCATAGCAGTGATCTCAATATTTATCATAAGAATTTTTGTCCAGTTTTTATTTGTCACTAAATAAAACCCAATAAAATTAATAATATCCTACCTATTACATATTTATAGGAAGTTATAGTCTAGCAAAACGAAGTTCACTATATAATGACAAAGTTAATATTTTGCTCATTCACCAATGTACATCTTGGATTATTATTTAAAGACAAAATGGACCGTTTAGCCTGACAACATACTTACACAACAGCAAACATATTTTGATACTAAATTTTAAGACCAGTAAGTTTTGAAACAATTAAGATATGAAACCATGAAAGGGGGAGCTAATATGCCACACAGGAAGGTTTATTTTGCAATTGAAAGTTTATCTGTTTGGGACGGATGTGAAAATAAACATCCTGAAAAGGATCTCCTGTGTTGCCAACTGGCAGCCAGACAGTAGAGCAGACTTAACCATTAGTGGCCAGGTTCATTGGGTGTGTGAGTCGTTCACAAAATTGCATGCAAAAATCTAGTCAGGACCCTGGTGTTCTAATGGTAACGCAGCAGGTCACCAAGTGCAAACCCTGATCCCTGAGCTAGGAAGAGCTGTGCTGAGTTTCTCACTCATACAGCATGCTCACGAGTTACTACTGAGCTAATGTATCTGGATTGTTTCTACCTCTTCCTTGAAAACCTGTAAGGAGCTCTTCTGCCCCTTACCCCTGCTCTTCCTCCTCCAATAAATAACCTCCCCCAATTCTCAACATCAGACTCTTGCAGATTACCTAGGGCTTAAGTTGGGTCAAAAGCTACAGATGCTATCTGCCATGTAGGCTGACTGAACCAAAAGAGGCAAAGCACGTGTAAGAGCTTGCACTGGGGTTGTTCAACTTGCCACATCCTGGGATGGAAGCTTATGCAGGTGGTGATATTAATTAATATTCTCCTACAACAGTGGGGCTTACTAGGGGCCACTGAGAGTGCGACCCCCCTTGGACAAAGTGCTGTACATACACATAAGAGGGTCTTTGTCCAAGGGAGATGACCTGCTCAAGTTCACAGAAGAGATCGCTGGCAGAGCAGGGAATAGAACCTAGGTCTCCTGAGTCCTAGTCCAGTGGCCTGTCCACAGCACCATATTGATTCACAAAAAATAAAATGCTCCTCAAATAAATGAGCTCCCTTGCTCTACTACTCATTTTCAGACCTGTCCATCACACATTCCCTGGTCCTAAGGGCATGTCTTCACTAGCAACATTAAAGTGCTACTGCGGCAGCTTTTTAACATGGCTGTGTAGGCACGGCACAGCTCTGCGAGAGCGCTTTCCCAGCGCTATAAAAAAAAAAAAAAAAAACACCACCTTCATGAGGGGAGTAGCTACCAGTGCTGTAGCATTGTCTATACTGCCACGTTACAGCGCTGAAACTTGCAGCGCTCAGGGGAGTGTTTTTTCACGCCCCTGAGTGAGAAAGTTGCAGCACTGTAAAGTGGCAGTGGGAGAAACAACCATGCACCATCTCAGATGTGGGGGATGGGCAATTCTAACCCAAGCCTAAGGGATAAGCATCTAATAAGAAATAAGTTGCCTGGAAATGGGGGCATGGAGGGGTGGCAACAAACACACCCATTGTTAATTATTTTCAGTGGATATATTTCATTCACTGCTGATCAGCTAGGGAGGAACTCCCCATCCTGATCAGTGTCATGTTGTGTAGGGGCATGTTCCTTCCTTGGACTGGAGCTTCTTGAGTGGCTACCTCATTCTTGTTCCCTAAAAGAACGATCTCTAGGATTCAGGACCTTTTTGCTACCTCTTACAGGCTGTTTTCCAAACCAGAGCTGAGAAAGTGGGAGCATGATAATTTCAGGCCAGAGTCCCTATACATTTCTACCCCAGCTGACTGTCATGTGTCTATATGCCTGGCTGTTCTGAGCTGCAGGTTTTCCTTCGCAGAATGTTTGTTTGAGCCACCCTGCAGTCATTAGGCAGTAGGTACTTCCCTCTCAAAACAGAATAATCTCTGTCACTGCAGGGAGCCCAGAAAGCCCAAAAAACCTCCAGTCAGTCAGGTGGGATCCTTTTTGGCCAGACACTGCCCTCCCATCAACATATGTGAAACCGAGCATGTGCAGATGAAGTGCAAAGTATAATCTACAAGGCCAGCATTTTCAAAAGTGCCCTCAATGTTTTGGGTGCTTAGCTTGAGAAACCTTTGTATTTAATTTTTTTTCCCCCAAACATGATGAACACTCCCAGCTCCTATGGATTTCAGCTGAAGTTATGATTCTTTCATACTTGTGAAAATCAGGCCAAAAGCTCTCAACTTGAGCACCAAAAATTGAAGGCCACTCTTGTTTGTAGTATTGGTGTAGCTGTTTTGGTCTCAGGAAAAGAGAGGTGGGGAGCTAATTTTTTTGTTTTGTTTTATTGGAACAATTTCTTTTGTTGAAAGAGACAAGCTTTCCAGATTCACAGAGCTCTTCACGTCTGGAGAAGGAAAACTGTGTTCAAGCTAAATACAAGGTGGGATAGATTAAGCATAAGGGGTTCACATGTTGTAGGAGACAATTTAAAAAAGGGGGCAGTTAACACCTCTGCAGTGGTAAGACAATGAAGAGTTAGTAGGCAGCAGGGTGTGTTACAAGTTGTTGCAATGGGCCATAAAACCAGTGTCTCTATTAAATCCATGGTGTTTAGTGTCAGCAGAGTTGTGAATTTAATTTCCCAGGCTTGCATCAAATGGCCCAATAACAACTATGGGGTGAAACCAGACAATCACTATGCTCTTTAATGAACTCACCAAAAAAAAAAAAAAGACTAAGACACTCTGTGACCGGTTAAGGAACACTTTTCACAAAGTGATCACTCAATATCTGACCTCTCCCAGTCCTTGTCCTCAAAGAAAACCTGCATGACACCTTCAAAAGACCAGCCTAAGAACTTAAATTCACAACTCTACTGCACATTATAAACCATGGACTTAACAGGGACACTGGGTTTATGGCCTGCTACAGCAACTTGTGACACACTCTGCTGCCTACTAGCCATCTATTGTTTTACACTTAACAATCTGTCCCACCTCGTATTTACCTTGAACACTCTGGTTTCCTTCTCCAGACTGAAGAAGAGCTCTGTGAGGCGCGAAAGCTTGTCTCTTCCACCAGCAGAAGTTGGTCCAATAAAAGATATTATTTTACCCTCTTTGTCTATCTGAGCCCACTCTTCAAACTTGAAAGGCTGAACAGGACACAGTTTTTCTGGTTGTAAGAGAAAGGTGGACCTGAATTTCAGATCCACTTCCATTAACTTCAGTGCATCCTGTGGGCGCTAAGCATGCCAGAAAAAATCAGGCCACATTTAACGATCGGTGAAACTTACACTTTTTGGCCCATCTTTAAATAAAAAATGATCTATCTGGTTTACATTGATAATCTTTGTGCCAAGTTTCATTTTTATTAAAATCAAAATGGACAAAATATTAAATGAAACCCTCTACCCCTACGAAAACTACCATGGAGGAGAATTAATGGAAACACTGACACTTAACTATAACTCTGCTTCCAGGCGCCACTATAATAATGATGTAGTAAACCTTGTCCTGATAAAAGCAGTTCTGAAAGCAACTGCATTTATTATACCTCCTGTGCTATTTCCAGAGCAGATCTGAAAAGTAGTTTGTTTTGCCTGGAATGAACTACTTCATGAATTTTAATGTACGATGTAATATTAAAAGCTAAACCAGGATTAAAGAAGTTTTTTTTTTCCCTCTAAGCGAAAACAGTACTTATGAGAATGTGTTATAAAAGATTTTTGTTTTGATTTTTTTTCCGGGCGGGAGGGGAGATTCCATATTTGTGAAAACCTGTTCAGATTGGTTACTCCATCACCACCTTGTGCTTTGTTTAGGAAAAGTAAATGATTCCAGAACTTCTCATGACTGTAATCAATCTCATGTGATGAGATATGTATCTGGGAAAACTAGCTGGGAAGGATGACGTTTTTTTCCAAATATTTTTGAAATGACTAATGTGGGGGGAGAAGGAGGCTAGTCTTGTGATATTAAACATTATGGTAAAATATTTTTCACCCTCATCAAGTGTAAGCATAATTTGGTTACCATTTAAAAATGATTAGCTGATATTTAGTGACATTAAATTGATCTTGATCTTTTTTTTTTTTTAAGTGGAAGTTGTGGATAGTTTATAGAGGCTTATTCCAAACTCTTCCCCTTCCCCAACATATCACATATTCCCCCCAGAATGAAAATGGTTGTGCCTTGAGTTCAGGTCCAACTCCAGCACAAAGCTTATCTCAAAAAAAGAGCTGAATCTAATGAAACCTTTCTTTTCTGAATAGATTTATAGAATGTCACACTTTAAGATTAGACTAGAAGGTTGCTATATAAATTATGAAATAATTTTTCTATATGAATATCCTCCAGAAGGTTAATTGACAGTGTTACTTAGTATTCATCAGACCAGAGCAGACCAATGGTCCATCTAATCCAGTCATAGTCTGCACCTGATGTTTCCAGAGAAGTTTTTAGGGAGGCAGGAGAACATTTGCACTTGACCAATTATGCAAGTTTGGAGGGGTGAGGGTTGTTGGGGGGATAAAATTTCTCTCAAGCCCCAAAGATCGATCATTTTATACCCAGAAGTGTAGGGTTTGCTTTCTCCTGACATTAATTTGGGCTAATATAATATTTTAGTTGTCTGTCAATGAATCAAGTGCTGAATAATAGAGAATAAAGTCCACTGAAGTCAATGGAAGTCTTTCCATTGACTTCAGTGGGCTTTGGAGCAGGTCCATAGTCAGTATTGTACTGCACCAACATAAAGATAGGCACAGTCTATCTGTTAGCATTAGGGTTTTCAATAACTCCTATCACTGTAGTATTAAGCATTAATTCATGTATCCATCTACATGCTATATTTCCCTCAGGTTTTGATGGGGGTTCTTTTGTGGCAGTACACTCCACTGATTGAGCAGTGTCTGCAGTAGTATCCTAAAGCACCAATGCACTATGTAGCCACCGTTAGAGGTGGGGGTGGCGGCCATCCAGCACGCTGCAGAACAGCAGAAATTGTGACCAAGGCCACAGGGACAAACTGGTCCTCATACAAAACATGCCATGGAAGCTTTAATGTCCATGCAGAGTAGGCAGGACATCTTTATTTTATTCCACTACCACTCCCATGAATTTTTGCATGCCTCAGAAGTATGAAGACCACTCTGACAAGATTTGAACTGACGGTCCCAGGAAATCCCAGTATTTCAGTGTAGATGCTTAGACTACAAAGCCATCCACTTTTAGCTTTCTGGTCTCAAAGTTCAATCTGATTTTTGCATGAGTTGTGAGAGCTGCTTACAATAATGCATTTAATATGATCACAGTTGTAGATAGCCTTTCAGTACATTTCAAAATTATAAAGGTTAGAGAGTCCATAGTGTGCACATAACTACTGCATGCTACTCCAAACATACCTGTGCTCTTTCCACCCAGTCCAAGTTCAGTGGGAATGTCTTCCAGGGAGAACAAGGCATGAGTTTTCTCATGATGCAGTGTGAAGCATAAAACGTTCATGCTATTGCTTACGCTGCCCTTTGCCAGGCATCTCAGATGTTTCTTAGCAGTTATTAGCACAGCCTGATCAGCAGTTGCTTTAAAGTCAATAGGTGAAAATCATCACTGTATGTGAGGTCAACACAAGCTTGGTGTCCCACTTAACATCTCAGTCTGTCATCCTTTAGTTGCAAGTTAAATTCTAATTATAAAAATGTGCACAATATACTGTAAAGGGATGGCTGGGATCGGGGGGTTGTTGCATTTTTAGCATATTTTCTTTTTTTCAGGTGTGCATCCATATTAATATCAGACATTGTTCATACTGGGAGGCACTCATGCTTCACACTAGAAGGCAAATACAACCACATGCCTGCTTTTCTGTTGTGGAGACTAATGATGTTTAGCAATGGTGTCTCTAGTTGCATATAATGTGCACATATTGCACTGCTGCTGAGAAGCCTCGTAGGCACATCCACAGTAGAGCTGATATGCACTCCTAATTTATGGACCATATTTGAACATTCTCAGACTATTCTGGAGGGTGTATAGTATGGATTACCCATAAAAATTGGTCCTTTTTTTGTTCAGTTGGCAAGGGGGCTACCTAAATTGCATTCCCCCTTTTATCCCAACCCTTTGACTCATCCTTTTGGGGCTCTGCAGTTGTTAAGAGCTCATGCAAAGTGGGATTAGAGGTATAGTTATTCGTCATGCCATCATCATCTCCCTTCACATCCTTGGGGAATTTAAAGCCCAAGATAATGTTGACTCTGGTCCTGACCCTGCAAGTTGATTCATCTGAGCAGACCCCTTGTTGCTACGTGGACCCTCGATGGGATTTTGTGGAGTCTAAAGGTCTGCCTTGCCTGCAGTTGGACGCTCCTGACCCCATAACACTATGGCCACCAACTGGGAGAAGAGCATTACCATCATAGCTCCTAAAGGAACTATGCTGTCCTGAGGTAGCGAGGCCAGATTTCCCCCACATTTCTCTGAACATCTGCAGGTTAGAAGTGTCATCCCACCATCGCCTGTTCTGCAGAAGGATGGTGCACACTGTGCCGTAGCCTTGATGGGGTATGGTGTGGTGTGAAAAACAGCTTAGGTATACACAAGTAAAGTACAACTAATTAGCCATTATGGTAGTTGGAGAAGGCCCCCCCATCCCCATTTCATAGATGAGTAGAGAATTTCAATGTGCAGTGTTGTAAACTGATTTTTCATAGAAGATACAAAAATAAACAGATAAGAAAAAACATAAGATTAAATCTAAAGTGACAACTGTATTACACTTGTATGATGCAACTGACTGTAGTGGTCACCAATCAAGATAAATCTGTCTGCAGTTTGATTTCATTGGTGATCCTTTTACACTGCAGTTACAATTTTTACTTTAATTGTTGGGGGAGGGGAGACTCATTTCAGGATTTGAAAATCTCTGTGAGGCTGTTTCCAACTAACTTGTTTGATGACATTGTAATTTGTAGTGGTCAGCTGACAGACCATTTTATTTCAGGTACATTCACCTGTGACAGTATGCAGGATTTTCTTAACACCCATTTTCCTGAACCGTGGATAATGCATAATATTAAAATACTGAAAGGTTGAAAAGAAAGAGAATCATGAAAAGAAATATGAGTAGGACTGAGTAAAAGCATCCAAGGGAGAGAAACTCTACTTGAGGAAAAAAGTCACTCATTCATAATGAAAAATGACAATCTCATAAAATATTTTCTAGGTAAAAACAGCTACTGTTGCAACGGAGAGGAATGGAAAACCAGAAAATAATACCATGAACATTAATGCTTCCATATACGATGAGATTCAGCAGGAAATGAAGAGAGCTAAAGTGTCTCAAGCACTATTTGCAAAGGTTGCAGCAACCAAAAGCCAGGTAGGGACTCACCAGTTATCAACAACGTACATTTTATATATGATTTTTGCGGTCTTTGTGATTGGTTTTCTATATGAATTCAATTATTTGTTGGGTTAGCAACATGTAGTATTACAGCTACTTAAATTTGTTGCTGAGTCCTAAGGTAACTAAAAGATACCTTTTGTGTGCCAGAATTGGAAGAAAGCAGCTACCAATTGCCCCCAGTAGCAAGATAGGTTTGTTGTCTGCCCAAAGGTTAGATCCTGGGGGGCCAACACTGTCAACTTCTTAAATTCATAGTGGCTGTGAATGCGTAAATGCTCTATACTCTATACTGTTGCAGTGTTGATCAGGTGACTGTAGTTTTGGCAATAACAGGTGTTATAACTAGAGAGTTCAAGGTTTTGATTTTGTGGGTGTGGCTAGTGCAGCTATTGGATCAGCTAGAGAAGTGTCAGAAGTGAGCTTTGAGGAAATAGGGACACAATGGAGCTGTATAGGCGTAGATACATTTGTTTTGTTTGTTAAGCAAAAATAGCAAAACAATAGGTGACCATATTTCCCAAAGAGAAAATGGGGCACCGAATGTGGCTGGCCCTAGCTGCTTGCCTGAGCCCCTGTCTCTGTGCAGGGCTGACCCGCACCACTGACCTAAGCATTGCCTCCCTTCCCCACGCAGGGCTGGCGTCGCTGCTCCCCTGAGCCCTGCCCGCCCCCTGCACGGGATTGGCATCTCCACTCACCCCCCACATGTTCTTCCGCACCCCACTTTTTTTGACAAAAGTGGGCATTTGTCCCATTTGCTCTTGCCAACTGATCAAAAAAAGACTGTCCCTACCAAAATGGGACATATGGCCACCCTAGAGTTTCAGAAGTCCACAATTCCAAACCAAAAGGCAAATTGTTTTATGAAATGTTATTTACGAATTTTAAAGAAATAAGGGTAACATATCTAGCCTTCATGAAACACCGTACTTACACAAAAAAAGATGTGTATTCAATTTTAACCCTCTGCTATTATGTGTTTTTATAAAAAGTTCTTAAAAATTAAACAAAACATCAAGTTTAGTGCAGGGAACTATGTTAATTTTATGCAAGGGAAGGAAGACCAGCGAACAAGATACTCTTGTCAGTATGATTGTCACAAACAAGTGCTGCATGATGATCCTAAGTAACATGTTTTAAGAAAGCTCATCAGTGTGCTCAAAAGTGAGAATGTGCCCAAGTCTCAAGTAGAGTGCAGGGCAGTCAAATGTAAAATGGGAAAGAAGAAGACCACATTAACACCAACACTGGAAAAAACATTGACAGAAGAAATAGAGGCACCGCTGGTTACCAATTTATTTAAGTCTGCTAAATTATTAATTATTCTCTTAACTCCCCAAAACTGCTTCTGAGAGAAAGTTTCCGTCTTTCAGTGCCCATTAAGCTGGTGATAAAATGTGATCAGGTTTATGAATGTTTATGTGGACCTTCAGTGTTGTAGTGTGCGTTTTTTGTTGTTTTTTTTTTTCCTTTTAGAATTTTTAAACTTTGACTTTGGAAATATTTGCCTTTTGGACTTGTTCCATTTCATTGTAGAGAATGGATGTTCTTTTTTAAGTTATATGCTGTAAAGAATTACTTCAAGGATATCAAAATGATTAAACTCAAGCTGTGGACTGTAAATAAAAAAAAAATAGCTTTATAGGCCACATGCCTGCCTACCCTTCAAATCACTGTCAAAGTGATAATTTCTACAATAATATGTTTCTTTTATTGTGGGATTCTAAACACCAAGTGCTGTTTAAACATTAAATTGAATTGTTTATGTTAGCACTGTACTCAGTATGTCTTACATCAGGCCACTATAATCTCCCATGGAATGTAAAATTCTGTCATGAATCATGGCTGGTATATCGGAAATAACTGTAATTTTGATTGGAAATTACAGGGCTCTTGAAATGTTTCTAATTATGATAGAATGTTACAGCAGCTTCAAACATTTGTGCTTCTTCAGATGTCTTTATTTACATGTCAAAACTCTGTGGTAAAGAGAAATGTCCATTTTGTTCACCTCTCTACCTTCTTTGGCATTATGAGCAGAATTATGGTGCAATTCTTGTATACAGGCTCATGTGATTTTTTTATTTTATTTATTTATTTATTTGTTACCTTTTCACATTTACATGTATTTTTGCTTTAATCTATATATTCCAAACTATTCAGGAAGGATAGCCCTTCCAATGTTTGCTTTAAAAAATGCATATATGGCAAGGGGAAATAACAGTAGATACAAAAAAAGTCAGCATTATTTTTATTAGCATTAGTGTAAAATAGAGATTTGTGCAAAATATACCAGAGATGATAGCCCTGAACCTCTTCCCACTGTGGAGGTTGCATCTTTTTCTCAGGGGTTACTTCCCACCTGTTTCAGACTGCAGAAGGGTAATTTAGATATAAAACAATCTCTCAAGACCATTCCCTTCCGGTGACAGAGTCGCAGGCTCTATCTAGCTGGACTGCCACATATGGCAAAATACTGGGTCATGGCAATAATATCCAGAGATGCACTGAGCATGCTTTGAAAGGTGGGTTTTCCCTAGTTGGTTGACTGTTAGTCATCCTGTTACACATAGCTCCATTAAAATGTGTTATCAAGCCATACCGCTTCTAGGCTTATAGCTGTATTCTGAAGCTTGCCTGACCACTATGCAAAGGAGAAAGATTTATTGAGACTGAAATCCTCCCTCATCTCTAAACAAGTGATTGGTGGTGTTGGTGTGGAGCTCCATTGCTCAAGTCTCACCAAGGATATTGGGTTCCATTCTTCTCTTTAGAGCTAGGACAGGATACCACTTAAAGTCCAGTGGACTGGTCTGGGCAGGAACACTCTTCCCTTCTCCCATTCTACTTGCAAGTTACATATTTATTTAGTGG
This sequence comes from Chrysemys picta bellii, assembly GCF_011386835.1. NCBI lineage: Eukaryota > Metazoa > Chordata > Testudines > Emydidae > Chrysemys > Chrysemys picta. The sequence goes on along the minus strand of NC_088792.1, from coordinate 70,015,605 downwards.
GGGGGGGGGGGTGTTAAATGGCCAAAGGTCAGAACTTGTTCTCACCTCCTGACGCTGTACATAAGCTGGAGTAACTTCACTGTGTGAGATAGGCACTCTCAGTACAGGTGGTGAGGATATCCTTTACATGACCTCTCCTTCTCCAAGCAGTTCCACAAAAAGGCAAGGACAATTCTTTAGTGGAGGGCCCTTTGCAACAAGCTAATTTTTCTCCTCATGAGGTTAGGTTGTTGAGTAGCAGGTATCCACAAGGCTGTGGGGCTTGTATGGCCTAGAAGACCGCGGATATATTTCTGCTGAATAGAGCACTTGAGAACAAAGTGCCTCTTAAAGGAGAAACTAAGGAAGTCTATATTTACGCAGGGTTAAAGTAAAAACTAAATATCTATTGTACTGTATTAGGGCCTCTGGAAATATAGGACCATACATGGGCCTGCCAGTTTACAAAACAGATGAAGATTGAATCCCAGTTCAGCAGAATTTACAATATAAACTAAGGCAAGAAAGTAAGGAAGCGGGGGAGAGATTAGGGTGGTAATAGTAATATCATTGCTGTTGCTTAGAGGAGTGATATTCATTTCTTAACAGTGATTTTTGTTGATGATTTTTTTTTTTAACTGTCCATAAGCCTCCTGAAAGAAATGGGTCTATCTGGCTTATAAGACTAAATGATCATAGAAATTTGGGAGGGAGGTAGAGGGGGTGTATTTTTTTTCTTGTTTTTGAGATTTTACTTCAATATCTTCTATTTATTTTTGATTTTTTTCTAGCACCCATCAATGCATTATCTAAACAGTGAATATTAGATTCAGAATGTGCCTTATTATTTTTTTTAAATATTCAGTGCATTTATACTGAGGGTCTAAATGGTTTAGAATTGTGGATCTCTGTCATAGCAACTTTCCTGTATTTCTTTGAATTGTAACCAACTGAAAAAAGCATATCATTTCAAAGTCAAAAACTGTTACCTTTTTATATTGTTTGGACTGGCTAATAAACTTTAAGTAGACTATCCAATAATAAAATCTGATCTAAAAGCAGAGCTTTAGAAAACACTATGCAAATATAAGAAACATTTTGAACACACAATATATGCCTATTTGTGTTCTTTTTGTGAGGTTAACCCACATTGTTTGCTAAAATTTAAACAAAACAGCCCCAAAATAGGTCAGAACAAAACACAAAAGAAACCCCTGAATATATTTGCACTCTACATAGTACTTTTCCGATTTAATCATCTTGAGATTTTTATTAAACTTGTAATACGATAATCTGATTCAAATAATTATGAAAGCACAATTTTCAATTTCATTGTTTCAAAAAAATGTTGATTTGTGTAATAATCATTAAGGTAACATGGTTCAGTAACTGTTCATTGGTTACAATGTTTTCATGTGGGAGCCAGAGATGAAATCTTTTCTTATGGTGGCAGATGTTGAAATCTAATTTTATTCCACATAAAACCCCTTGAGAGCTCTGAGACTTAAGGTGTATGTCCAGCAAAGAGACATTAGTAGCCCTCCATGGTGTTTGTTTTATTTTGAGGTGTTACATGGGCTTGCCTGAAAAGGTGTAGCCTGCACATGTTGAAGTGAAATGGGGAAGAAAACAGTCTGGTGAAAGTCAGCTCATGTTCAGAGGGGGGTTTTCGCATTCAGGAAACACACTATGAAAAACCTGAGTAACATGAGTACTGTATTTTGAGTATTGCTTTCAGTTACTGTAAATGCCTAATATATCATAATTCAATGCTGTTAGTCTGTCTAGTTCTTCCTAAATATGATGCCTTACTACTGGAAGAATAAATATAAATGGGGAGATAATGTTCTGTGGGCATTCCTTTTGAGGAGCTCCCACTGAATAATAATACCTTGCTCTTGAAATTGGTGGGAGTTGAGCACTGATTTCAGTGATTTAATTGTGGAATGGAAGTAAGAGTACTGTGTGTACTTCTAAAATCAGATATAGTCAGAGATCATTTTGACCCATTTCTTTTGCAGTATGTTATACTATGTTGCCTAATTTCCTGTCCGTCTATGTTTGTCATTCCAGTTGGTTAGGCAGTTAGCCCCTTTGAAATTGATAGGTTTGCATGCATAAGCGTTGAGGTGAATCTGTGGTTAAGGACATACTATAAATTCTATTCTTGCCTGCTAACGTGATTATTTTGTGCTGTGGCATTTCATCAGAAGTGTCCAGCTTCTTCCCTTTGACAACTCAGAGCTCCCTCCTTTTTTAACCTATGCATATCAAAGAACATGGTATAGGGTAAAAATAGAAATAGACATAGAAATTTAGGTTTTGACACATGGGAAGGGAATGCTAAACAATGGCACTAAAATTGCTTTTGGCATGCAAATGCAATGCTTTTCCTGACATAAATATTTTCTGAATAGGCCATTAGAGTTCAGGTATATATAAAACCTTGCTTTTACTGGAAATTTTAGTGTTGTTGTAAACTTAGTGATTTATAGTGAAACATTGATGTTTGTTAGCTCACTTTTATCTTTTTAACCAGCAGTTTTATAAATGCTATATCTTTGATCTGTTTTTCCCCCCCACAAAATATAAGCTATATTCTCTAATAAGAAAGTCCTTTTTAAACAGTTTCCCTCACTGAACAAGTATTATATATATTGTAGATCTGGCAAGAGAATGCCATTACCACATATGTAATGATCTATTTGAATACTTTCTAATAGGAAGATAACCTTTTATCATCAGGAGACATCCCTGTTACGATATGGGAGTAAGGGGAGGAAGGGGCTCTGAGCATATATTAAGAGACACCACCCCTTCACCATTCACATTCTGCCTAGCTAAACCTTGGTCTCTGATTTGGGCAGACAATGAGTCTCCAGAGTGGGATTTGATCTTTTAATTATCATATCCCATCTATCTGGAATTTATTCTCTTCTTTGTCTCCTTTAGAGTGACTGTCATTTCCTGTTTTTAAACCTTGTCTTAAGAACTTTTTTTCTTCTTAAGCTTACTGTGGATTTTCTGTGATGTATGTAGGGATACTGCATATAAAAGACACTAGATAAAAATAAAATGTACTGTTACATCTTTCTTCATTTTGAGATTCCATTCAAATCTTTGCTCCTATAGGTAGAAAATGTTAGCGGTATAAACACCTCATATAATGTGTCTCCTTTTTTTGGACTGCCCTACTGTGGTTTCTCTGACAGTTGTAGTCATGCCATGAGCAGCAGGAGTCAGGACAGGATCAGGTGTCAACAGGAATGGAGGGGGGGGAAAGTGATTGGCTTCTGTCTGGGATCAAGAATTGCTCTAAAAAACCGTGTGTCGTTCAGTGAAACTGTGAAACTTGGCAGATAATGCCAATTTGTTTTTCACAAAATATCACATTGCAAGTCATAGGGTTCTTTCTAAAAGAGGTCATGGAGAGTGAAATTTCCATGTTTGACAGCAGAAGCAAAAGATAGTACTAAAAGTCCTCAAGACTTTTCCTCTGCCCATATTCTCTAACTTTCACTATCTTTTCTCTCGGAAGTAAGAGTAAAGCACTTCATGAAATGACTGGTCTTTTAAAAAAGCATTTCTGGAGAGACTGCAGGCAGTAGCAAAATGGGGCAGTAACTTGACTGTCTTTTAAACTGGGTTTTTGGTTCTGTTCCTGGCTGTAGCACAGGGTGTTTCTGTGATCTTGGGCAAGTCATTTGATGTAACAGTGCTTCAATTCCCATCTGTAAAATGGGGATAATAATATTCCTCACATCACAGAGATATTGTGAGGATAAACTCCTTAATGTTTGAGGTGCTCTGATACTGTGGTGCTGATTGCCCTAGAAAAGCTTTATAAATAAAATGAACCAAACAACACTGGACATTTTTTATGTAAAAGAAAATGTATAAAGTGAGAATGGAAAGCATTTCAGTATGATATACAAGGACTAGATTAACCACTCCACAGATCTTTATGGATCACTCAATACCTCCAACAAATAAAGAAGATGAAAAGACTCTGCCCTTATCTATGCACAGGCTAAAACTGTTTTCTGAACTTGTACATGTGGCTTACAGCTGATTCAGGTTAACGACACAAACCTGTCCAGTGTGGATGAGGCAATAAGCATTTTAAATAGTGTTATAAAATAGCTATCCCACTGTATATCCGAATACATTAGCCTGAACCAATTTTAAGTATCTGCACCAGTTTCAAAAAAAAATTGTGTACAAGATCTAAGGAGAGCTTCTCTAGGGGAATGGGTTGCACACCTGTTATACATTATTCCTAAATTAATCTTTAACTCCTTCATAGCCAGGTCATGCAAGAGATCCATAGAGATCCGTGGGAGTTGAGGGCACTCAGTAGCTGACTGGAGGTGCTCTCCAGTGGCGGTGCACCCAGCAGGATAAAGCTCTCCATTAGCCTTTTGCAGACTGGCATGAAAATAACAAAAGCAAAGCACAATGGCTAATTGAATGACTCTGTCCTGGGCGGGGGAAATCCTTGTCTGAAAATTAGAATTTAGTGAATATATACAGAGAAATTGTCATGTGTGAACAACATTTTGCAAAATCTAAAGTCATATCCAAAAATTGAGCAGTGTTGCTGACACTGAAATGTTCATCATATTTATTGCAATTGAAGAAACCAAAGTATCAGATGAAATATAGCTTAGCATAGTCCATAATTTTACAGTTCTCATTTTTAGTAATTGATTTTATTTGACTACAGATAATCAGGTCAATTGACAGTATTTTAACTATCTCAGTAGGGTTCCATGATAAAGGAAAAAAGTCTTAATTATTATGACTTCATAATTTTGGAATCTTTATGTATAATAATTCTGTGTAATTCCTTTTTTATAAGCATGTTTTAGACATGCATTGTGTACACGCTGTTTCACAACCCATCAGGCTTCACTGTTGCCTCAGTACCTCTGATTCAGTAAATCAGATCATAGGCAGCATGCTGTCATATAATAAGGTGTCTGATCCTTATTACCAGTTTGTTGATGCACAGACTCCTTCAAATTGACCATTGCAACACATGGTTTCCCCTGAAACTAGCTGTGATAATTAGCGTGGCTCTAATGAGACAGAATGTCACTGATCTTGTGCTGAACTGTCGAGTATCGACGCTACGGATGGGAACTGTCAAAGCCTGCCATCTGTGACAGAGCTTGGCATATTCCATTTGCAAGATAGAGCATGCTCAATAGAGTGTTTTTAAACAAATGGTCCATTTCTTGATCAGGGCTCTATGTTCTGTTAAAAAAATAGGTCTTCCATTTTAAACTTTTTTTGCTATGCTAAGCCTATTATGACATGAAAATGTTACAAATTTTGAAACCAATGTAATTTATTTTTTATCAAGCTTTGTTTTTGTTTGTTGTTTATCGTGGTCCCCCTCCACTCCCAATTATTGAATCTAGTCATTTTAAAACTGTCAGTGAAGATGCCCTTTATCCAGTTTTCAACAGTGAAGATGTTTGTGGAAATTAGCCCATATGAAGCAGGAGCATGTGCAAGTTGTATGGAAGAATTGAAATGGTCAAGACAGTAGGATTTCTAGACTCCAGAGATCAGTATAGCATTTTGCAGGACTGAAAGTCCAGCACTGCTTATCATTCTAAAATATGCTTTGTTGCTTTTTATTTCCTCCTCCTTTGGCAGACCACACAGGGCTTGTTCTGAAGAACATTTTCACTAATCTGATCAGGCAGCCAAATACGCCGGGAAAACTGCTTTAATGATCCCACTAATTACCTCAAGTCAATATGAACTGTATTATTAGACTGAGGGAAAATATTCCATTAGGTCTCCCCCTTGGGAGTTTCTCCGCTTTGTGATGTCACTGAAGCCTTCGCCCTCTCGCTTGTAATTAATTTTATTTACACACGCAGGCACGCACAAGGTCACACCTGCACAACCGGAGCTGGCCAGGGAGCTAGTGGCACTCAGGCTTAATCAGATCTGTCATAATTACCATTCTGCATGTTTCTGACACACGCTGTGAAATATTTCAATTTAACTGCCGCTACCAGCACAACCAGATGTAGTGTGAGTGTGGCTGCATTGGAAATATTATTCCTCAGGATAAACTCTCTCCTCCTCCTTTTTCCTCCCACCCCTCTCCCTTTTACAGCTAATGTGGCACAGAAGCTGATGTATCCTGTAAATCTTGAATGCAGCGCTAGATTGATAACAGCAGATTAGACAGTTTAACCACAAACAGCTTGTTCATTTTTCACAAATGAAAACCACATGTGGTGTAACTAAAATTTCAGGCCTTTTTTTTGTTGTTGTTTCCTTCCCTCCCCCTTTTCTTTTAAGGTGTGGTTTTCACTGTAAAGAAGATGAAATCAAAGTCTGTATAGGAAAACAGAGACATTGTCTAATTTTTCAAGATTGTTTTACTGAAGGTCATTTGCTCAGGACTTTTATTGGAAATCCTCCTTGCTTACACACAAAATGAAACAAGAATATGCTTGCACTGCTTTTCATCTCTCGTTCTTTTTCTTACTCTTTATCTCTGCTCACTTTAAAAAAAAAAAAAAAGTCATACTAACGTGCTGTTTTTCAAATGGTGTGCTAGGAAATTTGGAGTTTTGATTTTGAGGTGGGTTAAAAATAGAGCTGGTCAGAAAGCAATTCCCACCAACACAATTTTGATAAAAATAAAATTCTAATTTTTATCCAAAAATGCAAAAAAAAAAAATGTTGTTCATTGGCAACTGGGAACGTAATATTTTTTTTGCCAAAAACTGCCAAAAGGAAAAAAAAATCAAGTATCAGATGGAAAAAACTCAAATATTGTCAAGGAAATCAAAGACTGTGCAGATTTATTTATTTTGGGGGGGGGGGGGGGGTCAAACAAATTTTCCAGTCAATGTTTTCAACCTGACATAAAGTTTTCCTCATTGTTAGATTAGTTTTAAACTGTCTACTTACAACTAGATCACTTTGTTGGCTATTTTTTTCCAATCAGGGGCCCTGTTAAGTAATTTTGAGAAGATTTTATTTATAAGGGTTGAAACAATTCTTATAACAAGAAAAATATGTAATGGACAGGAGTGGAATTGAGTAGGCTCGTTGGGTAGTTGTCGGTCATTTAGTGGTAGAGTGGTTATTTTGGTAGTGTGGGAGCTGTGTACGAATAGTAAAATATTCAAAATGAGCCGAATAAGTGGGTGTAGGAGGAGAACTTCTTGGAGGCACAATGAGCCAGAATCTTAGGGCCAGCCAAGCTGCACATAACACTGGGCACTGTATGCATGGCAAGTCCTTCTGTGCTGAGATAGAACAACTGGAGGGCTGCTCTAATTTATATAGGCTGTTCATGGCAGCAGGAGGGCTGAAACTACAGCTAGGAATCAGTGGGTGTCTCAGCGATGTCCTCTTTCTTCAGCCATGCTCCCCATCTTGATAGCAAGAAAGGGCAGTGACAAAGGAGCTTGTATGCTGGCTGTATGTCACTGGAGGATCCCTTAGCTTTGGGATGATCCTCATAGGGCTGGATCTGCCAGCTCTCTCACTAGAATCCCCCAAGGAAGGTGGTGTAGAATGGCTGTACCAATGAAGAATCTGGCCCAGTGGATCCATAAGAAGAGCCCCGGCGAAGAACTATTGGAGGTTCTGGCCATATAGCTAATTCAGAATTCAGTTGGTGGTGGGGCAAAGGGAAGGGTAAGGAAGGATTCAGCTGAGAAGAGATAACCAGGAAAGAAATGGAATTGTTTAAGGTTTCTACAAAAGGTCCAGAGATCCTCCTCTCATTCTCAGAAAATATATGAAAAATATAATGCTATCTGGAAGTCTCTTAATGCCAAAAAATGAGGGTGACACCCTTTCCCCCTCTTTTTTTCAGTTGCTTTATTTTTAAGTTTTTCTTATTTGGGGAAAGTGTTTTGGCTCCTACACTTCCAGATGCGTAAATCAGCTCTTCCCGAGGCAGCACCTGCTGTCTGACAAGAGGTGCTGTTTCTGCTAGGATGGATTTTCTTAATCTCTTCCTGTTTTCTGCATCCTCACCTTCTGTTTTGTTTCCCTGTTGTCATCCTTGACTAATTCCCCTGGTTATGTCTGTCCTTTTATCCCTCCCTTGCCTCTTCACATTACTATGTTCCCCTGTTTCTCTTCCACACACACCCTTACCACCAACTCTCTTTCCATCTCTCTCTCTCTCTGATCCCCTGTTGCCACGTCTATGCACAAACCTGCCTGTAAAATAGTCACCCCACCCGAGGTGCATACACACACTCCTTTTGTACAAGCATCGTCTACTCTAGCAGGCACTCACACAATCTTCCCCCATTTCAGCAGGGTAGAAGCTCTCCTCCTAAAATGCCTCCGATTGGCATTCTGCTTACTATTCTGCTAGATACACATGCATAGGGCAGTAGAGAGAGAACAGCCCTAGTCAGAGGCACTGTCGATTTTTATAATGGTGCTGCATCCATAACAGAGGTGAGAAGGAAGACAGAGCAGAGCAATCTGCCACTTCACGTCAGAAAGAGGATCTGTGTTCTGGATCACTCCGTTTCATTACCTCCTTTTTGACCATGCATTGATGATTTTTGGCCTTCATGTAGTAGACGTGGAAAAAAAAGAGGTTAATAAGTGGAGAGTATATTATTGTAACAGGAAGAGGTAAAAAACAGAAAAAGCCTTAGTGAGCTAGTATTAATCGTACACTGAGGTCAGATGCAGATACAGTTAAAGATTCTGCAAAGAAGTTAAGGAGTTAGTGATCCTAATCAATCATGCCTGGAAATGGGCTAGACTAAGTACTAGATTAACTGAGCATTTGTCCAACTCTTGTTGTTTTCTATACCGTTTGAGGGGAAAATAGTGATCAGGGAGAAATTTATTTCTGAGACTGAGAAATTTGATTGTACAAGTATATTAATACAAAGAAGGAATTTCTGTGAAAATGATCATATGTTTGCTGGGCCTTTTTTATGGCAGTTTGAGTAGCAATTTAATAGAGGATTGACAGATCCAAATTAAAGTGAACAGAGGTTGGAGAGTATAGATCTGTATTACCTGTCTTTTATAAGCTGTATAGCTAAAAACTGTTAGCACTGAAAAGAATATTGTAGGATTCTTAGTCATAATGAGAAAGGAGACAAAATTTTGTTTTTCTGAATTCAATTGAATTAAATTAAATAGATTTTCATATTGCATATTTGCTATCATCCAAATTTAACTTGCCCATATTTCAGAATTTGGATATAGCATATCCAAACTGTTCCAATGGATAGACTAATATGAGTGACACAGCAGGTGTGGGGGGAATCCCAGTTCACAAATATTTATCCAAATTGATATTCAGTGATCAACTCATCTTTATTCTATATAGTATAATGTTCTCTCACTTCTCAATTACATCAGGGTGGTATTTGAGAGGCAAATAAAAATCGATGGGACCTTAAATGATCCTCAGTAGAATTCTCTAAAGCTTTAGGCTCCAATTCAGCAAGGTATCTAAACATCAGTAACTTCAGTGTCATTATTCACATGCTTAGAGTTAGGCACATGCTTGAGTATCTTATTGAATCAGGATATTAATGTCTCTGGTGTGTAATGGGGAGTTTTGTAGATACAGGAACTTTCTCCAACTATACAAAAACAAGCAGGCTGTGAAAGGCTCAAATGTAACTTAATTTTTGGTTCACCTTTAATTAATGATTTGCTACCCTGCTTAAATATGAGAGGGGAATTAACCTAAGAAAAAAGATTCACCTTGTTAGGCTTCAAGTGGCACCTAGCTGCTCATGATTTTAAGATTTATTACCAGACATCACTGGAGTTATTCACTTTTGCATGAAACTCCAAATAAATGCCATTGGGTGGAAATAAATATAAGGAACAAAACTTACCTGGTTTATTACCACCAGATGAGTGACTCAGTGCAGGAAATCTTAGAGAAAATGCATTTGTGAAGACGTCCAGAAGTGATGGTGTGAGCTGGTAGGCAGTTTCATTAGCTAGGGAAGGGAAATAAAGATCCAAGCATTAGTCTTTTTAAGGGCCTTTCCTCCAGGCTTGTATTAGAGTTCACAAAACAGAAGCAAAGTTCTTGAAAACATTTGGGGACAGTTCCCATAGGCTTTCCCTGCATTGGCCAGTCAGGAGGAAGGAGAACAGACTGTTCCCCTTATTTCACTTTTGACCCAACTTACCACTCTCCCAAGCATCATGTGATAAGCAGGGGCCTTTTCCTTATCGTATGTGGGATATGTTCTCATCACTGTCGCCTTCTCATCTGTTTGGAGCTTCACTATCCCCATAAGATGTGCATTTTAAAGAGGTTTTAAGGGGACTTGAGACAATTGGCATTGCTAAGTTATCTGACCTTGGCTGTAGTAAAATTTCTGTATCAGCAGAACCTGGAGGAGAAGTTGGAGAAACGTTTTCTTTCTTCCAACTTTTACCCTCATCATCTTAACTGTGGTGTTGTCATATTTTAATCGCATTACGTGCCATTTATTCAGAAACTGAAAACCACTGAATATACCTTGTTCCAAAGGAGACTATGGAAGGAATTTGTTCAGGAATATTTAAATGTCTTAATTTAAGTATGCATATATGGAGCTTTTAAAAAATTGAGACTTGAGTCAAAAATATGGCAAGTGAGGAATGGAAATACGTTTTGGGATATGCACTTTTTGTGGGTGATGTAACTTACTGATTCCAGTCAAACTGAATGTTGTGGTTAAAAATGTTTTTGAAAATTGTAGGGAGCTAGACTCATTTTTTAATTTTGTAGTTCATTTTTCTATGAGAAAAGAATGAATTTCTAAAAAGAAGGATTGTGAACCATTTTTTGTTTTAGGGCTTTTTTTTTTTTTAAGAACATGTGAGTTATTTTGAAAGTGGCTTTTCTGTCCCCAAGGTCTGTTTACCAAAGGCCTTTCCAAAGAAGCAAATGTTCAACCTCTATAAGTAACTTAATAATAAACATTTGCTGTTAGCTTGTAAGTTGTTAGTGGTAAAAAGGTTTGAAAAAATTGCCAGACCCCTTCTGTTAAAGACTCCTGCTTAACTCAACCGTACGTATAGCAGCCAAAGAAAAAATTCATTGCACATTTAAAAAATAAATATAGGGGCTACTAAGCATATTGGTAGTTTTTTCAGTTGTATGGAGGGAAGCCATGCTATTGCAGTGAAATCAGGCCTATTTACATGTAACGTCCCTTCAGTATGTGTAAGGGATGGGGGGTTGTATTTTCCAGTCACCCTCTGTGAAACCCAGTGACCCATTTTATAGCCCTACACTGTAAAGGGTAATGTACCAGATTAAAACTGACTTTATTAACTAATTGGCAGTTGTTTTTTCTTGTTTTGATTTTTAAGCACATTTTTGTCTAGTGCCATTTTTATTGTATGTGTGCAAGAAAGAATGATGGAAAAGAAAGGAGAATAAAGCATCACCTATTTTTTTTTCCAATCCATTATTATTTTTTCTTTTTTTCTTTGTCTTTTTACATATGAATATAGTTGCATTTTATATAAGATTTGCAAAAGAATGCTTATTATATTTTTGATTAGGGCTTGTGCCTATCATTGCTATTTGTATTGAAGGGAAGAAAAATATAGTTGGAAGATGGAAAAGAAAAGTGGAGGAGGCTGAGAGATAGGGAACTAAGTTTGGGGGCAGCTCTTAATTTAGATTACTTTTTTTAGCTGAGTACAAAACGAGTTGAATAATTACATTTTTAGTTAGGCACAGAATTTTTTCTCCCATAAGTCCATGTGTACATGGAGTGTACATATCTGGTACAGTTTTAGGCCTTGATCCTGCTCCAGGAGGCTGGATCCTTGCCCCTGGTGGAGCCCCCCCCAATTTCATCATGGATCCAAGTAAGTACAGGGGTCTGCCAGCACAAAGCAGCTTGCAGGATCAGGACAATAGCCAGCTAGCTAATTATATGCAGTTTGTTTCGTTTCTTCCTCACCTGCTGGCTGTAAATGAATTTTCTACTTTTTTAAATATTCCATATCCTTATTTTGTTAAAATATATATATTTTTTTATTTAAAAAACATACAAATATGAATTGAAGTTGGTGGCATTTTTGTAAGTTTCTGATGGACCAGTGTTAAATATACACACGTGGGATTGGAGAGGAAATTTTTGTTTTGAAGTATACCAGGAAAAAGTGTACACAGAATACCATTATGTACCACGATTAGCTGTTGGGTTTTTTTTTCACATCAAAGGGAGGGTGCAGTAACAGATTAGAACTGCAAGATGATGTGACTGGTTAATGGATTAAATATGATACCTCAGGAAACAGGAACATCAATTTCTTCATCCTTCCCTATCTGAAAAAAATGAATCCCTTATCTTTGAAGTTTACCTCTCTTTCGACAAGCCCTATAAGTTCTTTTATACTAATTCCCATCTGTTGTACTGACAGCTACAGATTTATTTATTTATTTATTTAATCACAGCTGATCACATCCAAGCTCACCCTTTTTGCTGATCCTCTGGCAACAAAAGCCAATATAGTAAATAAAGAAACCAGCCTTTTTGACAGAACTATCCAGCGTAATCATTTAAAAAAAAATCCTAAAACATGAAAACTGTGGATTGGTGCAACTGAGGAGTTAATAATGAATAAGTAACCAATCAGTGTTCTAGCGATTCAGTTAAACTGTAAAATATGTGCATAGCTACCATTAACACTTTCATACGAGCAATTTCAAATTTCCTGATTTAGGGTTGGGGAAATCCCAATAGCTGATGCAAAGGAATCAGTCAGCTTATGCAATAAAGAAACAGCTTTAGTCCTCTTTTGGACTGAAGAAAGTCTAAAGAGCAGAGAAGAAACCCTCAGGTTATCTCTATTAAAATTGTATTTGTAAGTTGGTCTTTGTTGTGACACCTCTCATCCCTGCTATATTGAAGGCCTACCCTCAAGAGGAAGCATGAAGTTCTTGTTCAGCTAGATCAATCGAGGTCATATAATATACTGAAGAGCAATCTCTATTTACTGAATGACAGAACAGTAGTGCTGTTGGGTCAGAAATGAATAAATGGTGAATTTTGCCGACACAAAAACCTATTTAATAAACTCTTTGAAAAGACAATGATAAACTCATTAAAAAGGCTCTAACTGGTAAAACCATGCTAGTGCAGTATTAGGAAACTTTGGTCATGAAAGCTTTTTGCCTATTTCCCTTTTCCAAAAATCAAGTAGCCCATTGCCCTTCATGTAATAGACCTTAGTTTCTCTGGAAAGCATTTTATGCCTATTCATCTATTCTTATAAGAGCTAAAAAAAAATCCAATTCAAATTCACACAGAACTTTGACAGCCTTTACAATGCATCCCCCTGTAAAAGGAACCAGGACAATATGATATGCTCCCTAAGAGGATTCTCATCTCCTATCCACATGTACTATTAAAACTGGCCCAGAAGTGTAGTACAGTGTAGGGAGGATGTGGCTGTAGTGGGTTCATAATGCAAATAAACAGACGGTCAGCAAGATCATATATATGCTTTTTTACATTAAACAAACTTTGTAAACCATGCTGAACAACATGTGAAATGTATTTGTTTCCACAAAGGCCTAAAACATGAGGTATAACCTATCATTTTCCAACAGGCTTGCATTGCAACAAAAAAAAAAATGGGGGTACAGTTCTAATTGGAAAATTCAGTGCTGGAACAAGTGCTGCAAATGTATGAAGAAGGGAGAGACTGTACAGACAGAGTAATATATAGTATGAGCGAATAGATAACTAAAATATAGTACACCTCTACCCCGATATAACGCTGTCCTTGGGAGCCAAAAAATCTCACTGCATTATAGGTGAAACCATGTTATATTGAACTTGCTTTGATCCGCCGGAGCACGCAGCCCCCCGCCCCACCTGAGCGCTGCTTTACCTCGTTATATCCAAATTCATATTATATCGGGTCGTGTTATATTGGGGTAGAGGTGTAGTTCAAACTTGGATAACTCATATACTGAAGATCCTAGAAACATCAAACTTGGTTTGTTTTTTATATCTCATTGAGACATTTAAACAAAAAGCCAAGTTGGAAGAAAACTGGTTTTAATCCGTTTTTTAAAACTATGAGCCCTTTGTGTTACTAGTTCTGTACTTGTGCAGCCACATTTTCCTATTTTCATATAGAGGATTTCTGGATACTGACCACACTTCCCAACTGAGGTACTTTGGTTACATTAAACTTCCTTAAGTGCTATACTAGTTTAAGCTTGTCCATGAGTTTCCAGGACTTGGTCCCGTCCCTTTTGCCCTCACTGCAGATTTTTCTGCCTCTTGCACCTTGTCTATCTTCTAAAGCTGAATGGGGGTAACAGCAAGCAAAATCATCTTTGCTATGCTTTTTTCCTAGGAGCCAAAGTTTCAGGGGCTTTATTTTTCAAACAAGGACTACTGGCCAGGCTCCTCTTCTAGGTCCCCAATTATCAGAGCAGGCCAAATGGAGCAAACCGAAGTCAAGATGTGCAGTGTCTATGAGGAGACCTTCTAAGGAGACACAGGAGGGGAGCTCTGTAATGATGGCTTGCAGCTCATGGACTTCCATTTGCCAAGGGAAGAGGTTTGCAGTGCTTACAGTTTATTGTGGGTTCTCTATCCCTCTACCCTAGCTAGGACTGCTCCAGAGATACCTCCACAAGGGAAGGTCTGTTTTCTTCTGCTCTCAAGACTGCAAACATTAACATCTTCACCAAGTAGGAGTCTCCAAGGCTAGGTCCAAAAGTCCCCCTTTCCTTTAGTACAAATCATCTCTAAAGATAGAAATTCCAGTGTGCCATCCCAGTTTCTTGAATTTAATCTGCACTTTCTCTCAGTTTAGTTTGGAGAATAAAAAGTAGACAGATGCACCTCCGTCTGCCCCCAGCTCCTGGTCTAATCCCCCCAAAATGCAAGAAAAGTGACCTGTCCTCTGATGGGGACACCTACCGTCCCCCAAAGGACAAAAGTAAAAATCCCTCCAAATTCTCCTTCCATGAGCTCTAGCTCAATCCTTCAAAGAAGAGAAACTATAAGCTTTGGATAATGATAACCCTTTCTGAGACCCCCTCAAAAACATGTCTGAAACTAGAGAGAAGGTGATGGCCAGAAACATGATGCACCCATAAAGAGAGGATGAGCAGGATAAATACAAAATATCTCCCATCCAGAACTAAAACTATTTCCCAATCCTCTGTCAAAGAAACAATAGGGAGGAGTGGAAAACAGGGTGAATTCAAATCAGTAGTAAAGAAAACATCCTTACTGTGTTAGTGGTGGGTAGATCCATGTATTCCAAGAGACTGGCAATGGGGGGGAGGGATAGCTCAGTGGTTTGAGCATTGGCCTGCTAAACCCAGGGTTGTGAGTTCAATCCTTGAGGGAGCCACTTACTTGGGGATCTGGGGCAAAATCAGTACCTGCTAGTGAAGGCAGGGGGCTGGACTCGATGACCCTTCAAGGTCCCTTCCAGTTCTAGGAGATGGGATATCTCCATTAATTTAATTTAAAGCTAGGGCAGCTAACTCAATGGTCAGGCTTTAAACCTTGGTCAGCAGATAATTATTCAAATGAAATCCTCTGAGCCTTAAATTCTTAGATGGAATCTTGTGTGGGAGGAAGCTCGATAAAGTGATATCTGACAGCACAGACAAGACAAGCATGTGTTCCTTACTCCAGCATAGCCAACTAGCCATCTCAGGGGAAGGAGCTTTTTTCCCATTCATGCTCACTACAAAGTTGCCAGAGAAAGGTAACTCTTATTCGAGGAGTAAAACTAGATACTGAACACCAGAGAAAAGCCTAGGTATGGGACGACTGGGTCTGACTGCTCCTTCCAATCAAACCATCAATAGGACTACAGCCAGGCCTGCTTCTATCTGGAAATAGGCTTTCAGATGTCAGGAAATTCCAAAAGTAGATTCATACATTTTAAGGCCATAAGGGAACATGTGTGATCATCTAATGTGACCTCCTGCATAAACCCATAGGATTTCACCCAGTAACAAGTAAAATTTAAGTGGTCTCAGCCCAAAAATGAATTTGTGATGAACCTTACATTTTGACTACTACTTGTTCTTTAGTAAAATAGAATATAATATTTCTCAAATACAAAATTAATGCAAACTGAAATGTTTTTAGATAACTTTACCTACAGTTTATAATTCCATTTTACTATGTGTATTAACATTGGAGCAATATATTTAATAGTTGGCATATTTTTGCTTCAAAATACTGTATGTACAAATTTGGCTATTCAGAACTCTGAATTTCTAGGTTCTGTTGAACACGGAGAAATCACAGTTGAAGGGTTTAATGCATTTTCTAATCAATGTACAGAGGAAATTTATCCTTATCAATTTAAATGTTGGGGATTCTCTCATTACATTATGGAAGAATCTTCTCTAGCAAAGATTATTCTTAAGAACTTCATAACATTTAAAGGTTAATATGTTAGGTAAAGAACAATATCTTAAGACAAACATTTTTATTACAGGACATGAAGGGATAGTTCTGATTAAATTACATGATTATTTGAATGGGAAAGAAGACAAAGTGCATCATTTCTTGCCCTCAACTTTAATGTCTTTAATCAAATAATGACCTTCTGGAAATAGTTAATTTTAAGCATTTGGAAAGATCAATACCACTTTGCCACCAAAAAATGGCCCAGATGATGAAATTTGATGTATTTAAAGTACCATTTCACCCTTTTAACCTAGTAAATAATTTAAAATGCTTTCAGTACTCCTTTGCCACCATTATGTATCTCGTTGTTCAAAGTATTATGACTTCTTTTTCCAAAAGCAACCTTCTTGCACAATGAAGAGCTCACAAGTTAAAGCCTGAGGAAAACATACATTCACTGTAATAGTGCTTTTCACCCTGTATTCCTTCCTTCCTATACATGGGTTCTGCCTTCATAGCTCCCAAAGTAATGGAAGTATCAGTGGCAATGAACAAAGTCATTTTAGCAAAGATGAGATTTGTACAGCAAGTTGAATGATTTTGAAGGGAGAAAGTCAGTCTTAGAAGTTTAGTTCATCAGTTTGCATCTATTGTTCTGTCTTTAAGCCTTTGTGTTAAAGGTGAAGGATTTTGGTGGCTCAGACGATTAAGAGCCCATTTTACCCAGTTTATAGAACATTGATATGAAATTACACTTGAGTGCCTTCAGCTTTGTAAATAAAAAAAATTGCCCTCTATTAGCATGTTTGTGGGCAGATTAAAAACGGTCTTCATTAGCATAAGTAACACTTACAGATTCTTTTAAAAGTAGAAAATTATTTGCTGAATGATAAATTGCTAGCTTTATAGTTATTGCTGAAAATGTGCTCATTCAAAATGCCTACTGTAGTTTATTCTACAATACTGAATTTTTTGAGTTTAGAAGTACTGTTTAATGGATTATGTACTTAATCCTTGTTCATACTGGATGCAGAAATGTAATTCATGCTTTCCACTAAAATGTTTTGTATCAAATACCTCCCTATTTAGGCTGATTTCTTCTAATACCATATATTTTATACTATATACCCCGGAGATTGCAACAAAATACTCCTGCGTGTAATATATGAAAGAACCTTCTTCATATCTTAGCATACATGATATAAAATGTTTTGCCATTTAGAATTCAAATTAGAGCTAATATTTTTAATACATATTTGATTCCTTGCTAGTTAATACAGTAAGAAGTATTTGTCATTTTATTCCTTTTACCATTAACAGATTTACCAAACAAAGAAGTTTAGTTGCTCTTTACTGAATTCCTTTCTTTCTAGACTGGTTATGTTTGGCACAGTCAAATATAAGGTGAGCCTCCTAGCACTGCCATAGATCTGGAGGGATTTGCAAAGCAAATGTTGATTGGTTGCAGAAAGGCAATCCTTCTTGATTTTAATAAGAATTGGTGCTTACCTATTCCATGTTGAATTGACTTGTATCAGCTTCTTCAAAAAAGAAAGTGCTATGGAAACCAGAAATTGTCTTGCTAGAAAGTAGGAGATGAGAGTAAGGGTAAGGGTCAGGATTTGTATTTAAATTTGGTACAATTAAAATTTTCAGAAAAATAAATCACTGGGCTATTGAGATTAGAACTGCTGAATTTTTCCTTAAAATAAGCATACAGTGGTGTGTGTTGTGGACTATAACATTTGTCATTGTTATCTTTGCATTTGTTTTCCTTTTTTCCTGCAGTAGTTTGGCAGTTTCTCTGCTTTCTAATGTCTTGTGTTTCTTTAATAAAATCCTAACAGCAAGCCAGACAGAAGACTTATTTTTTAAATAATATTTAGGTTTAGCATCTTTTTTTTTCTTTTCTTTTTTTTTTTTTTTTTAACAATTTTTTTGCTTACTGTAGCAAGACCTTTGCAGATGGTTCTTGGTTACTCTAAAGTGCATAACAGTATTTCCTTTGTGGCAGATGGATTTAAGACTTTTAGTTCTCAATAAATGTAGGTTTACAATACATAACTTTACAGGATTTGTGTTGTATATAACAGGTTTGAACATATTATCTCAGAATTCATCTGCATGGCATTTTCAGCTTATCCAGGGCCCATGCTAGTATTTTAAGTAATAGGGAGAGCATAGTGATTGATAGCAGCTAAAGGCGTGATTTTGAATAGAAACAAAGGTTTTGGAACAGAAGGTGTCACATTAAACTTTATCAGTTTGAAAAGTAGTAACATCCTGAAAGTTCTACAAATGTATTTACATGTGGCTAAATGTTTATATTTTGTCTTATACCTTCTTTATATTCAGTGTAATATTGCCTGGCAAACATGTTTAAAGTTTAGGTTGTTCCCAAGGATGTTTTAGTTTTTTAAGCTTGCTGTTTTTGAATTGGCCTAATTTTTTAAAGGCTGCTTCTTCACTGTGCTTTGCATGCACTAAAAAACAGTTGTGATCTGATTTGAATAGTGAGTCTTTTGCCTATTATCTTATAGTCCTATAATTTTGAGATGCCATAAAACATGAAAAAACTATGAATTAAATTCTGCCCTCAGTTATACTGGTGTAAATAAGAAATAACCTGATTAAAGTCAATAGAATTACTCCAGATTTATACTATCATAGAAGGGCAGAATTTGGCCTTGTTGGTTCATTTCTAAATTTAAAAGCTACATTAGCTACATCTGTTCATGTTTTGCTCCAAGTAAAAACAGATTCAAAACAAAAGATGTCATGGTTTTGAAAGTCCATCCAATTGTTTTTCTAAATATTATAAAAATCATAGAATCATAGAATATCAGGGTTGGAAGGGACCTCAGGAGGTCATCTAGTCCAATCCCCTGCTCAAAGCAGGACCAATCCCCAACTAAATCAAAAAATCATTTCACATATGCTTTCTCAGTGTGTTGAATTTTGTGATTTGAGGCATTTATCTGGTACAGAACACTGAACCTGGAAATGTGTAAAATATTAATGACATTTTAGTCTAAAAGAAGTGATGTTGGTACAGTGATTTTGGTCCCCTGTGGAAGCTAGATCATACAACTTCTGTTAGTGCCCATTCACCCCTCGCATCAGTTAAACCTTAATAAAATCAGGCTTTATAAAAGTATTCAGAAATACATAGTAGAGATTAGTCCAGTAAATTTTTTTTAACCTTGTAATTTTAGAAGAAACAAATTGGTTATTTCCATATTGCCACACAGATGTTGCAACAAAATGTCTATCTGCTCCTTTTAAAATACATGAAGAATAACATGGAAAAATAGACACTTTTGTTAGAAGAGCAGTCTATGACTGCACGTTTAAATAGTTTGTGAGAAGCATCTGAGTTCAGTCTCTTAAAATCACTGCATTTCCTTGGAAAGCTAAGGGGACGCTTCAACTTACAATTCATCAAATTATTTTTAGATAAGGAATTAGAAGTATTATTTCAGGGCAAAGGTTAATAGCAAACTACTGGAAATGTTATGTTCGTCATGGGCAATTAATAAAAATAAGGATCAATCTAGTATGTATAGAAACACTGAAGTGACAATATGAGAAAAAATATTTTGTTAAGTGAATCAAAGCGCTCTTTCTGAAATATTTGTTAAACCAGCATAATTGTGATGAATCTTTTCTAAAGAACATCTGTGGTCCACATGTTCACCACATATGCCCAAGTTCTAATGGACAGTGTCAGGCTAAAAAACAAATGTCCTTGCTTGTGTTACTTATACCCTATAACTGCAGGTTGTTTAGTTTTCTTTTTCACTTCCTATGATATAAATAGACTTGTCAGTTTCATTTTCTGCTTCAGGAGCACTAGCACAATGCCACACATTTCGAGTGGGGAGCACAGCAGACTGCAAACATTTGAAAGACAATTTTCTTTGTTTTTAATTAAAAATTTCACAACCGTATTTTTTATTAATATTGGGTTTTAACATTTTTTAAACAAAAACCTACATTACCCATCAATTTAACTGGTGCTGTACAATTTAAAAAAAAAGGCAGAATGCTGTCCCTCTGCCTATGGAATACACAGAAAACTGGAAGGAGCAGCATGATGCTGAAGTGCATGTGGTCCATGCACTAACCTACCCACATACAGCACAATGCCTTAAGGCAGGCAGGAGAAATCCACAGCTAGGTGCACTTTGCTGCTGCTTTAAAAAGGAAATGCGTTCAACCTCATCTAGCATGTGCTAGACATCATGGCATATGTGCTACGGAGCTGGCTACATTTCCTAATCAGATTCCTAGACTAGACCTCTTAGCCTATGTTGCACTGGAGACCACAGTAGCCATTCTCTCTCACTAGCACTCTTTTGAGCAATAGGTTGGCTTTCTAGCCTATTTTTTCCACAAAGGACAGTTTTCTAATACATTATGTTCTTTACCCAGTGTACCCATTCAGCACAAATCTGGGTTTGGCCCTATTTAAGTTTTTGGTTTCTCAACTGTGCTACCCCAATATTCATTTAAAGCATTTATCTTTCATTATTTCCATACGCTTTCCTCCATATCCATTGTTTAATCTGCCACCTGTGAACATGACCATATATTTTAAATTTTCAGCTCTCCAAATAACAGAGGATTAAATAAATTACTTACTTCTACTGTTTTCTCTTCTGTAATGGTTTTTTAAAACTACACTTTGAAATTAACTTCTGGACAAAGTATGTATGGCACCAAGAACACCTAAATCTCCATTGTTAGTGTATCTGCAGAAAATATAGTAAACTGGTCTGGATAAACCATTAGTACATGAAGAAGGGGTCTAAAGGCTTCTGAATGTATTATTTGTTGGGCCAATAAAATATCACTTTATCTTACTTACGGCATTAAGAAATAAAATTGTATAGAGCTAGTTTTAAAAAAAATCCTTGAGCTAAAAAAGAATTGTAAATGTTATGTACTTGTAATGTTTTATGTCTTTGTAATTGTTTTCACGTTTTGCAAAGAAATGCAGAGTTGCTGCACATTATAGTAGCCCGTTTGTGTCTGCACTATTCCTTTCAAACATCAAATACAAAGGCAGAAAGTACCCCAGATTTAATTTTAAGGTAACATAAGAAACCAGTTGCTAAATCTTCAAGATAAAACTCTATTTTTGAAGCAAATTAGCAATTGCTACATTTCTCATGGGACAGTCTTTTGACATAAATTTTGTCTGTTTGCCTAGAACAGTGGTTCCCAAACTGGGGTTCGCAAAATGTTCCAGGGGGTTCTCGGGGAAAAAAATCACTAATGGCGGACAGAGCTGTCCCTAAGGACCCCGGGCAGCACGGGGCCAGCAGCCCGGAGCCCCTGGACTTCCAAGAGCTAAGCAGATCAAAGCAAGCATATCTATCACACTGAGGAGATTTAAACTTCAAGACTCCTTATAAGAAATGGAAAGGGAGGTGGATATTTTTTGCTGTTTTTAAAATGAAATAGGCAGCTAGTGTTGTTTTTAAAATTATTATGAAGAACAAGTTTAAGCTTTGTTGTAATGTGCATTGTTTGCCTGGACTGCTCAAGACCTGAATGCTTGTGTAAGAGGAACTCTTTGAGTTGACTTCTTAAATACCTTCCTGCTGTTTCACATTTGATACTCCTTGATGAAACATAGGAACCTTGTCTTATAACAGGCTTATTCAAAGTGATACAAGCTACGATAGTGAGATCTTGGAAGAGTGTTGCCGTTTTCATAATGTAATAATAATTAATAATAAATAGTGTGTAATAAGCATGTCATAAAAACAAACTGTGTATTTCCAAGATCACTGCTTTTATAATTTATACTCAGGTAAAGGAGAAAATCCCTGGAAGTATTCATTTTTAGGAGGGGGTTCGCGAGACTTGACATTTTCATGAAAGGGGTTCACAGGTTGTTAAAGTTTGGGAACCACTGGCCTAGAACATGTCTGAGTTGGAGTGGGTGCATTCTTAGCTAATTTGCTATAATCTGGAAATGGTGTAAATGGCATGTTCCTGTGCATACCTATGAACATATCCCCTTTTAAATCCACAATATCAAACATAAACTTGTGTGTCTGATTTTAAAGTCTGTTTTAAAGGGAAAGGGTCTGAAATAGATAAAGTTATCACGTGGGGTAAGTTCACCTGCAAAGCCACCTCGGTACATAGCAATGAGGAAGAAGATATAACTTCACAATGTCTACTCAAAGGATTCCTTTCTTTTAAAAGGACATTATGGAACTCCTTTATCAAGACGTATTTTTGAAGTATTTTTACTCTGAATAAGAAAAATCAGCATTCTAGAATTCGGAAAGGAAAAGGGGGGGTGGGGAGAAGAAGCTGCAGCAGCAGCCAGAAGACATCATCTACCAGCTACTGAAGTACATTCTTAATACCCTAAGATGGATATTGGCTTACATAAAAGAAAATAAACAGAAGAAAGAACATGCTGGAGTTAGATGAAACAGAACACTAACTATATATTTGGAGTATGTGAGGGATGCTGCCTTGATCAATTTGTTTGTTTGTTGATATATAGCAACTATGTGAAACTACTGAAAACATGCTATGCAAAAAGTTTCCATTTTGTGATGGGTTTGTAAAATAACACAACAGATTCTTGACACATTTAGTATTTACTTTAGATTTCAGGAGAGGCCTCCGGAATTTAAAATGAAAGTAATTTCTGACAGAAGTAGTAAGGGGGAGAGAAATGAGGCAACATTAAAGTACAAATTCAGCCCTTGTTTGTCCCTGTAGAACCCCCAATCACTCCAAAGGAAGTGTAAATGAGAGTAGAATCTATCCCTTATTAAACGAGGAATACTAATACTTTGATGTTATCTTCAAGGGGTGGCTCTGTGAACTGTTACGTTGGAAGGAAGATCCCTCACCAGAAAACAGGACCCTATGGGAGAATCTTTCAATGATCCGAAGGTTCCTCAGTCTTCCTCAGCCTGAACGAGATGCCATTTATGAACAAGAAAGCAATGCAGTTCATCACCATGGTGACAGACCTTCCCACATTATCCATGTTCCAGCAGAGCAGATTCAGGTTAGTTTACCTTGGCCAATCCAATATAGCACTAAGTAAATAAAGCTTTAAATGCAGCAAAGGAAATTAGTGTTTCTTTTCTTCCTGCCAGATTAAACAGAGGCTTCTTAGAAAGAGATAACAGTGAACTGCTATCTTCTTTCACAATTAAAAGGAGAGTGTGAACACATATACACTTCATTGTTTTAAACTTACATAGACCAGATGGGTTAAATGTATCTGATTGGAGAAGGAATAATTGATTACTTACCTTAGATGTCCATAGGTAGGGTCAAGTAGTTTGTTAGAGGTCAGAATTAGAAAGATGGCATTACTCTCTGTTCAGTTCTGATACTTGCATAACCTATAAAATGGAAGGAACGGATATTTTTAAGTGGTGTCTTTTAAAATCCAAGTACCGTAGACTCAAATCCTCAACAGCAATGCTTTACTTCAAGCAGAAATGGAGGGAGGGGTGTAGCCCATAGGGTTATTTTGCTAGCTATTATATCCTACTAATCCAGCCAGCAGTATTAATTAATATGTTTCTTTTTCTGAAATTAATCCATTTTATTCTTATATTTTATTAGTATTAATTCCTTGGGATTTAGGATGTGTTGAGGCATATGTTTCCCAATAAGAAGTTTTTCTGAAATGCAAGAAGCCTACTGGCCTGTAAGATCCAGTAAGATCTTGTTATATAGCAAAAAGTAGAATTAGTTATAAATATGTCAACATAAAAGCTGGCAACCTTTGGCACAGATAAGAATGGTCCCTGAACTTTGGGGAACTAAAGGGGGGAACTATCCACATCACATCACAGGTTTATCCGGCTTCTACAACTGGTTGGTAACCGCAGGCTACACCACAACTCGAAGTCATCAAAAGAGCCTAGGTTGGCAGTTTTGGAGTGAGATCCTTTATTAATATATTTAGCAAGTGTCATAATCCACTAACCTATAGGAGAAGGGTACCCATACATTTCTTAGGGTACAGAAACAAGATTTGAGTAGAGTAGGTTGGGCCTGAATTACATAGGTCAGGATCCTCTAAAATACCTTGTAAGAGTTGTTAGTTAGTTGGTGAGTTCTTTTCTTAAACCTTCTTCTTGTAGCTGCTTTGGAGTTAGTTCTTTTCTTCTTCTTAACTTCTTCTTAGACTTCTTGGGGTCTTAGGCTCTTAGAGCTCTTAAACTAAGTTCTACTTCTTAGATCTTTTCATCTATCTATCTATTCTATCTTCTATCATGCTATCAGCTCAGCTTGTGAAGTATAGTATAACTACTCAACATTCCTAACCATTGGGGAAGGCAGCACCATCGCGTAATCGGGCATGCCAGGAGTGAGGCTGGTCCTTCACCTCCTATTACCAGGTTCTCAAGGAAGGGTGTGAGTATGTTAGGTTAAGGTACTTATAATAGAAATGTTACTACCAGGAGTTTTGGAATTCTTTTACTGTTTTGCAGTTATAAGTTTCATTGCATTTCTTATTTTTATGTTAATGTCAATAAAGATTTTATCAATTTGGTATTGTCCTCAGTGTACGCATTCTTGCCGAGCACCCCGAGAGTCCTCTCCCGATATAGAACTCTCTGAGTTCTTGAACTCTGTAGTCTGAATTGGACAAGAACCTATAAATCTTCTGGTCGGATGTGATCAGTGGCGAGCCATAAAAACTAACCCATCAAATTCAGGTCAACAGGGGGACCAGACCTAATTCCTCATCCCATTTACTCCCAGTTGAAAGTTGGGATGAGTCAATGTTTGTTTGTTTTTCCTTTAGAGCCCCTCTCCCACCACCCTTGTGAAAGGAGAGCATAGAGGCGCTTTCTTACCAGGCCTGCTGACCACTGGACCTTGGCTGGGTGCTGCTCCTCAGGTGAGCTGGCACAAGTTAAATGTGTCAGGGAGGGGGTTTCAGGACCCACTCCCAGATGACAGAGAAACAGCATATTTATATACTTAGAAAAGATACGCTCACTGAGCTAGCCATGGTAGGCCTCAATATTCACCCCGGGAGGTAGTTTTCCCTCTGCTTCACTGCATCCTTACACATGAACCAGATAGCACATAAACTCCTGAGCAAGATAGTCTATCATGCAAAATGTAGTAGAATAGTTCCATTATGTGTCCGTTTGAACTGATGAAGCTATTTAATTCCTTTTCGTTAAAGCTCTGGGGTCAGCCTTTAACTGCTGCCCCAAAGGGCAGAAAATACCCATAGCTTTCAGAGTCTCCAACCTCCACTGAGGCTTCGTGGATCATTCATATTACCATTATAGAAAAATATTTACAAATCTACAAAGAATAGAGTTATCCAGCAGCCAGAAACAACATGAGTGTGTATTAAAGATAAAACAAACTGAACAAGACAATCCCTTAGGATATTGAGTACTAAAATAATTGTGAAAGCCTGGAAACTTACTGTTTGATTTAGCAAAAAAAAAAAAAGAGAGAAATATCTATATTAAGTAGTAAAGCAGCATTGGTTTGAAAATGTACATTGTTTTTAATAACATTACTTCTTAGGGGGATAAAAGGAAAAGCTTATGCATGGTACACTTATTCTAATATTACGCTGCTTTCTCAGATTGACTTGATTTGTTGATAAAAATTATGTCCTTCATCCTCCAAACGTTACTCACACGAGTAGTTGCATTATACTATGTCAATCTGTCTACTTGTGTGAATAAGGGTTGCAAGATTGGATATTTTGTATTTGTATTTACAGTATGGTAGGTGATATTTTATATACTGTAATTGTTCGTAGATCCATAAATTGTGTAATTAATGTATGTGCTAACTCTGAAAAGCATACACACAGGCCCTGATCCTGCAAAGATTTAAGCACATGCATAAAGTTAAGCCCTTTAAGTAGGGACATACATCTGTTTGGGACTTAAGTCTAGAATGGGACTACTTGCAGTGCATCAAGAGAAGGATGTGCATAAATATTAGCAGGGCTGGGGCTTAATTATAGTACCTGTATCTAAATTTACCATTATATAAAAACAATGAAAATATTCTATTAGACAAAATCTAGATATATCTACTGTTCAATTTTTAAAACAATAACTATTACTTGTTACTTTATTTAAATAGCACCATATGACAAGACATTTGTTGATCCAAAAAATCTTACTAAACAATTCTTTTTGTGCTGTAAAGGAACATAATTCTCAACAAAACCAGTAGCTGACAAATTCACTTTTGATTTAAACATAATCTTATAATGTGCTGTGCTCCAGCCGGTGATGAGAAAAACATTTCTGTCCCTAGGGCTCAGTGCATCACCTTTTTAAAATGTCTTTGAATTCCTTGCTTCCAAACGTTCATTTTAAACTCTTGTTAATTATTTACATCATGATTTGCTTTATCTTATTCCTCTGTGATGAGCATCCTGGGTCATTTTATTGCTTGACATTTTAGAATGCTGGATGTTCACTCATAGTAATAATAATGCAACTTATTTAGCATTTTGTATCTTAGTACTATATAAATATTAACTCAATGGAGGTAAGTATGTATGTTTATTCCCAGTTTGCATATTGGGATATTGGAACACAGGCAGGTTAACTGACCTTCCCAAGGTCACAGAAAAAGGTAACGTCAGGGTGATGATTAGAAGTAAGGAGTTCCTAGCTCCTGATTTTTTTTGTCCTTGTCTAGACTAGGATTTTAAAATGCCATGTCAGAATGTTAGAATATATTAGCTAACACATTTTCAAGTCTAGTGTAGACTCTAACATGTTAAATCCTAGACCCACCTCTAGGCTTTAACTCAGCCAGTTTAACACACGTTCAAGTTAGCATACCTGGTCTGCACTTGACTCTTAAAATATGTTAGTTAGAAAGTGTTCCCTAACACATGCTACCACCATATCTTCAAATCTTAATCTAGACAAGACCTGAGTATTTTACCAATATTCCTCCCCTTCTCCCAACACCGATTCGCAGAGAGAGGAACTAATTTGTATTTTAATTCTGACTCATTTGGATGTGGGCAGTAGTGAGTCTTTTTTCAAATCTCCAGGGCCTTTCTTTTTAGCTTGGCAAATTATACTTAAATATCTGGATTTTTAGGGTAGGATAAAAAAATCAGCAAAAATACATTTACCAAATGATTTACTTTGTCTTCCAGCAGCAGCAGCAGCAACAACAACAGCAACAGCAGCAGCAACAGCAACCAGGTCCCAGACTACCGCCAAGGCAACCAACAGTGGCATCACCAGCTGAATCTGAGGATGAAAATCGTCAGAAACCCCGACCACGAACAAAGATTTCTGTTGAAGCCCTGGGAATCCTACAGAGTTTCATACAAGATGTAGGCCTATATCCAGATGAAGAAGCAATCCAGACTCTCTCGGCTCAGCTTGACCTACCCAAGTACACCATTATCAAGTTCTTTCAGAACCAGCGATATTATCTCAAGCACCATGGGAAGCTGAAGGACAATTCCGGGTTGGAAGTGGATGTTGCAGAATACAAGGAGGAAGAGTTGCTTAAGGATTTAGAAGATAGCATCCAAGACAAAAATGCAAACACACTTTTTTCAGTGAAACTAGAAGAAGAATTATCAGTAGAAGGGAACACAGAGATTAATGCTGAATTGAAAGACTGATCTAAAAAGTATTATTTTCATTCAACAGTGCCACTGGTATTTAATAATGAAACGAAAATTCCATCTTGCATTGTGTCAGAAACCTCTCTCATTCATTGTTTGGTCAATGAATCTTCCAAAACTTGCACAAAAGTTGAAAAAAAGGATAATGCAGACTGCACTAGATGTTTTACTCTGTTTTACAAACTGCTTTGCAGCTACAGATGAAGCGTTGAGGATTGTTTGATATTAATTTGTGTTCACTGGCTACACTGTGGTGTACCCAATAAGCATGATACCAGTGATTTTGATTCTGGAGCCTTCAGACAAGCATTACAACTTTTGTGATTTGTTTCTCAATTATTTTTTTTTAATTATTACTGTAACACTCCACACTTGGTCTTTGGAAACTCACGTTTATTTAAAAAAAGAAAAGAGTTTGTTACTCTTGCTCTATTGTATGTTACAAAAGAACTATAGACTGTGGAATGCAGTTTAAAGATAACATATGCCAACAAATGCCTTGTATTATATGGCACTGCCGTAATTCAGATTTGTTTTTGTTTTGGAAATAAAGGTCACTGTATTTTTTTTTTCCATTCTCATTGTTACATGATTTTAAAAAAATGAAAAGAAAATGTGAAACACAATTTAGTCCTCATTATTTATTTGTAGATCCTGCAGCGTCATGTTGTAATTAATTTTTTTGGAAGTTTCCGTTAAATGTAATATTGCTTCTCTTGTTATCATACTGATTTTTTTTCTATTTATAAATGTATTTTGATGGGCAGTAAAACAAAGTGTCTTAAAAGTTTTAAATAGAGAAAATGTGCTTTACACAGTTGCCTATAAAAAGTGCTCTATGTTATCCAAGCAATTCATACTATAAGCTTCACTCTTATTGTTGTATGCAATTTTTACTATCATGCAAATAAGCTTAGGTAAATAAAACTAATAGATCACCTTAGAAACTTATGCAATTAATGTGAAAATAATTGATGTTTGCAATGTGTCTTCCTTTGGTTTACAATCAATTTTAAAGCTACAGCTGTATAAATTTTCTGTATAAAGGTGTATTTCTTTTTTATGAGTTTATTGCTATGAAAACACCAGTTATTTTGTTACAGCTGGCTGTTTTTATAAGTGTATCACAATTTTCTTTATGCAGAAATGTTCTGACTAGGAGTGGTTATTGACTGTAACTACACAATTAAAATTGTTTGTATGGTATGATATGGCAGGGTTTGTCTGCTTACGTGTATATCCTAAAGAAATATCTCTGCTTTGAGTGCATGTTGTACCTTCTTGCCACCACTTTGAAGATGACTTTTCAATTGTTAAAATCACAAACACTTTTTAAAAACGACCTTCTTAAAATTTGAATTTGGATAACATACTTTAAAAAGAAACACAGTCTGACTATGAAAATCATAACCTGTCTTTTTTGGTTTAAACTTGCCTGCCCAGCAGAGATAGCAGGATATTATTGAGTCAAGAGGCTATCAGGCAAAAACATATTTACAATTCCTGGCAGTAATGCACGTATAATGGATGCAGCTGGTTTTATTTTACAGTACTTGAATTATGTGAACACTGTTCCTTACACTAGGTATAAACATTAAAAAAGACCATTAATAGTCACAAAATAAATAGGAAAAATGGCCTCTGTGTACAACAATCCCTTACTAAGCAAAAGCATTTTTAATGATCATTAATAACGTGGTTGTTAGAGCCATAATAACTAATAGGCATTGAATTCATGCCTAGGCTTATACGATATGTACTGGGGAGATGAGATCAAATTCCACAGTTGAAAGTTGAAGAATAATACTACATAGTTCATTAGGTTAACAAAACAACAAGTCCAAAAACTCCAGTAAGTTCCATTTATAACATGCGTTTGCAAATTCAATGTAACCATTCTAAAATGACTAAAACTTTGGACATCTCCCCCATTGTAATTTGCCAAGGTACAACTGGCAGTCAGCCATTTGTGCCAGTGAAAATTTCCCCCTATAACTATATTAGATTCTAAGCTTAGGAGAGACCGGGTAGATAGCAAAACAGGTTTTTTGCTCAACATGCTTAAAATGAGTCAGACACAAGAATGTGTGCATGCCTGGTCTCCTGGTGCTCCCCTTAGGGTCCTGATTCCACTGTCACTGAGGGGAGTGACCACAATGATAGCAACTGGCAGCCAGCAATCCGTCTCGCTGCATTCGTGCAGACCAATGAAGCCACTGTTTGCACCAGTGGAGCACCCCCTGGTTTCAAGCAGGGGCAAGCTTTACTGTTTCAAATTGCTACACAGCTGGCTGGCATAAGGACAAATCCCTAGTGTGGATAGGGCCTTTCACTGGTGTAAATCAGGAATAACTAGCTAAATCAATGACTTAGAGTTGACTTAGAGGAGAATCAGGCCCTGAGCATATTAGTGTGAAGGGTGACTTCAGCTACCTGTGAAGTGTACCAGTGGTGGCTGAATATGGCTGCATAATTTAAAATTAAGTGGTGTGGTTGGGATGGGAGGGGCAGTTGTTTATATATCCTGGCACTCTATAAATTACTATGTACGTATTTCTAATGCCCTGGTTTAGGCAGCAGATTCCACACCTCACAATAGCAGGATAAGAGCAAATACCATCAACAAGTTTATAAACTGCTTTTCCCCCTATTGTGAATAAATTATCATTTGGGGTTTTCTGTATGCTGCTCTTCTAAGTGGTAGTTTACAACTGCACTGCCTTTTCCCCATTACCTCTGTCCTCTCCTCCCCCAAGCCCAGCTGATGTATCTTTAAGGTTAAAGTACTATTAAGAAACTGACTTGAGAGCACTGAAACGGTCCCAGTTGGGCTTTGTAACTAAAGTTTATCTTTAAAGCTCAGCAATGATACAACTATGGCTCGGATGTTGTATCATTAAAATATACTAAGAAAAATGTTTATTGTGAATAACATTTAAGCTGTAAAGAAGGCCAAATGCCTGCAAAACACAGTAGGCAGGAGAGAAGGGAGATTGATAAGACTTAACGGCTTTAACTACGAAGCAAAAGCTGAGCATTGACTTAAATAAAAGCAATAAAAAGGGCAGAAAATGGAATATTGTTATTGCCTTTTCCCCCACTTATCCCTATGCTACATGGTAGGATTTACATGTTTGTGATACAGTCCCAGGTGTGTATGCCCTTGGACTTGGTATATGGCTGTACTGTAACCAAAAAGGCTCCAAATCCAAAGAACAATATGGCTTTAGTCAATCAGTGTTCACAGTCATGTATACTGAAGGCTGATTGCCAAGTTAAGGCCTCCCATTCTTATCATAAGGGATTTCTAAAGTTGTGTTTGAAGGGCTGCTCTTTTAAGTTTTGAGAGAAGATGCAGGAAATAATTAAAAACAATAGGGTTTTTCAATAAGGTTCTCTGATGAATTTTTTGGTTGAACTAGGAGGGTATGACAAAGGGGAAGTGAAAGGAAAGCTCCCAACTCATGGAGAGCCTGATTTAGATAGTGAAATTCTGAGTTAATGCCAAGATTGTGCACTGGGCAAGTATCAAACACTGCTACCAATCTTCCTTTCTGCTATGAAATTCCCACACTTAACAGCAGTCACTGTAAATCAGGTGCCAAGAAAGTCCTACTCTAGCATCAAGTGTTGAAGGTTATGTAGCATCTACAACACACCCTAGTATGTCCAAGTATTACAGAGACTTTACGCTGCATCATTTTACTTAATGTTATGCTATGCCTCACATGCCCATAGTGGAAGGGTCATATGACTAGACACACTAAGGGCTTTTCTACACATGGATGTTACATCAGGGTAACTTCAGGTTGTTCAGCTTAAAGTAACTTGCATGCACTCAACCTTTTTTTAAAGCCAGTTTGGTGTGTTAGGTCACAGTCAGTAAACTTCCTTGGAACAGAAACTGTGCAGGGAATTTATTCACTTTAGAGTTTGTATGAACCCATTCCTAACTACTCTGCTGCTGGCAGTCCTCCTACAGCTATCCCACACTGCACTGTTTCACATCTGCATCAGCCTGTCTGTACTTGTGTGGTCTCAGCTGCTCCAGGGCTCTCTTGTCACATTTCTGATAAAGTGTTGGCAGTCAGTCAACGATAGCTGCAAGTTCACACACCTGGAATCACATAGCCATTAGAGTAGACATGCCTGCTTTTCTTCTGCATGGACCTGTGCAGAGCTCCTGGACTTGACTGCCCTCTTGGGAGAGCTGCACATCCAATCTCATCTCAAGGAGAGTCACAGCAATGCAGACATCTACAAAATCCTGTCAGAGCAAATGAAGATGAGGATCACTCGCTGAGCCATGCCTGTACAGAGTCAAAGCAAAGGAGCTCTGACAGAAATATCTAAAGACAAGGGAGAAGAACAGGGCCTCCAGTAATGATCCCACTACTGGCCCATACTATGAGGAACTGGACTGCATTTTTGCAAGTGACAGTTTTCCAGCGAGTCCCCTTGACTCCCATGGAAGGTAAACTTGGCCCATATACCATGGGGACCACACACAAGGAGGTTTTTCTGGGCAGCCAAGAACCGTATGACCCACCCAATTCAGAGATTATACAAGAACCCCATGCGGACAGCCACACTGAAACTGCAGTTTCTCTACTAGCCGCCAGCCTGAAAATACTGCAGAGGTGTACCAGTATTATGTTCTGTATTACATACAACTGTATTTGGGGGGCGGGGAGAGTTAAATCACTTTTTTCTGGGTATCCACTGTCTGCTGCCATGTTGAGTGGAGCTAGGATCCTCTCTGCCTGCTCGGCTTTTAACCCCCTTCCCCGTTCTCTAGTGTACTCAAAATGCTGTTTGTGCTAGAGATGTAAAGCTATGAAGTTTTCTTTCCCTGCAGTATCAAATCCCACAACCATCAGCCACAGTTTCTGCCTCCAAACCCTCTTTCCAGAGCTCGTTCTTCCTCTTCCCCAGGGATCTTCTCCCCATTTGCTCAAGATGTCAGCACCAGAGAGTTTAAAATGCAAACACATTCTATGGCAGGCATGTTTCCTGTAGTGGCAGATATAGAAAAAGTAATTTGGACTACACAATGCGTAACGAGGAAAGTATTTTAATCCAACGTAACAAAGTGGTGTAGACATACTTCAGTTCGATACAGTTAATTCACTGCACTTAGAGCAAACAAACTAATCTGATGTAGCATCCGCATGTAGACAAGCACACAGGCTGGTGTCACATTCCTGGAGCTCTGCTGCAGAGTGCAACCACTGCTACAGCCTACTCTAGGACCTGGGGCTCAGAAATGGGGCCTAAGCCTGCTTGCTTGCCCTGCTCCTTCCGCACTTCTTTTGGATAGGCTGGTACCAGCTTTACACTGTCTTTGATTGCATGAATGCAGATTGTTCCAGTCCCTTTCAGGAGTGTAAGCAGGGGAGGAAACTGTCTCTCCCACCATCTCCCATGCTGTATATCTGTGCCTAGACTTGGTCAATCTTGCCCTTCATGAGTTACATTACATCACATTACATTATAACAGGGCAGAATGGTTTGAGCTCTAACTCCGTGTTTTCTTGCTCTTGTGAATGTGTCTATCACTGACCCCTACTTAACACTAACCCAATTTTGTTTCACTGCCATTACTAGGGGACAAACTTGCACATACTGAATGGGAGGGCCACTTGTTACCCTCAATGCTCCATATTGTGGCCTTCAAGAGTGACTGTGTTAAGAAGAACATGTTTATTTTTTTTAGATTGAAAATATATTTCCGTAGCTGTGCCCTGTGATGTTTACACTGAAGTCTGAATCTGCCCCATTACTATAGGCAGGTCACTGGGGGTATTGTTTCTCCTACAACCCTGGAGGGCCTTGAGGTGAACTGGGAGGGCTGTCAGTAGCAGCAGGCCTTTTCCCACTGCAGCTGCTCAGCAATTCCCCCTTTGGCCACCTGCTGCATTGCAGGAGAGGGAGGAGAGCGCTGGTCTCTTTCCAGGAGAGCAGGATAGGAGCTTGACTGGCTCTTCCTGAGCCTACGTGAGGTCCAGCAAAGGCTGGCTCTCCCTCGCAAACTCCCAGGACAGCCCCAGAAAGATAAAAGAGGCAAGGTTGAAAACCAATAACCAGTTACAGCTCCCTGATTCTTTGCCTAACCCTGGCATGAGTTTGTGTAACCTGGGGCCTGCTGTAAGTTGCACCAGCTGGCAGTTGTGAAAATGGAGCAAAAGAGGGTACAAAAAATCTCTCCCTAAGTATTGATTGCAGGACCTTGACCTGTTAAAATAATATGTTTGGCCCTCAGGCTAAAGGTTGGATACTACTGGTGTACAGCGTCTCGTAGGCTAGTGCAATCCCGTGAGATGCTGTACAACATCACGGAGAAGAATTTGACCAATCATGGCTCCTGACATGTTCTATATACAGTAGTTATTTGGTTACAAAGCATATAGAGACAGTATCTATAGCTAGATGGTACATCTGTGAGGAGAAAGGACATTTTTAGAACACAAAAGTAACTCAGTATGGTACAAAAGAAGATTAGGACAACTCCAGCACCAAATAAGGCCTCTTTCCATGCACAGAGAGAATCCTGCATTCCTACAGGCAGGTTCAGCAGCCTCAGAACTTCAGTTCCTACAACTCTTCACTGCAAATGCTCCTAGTCAAACCAAAATGTAGCAATACCTTTCAAAACTGCCCTCCTAACCATGGTAGAGAGACTGCTCCCACCTACAACTGGCTGACATTTTTTCATCAAAGAATAGCTTTTGGGCCTAAATGAAAACTTTTGTTTTTGTTTAAATTTCCCGCTTTTTTGGCCCACAAAACCCAAACAAACTAAATTGCGGGGGGGGTGGTGGAAGGGGTAGCCCCTTCCCTTTCCTGTTGACAAAAGGGGGGGGAAGGAAGGATAATAAATTTTTTTCATCTTAATTTAGTTAATGAAAAAAAGATTCAAACAATGATTTTTCTTTCTTGAAAATTGTCAGAGAGAAAAAATGGACCAGTTCTAGAGCAGCCACATTTTTCTCTCTCCCTCTTAAAATGGGCCCTGGATTGTCACTGTGTCATAACTTTAACATTAGTTGAATGTAATCTTTTAAATGATTGCATAAGGAAATATAAATGATTGCATACAGATTATTGGATAAGAAATAATATGGTAATATTATAGTTTATGTGATAGGCTACTGCAGTTTATTGTAGATATTTCTAGGGTGCCCTGCACTGCAGAAGCTAGTGCCATTCCATAGCTATCCTTTGGAAGAATTGCAATCTATCTACAATTTAATAAACATGTCCCTTGTATTAACTGTAAATCCATGTGTGGTTTAGCTGAAAGAGGGAGCTGTTATTGTTCTATGAGTAAATAAGTATTTTTTTACATTCTGTTTTGGAAACTATTTTAATTACATACCTGCATTTTTTTTTCTGAAAGCAACAAAAAATATTGACAAAATGATTCATTTCTAAGAATGGCAACAAAAATGTGCACCTGCTCTGAGTCCTGGCATGCCATATTTCAACTCAAAGCAAACTTTCATCTGTTATAAACCCTTTAAAGAGGTTTATGCAGAAAACACTAGTGCAAATGTGCTGCTGTAATCCAAATAATTAGTACTTATGCTGTCAAGAATTAAGATTCAGCTACATTTCTCCACCTTTTCCAGGATGGATACACGTTCCATATGCATGGTGCCACCACCTCTAATCTCCCAACACAGGAGTTGTGTCTACGGAAAAGGGGAGCAGCCAGGATCCTTAGCAGGTGGAATAGCCCCGCTACGGGTCATGGGCAGCCAATGAATAATTGGAGCAACCTTCACACTGTTCTAACTCGGGCCAGGAACTGGCCTAGTCCTTGACTGGCCCTGGGATTAGGGCTGTGCAAAAATGGCTTGAGGCCACTTTGCCCCAGTCCCTCTGGTTCTGCACCAAGCACAGCCCACTGCACCAGCAAATCTGGTCCGTTATATTGTATGGCTCTGAAGTCATAGCCATGACATTTGATTTGTTTCATTACTGGTAACAGGTTGTTTGCAATATGCGGTACACATACATGTATATCTACTACACACATAAAGCCCTGAATTGGCTGGCTGTTTCAGGCACCTGCTCTTCCCCCTACAGACCACAGTTAGTTGCTGTTTATCTGCATACTCTCTGCCACTGCCATTGAACTCCTAGCAATGGACAGCAGGGCATTCCCAATGGTAAGGTCCCTCAGTCTGGAATTTGCCCCTCCTTGTGATCTGCCAGAGCCTCACTTGGGTGATTTGTTAGGCTGAAATGCAAGGAATAAATGGGCTCATCTGTTTTCCCCCCCAGGCAGCTGAAAGTGTGGGAAATTGTAACTGTAGAGTGAGAAATTGTTTGAGGAAGGGGGGGACTGTGGTAGGTTATCTTAAATTGCTGCCCTCACTATGTACACTTAAAATTACATCAAGGACACTACCGTACATGGATGAGCACCCTTAGCAAGTGTGTGGCATGTGTGTTTTCCTTGTGTTATATGTATCCTTTATGTCTTTGTACCACTGCATGTGTATACATGCACAAAAAATTGAAATATACAATAATAAAACAGCAAAAACACAATAGAAATAACACATACAGATGGAAAGGAACTCCTTGGAACTGGAAGGATGGCAGAAAGAGATTGAGGAGGAAAAAAAAGCAAAGGAAAATATAAATAAATAAGAACAGCAACACTTGGTCAGACCAATGATCCATCTCACTCAGTATCCTGCCTACTGACAGTGTGGCCGGTGCCAGATGCTTCAAAGGGAATGAACAAAAAGCAATTATTGCGTGAGCCATCCCCTGTCATCCAGTCCCAGTTTCTGGCAGTTGGAGGTGTAGGGTCACCCAGAGCATGGGGTTGCATCCCTGACCATCTTGGCTAATAACCATTGATGGCCCATATCCTCCATGAACTTACCTAATTCTTTTTTGAACCCAGTTACACTTTTGGCCTTTACAACATTCCTTGGCAACAAATTCCACAGGTTGACTGTGCGTTGTGTGAAGAAGTACTTCCTTTTGTTTTAAACCTGCTGCCTGCTAATTTCATTGGATGACCCCCCGGTTTTTATGTTAGGGGAAGGGGTAAACAATGCTTCCTTATTCATTTTCTCCACACTATTCATGATTTTATAGACCTCTCTCGTATCCCCTTCATAGTCATCTCTTTTCTAAGATGAACAGTCTTTTTAATTTCTCCTAGTATGGAAGCTGTTCCATACCCCTAATCATTTTTGTTGCTCTTCTCTGTACTTTTCCCAATTCTAATATTACTGTTTCCAATTCTAATATATTATTTTTGAGATGGGGTGACCATAACTGTGTGCAATATTCAAGGTTTGAGTGTACCATGGATTTATATAGTGGCATTATGATACAAAATAAATGGATGTCTGGAATCTATAATACTCCTATATAACTATGGGCCCTAATATATCTCGCTTCCTTGTGTAATTTCTTTTTTTTATTCCAAAATTCCACCCATGTCGCATTAAGATTTGCCAGTTGGTATATCAACTGGTATATCAATTGGTATATCAGCTTCTAAGTAGAAGCAATTTGCTCCCTATAAGGAACTGTAAGCAGTATTTTATCCTTTGTGGCCTTTTAAAAATTTGGGCCCATAGCTATGATACTTATCTCATCAATAATAATAATAATGGAGCTATCCTATCTCCTAGAACTGGAAGGGACCTTGAAAGGTCATTGTCCAGCCCCCTGCCTTCAGTAGCAGGACCAAGTACTGATTTTGCCCCACATCCCTAAGTGGCCTCCTTAAGGACTAAACTTACAACGCTGGGTTTAGCAGGCCAATGCTCAAACCACTGAGCTATCCCTCTCCCACCCAATGCATGTGAGTGGGAGAAAACTGGGTGAATCTGACTGGTTGGCAACAGTTTGTTTTAAGTTTTGTAATATACATCCAAATAGCATGCAGAGAAGCCCAATGTAAATACACACTCTACCAGTACTGCATTATTTTATGGCTTAAGACACCTTGAATTCAAGAAAAATGCATACTTTTTTTAAGCCTTTGGGTTGCAACTCTCGGTCTCATTGCTGTAAACACAGTCAGAAAGCCAAAAATAGTTTTTTCTATTTCCCACAAACTAGTCAACAAGTAATAATGTTTTTGCAATAATGAGAAAATTATTGACCAGTGGCAACACCCTCTTTCTGATAAACTGGAGAAATTTTAATAGTCTTGGCAAAATTGTTTTTGCTCTAATTACTACATCCATCTGCTCCATAAGATTGATTATACTGTGAAAATGTTTGTTTTCTTGTCTCCAGCAAGGGTGGGCTGCTTTTTGGCATGGAACTAGTCCTGCCTTATATTTACACGGAGATGGCAATGCAGTTGAAATCAAATGAAACCCAAGCTTAGATCAAATGAAGCCAAACCTAAGTTCTTTAAAGGAGTTAATAAAACAGATAATGACTGGCATTTGGATGGACTGTACAATGGATAACTATTGTCCCAGGCCAGATGAAAACAACTTCCTATTTTATGCCCAGACTCCATCAATGGTCCCAATCCAGCACAAAATATTGAGGGCCAGAAAAGCCACTACTGCCCTAGAAGCTTACAGAGACTGACAGCTCAACTGTGTGACTGATTCAACCAGAGAGAAACCAAGCCTGCTGCAAAAGCTATGACCCCTTCCCCACCAATTCTTTGGCAATGAGTTGCAGGGATGCCCAGGAAGTGGAGAGCTTCCCATCAATTAGCTCTCTGCCCCCTAAACACCAAGAGAAGCTGCAGAGGCAAATTTTCTGTACCTTGGACTTAATATTGGATACAAACAGTAAGTATGCATATTATTTGGGCATGTGATAAAAAAGGTTTGGAATAAAGTAGTCGTTATTACAGCTGCTTAGAAAACCAAATTTTTCTAATGAGAAATTTTTAACAACAACAACAACAAAAAAACCCTTCATTTTCAATTTTGTTGTAGGCAAATTTTGGTTTTTCCCATGGGAAATTTTGCAAATGACTGAAATTTTTTTTTTTTTTAATTTCAAATCATTATTTCAAAACAAAATTAAAATGTTTATTTCATTTTGATTTAAAATGCCATTTGGAGTGGGGGAAATTGTTCTCAACTTTTTGTTTCAAAATTTCCTGCAGAAAAACTGATTTTTCTCATTGGGACTGACATTTTCCTAGCAAAAAAAAATCAATTTAAAACTTAAAACATATTTTTTCAGCCGAAATTCTTTCAACACTAAAAATTAGACCAGCCCCAGTCATTATTATTTAGTATTTGTTTGTGGTAGCTCCCATGATATGCTGAGAACTTGCATATGTTCAAAAAGGGATGGTTCTTGCCTCAAGAACTCAGAGTCTGAGGACAGACAGATAGATGGCATTTAGAAGAAAGCAGGGAAAGGACAGGGATAACTTAAGAAGTTTAATTAGATTCCACTGCTGTCAGCATGGGAGAAAAGGGTCTTTAAGGATGACTTCACCTGTGGAATAGATTAGTAACAATCCTTTCTACCATTACATGTTATTATGCCATTTCCATCACATTTATTTTTGCTGTTTTTTTCTCCTTAATTGTATTTATATAGATTTCATATACATCTATATTCAGTTCTGTGGCCCTGCTCCAGCCTGTTTATGCCACATAAAAGTGCTGGAGTGCTTTAAAGGGTCCCTAAAAGCCCTGTGTACATCAAGGGGGGTGGGCGATTTCTCTGGTGCAAGCATTACAGACAGAGCTTTAAATCTGCCTCCCAAGCCCCTTGAAAAGCCTTGGCAAAGGGGACTTTCCAGGGTTGGGGCCACAGCACACAGTGCTGAAGAGATTCTGTGCAGTGCTGCTCCCATAGGCAGCTTGGAGAAGCTGCCATAACTTAGGCCACCAGAGCTATCTAAGGGTATGACTACACTGCAGTGTAAACCCAGGCTCAAGCTCAGACTCAGGCTCAAGCCCAAAACCCCTTCTGTTTACACAAAAAAGGTGTTTCATTTGGACCAGTAAGTCCTCAGAATCCAGGCCCTAAGGCCCATCTGGGGGGTGAGAGTCAGAGTCTGAATCCCACTGGGACTCAGGGCCAAAATGCATCATGTTGATGCAGCTTGCGCATGGATCCCAAGAGACCGTCAATGCTCTCTCACAGTCCCATGGCCTAGTGATCCTATCCCAAGAGTGGCAAATCAACTCCCAGGAAATGGAAGCATCCACCCTGAGTCAAGTACAGCTGCTCTACCTTTAACCCTTCCATTTTATTCTGACCACTGTTCTGCACACAGAGTAAATTGTCTCCTGCATTAGTCCCATGGACATTGACAAAAAGAAGTCTTTTGCCAAACACGCAGATATTTGATTACAGGAGCATAGTCAGATTCTGGCAAATCTCTGGTGCGAGGCAAGTAAGATGTTTGACATTAGTAAGAGTCCTAGAAATAACATGTACAAAGAACTAGCGGACAAGCTGGCAGGACAAGCACAGGGAGTGGATTAAGCAGCTCAAGAGCGACCATTGGAATGCCATGGATGGGAACTCCCTATCATCCTCTCTCTTTTACAAGGCATTTGACTGGGTGCTGGGTACAGTGCCAAGCACTGAGCCCCTAGCAGTTCATGAGAGCCTGGTCAGTCAGGATGGTGACCATCTGACCCCCGAATCTAGTATAGCACCAGTGGGGAGCCTATAGGCACCGGATCAGGCTGCCAAAATGACTCTGGTGCTCACACCTGTCCCAGAGGAAATTTTGCCACTGGAGCAGCTGCAGCACATCCTGGGTGACCCCACCCTGGAAGAGCAGCCCGCCACAGAACCAGCAGCAGAAACAGAAGCAGAAATACTTAGAAACTGATTACATGTTTGGCTTCGTGTGTGTTGTTAATAATACATGAATGGGAGGAATTTTTGGCTTATGACCCAATGCAATTTTTATTACAAGCTGGGGGGTGGAGGGGAATAGAGGGAGAGGAGAGGATGCTGGCTATGCAGTTCTTTGCAAGTCTATATTATGGAGTGTGTTTGTGTGTAGTCCTTAGCTAGATGTAGGCAGCACAGTCTGTTTTGTAAGCCATAGGGAGGCAGTAATCCATGTGAACGTTAATGCAATATCCTTTTGATTCCCCCTTGCATTTTGACCCAATCCTAGATGCTGATAGCTCCAGACAAGTAGTCACATTTCAGAGAAGGGCGTATTTTTAAGGCCTCTCTCTCTGTAGACCATCAGCCCACTCAACCAGTAGGTGTGTTGCTCAGTCATCATAAGCTTGAAAACTTCTTGTCCTACAAAGCTGGCTTACCATGGTTAGCTTGGACTAGAAGGTCTTTTGCCATTCAGGAACCTCCAAGATAGATCTGACCTCCAGAATGTGGAATGCCTGAAAAGATTGAGAAACCTTAGTCAGTAAAGCGCAGCACAGAACCCCTACCCCTTGTCTATGAGGGGCTCCCATTTTTGCATGTCTAGCATTTGTAAATTTCACCTTACCATTGCGCGTGAAGTCTTGTCACTCTGCTTAGTTCACTTTTGTCCATGGAGCTTCTGGGAACTGAAGTGCTCCTCTGGGAAAGTACTGAAGCAGAGTTTTACAAACTCTCATGTTTTGGCCTTGAGATTCCACAGGCACTTTTTTCTAAAGATGCGCTGATGGTTTTTTGAAATACTGAGACAATAATGCGCTGTTTGATGTCTGCTTTCAGGACCTTCCACCACCAGAGGCCCTTGCTCTTTTGCAGGCCAGCCACAGTCCAGCAGAATCCTGGGATTTAGAATGGTCATGGAGCATCAAAGAGGAAGCATGGCCGTGACCAACTTACAGTGGACAGTCTGGACAGGACCTACAAACATGTACAATACCAAAGGGGAAAGGATTCATGGCAAATGGAAAGGCACAGACAGGTTTTAGAGCACCAGAAGAGAATTGCAGCAGCTGAGGAGAGATTTGCATTGCAATTTCTGAAGCAGGAATGTTGCTTGAGGGAGGAAGTTAGAGTGCAGCAGAAGGACCTGTTTGAGAGGCGGCTTGCACTAATGGTAACAAGAGTTCAGATTGCTGTACCACGTACCAAGTCCCATCCAAAGTACCATGTCCTGCTGACCAGAAACGCATTAGACAATAGCACAGTTAGGTGGTCCATGCAACTGGAACTGAACACTAGTTCAACAGGTTAAATGTACTCCCTGCAGTCCTCCACCTCCCTGCAGTGGCACCAATGTGCTAAATGTGCTAGAAAGGGCACGGAAACAGGGATGCCGGGGACATGCAAATGTAGGGAATTTGTTTGCACTGATTTCACTGTTTAATGTTTGTGTTATGCACTTTATTTTATTACTGCTTTTGGTGGTCTGATGGCAACTGGCCTGCCTGACAATTCTTTATTTATTTGTACAGCCATGTTCACAAATAAAGGTTTTATTTCATTAAGGAAGTATATTACCATCACTTCATATAACGTGTAGTTTAAAGAATAAAGGTAAAGCTATGATAAGGTACAACTGGGAAGTTGCATCCAAATACAATCTATCTATTCAGATCAATTCATAATGAAAAGCCACAGTTCATGTCA
Organism: Chrysemys picta bellii; assembly: GCF_011386835.1. NCBI lineage: Eukaryota > Metazoa > Chordata > Testudines > Emydidae > Chrysemys > Chrysemys picta. The sequence continues at coordinate 69,973,053 of NC_088792.1, read as the reverse complement.
CACTACTCTCCCCCACCCATTGTATAAGCAGTCATCTCATTCACAATTCATGACAACCACACACACATGCCATTTGTAGCATACATGTATTTTTACAGCAACTTTTACAGTAATAAACATCCCTTTCTCTCTCTTCCCTTGCACCATGGAAGTCCATAATACAGGTGCACAAAGCATTCCAGATGTCTGTTGCTCACCTACATTTTGCTCCAGCTATGACAGTTACACTTGCTGACTGACAAGCAGTTCAGCCATACTTTATTGTCATGGGGCCACTCAAGGGCCAATGACCCACCTTTGGAATCAGAGATTCCAAAGAATATAGCAAACCACAATCCTGTGGATGCTATTGATGACACTGGACTCCAAACAGTTCTGTAAACAGCGCCAGTGGGATTTCAATCTGTCAAATGCACATTCAACCACCATTATACACCTACTAGTGTAATTAAGCCTTCTTTTGCCAGGGCCTCTGAGATCAGGATATGGTTTCATAAGCCAAGGCACAAAGGGGTCATGAGATCATCTCCTAGAACAACACTGAGGATAGTTATTCCATTTATGACAATCTTATTTGGTGGGAATAGGGCTAGGGACTCTCCATGAAAGTAGACTCCCAATCAGTGGAAAACATTGGCATTATGGACTTTTCCATTGCAGCCCACATTGGCATCCATAAATAGGCCTCTGTGATCCATAAGCAATGGCATAACTATGGAGTAGTGACCTTGCCATTTATGAACTCTTGTGCTCCTGGAGGAGGGCAAACTATGGCCACATGAGTCCTATCAATGGCTCCGGCACAGTTTGGAAACCCCATTCTCTCAAAACCAGCAATCACTTCAGGGCTGTTGTTTATCCCCACCATATTTGGATAAAATCACTCCTGATTGTCTCAGGAACCTCTGCTGCCACTGTCACAACAGTCGACTTTCCAACACCAAACTGGTTAGCAATGGACCTGTAAGCTGTCAGGAGTAGCCAGCTTCCAGATGGTTCTAGCAACCCAGTTCTGGCCTGGCATGGCCAACCTCATCTGTGTGTTGACACACTGGTGGGCCAGGGCAAGCTGCTCACAAAGCTCCAGAAATCTAGCTTTCTTCATATGAAAGTTCTGTAGCCACAGCTGCTCATCCCAGGGCTGCATGAGGTTGTGGTCCCACCAGTTTGTTCTTGTAGCCCTGCTCCAGAAGCACTAGGCTAGATAGGGGACATAAGTGGCTATAAGGAGATTCATGAGTAGCATCAGCCTGCCATGTCTGCATTGTCCTCCTCTTCCTCCGCCTCTGAGAGGTGCCTTCAGTAGGACAGAAAATGCCACAAAAACATCCACTAGTATCTCATGGATGCTCTGCCCATTTCCTGAAATAAGCGTGAAAGCCCAACCAGGACAAGTTCTTCAAAAAGGTGCCTTATCCACGTTGCTCACTCCATCTGGCAGCAGCATGCAGGTCCCAGACATGGCTCAGCTGGAAATGCTGGCAGACTGAGAAAACTTCTTGTAAAGTGCTAAAGGATGGACAGTCAAGTTTTCCCAGAGTGCACCATAAACAAAGGGCTAGAGCTGGCGAGGCTGCTAGGAAGCTTGTGACTCAGGTCTACGTAGTGCGGTGTGGACATGTGAGCACAGATGTGAGGCATGGGTCCAGAAATTCTAAACCTAATGTCATTATTCAGTGTGGATGCTCAAGCCCAGGCTTACAAATACTGAGCCTGCGGACTCAAGTCCTGTGTACCCTGGGCTTACATTACAGTGCAGACACTCTATGCTACACCAGGAGCTATTTCAGTCCCTGGAGCAGTCCAGAATCAGGAGGGCCCAAAGGTAGAACTAAGTCCCCTTCATCCAAGCTCGGTCTCCTGTTCCTGCCTCCATCCATCTTCTCTTCCTGCCTCTCACAGATCCTTTCCATTCTGAGACCAGACAACACAGTTTTATGCCATTCCTCTGTGCCCCACAGTCCTCTACCCTCAGGATAAGTTCCTCCAAGTCTTTTGCCCCTGCCAGAAACTCTCATACCCTCTCCTAGACTCCTGCCCTTCTGCATCCATCCAGTCACCTACCACTCCGAATCAATGCCCTCAACATCCCCACCCCAAATGTTGCACTTTAAACATTTCTTCCATTTTGGGATAGATGACTAATTTCAGGGGAATTTCCAGTTGGAGCCACTGTCTTGCTTTCATACTGATAGAAATCTTTCAGAAAACACAGTATATTTTAAGTATCAGAGGGGTAGCCGTATTAGTCTGAATCTGTAAAAAGCAACAGACATCTTGCATCTGAAGAAGTGAGGTTCTTACCCACGAAAGCTTATGCTCCCAATACTTCTGTTAGTCTCAAAGGTGCCACAGGACCCTCTGTTGCTTTTTAGTATATTTTAAGTGTCAGAACTGATCAAATGAGAGAGAGGGAGAGTGGTCTTAGAAACCCAGAGATTGTTACCCTATGTTGGAACAGGATTGTCAGTCAACAACCAAATCCTTTATTGAGCTGCAGAAGAAAAAACAACCTGACATTAAGCCACCTGAAGTCACTGGTTCAATTCCATTGGCTCTCCACTCACTCTAAGTTCAAGCATCTTCTGGAACAGGAGGAGTTTTCATGTGATGATAGGCAAAACTGGTGATGAACCCACCAATATGTTTGGCAGGCAATCTGTACACCTGTTTGAAGTCAAGTCTGATGAAAACATGTGCACTCAGTTAACTAAGCCATAAATCAGATTTGTGCATGTAACACTGGAATACACTCAAACCCTGTTTGAAAAATGAAGGGCATCTTGCTTCAGTAACACTGGCACAAGGCACGGCTCTTAGGCTGTCCAAAGACTGCAGGATAAGAGAAGTGTTTTGGAAAGAAAAGTATTTGTTGCCAGAAGTGACGACAACACTGTTTGACCCAGGAATAAAAGACAAGATGAAAGAAATACAATAATTCTAATTAGCAGCAGATTTAGGCTCATAACCAGGATTTTAAGAGGAGGTTGGGAAATCTTTTTAATGAGCCTTTGGGCTCCCAACAGTGGTTTATATTAGCTGTTTCAGAGGTGCAGTTTTCTAATTGTTATAAGTTTGTTAATTCTATTCCAAATTTCTACAAAAGCACTAAGCATTGAGGGACAAGGGCCTGATACCAACTCAGACTTTCATTGACTTCAGTGAGCTTTCCCGCAGGCATTACATTTATAGCAACTTTGAAGTGACCTTTAAAAAGTCAACTTTCAGCTGTTTTTAAAAACATGTGAAAAAAATTGTCACTGGTTTAACAAAAACAAACCACCCCTTACTCACGTTCTTTATTCAAATACTGTATCCCAAAATGGTCCACTATCCCTCAAATGGTTACAAATCCGTGATAAATATCAACATAAAGGATCATTTTAAAAGCTCTGACCCTCAATAGAGAACTGAAAGATATGAAGATATTTTTATAAGAAAAATATAAGCACCTGGGAAAATGGTGCTTATAGAGACCTTGGGCTAGATCCTCAGCCATTGGTAAGTTCAACAGCACAATGTGGACTTAAAGCTGCTTTAAGGCAGCAGATGAGAGCTCCATTGTTGAGAACATTGTCTATGCAGAGGGCCTACCACAAAGGGTGTAACGTCTCTCTTATGACCCCCTCCCTATCTTGAGTCCAGGAACTGAGTATCTGAATCAGGTCCAGCACTGTTTCTAGCTGTCTACAGACATCAGTGCATTGCTTTACATTGGATGACCATTTTTAATGGGCTTTTTACAGAAAGAAAGGCTGGAATAATGTGATGTTTAAAAATAAAAGCTTTGGTTACGGCGCACAGTCCTGTGTGCATGGGGTGGATTCTGCAGTGAGCTCTGCAACTACTGAACCACAGAACATGTAAAGTACCAGGCATATTATAAATGGAAGTGCCATCTCAACCATATAGCATTGGTGCTGTGCCCTCTCTAAGTAATAACTGCAGATGAAGAGCTTTTAATAACAGTGTTATAAACACAAGCCCTAAACGGAGAAAGTCACAGGAAGAATGTTGATAAGATGCAATGGCGTTAAGAAAGGGTCTCCAGGATTAAGAGAAATACACTTAAATCTATAACAGCAAGATAACCCCTTCCCTGAAGAGTTTCCTAGCTGAGTAAAAATATAATTACCAGTTGGAATTTAACCAGGAAGCCATGGCTAAGTTATGGATCATGAAAATGCTTGTGGTAGCTTTAATGACCACAGGTGGTCAGGATCATTATTTTACATCTTGTTCAAGTGACAGAATCTCCATCCACCTTCAACATTTCAGGATGGGCTGGGATTGGAGCCTGCAGGGGTGGATTAGTCTCTAGGAACGTCTACTCCCCCCTTGACCGCTTCCACTCTTCCCCTTTCTTTCCCTCTCATGACAGGGACCAGGCACAGTTGTGCTCCACAAGTTCTCCTGAGGACCCCAAAGACACAAGGCACCCCAACAGGGGCACCATTTCAGAAAAATTCAGGGGGGGCAAAGTTGTTTGAGCATCCCCACTTCCACCTCCCTCATGGAGGCCACGGCTACTCTGATGGGGGTAAGCAGGCCAATCCCAGCCCAGAGGAGGGCGGGGAGGTGGCAGGCCACTGTTCTCCCAGGGAATAGAGAAGGCCAGCAGGGGTGTTTTACCCATGGCCAGCCTGGGCCAGGCATTGGGACCCAGCTCACTCTGCACTCAGCTCCGGGCCAATGCCACTGCTTTCTGTCTGCCACTGCAGAGAGGGGACCAGCACTGACAATGCAGCAGTTAGGAGCCCCAGCCCCGCTTGCCCCACAGTAGCCCCTGCAGGCCTGAAGACATTGCAGCACCAGCAGGCAAGGAGAGGGCAAAGTCAGGGGGTGGCAACTGTCCCCCACATCCCATAGCAAATGATGCCCCTGTGCCCCACAGTGGGAAAGACACCTATGGCTGCAGGAGATAGAGTTTGGGTGAAGTGTACTAAATAAACAGGCCCATCCTACACTGGGACAGAAGTGGATCCAGTTGCAGGATGAGGGCCATAGCCTGTAACATGCCTTGGGAGCTTTCCATGGATATTAAGAATATATTTTGCCTTCCTAAAAATCCTTTGTCATTTCAGCAGGGTCAGACAGTCTTCATGTTCTATTGAGTAGTGTTGCTTTGCTCTATGTACAGGCTGTCAGCTACCAGCACCAGCTGTGGCTTCACCAAACTCTGTTTGGCAGGGAGCTCACATAGACAGGGTGTGGACTTAAAGAACAAAGCCTGTTTGCACTCCCACTGGGGACATGCAGCCCCACACCACTTCCCAATACATGTCTATAGAATCAAACATTTGGGCCCTGTTCCTGGGGCATTGGTTCAGGACAAACTCAGAGGGGAAAGTGCCACCTACAGAATCACCATCACAACTTCCTGCTGAGGTGTCAGTCATTAGGTCTCCTTGAAAGAGAAAGAGGAGGGGAGGCTGTACAGACTGCTGTAATTTACACAACTGGATAACTGCACAAAATCTATAGTGTACAGAATGCAGAGCAGAGAGGAGAATCACTCCCATATTTTTCAATGGAGGGAAATGTCATGAACTTTTTTGTTGTTGTTAGAAGATTTCACAAGTATTTCTGTTTATTTCCATGCTTCTGAGCAGCGACAGCATTCAGTCAATCTTTGGCAGTTCCAAGGTAGGCCAGAGCTCTGCAAAGAGATTGCTGTAGGACATGTTATGGTTTTGTATGTAACTACAGTGTGGTTCAGAGAAGTTATTTATCCTAATTTACAGAAACCCATAATTCTTCTGCAAACTCACTGTCTGTGAAAGAGAATTACAAACGTGTGAGCTTCTCTCCTGTATTCTGTCTGGACAGGAAATTGATCTTCCACTGCCACAGGGGAAAAAAACAAAAACAAGAAAACAAAAATCCAGAGCCCTCCTTTTCTTTCAACCACAAGGCAAACTGCTCAGCTGCAGGTTTCCCTTCCCTATTCAGTAAAATATTGCTGTAATAAACCTTACTTACATTTCATAGCAGGAGTGCCCAGCACATGTTAAACTCAGTTTATAACTGCAGTTCACAGTTGGTTTGTAAGAGTACTAATTGCCTCAGGTATTAGTATCAAATTTATAGTGGCTGACAGACAAATGGCTGCAAACCCTGAAGATGAAGCCTTGGCTAGCCCTAGAGGACAGTGTGGAATTTGAAAATGCCTGCCAGACCACCTGGTGACCCAGAGGGCACATGGGCTTGCAACTAGAAGGTGCATAGTCCAGCAGAGTCCTGAGGGCCTCTGGAGCAGTAGCCCTTTCCCTTCTATTCAGGCAGCTGCTGTTGGCTCGAATCGTGGATAACTCCACCTGGAATCAGAAGGAAGCCAAAGGTACCAATCAGCTCTAACCACTCAACGTTCATATGCAAGTACTTTTGAAATTTAATGACTGGGACTTTTCAGCTTGGAAAAGAGACAACTATGGGGGATATGATAGAGGTCTATAAAATCCTGACTGGTGTGGAGAAAGTAAATAAAGAAATATTATTTATTCCTTCTCAAAACACAAAAACTAGGGGTCACCAAATGAAATTAATAGGCAGCAAACAAAAGGAAGTATTTCTTCAAACAACTCATGGTCAACCTGTAGAATTCTTTGCCAGAGTTTGAAGGCCAAGACTATAACAGGGTTCAAAAAAGAACTAGGTAAGTTCATGAAGGATAGGTCCGTCAGTGGTTATTAGCCAGAATGGACAAGGATGCAAAACCATGCTCTGAGGTGCCCCTAGCTTCTGTTTGCCAGAAACCGGGAATTGGCGACCAGGGATGGATCACTTGATGATTACCTGTTCTGTTCATTCCCTCTGAAGTACCTTGTATTGGCCACTGTTGGAAGATAGGACACCGGACTAGAAGGACCATTGGCCTGACCCAGTATGGCCAATCTTATGTTCTTAAAATCCAAATATTACTTAACCTGACCCTCATTTTTTTCAAAGGGGACATTTTGGGCTAGTGTTGTACTTTAAAAACTCTATGCTCCAGAACATGCTGATGTGCTTTGGAAACGCAAGCTGCCAAATACAGTAGGTACACTGCACGCCAAGGAGCTGTAGGAGAAAATGCATATGATCGCAATGCCTCATGATCCCACACTGGGGTACGGGGCTCCACAATGTCTCCAGTTCAGGATACTGCCTATAGAGATACACTCAGACTCAAAGGGAAAGCTGTTATTCCTGGAAGATAGGTAGAAGGCTAATGTTCAGTGGGTACAATGTTTCCAGCTGATAGATAATTTCTAAGGGATGGGAAGTGATTGAGAAACAGGTCAGGAGGTGGGCTGTGAAGGCAGATCCCTCCCTCTGACACAGACATTTATGAACCCAGCATGGGTTCTTCGGTATGGGAGGTTTCAGTTGTGGTGACCAATTCATGAGGCGCATTGCACACACATAGCCATAGACAACCTAAACTCCTTAAGGAAAGAGACATGTGCCTACTTAGGCTTATAGATGGTAAGTAGCTGAGTGACAGGCTCAGCAGGCCACTGTGATTACTCCCTGACACATTTCCTTCTCACTTCTTAGTTGCTGTACAAAAATCAGTCTCTAACTGGGTAAAGCAGAATTGCCAAGGCACCCTGAGGAAGGCTGTCTTCCCAGTGATTTGGGCTCAGAATGAAGCAGGAAATACAGAAATCACACAAGAATGTCCTTGAGAGATTTCCAGTTACATTATGGATGTTTCAAGAGATGTAGGAAGTTTGGTTAAATCTATCATAAAATGTTTCCTAACAGTGAGATCTATTTGACTATGGAAGAGGCTCCCAAGGAAAGCTCCATTACTGAAATCATTGAAAACTGGACTTCATAAAGGCATTACACAACATACAATAGAGAACAGAGTGAGCATTGGCCTGCTAAACCCAGGGTTGTGAGTTCAATCCTTGAGGGGGCTAGTTACTGATCTGGGGCAAAAATCTGTCTGGGGATTGGTCTTGCTTTCAGCAGGGGGTTGGACTAGATGACCTCCTGAGGTCCCTTCCAACCCTGATATTCTATGATACAGGAATTGCCATACTGTATCAGACTACTGGTCTACTCCATTAGCCCATCTCCAGTAGTGGCCAGGACTAGAGTAAGGTGTAAAACCTCTGTAGTTACAGTTGGCCCAATACTATTAATTATTTGACTACATTTGCTGTTACTTGTCAATTGTTCAACAAGTCATTTTTTCTGGTATTCCACCATCTCTAGTCATAGACCATTTTGTCCACAATGATGCCTAGATATTTCTTCCTTATTGTCTACAACGCAGCAATATGTATGAATAGTTTAAATTATTCCTTCCAGTGCTTCCTTGAACTTATTTATGATAAATTCAGTCATATTCACTTCCTTCCATATTGGCTATTTCTACATTGATTTCTATCACTTAAGTAGTTTCTAATTCATGACAAAACTTTGTCTTTCTACCCATGACTACCTCCTAATAGTTTCCTTACCAACCTCTTGTCTGGCTACTAACAGTGTGGCATTGGCAGAAGGTTGGATAAGAAGATCTAAATAGGTCTTTTCTATCATCAGTGTCTCTCTCTTTGATCCTTGTGTGTGAAGCTCAGCATTTTCAAATGTGGTATCTAAATGTTAGGCACCTAAATTCCTAGCTATGCACCTAAATAGGGTGACCAGACAGCAAATGAGAAAAATCGTGGCAGAGAGTGGGGGGCGGGGAGTGGGTAATAGGAGCCTATATAAGAAAAAGACCCACAAATCGGGACTGTCCCTATAAAATTGGGACATCTGGTCATAAAGTTAGATCTGATTTTAAAAGGACCCTCCAGTGGGAGTTTAGATTGAGAGAGAGGACAGAATAAGCACTGCAGAATTTCCCCAAGAGACTGGTTTAAAGAGGGCTTTATTAGAAAACTCTGCAAAAGTTGTGCAGGTAGCAGATCTTTCTTTGGTCTGTGTACATGCTTTGACATCAGCCTTGGGAGGAGACTATTTTTCTGACAAACTTAGCACTGTTGGGAGTATTACTTATCCTGTTACTATGTATGCATTATGGATGGCTTGTTGTCAAACATGCAAAACAACAATAAAAATTTAAGTAAAAACAAAAAAGTTGTAGCTTTTCCTTTAAGCTTTGTTTAACTGCTTAATTAGTGGAAGAACCAGGTAGTTGAAACATCTCTAAATAAAGAGAAGCTCTTTTGGGCAATGTAACTCAAATGCAAAGCGACTGTGCACCCATTCACAGGTTACTCTCATCACACACAACCTTAAAACAGGACTACATATATAGCCAAACACAAAATTTCAACTTTGACCTGTGTAAATCAATGTTGCGCTGAAATCCACTGAAATCAATGGAATGACACTTACACGGAGGGGCAAGTCCTCAGGCTGTGTGTATAGCTAAAGAAAAAGGGGAAAAACTAAAGGAACCCAGATTCTACAGAGATAATGTGAGGTGTGCACATAGCAGAAAACAAGCCTCTAGTAATAAACGGCTATGTTACTGCTTAACAACCAGAAAAATTATCTCTGGAATTTCATTAAAAAAAAAAGTAACAATGACATTTTAAAATATAAGCCTAATAGAATTTAACTGCATAAACATATATTCCAATAGTTATTTATCTGCATGAACTGAGATCCAAATTCAGAGAGTTGGCATCAGTCTAAACTGGAGTAACTTACACCTTCTTCTGGCTTTTCATCATCTGTCTGTCTAGCTAGGTACATTTGAGGCCCTGTCACCATTCTGTCTGAGTGCCTCACACATATAAATACATTAAGTGTTTTGATGTTTGCTCAGTGTTACACCAATGCTGACTCCCTCTAGATTTGCTTATTTACTGAGACTCACGTCCACGGACTCCCGCTTACCAACTTACAGCCTCCTTATTCATCCATGCTGAATTTGGTCTAATTTGCTTTAACTCACAACATGAGGCCAGAAAAGAGAAGTTTGGCAAGAAAAGCAACTAACAGGAGCGTGTAAGAAGGTGTCAGTTGAAGCAGATAACCCCCCATTTTCACCGTCTTCGGAGTACCTTACATATCAGTAAAGGGGTGAAAATAGGTCTGACGGTCTGAGCCTAAGGGGTTCAAATGGAGTGTAAGAGAGCCTAAGTTTCATGAAGTCTAACTTGCACCACCTTACACATGATTTCTGATTTTGACACTGATTATCCTATGAAATTAGATAGCCTCATAGCAGTACCTGTTCTCCAACTCTTGAAATAAAGATGCTCCTAGACATCACTGTTGTGAATATCAGTAATGGAGCAAAGTGCAGTTCAAACATTGATTGCACTACTTACAAATAATGAATTCCATCATAAAAATATACTGTAGGTATGCACAAAGGAGATGTTTTCTAAGGGAGGCATAATATGTGATATTAAACAGTTACAACTTTTTAAATCTTAAATGTGTAAACAGGACAGTGAGCATTACAGTTTTAAGCATCTGATGAAGGTGCAACTGTAGCAACCCTTGGTTCAGCTCGAGCACATGAGATGGTGCACCTTTAGCACAAAATGCAGATTTTCTTGGTAACAGTTGCTATGTGTGAAATGTTGTGAGATAGAAATTACTGTCATAATTAATAATAGGTAAAGGTTTTACTTTTGATGTGCTGAATTCCATGTTGTTTGATGCGATTTAGTGATTGTATTTATTATTGTTACTTTCTATGTTGTCCTATTATTTTTCTTGCCATTTAGGAGCGGAGTTGGGTAGGTGTTTCTACTGTATTTAGCCAGTGCTATTCATCATTTTTTTGTAATTTAAATCTAGAAAAAACATTTCCTTCCTAATGAGATTCATAAATTCATTTTTAAGTTTAAGGGGAATTGCAAATATGATTAAAAACAGGCCAACATTTTCAAAACTGGGTGTCTAAAGTTAGGCATCTGTGTCCTTACATAGGCATCTAAATAAGTTTCTTCCAGATCTTCCATGCACACAGCAGTCCCATTGACTGCAATGAATGTGAAAATTAGGTCATGTATTTAGGTGCATTAGGCATCATTTTAAAAATCCCTGGCCTATGTTTACTTCTTTTATTTAAGTTTCTTCTTTATTGAAGTTGCTATAGTTGAGCACTAGCGTTTGCTTTTAAACACAATATCTCATATAAGGAAAAAATATTGGGTATAGGCTGGATAGAACATCTAAGCTACAATAGAAATGGCTATTGTATAAGCATATATTGTACAGTTTCTATACCACAATAGACACTTACCACTAGACCTTTTGAAAGCTTCAATATAATTATACTTTGTAATATGTTTGGCATATTGTTAGCTGTAAGGCTATGAGACCTTGTACTCAAGGGCCTGTTTTTGCATCTCTCTTGGGGCCAATCCTACACCCATGGAAGTAAATGGGAATTTTGCCGCTGACTAATCTGATTGGCCCCTTGTTCCTGAAATAGAATATACATGAATTTATAAAGAAGAAATAGTTGTCAAAGAGCCTTGACTGACTGTGTAATCTGCAGACAGGACATTTCTATGCCTGTGAACTAAATAAATTAATAAAATTAATGCAATGGAAAGGTCAAGACATGAACACAAATAAGCCACTGAACAAGATGGTCATATTGTTGTAGTAACAAATTATTGATTTCCCAACCTCAAATTCTTCTGTTGCAACATACCTGAAATTCCTGCTAACAAAAAATGATGTCCCCCAAATTAAAAACACTTTTATGATTAAACAGTAAGTGAAGAAAAAAAAACAGAATATATGTGTAATAATAAGCAGTTGTGGGTTACCTGTGTTATTTATTTTCCCACAGTAGATAGTCTATCACAGATACTCATTAGTGAGACTGCTGTCATAAGTAATGATAAATAACTCCCACTATGGTTTTGACTTGGGCTGCTGTACTCATGTCTAGGTCTTAGGCACACAAACATTAGAATATGTCTGTAAAGTGGCAGCTTTAAAGTTATATCTTTGGCTCCAATGCAGGTCCACTGAGACACTTAACTCTTGTATTAGCTTCTTGACAGTGGTGGCAGCCTCTTGGATGGGAACAGCCTAACTTTTCTGAGAAACAACATATGGTGCTTAGAATCTAGTGATTGCCAGCTTTTCGTATAATTAGCAGTGATCCCTGAACATCTGTAGCAACTAGTTATTTTATGTTGGTGAGCTATTGTTTTACATCAGAATGAAGAGTACCATTTTCTTGGAACATGCTTCCTTCAAGTATGTATTAACTTGGTTTAGAGTTGCTAGCTACAGAACCCAGTGGGTCCTTTGAAGATGGAAATCTTATTACAGCTCTTGAAAAAGCTTCCTGTGACTGGAGAGAGACAACTGCATCAAAATCCATCCTTGGACAATTACAAGAAGTCATAAAGCATGATGGTACTCTGAATAGACAAGTACATGCTTCAGACTTAGCATCTTTCCTAAAACCAAATTAAGAGTATGATATTGCAAGACTTATGAGAGTACGTACTGTACAAGTACAGGAGCTTTCTAATAAATGCACTTTAGAAATACCATAGCTAGAATTGGTACAACAAATATGTAGAAGCATTTGTGAAATTTTCTTGACGTTTTGGGACAATTTTCTCATTGAAATTTTGAATTTTTAGATTGACAACTTTATAAGCTGATCAAAAGTTTTGGGTGATATTTTTATTGCAAGTAATCATCATCATAATATTTACTTTTTGACCATCTCGAACCTTAGGTTACTAGATTGAAAGAGACACAGAGAGAGTAGTCCTTAGTCAAATGAGCAATCTTACTGAGCTATATGGACTACTCCAGTGATTAAGGATTATTCATAGAAATAAGATTTTGTAGAATTGAGCCTTTAAGAGATCTAGATAGCAAAATTACACAAAACAATGAATGGAGCCTATTTGGAAGGGAAATGACTGGCCGGGGGGCAGAGGGGAGGTTGACAAAGAATGGAGAAACCCCAGGAATAACTATTATATCTAGAATAGCAAGTCAAATGATAAAATAACTAAGAAATATTTTTTCTGGCGGAAGGAAGATAGGAGGCATCCTATTCAACCAATCCCAGAAGAAGCAAAATAAAAGACAGCACTATATCATGGATGCTGGAAATTCAGCAAGAAAGAACTCTATTTTTCTATTGCCTATATTTCTAGCACTCCTGAAAAGTGCTAGAGGATGCCTCATTCAGGCCAAGGGAACTAATAATTGTTTATTTTGTTGAGATTACTGTAAGTTTTGAAGAAATATTATCTAGAGCCCCACTAAACAATGGAATACTGATGCTATCTGTTGTCTTCTTTGAAAGTAAGCTGTAGGCCTATAACTACCTGAAACTCAGAGAGGCAGACCTAGGCTGAAATTGCTGAACAAACAAAAACATTTAATTATGCAACAAAGCAATTATCCTCAGGTTAACCATATCACTTCACAGGCAGCACTAAGTTATATGCTCTGAGTTACAGTAGAACCTTAGAGTTATGAACACCAGAGTTACAAACCACACACCTCTTTTGGAGCTGGAAATACACAATAAGGCAGCAGCAGAGACCAAAAATAACAACAACAAAAATGCAAATACAGTACAGTACTGTGTTAAATGTAAACTACTAAAAAAAATAAAGGGAAAGTTTAAAAAAAATATTTGACAAAGTAAGGAAACTGTTTCTCTGCTTGTTTCATTTAAATTAAGATGGTTAAAAGCAGCATTTTTCTTCTGCATAGTAAAGTTTCAAAGCTGTATTAAGTCAACGTTCAGTTGTAAACTTTTGAAAGAATAACCATAAGAGTTATGAACATTTCAGAGTTATGAACAACTTCTATTCCAGAGGTGTTCATAACTCTGAGGTTCTACTGTAGTTAAATTGGAAAATGAAACAAGAATTTGAGAAGCCCAACTTGTAATGGAATGCTAAATTGTATTACACTGTTCAGCCATTAGGGTGCACTGTGTGTAAGATGCCTTATTTAAACAAAGGTTAGTCATATCTGGCAAAGCACTGAAGGATCTTATGATGAACACATCTGGTGTGTATAAGCAAGCTCTGTGAGCAGTCCATATCTGGACGAGAAGAACATGACATGGTGTCAGGAGTAAACTAAGAACAGACACAGAAAGAAACCAGCAACAAATGTTGCAGTATCTCATTGACATGCCACTCTTCAATGCTCAAGAGAACAACATTTGACAAACCTTCACAATGGACATCCTGTAAGCAGTATTTTGCAAGAACTCAAATTGCAAACAAACTCCACAAAGAAACTGGAAATATATAGGTATCTTCTCTATTTATGCTATAGTGAAGCAGGCAGAGCATCTCTCCAATCCTGTGTCTTTACTGAAGACAATCACAAAGATGACTATGAAAGGGTTCTGGCGATATTTGATGCCTACTTTATACCTCAGAGAAATGTGGTTTATGAAAGAGCGGTTTTCACCAGATAATTTTAAAAAAAGGGTGGGGGGAGAATGTTGAATTTTTTATAGAAGTTCTGCATACATTGGCTGAAAATTATGATTTTGAGAATGCAAAACATGAAGATATCAGAGACAGGCTGGTTATTGGTCCAACACTGGGGTGGGGAACCTACAGCCCATGGGCCGGCCCATTGTTTAATTTCATCTGGCCTGCAGCAAGTATTTCTAAAAATATAGACCTATGATAGTAGCACTTTAAACTTTTTTTAATAGCATTTTTAGTGCATGGAGTCTATCATCATTGTTACTTATTCAAATGTGTTGATGGAGGAGTGGGTGGCAGGGTAATGTTTGCATTAGCATGGCAACCAGCAACTAATTTTCAAATCTTGTGCGTACAACACGGTTGTCATTTCCTCCCAACCGTGCAGCACGTTCCTTTGTCTCAACGTTCATTATGCAGCTACTGTACCCTGTTGTTGCGGGTTGCCTGAAGATAAAAACACTGTTACAATCCTTTTTAAAATGGCTACTGGCAAACAAAAGAAGAAAACTAGATGTGGAGTGTCACGTTTTTAATGAAAAATGGACAAACGATTATTTTTTTGTGGAGCCCGTTTGCCTGATTTGTGGAGGAGCGATTTCTGTCATGGAAAAAAAAATCAAACCTGGAGAGACACTACAACACGAAGCATATCTAATATGAAGAATTTCAAGGACAGCTGTGTGTGGACAAAATTAAAGCACTTAAAAATAATCTGAATGTGCGGCAAGCAATTTTCACAAGACCAAGAAAGGAGATGGACAGTGCTATCCAAGCCAATTATGTGGTGAGTGAACTTATCGCAAAAAAACTTCAGCCTCATTCAGAAGAAGGAGAGTTTGTAAAGGAGTGCATCGTTGTAACTGCAGCTTTATTGGCTCCAGAGAAACTTAAATTATTTGAGAGTATGAACTTACGTTACAGGACAATGTCAAATCGAATAAACGATATGGCTCAGGATATTGAAATGTCTCTCAAAGATTCTGCGGCTGATTTTGAGTTCTACTCTCTGGCTATTGATGAGACAACAGACATAATGAGTACAGCCCAGCTGGCTATTTTTCTGCATGGAATCACACCAGGTTTTGAGATATGAGAGGACTTGCTTTCTTTAATATCAATGAATGACACCCCAAAAGGTGAAGATATTTTTGAGACGGTTACGTCGGCAGTGCACAGGCTTCTTTTATCATTTGAAAAATTGAGTGGTCTTACTACTGATGGTGCTCCAGCTATGGTTGGACCTCAGATGGGATTAGTTGCCCTAGTCAAGAAAGATCCAAGTAAGTCAGCCTTGATCCAAGTAAGCTGATTGTGTACCATTGCATCATTCATCAAGAGAATCTGTGTGGCTGAACAACGTCATGTCGATAGCAGTATCATTAACTTCATTAAAAGTAGAGGATTAAACAGCTTCCAGTTTAAAGAGCTATTGAAAGACTTTAAATCAGAGTATGGTGATTTAGTTTATTATTGTGAAGTGCGATGGCTGAGCTGAGGGAGTATGCTGATGCAGTTTTATGAACTGAGGGATGAAGTGAAACTTTTCATGGAGACGAAGGGAAAACCTGTGGCGGAGCTGAGCGATCCCAAGTGGCGTTATGATCTGGCATTCATGGTCGACATTACTCAGTATTTGTCTGACCTCGATGTCAAATTGCAAGAGCCTAACCAGCTTCTTACTTCTCTTCTTTCAAACGTAAAATCATTCAAAGCTAAGTTAAAGCTGTGGCAAATGCAACTGGAAAAGGGTAACACAGTGCATTTTTCAACCCTTCAGGGACAAAAACCTGCATCAACAGTAGAGTATGTCCAGAAGTGCGCAAATTTACTTCAGAAATTTTGTGAGCAATTTCAAGACCTAAAAGTGAAGGGACTGGAATTAAACATTTTTGCCACACCGTTCAATGTTAAAATAGTCGATGTACCTGAAAACTTTCAACAAGAAGTCATAGAACTGTAAAGCAACAGTGAATTTATGGCTAACTACAACAACCTACCTCTGCTAGAATTCTACAGACTCTATGTAGGTGCCGATGAATTTCTAAACTTGAGGAGACGCGCTGAAAATTGCATCACTATATGGTACTACATACTGCTGTAAGCAGTTCTTTTCAAATTTTTCTCTTGCGAAGAGCCGCCTGCATGCCAGATTAACAGATGTGAATTTGGAAAACCAGTTGCGAGTAGCAACATCTTCAGTGCCAGCAGATATAACAAGACTCACCAAGGAAAAGCAATCTCAGCCATCACACCAAAAATGTATATGAGTTGAACATTTTATATTTCTCTCTCTAAAAAAACCCCTAAATTAAGTTGCTTTTTACTTGTGTGTGGCCTGCAATTGATTTTTTCTGTGAGTCAATAGCCTGTGATAGAATAAAGATTCCCCACCCCTGGTCTAACAGATAAAAACCTTTCCCAGCAGCTACAATTGAAGAGAGATTTAACCTTAACCACAGCTATACAGATAGCAAAAGCAGCCAGAATTAGTCAAACAGAACAAAATGCAGGAGCAACTTGAAAAACTAGAAACTAAAAACAGACACTAGAGTATTAAAAGTCATCATAGCATGTCCAGCTAGAGGCACACGGTGTAATATATGCATGAAATATGGACATTTTGCAGCTGTTTGCTGCACCAACGCAGTCAGGGAGCTGACTCATATACAGACAATCAAGAGCCATTGTTTCTGAGATCTGTCATTTGTGATGACATAGACCCTGCCTGGAGAGTGAAACTGAATATTCATGGCTATACTATTGATTTTAAAATTGACTCAGGAGCTGACGTCATAGTAGTCTCGGAAGAGACTTACAATCACTTTCAAACCCTCCCAGACATAGGGGGCTTGAAGTCATCTGACACAGCTCTGTTTAGCCCTGGAGGTATTCTGAACTACATGGACTAATTCACCACAAAAACAATTTATGAAGACAAAAGTTAGAGAGACAAGTTGGGTGAGATATCTTTTATTGCACCAACGTCTGTTGGTGAGAGAGACAAGCTTTAGAACTACACAGAGCTCTTCTTCAGGTTTGGGAAATGTATTCAGAGCATCACAGCTAAATAGAAGATGGAACAGATAGTTTAGCATAAATATTTAGCACATATTGTAAGGGACCATTCAAGGTGAAGTTATGAACTCAGAGCGCATGTGATCATGGCCACAGACCAACAGCTCTCTCAGCCACAGCCTGGCAGGTATGCCGGGCCTTGTGAGAAAGGTAGAAGAACTTGATGGAGGATTTGATTATATTGGTCTTTTGAAAGTAGATCCAGTACAAATCTACTTAAAAGACAATGTTGAACCATACAGCATACAAAAAAAAACCCTACTAGACAGACCTTGGAAGAGACTAGCTGCAGATTTATGTAAATTCAGAGGATATTACCTCATCACTGTGGATTATTTTTCTAGGTACATAGAAACAAAATATTTGAAAGACATAACATGTTACTTATCAAGAAACGGAAGTACACTTTTGCTCATTTTGGTATTCCAGAACAACGGACCATAATTCACTGCAGCAGAATTTAAGTCATTCTGAACAAAATATGGTTTTGATCATATTACTAGCAGCCCACGTTATCCACAAGTGAGCGGAGAGACTGAGAGCTGTACGTACAGCCAAGAAAACCCTACAGCAGGAAGATCAATTCCTTGCTTTTCTGAGTTACAGATCAACACTAATAGTGGCTACAGGATATTGTGGCAGCTTGTGATGCAGTGCATGAACCCTGCACAGCAATAAGAGGATTAAAATCCTTCCAGGTGTGAGGAGTGGAAACTTTTTCCTCCCCCAAAAAGTTATTCCTGCTGCCAGGAATGGAGGCAGTTTCCTTCAGATGAGGAAGTAGTCAGGCTGTATAAAGAAGCCCAGCAAAGTGGGAATCTGCTGGAACTTGGTTAAGATAACCTGGAAATAAGAGGGAAGATGTAAATGTTTATTTTCTTTGTTTTATAGTGGCTTGCTATCCTTGGCTCTGACACAAAGAGCACGTCAAGGAGAGAAGGTGATAGCTTTGTCAACCTGAGAAGAGGGGAACCTGGGTAATTAATTCTTATTTCTATTATGAAGATCTTTTGTTTTATGACCGGATAAAAGGCCAAAAAACATTTAAAACCTGTACTTTTTCAGGCTGCGTTTTCATAAACTGTCACAAAGTTGGCCAATTTATTGCTCTGACAGTGGCGGCTCAAGAGCTCCCACAACAACGATCACAATGTGAAACGTTGAGTTCAAAATGATGTACTCACTTACTGTAATTCTAGATGGACCCAAAACCAGGATTGCAACTTCCTTAAACTCTAGCTGTTCAAAATTAAGATCCATGTAAAAAATGATGCTATTTAACTGAAACCTATTACTGGTGCAGTACTTTATACTGGCAATCTTAGCTATTACTAAGATGGCAGCCACAATCAACTATATAACTGAGAATGTCACACTATCCAAACTGATTGTCTTATACAACCGTATCTGTCCTTGTGTCACTCATATTGCTCAGTTGTCCCATTAAGTTAGTCCCATGTAAGGGGCAGTGCAGGGCTGCACGCTACAGGGAAAACTCAGGGGGGATTTAGTCTTGGGGGCAGAATTTCTCATAGAGCTTTTCTGCATGTAGGTGAAACATGCCTACTCTAGATAGCATCACATACTTCATGGCCCGCCCTTTTAGGTGGCAGAAGCCTTTTATACCATATTGTGTGTCACCTGTGGACCCTAGCAGGGCTCTGACTCTGAGAGGGCCCATCTGGTAGGTAGTTGCTCCTGTATCCCATAGCATTCTCATGCAGGGTACCAAGGCATATCTGTTTTGCCAACCCTCTCCTTCAATGTCTCTCAAACTTCTGAGAGAGTTAGTGAGGAGACATGGGGTTTGATTCACCCATCTCTACACCTCTGTGACCACGGTCCAGCTGTTGCAGTGGACTGAATATCCCAGGGACTTTGAGGTCCAGCTGGCTAAGGCTTAACAGAGCCAAGATGATAATGTTGGTGAGTTGGAAAAAGACAGTCAGAGAAATTGGTAGAACATAAAGATTCATATATTCCATGGCCAGAAGGGACCCCTGTATCATCTGGTCTGACCTCCTGTATAACACAGGCCATAGAATTCCCCCCCATAATTCCTAGCACAGAGCTTTTAGAAAAATATCCAGTCTTGATTTAAAACAGCACTCTTGAGTCTGCACTTTATGAAATGAGCAGACCCTGTAGAGTGATTATAGAGTTCCTGGTCCTCCGCAGATACCAGAAAGCACCAGGAGGTGTGGCAGCAGTGACTCTAGTGAGCTTAATTAGCAGGGTAGCTTCCTGGTCATGGAGTTTTCTAGTTTTATAGAATAACAGAACTGGAAGGGACCACAAAAGGTCATCTAGTCCACTCTCCTGCACTCAAGGCAAGACTAAGTATTATCTGGACCATCCCTGACAGGTGTTTGACCAACCTGCTCTTAAAAATCCCCAATGATGGAGATTCCACAACCTCCCTAGGCAATTTATTCCAGTGCTTAACCACTCTGACCATTAGGAAGTTTTTCCTAATGTCCAATCTAAACCGTCCTTGCTGCAATTAAGCTCAGTGCTTCTTGTCCTATCCTCAGAAAAACTGTTGTTCTTAACCTCTTTCTCCTCCTTGTAACAACCTTTTACGTACTTGAAAACTGTTATGTCCCCTCTCAGTCTTCTCTTCTCCAGACTAAAGAAACCCAATTTTTTTCAATCTTCCCTCATGTATTTTAGACCTTTAATAATTTTTGTTGCTCTTCTCTGGACTTTCTCCAATTTGTCCACATCTTTCCTGAAATGTGGTGCCCAGAACTGAACACAATACTCCAATTGAGGCCTAATCAGCGTGGAGTAGAGCGGAAGAATTACTTCTCGTGTATTCCTTACAATATTCTTGCTAATACATCCCAGAATGATGTTTGCTTTTTTTGTAACAGTGTTACACTGTTGACTCATATTTAGCTTGTGTCATAACTATAAAGGGAAGGGTAACAGCTCTCCTGTGTACAGTATTCTAAAATCCCTCCTGGCCAGAGACTCCAAAATCCTTTGACCTGTAAAGGGTTAAGAAGCTCAGGTAACCTGGCTGACACCTGACCCAAAGGACCAATAAGGGGACAAGATACTTTCAAATCTTGGGGGGGGGGGGAAAGGCTTTTGTTTGTGCTCTTTGTTTGGGAAGTCGTTCGCTCTCGGGACTGAGAGGGACCAGACATCAATCCAGGTTCTCCACATCTTTCTAAACAAGTCTCTCCTATTTCAAACTTGTAAGTAAACAGCCAGGCAAGGCGTGTTAGTTTTACTTTGTTTTCTCAACTTGTAAATGTACCTTTTACTAGAGTGTTTATCTCTGTTTGCTGTACTTTGAACCTGAGGCTAGAGGGGGGTCCTCTGAGCTCTTTAAGTTTGATTACCCTGTAAAGTTATTTTCCATACTGATTTTACAGAGATTATTTTTACCTTTTTTCTTTAATTAAAAGCCTTCTTTTTAAGAACCTGATTGATTTTTCCTTGTTTTTAGATCCAAGGGAATTGGATCTTGATCCACCAGGAGTTGGTGGGAGGAAGGAGGGGAATGGTTAATTTCTCCTTGTTTTAAGATCCAAGGGGTTTGGATCTGTATTCACCAGGGAATTGGTGAAAGGTTTCTCAAGGCTTCCCAGGAAAGGGAATTAGCTTTGGGAATGGTGGCAGCAGACCAGATCTAAGCTGGTAGTTAAGCTTAGAAGTTTTCATGCAGGCCCCCACATTTGTACCCTAAATTCAGAGTGGGGAAGCAGCCTTGACAGCTTGTGATCCACTATGACCACCAGATCCCTTTCCACAGTACTCCTTCCTAGGCAGTCATTTCCTATTTTGTATGTGTGCAACTGATTGTTCCTTCCTAAGTGGAGTACTTTGCATTTGCCTTATTGAATTTCATCCTATTTACTTCAGACCATTTCTCCAGTTTGTCCAGATCATTTTGAATTTTAATCCTATCTTCTAAAGCACTTGCAACCCCTCCCAGCTTGGTATCATCCACAAACTTCATAAGTGTACTTTCTATACCATTATCTAAATCATTGATGAAGATATTGAACAGAACCGGACCCAGAACTGATCCCTGCAGGAGCCCACTCATTATGCCCTTCCAGCATGACTGAACCACTGATAACTACACATTGGGAATGATTTTCCAACCAGTTATGAACCCACCTTATAGTAGCTCCATCTAGGTTGCATTTCCCTAGTTTGTTTATGAGAAGGTCATGCAAACCAGTATCAAAAGCCTTACTAAAGTCAAGTTATATCACATCTACCACTTCCCCACTATCCACTAAGGCAGGGGTCGGCAACGTTCAGCACGCGGCTCGCCAGGGTAAGCACCCTAGCGGGCCGGGCCAGTTTATTTACCTGCTGACGCGGCAGGTTCGGCCGATCACGGACCCCACTCACCGTGGTTCACCGTCCCGGGCCAATGGGGGCGGCGGGAAGCCACGGCCAGCACATCCCTCGGCCCGCGCCGCTTCCCGCCGCCCCCATTGGCCCGGGACGGCGAACCGCAGCAAGTGGGGGCCGTGATCGGCCGAACCTGCCACATCAGCAGGTAAATAAACTGGCCCGGCCCGCTAGGGTGCTTACCCTGGCGAGCCGCACGTTGCCAACCCCTGCACTAAGGCTGGTTACCCTGTCAAAGAAAGCTATCAGGTTGGTTTGATATGATTTGTTCTTGACAAATCCATGCTGTTATTTATCGCCTTATTTTCTTCTAGGTGTTTGCAAATTGATTGCTTAATTATTTGCTCCTTTATCATTCCAGGTACAGAAGTTAAGCTGACTGGTCTGTAATTCCCAGGGTTGTCCTTATTTCCCTTTTTATAGATGGGCTCTCTATTTGCCCTTTTCCAGTCTTCTGGAATGTCTCCTATCTTCCATAACTTTTCAAAGATAATTGCTAACGGCTCAGATATCTCCTCAGGCAGGTCCATTTTAGGACGAATTTCATCAGGCCCTGGTGATTTGAAGACATCTAACTTGTCTAAGTAATTTTTGACTTGTTGTTTCCCTATTTTAGACGTTTGCATTCATTCCCAATCACCACCAACCGTCTTGGTGAAAACAGAAAAAAAGAAGTCATTAAGCACCTCTGCCATTTCCACATTTTCTGTTATTGTCTTTCCCCCCACACTGGGGCCTACTCTGTCCTTGGTCTTCTTCTTGCTTCTAATGTATTTGTAGAATGTTTTCTTGTTTGCTTTTATGTACGTAGCTAGTTTGATCTCATTTTGTGCCTTGGCTTTTCTAATTTTGTCCCTACATACTTGTGTTATTTGTTTATATTCATCCTTTGTAATTTGACTGAGTTTCCACTTTTTATAGGACTCTTTTTTGAGTTTTGGATAATTGAAGATCTCCAGGTTAAGCCAGGGTGGTCTCTTGCCAGACTTCCTATCTTTCTTATGCAGTGGGATAGTTTGCTCTTGTGCCCTTAACAATGTCTCAGTGGGTACGTCTATACTTACCTCCGGGTCCGGCGGTAAACAATCGATCTTCTGGGATCGATCCCGGAAGTGCTCGCCGTCACACCAGTACTCCTGCTCGGCGAGAGGAGTACGCGGAGTCGACGGGGGAGCCTGCCTGCCGCATGTGGACCCACGGTAAGTTCGAACTAAGATAGTTCGACTTCAGCTACATGAATAACATAGCTGAAGTTGCGTATCTTATTTTGAAGTGGGGGGTTAGTGTGGACCAGCCCTTTGAAAAGCTGCCAACTGTCTTCAATTGTTTTTCCCCTTAGACTTGCTTCCCATGGGATTTTACCTACCAGCTCCCTGAGTTTGCAAAAGCTGCTGCTTAAAGCATGGATCTTTGTGTTTATGTCCTCACACTACACACCCTGCCACAGTTATCTGAACCTTTGCTACCTCAAAATTACACTGCTGCAATATTTTCTACATGCAAAATGCCTTTCCATGTCCCCCTTCAGAAAGGGCAACTCACTACAGAACCTTCTTATGGGCTGTCACTAGATGCTACAACTTAGCCCTATGTTTTTAATTAGTTTACACCTCAGTTCTGTTTCTGAAACATCAAGCATTCACCATGAGTATTGAGCTACATATGGTGCAAAATATACATTAGTCCACTGGCAGCCATTACATGACAATGTAAGTAAAATGAAATAACAGGTAGATGTATTTTTTCTTGTTAATTACAAACCTAATTTTCTATTAAAATGCATGAGATGACAAAATCTCAACAAACTCTTTAAAGCTATTACTAGAGGATAAAGTAAAGTATTAATATTAACATCATTAAAAGTGTTTTATCAAGTGTGCCTTTATCTCCAGATTGCAAACAATTGCAGCCTGGAGGAGAGATATGCCCTTGTGTATTGTGGTATGAAAACCAACAGCAGTTTTAGAGCCACATAAAGTCTTCTTGTGGCTTCAGAAACAGAAAAAAAATTCTTGGAACCACAATTATCAGAAGTAATACAGTGAATGAATCTATTTTCCATCACCTTGGGCTCCGAAAAGAAAACACTTGAGAATTATATTGATAAGAGAAAGAGCTGAGATATTCAAATGCAGTTAATGTTGTTTTAATTGATTAAACTAGATCGGGAGCATTTGAAAATATATAAAGAAGTTGTTTTTGCATAAACATTCAGAATATATCTGCTTCAGAAGACTAGTTGCTGCTTTGTACACTTGTGTGATAGAGTCCAAAGACTTTCCATAAACCTGATAATTTCTCAGATAGTCCTTAAAAATCCAGAATATAAATAATCTTATGTTTTTATTGCTTCCATGAGTTGGCTCAGACTTCTTTTCATCTTTCTTTTAACAGGCTCCTTTGTGACATCACATAACTCTTTGCCTTCTTCTTTCACCTTTCTGACAGCATGGTCTGGTAGATAGGGCAGTAGATTGCTCACTGGATTTCTGTCTCCATTTTCTTCTCTCTACTACTTTGTTCTCATGAATTCTGGTGTTCATTTATTTTATCAGTTTTAAGGGGGATAGAGGAGAAAGGTCAGTCAAATTTGGGCCTACATTATTATTATTCCCAATCTTAACAGTGTCCCTTTAAATGTTTCTGCATTTCTTCATCATAAACACAGAAAAATCCCCTTTGCCCCATTGCTCTGAGTTGAGGAAAATGTAAGAATATTGTACTGTAGATGTCGGTCTCCCAGCTGCATTGAGTGATGAGGATCTCTCTTCCCGGTATGTTCATAAGAGGTAATTTCTTCTAGAGTCTCTCCATAAAAAACTCCTTACGGGGGCCCACTATTAATCTTGAGCACAGTAAGATTAGCCAACATGGTAAAAAGAACACTGGGAAAAAATCTTGTCCCTAAACTGTGGAAGCCTAAGTAATGACAGTCATAGTATAAGCTCACACACACAAAGTTGTAGCTGATGAAAAGAGAGAAGTCATGCAAAGCTGGGCGTACAATCACAGCTGAAAACTGCAGGTTATTTAATAATTCTCAGATAAATAATACTGAATATCTTGCCTTTAAGTGCTTCATTTGTTTTAAAGAAATACTTCTTAAA
This sequence comes from Chrysemys picta bellii, assembly GCF_011386835.1. Taxonomy (NCBI): domain Eukaryota; kingdom Metazoa; phylum Chordata; order Testudines; family Emydidae; genus Chrysemys; species Chrysemys picta. Next base: position 69,948,077 of record NC_088792.1, on the reverse strand, counting down.
GATGTATTCCCTATGTCAGCCCATGAAGAGCACTTTATAAAAGGGTATTAATTATATCCTGAAAGTTACAAGTGTCACTGAGTAAGAGAATTGCTGTATAAAACACCAATATACCATTTTACTGAACTACTAATTTAGGCTAGTCCTGATCCTGAATTTCCAGCTGAGAACTGGAATTATTTAGCAATTATTTATCTGAGCATAAATATTTAGAGACAGGTTCTGCTAACAAATCTTGCCTCTAGGAGCCAGGCCCATAACAATATTCTTGGCTCTAGATTTCCTCAGATAAATCAAGTCTCTAACTTCACACCTTCCTTATTTCAATTTTGTATAATATCCCAGCTTGTTTATTTATTGGCCACTACTTCCAAGATTCTATACATGATGGCTGTTATTAGATCTAATTCAGGCTACCTCATGGCCCTTAAATGTAATCATACAGTATGTTTTCAGACAAGGAGAGGCGGTGGTCTCGAAATATTGGTGGTAAGAAACCCTAACATTTTCCAGTTGAGAAAAGTACTCTAAAAAACAAACCAACAATCTGTTTTCTGCCCTCAGCCATTTTCTCCTAATCTGGGCCCTAGTTGTATCCCCACAGATATCTCTGTAGATTTCCTCTGCCCAGCGTGGTGGCCGAAGTCAACCTACTTCCATGGCATTGCTCCCTTGAGCCCCTTCCTGGGATCCCCCAAAGAGTGTTGTCCATAGGGCACTTTGGGGAAGCAGGGAAGTTCTAGGCAGATGGCAGGGAGTGGGGGGGACACAGAGAATGGCAGGCCTCAGGATGCAGAGGGCAGGTTGTGGGTGGGAACCACAGGTTATGTCTACCCTACAGCTGGGAATGAGACTCCCCGCCCAAATAGACAGACTCATGCTAGCGGGGATTGAGCTAGTGCACTAAAAATAGCAGTGTGGACACAGCAGCTCAGGCTGCAGCACATGCTCTCAAGCCCACCCGACCCACTAGGCTTGAGAGCCTGAGCCGCAACATCCATGCTGCGGTTTTTAATGCATTAGTGCGAGTCTGTCTACCCAGGCTGAGGCTGGCTTCCAGCTATGGTGCAGACATACCCAGGCAGGCCACCATCCCACAGCAGCCCTGTGTGATTAACCTTTCAAGAGGGATCCTTGGGGCAGCCCAAGTGGGGGCAGCTCTGGATTTGTTGCTGTCAGGGAGCTGGGGAAAGCCAGAGGACCCTCTGGAGTCAGCAGCAGCCTATAGAATGGGTTAAGTTAAGAACTATGTCGACTTGAGGTTTCGGTTAAGTCAGGCTAAGTATAGAGGAGTATGGGCAATTGAGGTAGCTAGCATGAGTAAAAGTTAGAGAGAAGTGGGAGACAGTAAGATGGGCAAATTGAAGTTAGCAAAGACATGACCCAGGGCTATGCTACAACTACGTTCTGGTTATAACTGGCTTTAGCAGGGTTTGTAATGAGTGTTTCTGAGAGCGGTGAATGTTTTATTAAAACGCTATCTGTACTGATAGCCTGGGAAAGACATTGGTGCAGATGTTAATTAAAATAATGTGTTACGTAAAGAGCCAGTAAATAGGTGGCAGAAATGCAAATATGGTAATAGGCAGGTTTAATGTTAATTAGTATGATTGTGGATTATAAAAGGAGTAGCCTTGTTAGATTGGGGAGATCTCCATTAACATCAAATAGGTTACAGGGTTAAAAGGCTATACTTCATTCTGTTGTTAGTGGACTGATCACCCGTTGATACCTCATTGCATCTTTGAATGTGAGTATAACTGTAGGACCTGTGTAACTGGTAATTGTATACCTCTGGTAATTGTATACCTCTTTAACTAATCATTTTTCTTTTGAATAATGTTTAGATCCATCCTTCAGAGTGTCATCCAGGGTCTGCTACTAAATTAAATTGTCTGTGACCAACCTAGAAGTTGAACCTGAAAACTAAATTTGGCTCATTGCACTTGTAGCTTTAACAATTTAATATTAGATGGGAACATTTAAAAAAAAAATCAAGGTGACAGTGCGGGGGCGGTTGCCTCATGGAGACCTTGGGGGGAGCAGCAGGGTTGGGGGTGGAACTTTGGCTCATTTTGTAGAGGGCAGGCAAACTGGCAGTGAGTCACATGAGATTAGTGAAGCAAATTATAGCAATTCACTTAATCTAAGGAATAAAAACATTATGTATCAATTAAAGCTATCTTAGATGTGGCATTAAAAGCACAAGTTTCCTTTTTGTTAAACTGTACAGGGTAACCCTTCAAGGCATTGTGCTGGTTTTAGCTAGTGCTTTGTGAAACTCAAGCATTTTGCCTCCCAGGAGTTCATGGAAACATTTCCCTCTTACAATCTGTACTCAGACACTCACACAGAAATAAATAACAGGAATAATTAATTAATTACATGGTACATTGCACTTTTCATCCATAGACACCAAAGTATATTACAAAGATCTGTAAGAATTCCTATTCCAATTTTACAGATGGAGTAACAGAGGCCTAAAGAATTAAGGCCTAAATTTTCAAGTGACTTTTGATTATCGGGGTTTTTTTTTTATGTTTTGGGGGCTCTGCTTTAGATGTGTAGCAAGAAAACTGGCATCAGATAATATCCCTCTGTTACATGTGCACATCTTCTCTGCACCATATGGTGGCAGAGGTCAACCATCTCCGTAGGACTGCTTCTTTGACCCCTTCCCTTGGGCAAGGGGAGCCACATTTGAAAATTTGGACTAAGTGGTTTGTCTGAGGCTACACAGTGAATCAATGGCAGAGTCAAAGAAAAAATCCTGAAGCTTTAGTCTCTGTTCCTGCTGAGATACACATGGTGCCTCCCCATTTTCTGCCCTGCCCCCAGAACAATGTGAAAAGGGGCTGTTGCTGCAGCTGAGTGTAACCAGAATGCAGCAATGCTCCAGCCAGCTGGGTTTCATAGAATCATAGAATATCAGGATTGGAAGGGACCTCAGGAGGTCATCTAGTCCCACCCCCTGCTGAAAGCAGGACCAATCCCCAGACAGATTTTTACCCCAGTTCCCTAAATGGCCCCCTCAAGGATTGAACTCACAACCCTGGGTTTAGTAGGCCAATGCTCAAACCACTGAACTATCCCTCCCCCCAAAATATTAATGGAGATATCCTATCTCCTAGAACTGGAAGGGACCTTGAAAGGTCATTGAGTCTAGCCTCCTACCTTCACTAGCAGGACCAAGTACTGATTTTGCCCCAGCTCCCAAAGTGGCCCCCCCTCAAGGATTGAACTCACAACTCTGGGTTCAGCAGGCCAATGCTCAAACCACTGAGCTATCCCTCCCCCCAAAGGAGTTGTATAGAGTCATTAGAGTTTTGTGTCATTTGGGGAAACTGCACAAGGGGAATTTCATAGTAGATAGATCTGATGGGTTTAGTGACTCTTTATGCACCTGGAGTAGCTTAAAGGAGCCAGATCCCAAACAATCGGGCCCTATACCATTTGACTTCTATCTCTGTGCTCAGTCCGTTAGGTCCCAGATGTTCCTTGTAGTTTTTACTGGGTTTCATGGTCACAAATGTTATATAGTTTTGATCTGAAAACAGCCAGATCAAATGGGACCAAAATGGACAAAAGCATTTTCTGACCGATTTGCGTACTGTAGCGATCTTTTTAACCACTGATCTATCGGGGTTTTGAGTTTGTAACAAGCCAGAAAGCCAGATATCTTTTGCGTATGTTTTGGGGCTATCTTGGCATTTCACACAGCTCTAGCTTTAGTTAGCCTCATGAGTCCTGCTGACTTTAATCCTTTGAAAACATGCCCCTTAGAAGAGTTTCCCAGTTTTTTCAACTCGAAATACAGAGGGGAAAAAAGCAGCAGCAGCAACAGCAGCACCACAGCTGAGTTCTCTATAGATGGTAAATAAATCATGGGAACAACAAGCCCCAATTTCACATCAATTGTTTGGAAATCTCGACAACATCAAACATTTTGATAAAAATCTGGAAAAAAATAAGTATCGCTCTTTTGTTGTTTTTGTTGTTGTTTTGCTTTAAAATGATTTGTTCTAAATACAGCTTAACATGCAGATAACTGGTTTGAGATGAGAGTATCTCTCCAAGCGGAAAAAAGCAATAACAACTTGCACAGGGATGTCAGCAGAGAGACCATTTTATAATGGAGGCACCTGGGAGAACCCTCAGCATTAGACCAGTCTGGGCGAGTCTCCCTATGATAGGTTGACAAACTTGCTGCTGTAGGGATCAACGGGAACAGTAGCACTTTAACAAACAGTTCAGGGGTATTTATTGAATTGGATCATTCACAATGCCTAAGGTTTTTTTTTTTTTTAAACACAAAAATTAACTTCATTTTAGCTTGCTAGCACTAGCTGCTGGAAGTAGGGGTGCAGCTGCACCCTCTGGCTTGAAGTGGTTTCCATTATATACAGGGTTTGCAGTTTGGTTTAATGGCTCTCAGCACCCCCACTCTACAAATTGTTCCAGTGCCCCTGCTGCTAGCAGAAGAATCATAGAAGGTAAGATGGAAAAGATCTAGCTCTCACCTATTAGGCCATTCAGCCTTTCCTTTTCCCAATGCAGAATTGTTCTTTACGGTGCTTTTTCCAATCTCATTTTGTGTGTCCCAAAAAATGGTGTTTACACTAATGCCCTTGGGAAACTGTCTCTCAGTTTACTACAGCTTACTCTCCTGAGGCTTTCATCTCTTAATTGCTAAATCATATTGCAGGGTATCTACCACCCTGAGTAATTCCTCTTCAACTCCAATGTTCCAACCATTCAAATATTTGTTGGTACTGTCCCTCACCTCATAGTAGACTTTTAGCCAAATAAACTATATAAATATTGTGGTGTGTTAAGGACTGGTTTGGAATTGCAAGCTATCACTAAAGCATAGAGCAGCGAGGAGTGGGGAGGTTTCCTGGTCCTGCTTGCAGGATAGAGGAATCTGTAGAGAAGCCTGCAATCAATGTCAGTTTGCAGCCAGCCAGCCTAGAGGAAGGTGTGGTGAGCTGTACCTCTCTGTTTGCAGTAACAGGCTGTTTTGGGGGATCCTGGGTGTCATTGTTCTAAATGCTAGGAAATAAGAGGTACTATATTACAACCTTCCAACAAGAGTATTTAATGTTATCTAATTCCTGTGTGTGCATATATACCGCAAATGGAACTTGGATAGCTTCAACTCTTGTTCTTTCCTTATACACCAAGTCAAATCCTTCAGTCTCTTGATCACTTTCTCTGATCTGCCTTCAGTTTGGCAGCATCTTTCTGTCAATATGGTGCTCAGAAGAGAAGAGAAACTCTAGTTTCTGAAGAGCTATAACCTCTGTGCTCCGTGATATAATGTCTCTGCATTGATAGCCCAGTATTGCACTGACCCTTAGTTGCAGACATATTTGCAGTTTAAACACATCTAATATGCTACCCCCTTTGCAGGGTCTCTTTCTTCCAGCATTACTGCTTCCCACTGAATATCAGTGTTTTGGATTATTACCCAGACCCCCAACTGAATCTCATTATGCTATAGCTGGACTTGATAAGGTTCCTTTCAACCCTACACTTCTATACGTCTCTTTTGTTAGTGATTCTAGTTTCTTTACGTCCCTTTGTACTATTTCTGTCCTCATGGATATTTACAATCCCCCTCTATTTAGCATCAGCTGACTGAATTTTATTAACATGTCATTGATTCCCTCTTCCAGATCATTAGTGAAAAGTGATAAATAAGATCATGCCTACCACCAGTCTCTGGACACTTTACCCCATTACTATTGCTCTGTGTTTATGGCCCTTTAGGCAGTGTTCTTTCAAAAGCCAATTTAATTTAACTTGGAGAATAAGATTTCTTCAGACATTGAATCTGAACTCCCAGGCACCTTATATAGTTTTTCCACCTGTGCAAAGTGAGCATGAAACTTACAATTCACAAAAATAACCCCAAAGAAAACACATTTAATTGGTAAAGTTTCACATCACCTTTGTTATTTTCTAGTATGTGTTCTTCTATTCCAGAAAAAGTACAGGCTTACCCATTAGGACATTCTCCAAACCCACTTCTTCCCTGAAAGAACTATGTCACAGCAACTTTTACTCCAGCAGAAGATTGGAAACAACTGCCTCTTCACTCAGTTATTTGTGCCTAATGCATCAGCCAGAAGGAGCAATTAAGAAACATGAGATAGTCCCTCCTCCTCAAACATCATAGGAGAGAATTAATTCCTGGTAAAGCTCCATTAATTTCAATTAATTTACTGTTGACAATAAATTTCAGGTAGATTCTCAGCAAAAAAAAACAGGATAATTGAAGTATTCCAAAATTCACTTATAAAGCCCTAAGGCCACCCACCACCCCAGTAGCCACACACCCTAGCTTATTCCTAACCACAGCTCTATCTCCACTAGTGTAGCACCTTCCAGGGAAGGGTTTTATAGCCTATCATCTCCCAGAATGCTTTCCAACACAGGAAAGCAAAAACTGATCAATGTAATTATCCTTTAAAAATGATATTTGACCCTTTAAATATTCCTTATTTTAACTTTTCCCTGTACATTCTTGCTAGCAGGAAGTGGCAATAAAAATAGAGGTTAATAAAATTTCATTTCTACTGCTGAGTCACCAGTCTCCTCCCACTCCTTCCACTGAGCATGCTCCAGCTGGAGGTTTTTAAAAGCAGACTCACCCCCGCTTGCAGATAGTCTCTTTTTTTCTCACTGCAAATGGTGGCTTTTTATATATTTTTTCCACTAGGAATAGAAAATATTTTGTCTGTAAGGGATTGTAGAAGCAATGTTTATACCCTCTAAATGGAGAATTCAAGTTCTGGATAGAATTTAAGTTTCCCAAATAGTCTTCTTCCAATATAGAGTGTCTCAGATGTGTAGAAAGATGAAAAGGAGTTACAGTTTCAGGTCATTTAACAAAAAGAAGAGGTAAACCCCAAAAGAGATACAGTGAGAATCTCATCACTCCTTCCTGAAAATGTTTTTAGAGAAGTCAAGCATAACTTAAATCATTTATTAGTGCTTACTAGCTTGTCAGTTATTAGTGCAAGATGCCACATTCTACTAATGGAGCTTTTGAGTTTATAAGTGTGTTGGACTTAGATGGCACTTTAATATTATCTCATAAAGATTTCAAGTTTCACTGATATCAAAATATCCACCATCTGGGCCACTCTCTAGTAATAGTGAAATGTCTATTTCTCAGAGGAATTGGAGCCATTTTAATCTGTTGTGGGATAGAACACCTGTTCCACATACCACGTCACAAAGGGGTAATGTACATCCCCACCATTGTCATACAGTGCAGCCAGAAAAAATGAAACTGAGGCTTCACATTATCCCATTGATTTAATAGTGCTCATAATCCCTTCATCATCACACTTCATTTCCAATCTGCTAGTAAATCCCAAAGCTAACACATTAGGCTATGTGATAGCTACAGCTACTCCAGAAAGCACCCCCAAAATAACAAGGGGCATTTAGAAAAAAATCTCTCCTGTTGAGAACATGCATTTCTCCTTCATTATAAGTCTGCTTGCAAAACCAGTGTGTGACATGAGCCAACTGTATGTTGGCTGCCAGTTACATACAATAATGTATGGCCCCAAAGTGAATGGAAGACTGTAATTCACTTGAGGGACTCTGCTGATGTCATAAAGGGCTTGAGCAGTTTATGAACAGCAGCAGAGCCTTGAGAGTGAATTACAGCCTTGCATTCACTCCTAGGACATCTGTTGTTGTTCAATATAGAGTGTACTTTTTTGTAAATTAAAAAAAAAAAACCCTACTCCTTCACCAAGTCATCAGTTTCCACAAATCTTTTTTATTCTTCCGCTGAAATCAAATTGATCCATGAGGAAGCTGAAGTTTTCTATGGTATTATCTTGCCAAAGTGGCCATTAGCATTTTAATTTTCCCTTTCAGAGCTGTCATTTAAAGGGTAGTGTCGCTTTTGTGACATTAGTGAAAAGATGTTTTCACTCTCACTCCTATCCATGAAGGGCAATTACAGGTTCATGTTCAGACACTGGCTAGAGATAGGCAAATTCTGCTCTCAGTTCCACTGGTGTAAATCTCCACTAACTACACACTGAAGTCCCTGCCATTTAAGGTTTATACCCTATAATCTATTATTTTGTATTTTGTCCAGTCTAAATTTAAAAGTGCCAGGAGATGGATCTTTCACTATTTTCAATGGAAAACACAACCAGAACAAATCGAGAGTAATCTGTTGTATTCTATGCTCCCTGCCAATGCAACTGAATAAAATCTCCTGTTTTACATTGATGTAAATTAAAACAGAATTTGGCCCAGGAAATCAAGTTAGCAGGTATGATATTAAAGAGGCACTTGTGGAAAACTTTAAAAAACATTCCATTTAGAAACATTTCTGCCCATATGTCATGTTTTCTGTGGGTTTCTTCCCTCCTTGTGTTTTATTACTAAGGTCATTTGCCTGAAAACAGACTATTTGTTACTTAGCAAGTTCATTTGCTCCTGCTGCTTATCCTCACTTGAAGTCACTCCTGTGAGTGTGGCATCATAATTAGTTGATCTGGAGATGATTATGATGTCACAGAGGACTGTATGTTATATGGCTTCAAGTGAGGAATAAGCAGCAGGAGCAGATGATCTCTCAAGTGATAAAGACCATATCTTTATGAAAATGTCCCTAGTAATGAAAAGGCTGAAATTATATATTATAACAGCAGAATAGTTGTTCAGCTAGAATGTGTCAACACTTTCCACATAATAACAATGATCTTTTATACCCCGTTATTGTCAGAGGTATAAAATACTTTTTAAATCAACTCTGGAAATGCTTGTCCTCCAGTTATTATGTTACGAAGAGGATGATTTCTATTAATCAATAGACCAGGTGTGACACACAAAAACATTTTTTCCTTTTGGTGACCAATAAGCTCCTTCTCCAAATCAAAACCGTCTGACACATGAAGATATTTCTTTTGCGTTAGGTTTCAACTCTTAAATGGCTCTGACACACCGAATGAACCATGATGTTGTCTGTACTCCCAGCCCGACCAATAAGCCTGCTGTAATGAGGGTTGCAGCACTATGGAAGAAGCATGGAATCCACATGCGCACAGGACTAGTCCACCATGCTCCTCTGCAGTCTGCCCAAAATACTGACACCAAGATCATCTTTCTCACCTACTCCTCTTACCATAGCAGCCCTCTCTTTGAAGCTCTCTACTGGCTTCTTGTCCTGACCTTTAAGGCTGCTCACAACTCCATTCTAGTCTACATCTCCCCTACCTCTCACTTTGCTCTACCAACACTGCCCACATCACCCTTCCCTTCGTATCCTCTCCCATTCTCACCCCCTACCCATTATAGACAGGAATCAGAGGCTAGGAAAGAGTGGATGATGACTTGTTTATAAAAGGCTAGCTTACAATGTGAATACAAGAGGGAGAACTCTGAAAGGTGTAGGAGGCAGGAGGAGGCACCTTGGCTTCCTCTATTCCTTTAGTTCTGACCAACCATTGTTTTTTATTGTTATCCTCCAAAATCCCCGCAAACCTCTTAAGCGCCAAGTGAGAGTGTATACACATATCACCTCCAGAACATTTCAGTCCTTCCAAATATCAAAGCTAATGAATTAAGCATTCCTAAAAGAGAAGGCTTTAATTTATTGTTTGAAATGTTCAGGGTTGCCCTGTTTCTTGGATTGGTTAATGTAACTTAATCTAGCAGGACAAAAAAAAAGATCTGCTTGGCACCACAAAACACGAGAGAATGCTTTTTTTCTCCCCATCCTAACTACAAAGCTCGCTGTTTAATTGTACAAATATTTGTGGGTTTGGCTAAGGTGAGCACTAATTTGTTATTTTAGCAAAAAACTTCAAATCATTTGGGTATGGTGAGAAAATATTCCCTGCCTTTACACATATGATGACATGCTAAATGTTTAAGAGAAACCACCGTGCTACTGAGAGGCCCCTGCAAGTAGATGCTTGCAAAGAAAATATAAGTGACATTTTCAGTGGTTATTTACTGGTATGTTGAAAAATACAGCTTGAAAGAACCTGCCTGCTGGGCAAACACTCTTACTCGCTCTCTGTTTTTAATAAAATTCTTGTTGACCTCTCTGATTTTACTTGTGAAGATTCTGCCCTACTGGATTTCAGGGAGTAACGAGTTTTCTGGTGCTTAAATCAGGGTACTAGGTATAAGGATTCTTGGCTCTGCTAGTGACTATCTGTGTGATCCTGGGCATGTCTCAGTTAACCATCTCTAAAGTGGGTATAACAGTTTTTGTTTTACTCACAGGTATGTTGTGAGGTTCAAGTTTCTAAAGTGCTACTAGATCCCAGATAATAGGCATCATATATGTGCAACATACCGTATTATTATTACTAGGGATGAGCAAATATTTTTCCTAATTTTTGAACCTGCTCAAACATAATCATTCAAAAGTTTAACTCAGATTCAAATATTACTTGGAGCACATTCTATTTAGGAGAGACTGGAGGTAGGTGCAAAAATCCAACTATCTCAAATGTAAGGTGAAAGATGGAGCGGAGAGTGGGCAGAGTGACATACAAATGCAGAGAGATTGCAAAGCAAGGAGCAGAGAGGGGAGCAAGAAAAATTCAAGTGGGAAAAAAAAAAGACACTGTAAATAGGACACCCCTGTGTGCCACCCTCACACATGGTGGGAATTCTTCGGCACAGGTTTCCCACTAGCTAATAAAACTACGTGTCTAGAAAATAAAAAGATGAATTTAAATGACACGAAAAGAAAGTTTGTAAATTTAGTTTTGCAATCCACCCAAAAATAGGTTGAGAACTTTGCAGAGTTTTGAAGCCATGAGATTCACCCCTTCCTAGTTACTCCCATCTGTTGTAAGGGCCTGACACAAAGGAATGCTGGTGAGAAAGTAGACTTTACTTCCTGTCTCACTCAGATGAATGCACATCGGGGGGAAACAACAAATACCTCCATCCCCCATTATTCATGTATTGCAACTGTAAGCTCCATGGAGTTAGAGACATTGCCTTTGTCCCATTGTACTACGCCTACCTCACTTTTGGCAAGACAGTATAGAGAAAGAAATAACTTAGAGAATTTTTTCACTTCAAGGTCCCAGAAACCAGAACAGATCAGCTGTGAATCAGTAAATGGAGAGGCAACAGGAATGACGCAAAATAATAAACAAACAACATTTAAGGGCATGAACTGTAGAACTCGGGAGATTGAGCCGTGTGTGCACTCTCTTCTGGAAAGAGGACAATCGTTACCTTCTTGCAAATAAGAGAAAAAGAGACTCCCACAACTGATAGGTATGTCTCCTCCTGAGCAAAATAATAACAGCAGCGTACAAAAACCTGTATGAGTCTGTAATTAACAAGATACCCATGAAGTGGCATATGACATTGAGACCTTTGGGAGAAGAGGTATCGGACATGAATGGGCCACTCCAGAAACTTTACTGTGCTGAAAGCACATGATCCAAAGGCCAATGTGTCAGTCAAAAGGTTCCCTGTATCAGGTCTGATCAGTGCTTCAACTTGATGTTCTTCTACCAGCTTTGAGGCACGGAGGAACCTGCATCTATTGGACCTGCCCAGCAACTGTATGGGAAGGGGACATTGTAACAGATGTTGGGGTAGAGCATTAGAAGGCAAATCCTATAGGGAGATCGGGTGCCGCAGTTGCTGTCTGTTAGTGGAGGAAGATATAGCACCGATGCAAGCTACCATGGTATTGATCTTGTAAGATTCATTGCATCATCCACCCTGTTTCTAATGCTGTTGGAATGATGCCTGCATATGCCCTTCCTGCTGATGCTGCACCTGCAGCTGACATCTCTCTTGCTTTGCCAAGTGAATGGTGGCTTAGTTTTTGACAGTTTTATTTATTTGTTTGGGGGGGGGGGAGTTGTTTGTTTTTAATGATAGCTGAAGGGGAGCTCTTTTTTTCTCTCCTCCTATTCCTCCTTCGCCTTTTCCCTCCTTCTACAGAGAATCCCCACATTTAGAGACAGGAACGACCTATTAGAGCATTCTGCCTATCTTCCTTCTGTTGAAAGATTGTTCCTTAGTGCATTTCCCACCAGACCTCTCAAGGCATAGATGGGGGATGCAGAGTGAGACATAGAGCCAGAATGAGGAAATGCAGGAAACTTCAAATATTGTAGGAATCATCCTTCAGTGGGTGGATAATTCTTTAAACTCAGATATGTGATCCCTTGTTTCTGATGTCAATTGTTTCCAACAGTAAAAATTAAAGAGGACACCACATTTGTGTGGACTGTGGGTAATTTTACAACAAAAACTGAGTGGCATCTCTTACAACCAGGGACGTTTGTGGACTACATTGCCCAGTATATTGTCCATCCCATTTTTACATATTCCCAGTGAAGAGGGTTCCAACACTTCCATTAGGCGACTATGCCATAGCCAAATTCCTTGAGGAAGATTTTTCCTGATATTCAGCCTTGGTTTAGTCTTAGTCACACTAACCCTAAAAACAGTCTTCTCTGTTCTTGATGTCAGCAACCATCCGATGTATGAAGACTGATAATCACATCTCATCTTTTTCTCCTCTGATTCTCCTGTGAGGAAAAATATTAATAAAACAGATGAATTTTTATCATTTCTCTTGAAACTTTAATAGAAAATGAAAGAGAAAGGACAACTAGAGGGCAGATAGAGATTCTTACTAATTCTAGCATTTAGTTGTTTCTCCATGCCTATGAAAGCTGTAGAGCCTCTTTCTTCCAGTTGTCACTGTCATCAGTAAAAGTGCTGCTCTGATCGTATGGGTGTCATTACTTCAGCTTTCCCAAAAGTGTCATATCAACCAATATTTACTCTACAGAATACTCTGAGGTCCTGCTCAATAGTGGGAAGGACACCACATGAAGCATTCATTTCACTTTTAGTCTGAAAGGGTAAACAAGGAGAGTGGAGCATGTCCTTTTTGCCCTGCTGTGTGGAACAGTCCAAAATGCAGAATGGCTTTTATTTCAGGGAAAGCCTTTTGCCCCCATCTCATCACTGTGAAGTAATATAGAACTGTAAGTAGATAGGAGTCAGGAATAAAAGATGACATGATGATCTTTAAAAGCAAACAGATGAACATTTAATAGGCAGCAGGTTTAAAACTAACAGAAGGAAGTATTTCTTCACACAACGCACAGTCAACCTGTGGAATTCTTTGCCAGAGGATGTTGTGAAGGGCAAGGTTATAACAAGGTTCCAAAAAGAACTAGATAAGTCCATGGAGGACACGTCCATCAATGGTTATTAGCCAGGATGGACAGGGATGCAAAACCAACATCCCTCTTGCTCTTTTCTCTCTCTCTTCCTCGATCAATCAACTCTGCTAGATATGACATGTATACATTGATAGGTTCCCAGAATAGCCCATGCAACTATCCTTTACTTTGAACATTCTTGGTTCTATCACATCCTCCCTAGGTCATACAGGCCATCAAATGTGTGACTTAAAATAACGGTAATAATAATTTGAAACTGATAAATGTGAAGCTAGATTTAGATTTACCCTGAAGTCAATGGTATTGTAGGATGATCTAAGCACTGGCTTCCAATCCAATTTAGTTAGCTACCAGATTAAAATTATTTTTCTTGCAGCAATTACCATGGTAGTCCCAGAAAGTGTGTATTATGTGGAAATAGCACTGAATCTCAAGAATGGTTCACAGGCAGGGTTTTGTAGGCTACTTTGGAGGGCCTGCTGTTTGCTTTTGTTGGCGAGCATGATCTCTATGTTTATTTTATTCCTTCCTTACTTCACATGGGCAAATTTTGTTCTCATGTATAAGGGATTACAAGCAAGAGACATTAACGTTTCTGTTTAGTTACAAGACAAATACAAACATAGGGCCTCATCCAAAGCCCATTGCAGTCAATGGAAAGGTGACTCACACCTTTATAAATATGGCTATTTTTATGTAAGTGCTTAAATATGGGTTTTACTGTCCGGCATTAAATACCCATGTCTGAGAATTTTGAATGTATTCTTTATTAGAAAGAAAAGGGCTATTACTGCCCCTATTTTTCCTTTTCTCCTAAAATCTTTTTAAGCAGAAACTTTCTGTTTGACTGAACTTGTGTATTAAACTGATATGTAGCCAAAGGTTATCCCCACAGATCTGGCCTGAGACCAGTTTTCCCTTCAAGGATTTATGAAGCCATTCTTTCAATGATTCTAAGCAGTATGTAAACTAATTCTCTGACCCACTAATCCTGCTGTGGTGTGTGTCGCTCATCATTTGTTTATTTTTGGTGTACATAAAGAATGCAAAACAGATATCAGTATCTCATTTGCCAGCAAGAGAAGAGACACGGCTATAGAGTAAAGGGATCTGACATACAGCGAGGAAAGATAATGAACTAGGAATAACACACACTGTACAACACAGAGATAGCCTTTGCTTGATGCATGGGAGACTTTAGCATGTGCCTCACCAGAGGATTAATGGGAGGTAAACAAAGGAAAAGCCCCTGCATAACACATAAGCATATCCTGTATAGGGCATGTATGGAGGGTGAATCTATAAAGAGTGAATGCATAGCATGCTAAGTAAACAAACAATCAGCTGAATACATGTAAATTAGATTATTTGGGTATAGGAGACAGGAACCTAATAAGTCAAATGATTCCAGGCTTCCAGAAGTATTTGCCTATAGCATAAGGAGGAACTGTCTGCGGGTGTAGTTCAGCTACCTGGCAGCGTACCTGGAATAGTCCCCTTTATGGATTGAAAGAGCAAATAAACAGAATCCAAAACAAAACACTTTGCAAAACTTTAAAAATGCAATTGTCTGAATGTGATTTGTCTTGTCTTGTCTTGACTTCTAGTAGGCTGGCCTTTTCCACACTAAGTACCTCTCTTTTCACCTTTAATACTGGGAGTCTGTGATCGTACATTACAGTAACATTAGCACTGGAGAGAAAGAGGAATATGGACCAGGACTCAGGAGATCTGAGTGTAGTTCCTGGCTCTGCTACCGATTTCCTGTGTGACCTTGGGTAAGTCACTTAATCACTAGTCTGTACCTCAGTTCCCCATTTGTAAAATGGGCAAGATAATACTTCCTATCTCCACCCTTTGTCTATTTTCTCTATTTAGACTGTAAGTTCTTCAGAGCAGGGACTCTCTCCTACTATTTGTATGTATAGCGCCTGCCACAATGGGGTTCTTTTATAAGTTGGGGCCTCCAAGCAATACTGTTATACAAATAAAGACCTGTGGATTCTCTGAGAAGTGCTCTTTTATTGCATTACACTTGATTTTTCAGAAGCTATGGTGTCAAAGACATAGACTTTTCTTCAATAGCCATTGCTATACTTACTGGAGGGCACAGAGACATGAAGGGAACCTTAAGTTGAGAAGATGATAACAGAATGTGTAAGTGGAGATTAGTGCTTCTGTCTCCATCTGTTTCTTTGGCCTCAGCAAGAGCAAATGTCTTTGCAGCTCACACAGCATAATAACGCCTTCTGAGCCCCGTGGACAGGCATTTTTCACTTCCTTATTTCAGTTACAAGCTACCATCAGCAAAACCTTATTGCTGCCATTTTTAAATATATTTTCTGTATCTCACCAAGATCTCATTGCTTCAGCCCACTGCCTACAGCCTGCGGCCATGGCCACTGGACTGAAACAAAGCTCTCAGACATACTGAAAACTGGCAAGCGAGAAAATATGCAAAACAAAACAAAACAACAGCCCTTAATTACAAAGTAGTAGAACTAGAGAGGTGTGCATCCCAATTTTGGTCTTTTAGTCTCCCAGCTCATTTTGGGGAGTGGGTGCTCTCTTGACAACTACCGTACTAAAGGTAGACTCTCCAAATGGTGAGGCCTTGGTATTTTTATGCCTGGAAAATGGTGCTTCTTAATCCTTGGCCCCCATTCTATCTGTTTGTACTGCTGGGGCGCTAACAAAGCACCCAGGTGGCATGGTAAAGGCAGCTGAGGATTTCCTCTGACACTAGGGAATCCTTAGGAGCAAAGCTGATATAAATGGCTAAATGTCCCCCGCCCTGCACCTCCTGTCACATAACAGGTGTGACAGGAGTGCGGAGAGGGATGCTGTCAGAGTGCTCAGCGTTCTGCCAGATCCTCAGCTGGGAGCAGTGACTAGTTGCAGCTGGCATAACTTGCAAAAGCCCTAAGACTGCTCTAAGTCAGCCTTGAGGTCATTTCAGGTGTAAACTTGGCACAACTGAGGACTGAACTTGTGATGTCAAAGTATCAGCAAATCATTGCTATGCAAATCTATGAAGTAATGTGATTAAGTAAGCCTATTGGAAATAAGGACATCCAGGATGGGAGTGGACATCCACTTTATAATCAGGCAAGGCAGGCTAAAAATAGTTGGTAACTTATCATCCGATTTCTGCACAGTCTTTGATCTGAGTTCCCACTTTAGGATGAAAACGTGCAGCCCACCTCTATTGTTAACACCTGTGCAATGTTCAATAAAACAATCCCACAAGCCCCGTTTTGTATCTCCAATGTGCAGTCTGTTACATTTCCTGTCGATGATGCAGCACATCACTCATTTAGAGGGGCATGTGAAGTGTTCATGAATGACAAATGAAGATTTAGTTCAAACATCCCTGATGGGGTCTTGGTGCATTTGCCAGGCTTATAGATCTGTTTCTTGGGAATGTACCTTATAAAGTTGAATTTGTGGTTTGTTTATTCAATGAACAAAGTGATCCATTATGTTTTTGTCACTGTATTAGACAGGAATGGAAGGTAGGGAAATAATTGCTGTAAATAGCTCTTCTTTCCAATTTTCACAGGACTGAAAGTTGCAGTACAGCAAATGGAATAATCTGTTCAGTATCACAACCTGCAGCACAAAAAGTGGTCCAAAACATCTAATATTTTTTTCCACATTTTCCTCCTAGGATCTCAACTAAATGTAAAAATCCTATGGCTGGTGAAATCTGTTAACAGTGAAATAAGACACAAACTTAGCATTTACTGGGAGGGGAGTTTAAAAGTTTTGTTTACATTTTTCCCATTATTTCATATATGAATCCTGTTCTTATCAGACTTTTATCCCTATTATGTAGATCAAATAGGTTTGGATAATTTGCCTGTGGTTTGTATAAGCACCCAATTCTTTTAAGTTTTGCCCATCGCTAGTGAGAACTGGAGTACTACTGCTACTCTGAAACCTGTCACTAGTGAGAACTGTGCATAGAGACAGCATTTCAACAAGCATGCTTGTGGCCAACTCTATGCATGCATGGTATTGTATGAAAGTATACGACTTGGTTCATGACACTGTATTATGGGTACAACTACATATGGCATTTGTTCACAATCAGTCATTTTACCAGAACTGCAATAATATACTCTCAGCTAGAGAGAACAGGATTGGGCCCATAACAAACCTTTTACATTTTCAATCACAGATGTTTCTCTGTAACATCTTAATGTCTAGCCTGATAGACAAAATTCTCAGTCTTTACCCTCATCAAGGCCAGACGGGACAGGAGCAGAGGTAAGCAGGATGAGTTTGCCTTAGTTGTGTGTGAACAAGTGGGCTGAGACCTCCAGCATGAAGAGATGGTCACTTCCCATGTTTAACCGTAATTGGAACCAGAACTTCCTCTGCCAGTAAAAGAGCCTTTGAGCATCACACAGTCGTTGTCTCTCCTAAACTTGTCTGAGACCTCCAATGTGGGGGAGGAGTGAATAAATACTATTTTACAGTCCATCAAGGACTTACCACTTTGTTACAGAAGGTTTGTGCATGCACAGCTATTTTATGTGGACATTATCAAAGACTTAGAAGTCATTATTTACAAAGGGTTTTCCCGGGGGGGGGGAGGCCTAAAAATAGCTATCTTGGTATCTCCACGCATCCAAATAATAGAAAATTCCTAAGGTTATACTGGAAAAAGAGTGTTGTATCAGTAGAGGGCAATGGAATTTAGCCTAGGGCGCTCTACCGTGGTGATGAGACTGGAGATCTATCTCTCAAGTCTCTAGGAGTAAACGCGCTTGTTTACATAGATGACACAGGATTGAAGCAGCATCAGGAATGTTCCTAATTCTGCATAATTCACTTGTCGAAAGCCTTGGGTTTTGTGGTAAACCCCGAAAAATCTATTTTCCTTCATCTCCCGGTACAGATATCTTGGGATTCATGGTAGACACCATAGCTCTAACACTAAATATTCATTACTTAAAGGGGACTGCTTAAAAGTTTGTGTCAGAAAGTTTGTGTCTGGAGGTGATGTCCCTCTGCTACCTGGAGGCAAGGTTGTATGGAGTCTCTGGTAGCTTCACTCCTTCCTTTTCCTGTGTCCTTTTCTCATGCAGAGATGCTTACAAGATATCAGAGTAAAATTGTTTCCAGCAAGTAGAGCTGGTTGAAAATTTTCCGATGGAACGTTTTTCCACTGGAAAATGTCGTTTCTCCTCAACTGAAACTTCCCAGAGGAACATGTCAATTTCAGTGAAATTTCATTTTGGAATTGCTTTTCAAAAACATTTTGATGAGGTTGAAACATGCCATTTCAACATTTTGGAACAGAACATTTCAATGTTTTGTATCAAAATCAGTTTTTGTTTGGAAATTTCTTTTATCTACATTGTAAACAAATTAAAAACATCAAAATTGAAATGAAATGTTTTGACTGACCCAAAATATTTTTTTTTCAGAAATGTCATGTCACAGGAGATTTCAAAATTTATTGTTTCCATTCCAGTTCAGAGTAAAATGAATTTTTAAATCACAGAATTTCCCACAAAATGAAAATTCTGTTTCCTGCACAGCTCTGTGAGCAACTCAGATGGAGCTAAGGCTTAAGCTTGATGAGTCATCCCTGAGTCAGAGAGTGTGATTAGTCATCAGAGGCAATTACCTGCTGGTCTTGTGATAGCCCCCACACCATTCAGCCAGTGATCAGCCAATCCACAGAAGAGGTCCCGAGGCAGGTATATGGGCGCCTAAGGGAAGCAGTCTCTCCAGTGTGTTCAAGACTCTACCTGCCCAGAAGCATTCCTGTTGCAAGAAATTTCAACAGACTACTCCTGCATCTGCTGCTGCTCTAGCCAGCCCTTGCTCCTGCTCCTGCTCTTTCTCCTGCCTCAGCTGGCTACCCGATGACTCTGATGCTCTGTCTCAGCATGGACGGGTGGATAGGGCATGAGAGTGAAAATGGGGACCTGAGTTCGAGAGGAGAAGAGTCATTTTGGGGCTGAAGGAAGGACAATGTCCGTGATTATCCCACATATTTACTGACAGAGAATCCTTGCAAAATGCTGGATTTCCAGAAACAGAGTGTTAAACTCCTGACATCATCTTGGGAAAACTGCAGCCAATAAATCATAAACCTTGATTTACAGAGACTTTGTTTCGGGGTAAAAGCAAAACAAGGATTAAACATTTCACTTCCAGGAGCTAAATTTCTATTCTTTAAACTATTGGGCCCCAGAAGCTGCAGCCAATAAATATATTTTCACTGTTGAAAACAAAGTGGCTCCTTTGTGCCACCAGAGTTCTCCCTGTTCTCCTACTACTCCGTTTAGCCCCCAGAATAGGAGGGGATTGTGGCCAGATTGCTACTGCGCTTCTGTAATTCTCCTCTGGTCTAATGACACTTTGACACCATAGACAGACAGCATGCTTAGAGCAGCCCAGGAGCTTCTCTAAAGTATCCCAGATCTGAGCCCAGTATAGAACTGGCACCACTATCAGGGAGTTGGAACTAGGGAAAGCAAAGTAAAATTTAGTTTAATAATTTCTGATTATACATCCTGTTCCCAAACTATTTTCAATATTCTATGGATGCACCCCTCCCCCCCCGCCCAACTTGTCGAGGTGAAAGACAAATAAAGTAAGCTTCCATGCTCTTTCCTTTTCTTGGTGTGTAAGAAGATAAGTGAAGTCCGAAGAAGACCAGGGTCCCTTCTTTATCCATTAAGTAGAGACAATCATCTCTGGCTGTGGACCTATTGTGGGACTTGAGAAATTTTGAAATTAAATCTTACCTTGTTTTCCCTAATTGCTGGAATCACCTGTCCTCTCCAGCCTAATGAACCAAAGAAAAATGTCCTCCATTCCTCATGTTCTTGCTCATAAGTTATGTATCTATGACAAAGTCCACACATGATAGTTTATACTATGCTATTGGAACTTTCTTCCATGCTGGGGATTTTAAACATACTATGTCAAATTCAGACCAATTGTATTTTACAAGAGTCGTAACATTTGTTTCGTTAGTTTATCTGATTCAGAATCATTTATGGAGGTAACCTACCTTTTGTAGGAGGAAAGAGCCTTACACTGATGGCTGCTAGAAGTGGAAGTGAATAAATGTTATGTAGGAAATTTGTGTCACTATGCCCAACAAATAAACAGCATTGTCTGTTCCTAGAATCAAAAGAAATGTGTTTTAATAGGTCAGAACTTTGAGCTACAGATTCTCCAATACCATTTACAAGCATGCAGACACGATGATGATCCATTACAATGTACTTACTTCTGGAAAAATTAAGGCTAACTCTAGCTTCTATCTGATAAGAGTTGTGAGAGGCTCAAATGTCTTTCCTGCTGTGGGGAGGATGCTTAATATCCCACTAAATTATTCTACTATCTCTGCTTGCAACTATTAGAAGAGATTCTTTAAGATATTTGGAGACTATAGTTTATGTGTAAGGCAGACAGATTGCATTTGTAACATTTAACACATAATAACAATAATAAAACAAACTGACGTGTGTTTTCTATGTAAACAGTTTCTTCTGAAGATAGAGCCAGTGAAATGTTTTGAGAACTTTGACATTTATAGCTGTATTTATAATCTCTTTTGGATCATTTCTGCATGGAGTCACATGTTTGTGTATTTTAAATTCTCTGGAGAAATAAAAATGTTTAAACATAAACTAATGATGTGATAGGCATTTTATGAGGGCTTGTTCAACATGTGCGCATGTGCATGCTACACTGCAGTGATTCTTAAGAGAGCGGGTGGGCGTTCTGTAAACGTCTGAGGTCCAAAAAAGGATCTTGGTGTTAAAATGATTAGAAATAGAGACAAAAGGGAGTGTATGTTACAACATGTAGGGAAAGTAGCTCATACTTTCCCAAGCAAAATGGGATTTGTTATAGTAATTGCTGTGATGTTTTAAAATAATGGAAGATGCCTTCACCATGTAGAGAAAAGATATACCTCCACTCAAAAGTATGCACACATATCACATATATCAATGAATTCATACCCATCTATATACACATACTGTATATGCATTGTATTATTATTAAAACTGAGTGGATAATATGCAACAGATAATTTATTTGATTAATTCACTCTCTTTTTCTGCTCCTGGTACATTTGTGAACAGATTGTTGTTTCCTTGAATTTACTCAACGTTCAATAACACTTGATATTTTTTTTACTCAGTGGTGTGATCACAAACAGGCCAGTATGAGTATTTGATAGGCGACATTCAGAATTCTAGCTCTGTCTATCAGCTGTGATTGGTCACATGAGTCACATGGTATTGTTCCTGTTACCAGGTTGGATGAAAATAACTAGGAATAGTAAGGAATTAAAGGAAAATAGTAAGGAATTAAAGGGGAGCTAAATTTCTAAGGGAGGAGCAGCAGATTAACTGTTGGCCTTACCCAAGGCATCATTAAGCTACAGAAAAATTTCCTGGCCTAGTGTAAAGATAATATTTAATTTTGTCTCCTCATATTCACACAAAGTAATTGCAGGTTCCTGTTCAGTCCTAGCTGTGAAGGGGACAGGTATGCTGTTGTTTGGCTCATGTCATTGTCTCTGGTGCCAGGGCTCTTGAAAAGTGTTTGGGAACTCTGTCCTTCTGCAGTGTCCCATATAAAACATCCTAAATGCCATTACTGGTCATCAGTACTCACTGACAAAAAGTAGCCGCTGCAGCAGAGGATGGAGAAATGGGGCTGTCAAAAGATATATTCAGGCAAAGACCAACACAAGAGGCCAGTCCCAACACCGGCCTCAGCATAGCTTGCTCCTCACCATCTGGAGCTTGTGCCATCTACAAATACTCATGTGTGGGAGCTTAAACTTCCCATTCTGAGAGCATTTATGTATCTCAGTGGCTCGAAAGAGAGACCAAAAGTGGCACATGCACAGACAAAGGACATTTGGTTTTAAATGTGAGTATTTGCGCAAAATGTTTTGCAGTGCTCATCTACCTTTCCCTTTCAGTATTTCATCTTTACACCACACTGTAGGTCAGGCCTGGTTATTTATAACAAGCAAAGAAGCCACAAAGAGTTTACAATCACTAGGAAACTCCTCCCATGACAGTTTCAGATTTGTCACCAACGATTATGTTAAGAAGCTTGACAGAATGGTACCAGATGCCCAGATGTCTTCTTTAGTAGAAAATGGACAGTTCTTTAAGGACCTTATGCAATTCCCATTACACTCAATGGTCTGACATCAGTGGTCACTGGATCAAATCCTAATGTTATTAAATAGGTTTCCCTATTTAGCAGTCATACCTGAGATTTGAAATGGTGAAAAGGAGAGGCGTTTCCATAATCAGAATTGAAGTTTTTTTTCAACTGTTATAATATGTCCTTATGTCAGCGTGCCTGTCTTCTGAGGATTTCAAAGTGCTTTGCAAACATTAAATAGTTAAGCTTCTCAACGCCTCCCTGTGAGGTAAGTTACTAAAATGTGCTTCCTAAACTCTGCTTCATGCTGGCTCATGGCAACAAGAGTCAGACTTCTCTCTTTAGTATATTGAATCCCAGGTAGAGTCAGGCAATGGGGAAAAAGAGCACAAAGGACAAGAAATGCTAGTATGTGGCATACTGTGGCTTGATAAAATTTCTTGTAAGGGAAGATGCGCTTTGATCCAAGCTTGTGGATGGAGGAATATTATCACTATAATAGTTCTTCAGGAGGTGGAGTGTTTTAGGCAGCGATCCCTGGGGAATGAAAGTGAAAGCAGGAGGGAGAAGTCTAGCATATAAAGCTCACGTAAATAAAGCACTGACCTTTACTTCTGACACTCTTTTTCAAATTCAACTTGCTCTCTTAAGTGAAACTGAAGAAAGGTTGGTGAAGGGTTTACACTGCTGGGACGAGTGTAGGCCCATCGGACGTCCCATGGGAAATAATCAGAAAGGTCATACATAGTTGCTGACTTTCTTTTAGCTCTGCAAAGGCACCCCCCGAAACTTTATTTGAATTAAGAGTCCTGAAGATTGTAAACCTCCATTTCCTGTGGATGCTACTTCTCAACATATTCTCAGCTCAGCTCCAGAGCATTTAAAAGAGTAGGAAATTACATATTAAACGTGAATTATCAAAGTCATGGCTTTTGGCAGTAGCAGCTAAATAATCTTCTGCTTGTTACTTTCTTCAATCTGTCAGTCCACCCATGCAAGGTCTGCTGTTGCACACTACTGCTTTCTTTCTCTCTGAAATTTCTTTACTGCTTCTGCACATGCCATTAGTTATAGGAGTCCCCAAAGCATCCTGGGAAAATCAACACAGTCCAACAGAGTTTCTTAGCATAGTAGATAAGCATGTTGTGGAACCCAGTCAACCAAAGGTAATTATGAGGTCCATGCTGAGAGGATCAACATAAGTTATGGGGATCACATAGTCCATGACAGATTAAATATTTGAAGGATCACATCTAATGGCTAGAAGTAGCTTTTGTATGCTGCTTTACATAGTAAAAACCTTTCCCCCAAACCTTATTGTTTCCTCCTCTTTCACTTAATACATTATCCTTTATCATTTTTGTCCTTCCTTCCTATGTACTATCTTTCCTTTTCACTCTCTTTCTTTCAATTTCTGTTCCTGTACCTTGCTTCTCCTCCTCCTCTTCTTCTGTCCATCCCAGACCAAGGGTCTGCCAGAGTGCACTAAACATTTCAGTACAGAATGTCCTATAGGCTAAGGTAAGAAGTGCTACTTCATGTTTGTTCCAATCATCAATATCTGTTCATGCCACATCAGGTTGAGATTAAAGTGAGGATTGCCTACTGTAAGGCATGTAAAATATCTCAGGATTACAAGCCTGAATCCCCACTCTCATCATTGAGCAGAGGATGAATATACCATTTCACTTTAGTGTAGCATAAATGACTGAACTAAGTGAATCAATAAGCAAAGGTTTTTTTCAGGTTTCTGGACCGAAAGAACTGATTGGTAGTAATACGATTGCTTTCTGTAGAAAGTGGGTAAGGTATAGAGTGTTGCCATTGAGACAAGGGCAACATTAGTCGCTGTCAATATTCTCAGAGAGTTCTACTCATTACGTTGATGCTTTATAAATCTTTGTTGTGTCTTCGGTGCAACAGAGTCACCCAAATCCACTCACATTTCAGATGCATCCGAAGAAGTGAGGATTTTACTCACATTTCAGATAACACACTAACATAAATAGCCAGGTAGGAAACAGGAAACCCAACCATTTCCTTTTTTTTTTAAATATAGATTATTATGTAAGAAACAATGCATTTTCTTCCATGTTTGCTACAGTTTTTTTCTTCAGTGAACAGCATGCACGGGGAAAAGGAGCAGGTATATAAGATATTAATGTATTTATAGCCTAGCAATTGGGAATTTAACATCCGTATGGATAAGATGTATTCAGTGGCATTACAAGTATTTAAAATATTTAAAAGAAATAAAAAGTCTTGTGTATATTAAGGGATTTTTACATTTATTATGAATGCCTCTCAAATTATCTGCTTCATCCTAAATTAAAACCATTTACTGTATCATACAAGATCATAGCTCGTGCTTATCATTCTACATTTTGGGCATGATCCTCACCTGGTGCAAATCAGAATAGCTCCATTGACTTTAATGGAGCTACATCAGTTTACACCAGCTGAGATTCTGGCCCTTTGTTCTCCTGATTATTTCCTCCATTTTCTGTGCCCATCAGATCTGCACCAGAAACTGATGACGAAAAAGTATAGGGAAAATAACTTCTCATGTCTGGACTAAGTTATTTTTAGTCATGTCAGCATAATGCAAGTGGAAGAATGATATCTGAAGTCAGTTACAATCTGCAGCAGCTACTAGTTCTGTAACAATCCAACCACAAATGCCAGTTCAGAATTCAAAGTGATTTTGGCTGCACCATGGTTGGTAGGTTCTGTAATATTGCCACCCCATTTCTTTCTTCTCTTCCTGAGCATTCCTTAGCCATATTTTAAACTTCATGGCATGATGAGTACATCTCTCCATAAAAAATGAGTCTGTTAGTCAATGTGTCAATGGTGAGTTTCTGATGTCCATATATTTGGAGAATAGGTTAATATTCCCAAATTCATTTTCATTTTTAAAGTAGGATTTGAACTCAAGTCCCCAAAGGTAAAGGTATTAAGCCACTGCACCATCTTCTTGCTCCCTACAACTCATAGCAATTGAAATATATAGAGAAACTATAAAAGAATCCTTTTAAAAAAAATAGCATGGGTCTTAAAACACAACCTGTATAAACAGAGGGATTGTTTTCTGAAAGGAAACATTTGTCCTATATTACAACCCTTTAATTTACAAGGCACATGTACCAGGAAAGAACTGTTTCATTGCATGGTGACTTAATAAGACATATTGAGAAATACTTCCACATAACTGCCTGTAGAGTATGTGTGTGTGCATATGAGAGGGAGCGCGAAAGTAACTGTACAATTAGACTTATGCACAAAAGTAATTACCATGTTGCCTGCACTCTGGGTTTGGAGGACAAAAATAATCATGTCTCTCTTTATAATAATAATAATGAGTAAGGTAATTACTATGTAAATACCATGTCACTACATGGTAATTACTGTGGGCCAGATTCTGCCACTCTCACTCATTTTGAGTAGTGCCTTGTTTAGTGAATTGACCCATTGATTTCAGTGCAACTACTTGGGGAGTTTTGTATTCAATATGAATAAGGGTGGCAGAATCTGCCCTTGTGTAATTAAATGGTCAACAAGCAATTACTGCATAAGTATCGCATAACAGAACCCTGTAAAAAACCTCTAACAAGAACAACAAATATGTTTAAATATTTCGTTAGTCGATTCAACCTGTCCTACCTCTTTTATCATTAGAAGGACACTTGATACTGCACCTCAATCTCCTTTTCCCTGTCTGACCCCTCCCCCACAATTTTTTTGTTTGTTCATTTGAATCAAAGATCAAAATGATGACACAATAGAAGCATCAGAACAATAATATGCCTCTCTTCACCTGCCTATCCCCATAGATGCTCACCCTGTTGCAATAGTCTTATAGCAAAAGTTGTAGGTACACTGGAAGGAGGAACAATATTTTAGTAGATAGGGAATTGGACTGGGACTCAAAAGACCTGCGTTCAGATCTTAGCTACATACTTCTTGCAGCTATATATGTCTTTTGTGACCTATAGCAAGTTACTTAATCTACCCAGTATATTCGTTTCCCATCTGTAAAATGGAGATAGTACTTTGCTACCTCACAGGAGTGTTGTGAGGATAAAATCTATTAATGATTGCGAGGGGCTCAGATACTACAGTAATGAGGACAAAATAAATAGATAGATTTTTTTTCATCATATTGAAATGTGTGCTGGCTTTGTTCTTTTTCCACTACGCATAAATAACATTTCTAATAATTATAATACTTTGCACTTGGATTCGTTCCTCTAAGGATCTCAAAGCACCATGCAAGCAGTCTTCCCCTGTTGCTAATGAAATAAATGAATGAATTTAGTGGAAGCATGATCAAGCCACAAGAGTCACAACATGCCAGGGAGTTAGTAAGTATTATTGTACCCACTTTACAGATAAATAAATAGAGTCACAGAAAGTATGTGCTATTCTACAGTGAACAAGTGGATAGAAGCCAGGATTCCTGATTTATAAGGCCAAATTCCTGTTGGGCTCAGAGGACAGAAAACTGCTAAAGTCACGGTTGGAGCCCGATCCTGCTGACATAGAAGTAAATGGCATTGCATCCACTCATGCCAGTGATGAGTTTCATCCTCTGTCTCCTGCTCTATGGACCAGGCCATGTGACAATGGTTAATGGAGCCAATAAAATGAAAATGAACAATCAAGAGGTCAAAGCACCCCCCATCCAACAATAACAAAGGTATGATAGTGTACCTAAAAGGTGTTTCTGTTTTCTGAAGCAGTCTGTCAGAAGACCACAGTCAGACTCATTACAGATGTAACTCACCAGCATCTAATTGGTATTCCAATATCTTTCAGCTGTGACCTAGAAAGAAAGAGTGGAGCAGAAGAAAGTGATACAAAGAAATTCCTGTTATGGTCCTTGAGTTGTAGGGCAAATGCCTGTCCCTATACTGTACATACATAAACAGCTCTTTCTCAGCTGCGATTTAATGTTGCTATACCTTCAATTGCAATTACATTGAATCACATTGCAACAAATCTTTGTAATGCCAATCTCATCTTTCCACCTCATTGACAGCTCTGGAGATGCATCTGAAATTCATAGTAGCCTCATAGCCTATGGCAAGAGAAATCCATGCTGCTAAAATTTTATTTTAGAGTTCAAGCTGGTTTCCCTCAGACTAGGACTCTCTGTTTTTAATCTTTTGCTGCCTAGCACATTGTATCAAAATAACCAGCCAATACTGTTAAACTGTCAGGGGTCTCCGCTGCTTCTGAATTTTATCAGGAGAAATAAATACTGTAACATACACATAACAAATAATACATCTAGACAGGATTTTTAACATTAATAGAATTAAGATCAGAAAAAAAATAGGTATAAACTTTGACTTGGCGCTGCCGTTCCCTTTTACAGAAAGAAAAGGCTGGAGGAGAATATTCAGGCTGATTTAGTGGCTCAGGCTGATAGGGACTCCAGGCTGGATCCCAAATTTGAACACCATTCAAAGGGAGAGATATTTAAAAATCCCAGAAAAAGAGATATTTCCAAATTAATGGCATTGCCCGAATGCCTTGGCTCCTTGCACCCCACCAGGAAGGTTTATTATTTTCTGGTAAAATGTTGCTTGAATGGGGAGTGGTAGTCAGTGATGCGTCAGAGCTGCTCTTTGAAGACATTAAAAAGCTGAATGCACAACAAAGAACAGATGTTCCAGCATGCTTTATTTATGCACCCATCAGCAATCTTCCAATGACCACAAAACACAGGCTTTTTTTTTTTTTTTTTACTCTTCACAATATTATTTTCTGATCAACACACACGATATTTTTTTTCTACAGCTGAAGTCCTCAGTGTGTGTGTGTGTGTGTGTGTGTTTGTGCGCTTGTGCTTGAAAGTCTGTTTCCATCAAAAGCAGGCTTCTATTGAACTGTAGAACAGGTGTGGATTCTGCAATTAGATCACATTTCAGAGAAAGAGAGACACTGAGGGTAGTAATGGCGGTGAATTCTTCACAGTCAAATGCAGCACCATAGCGACCAGTAACAATGAAGAATAATAGGTATTAGTATTAGGGTGATTATTTTTAGTTTATGGAAACATTTGATTGAATACTGCCATAAGGCATGGTTAACGTGTGCACAGCACAAGCCAGCTGTAGAGCAAACTTGTTTTACTGGCACTTATCTGAAATTCTCATCTCTCCCACTCTCTCTGCTCACAATTGGAATGAAAGTAGCGATTAGGAAGTGAGTTGTAATGCAGATTAAATGTTATGATGTACCAAGATCCTGATAGGTTATTAAAACTCACTTGAATTCGTTGTGTTAAAGGTATAGCATTGACAGATTTATCAGCTACATCTTTTAAAGAAAAAACTAAAGGACATTTCAAAAATCCGTTTGTAACCAGGAGTCTTTTCAGTAGTAAGCTGCCACATTTATGAGCTTGCCACATGTGTTTTACACCTGCATGCTGTAAATATATATTAAGTATGAAACAACTTGTGGTACTGGTATTGATGGAGCTGATTTAACTTGGTGTAAGGCCTCACAGCTAACTACGCACAATGGGCCAAATCTTCAGCTGATGTAAGCTGGCATTACTCCGTGGAAGTCAAGGGAGCTATATCAATTTACACCAGCTGAGGCTCTGGAACAAAGAGTATCAAAGGGAGAAGGACAGCCTTCACTTGGAATTTCCTTGCATTTGTTGGTATAACTCAGAGGCCTGGCTTTATTTTTGTACAATGTTTGGGACTTACATAGATCCTGAGAAGTTTTAACACAGAGAAAATCCTTGGCTCATCTTTCCGCTTCCAGTTGTCCCCATGCTGCATTCCAGAAGACATGGCTCATCGGAATATTGGACAGTAGGCAAAATTCCTATCTCTTTTGATGGATCTTGAAGCAGGCATTGTGTTCTTCTTTCAGGCTCAGAATTTTTTCAAATTTATCATTCTCATCGTCAAGAACAGTTTTCCCCGATGTCACTCATATCCTGACTCTGTCATTATGCTACCTTCAGTTATTGTTAGTAATAGCAGTCGTAGTAGTAGAAGCAGTAGTATTTTACAAAGCAACAGAGGGTCCTGTGGCACCTTTGAGACTAACAGAAGTATTGGGAGCATAAGCTTTCGTGGGTAAGAACCTCACTTCTTCAGATGAAAGCTTATGCTCCCAATACTTCTGTTAGTCTCAAAGGTGCCACAGGACCCTCTGTTGCTTTTTACAGATTCAGACTAACACGGCTACCTCTCTGATACTAGTATTTTACAGTGTCTAAAAGTTCTAGAAGCCTCACAATAGAGATGAATTGTGTAATCTTATCTTTGTAGATTAAGCAAACTAAATCTAAATCTTACTCAAGGGCTGAGCATGCACTCTGTAAATATGATAGTCATTTCATAAGAACATAAGAACATAAGAACGGCCATACTGGGTCAGACCAAAGGTCCATCCAGCCCAGTAACCTGTCTACTGACAGTGGCCAATGCCAGGTGCCCCAGAGGGAGTGAACCTAACCGGTAATGATCAAGTGATCTCTCTCCTGCCATCCATCTCCACCCTCTGACAAACAGAGGCTAAGGACACCATTTCTTACCCATCTTGGCTAATAGCCATTCATGGACTTAACCTCCATGAATTTATCCAGTTCTCTTTTAAATGCTGTTATAGTCCTAGCCTTCACAACCTCCTCAGGCAAGGAGTTCCACAGGTTGACTCTGCACTGTGTGAAGAAGACCTTCCTTTTATTTGTTTTAAACCTGCAGCCCATTAATTTCATTTGGTGGCCCCTAGTTCTTATATTATGGGAACAAGTAAATAACTTTTCCTTATTCACTTTCTCCACACCACTCATGATTTTATATACTTCTATCATATCCCCCCTCCTCTTTTCAATTTCAATTCTTTTTGTTTTGTTAACTATAATATATTTTAAAATTGATTGAAAAGGAATTATTTTTTCAAAAATCGTTTTATATTGGATCCATCATTTTTTATTTTACGTTTGATTCAAAAAAGCAGCATTACTACTTTTTTCCTTGACATAATGCCAGTTGCTTTGCAGATGTTGCAATATCAACATTTTTGCTATGATTTTGTATTGCAATCTTACTGTGCATTGACACACTTCCATTTATTCATCTGATTGAATACGGCCACAAGGCACAGATAACGTATAATAACAGTGCACAGTATGCATTACCTAGCGTTCTTATTCCACAAAGATGCTGGCAAATGTAATACTTG
The DNA here is from genome assembly GCF_011386835.1 of Chrysemys picta bellii. Taxonomy (NCBI): domain Eukaryota; kingdom Metazoa; phylum Chordata; order Testudines; family Emydidae; genus Chrysemys; species Chrysemys picta. Next base: position 69,917,466 of record NC_088792.1, on the reverse strand, counting down.
CTGCACACACAAAAATTCTGTGCTGAATTTTGGCAAAGGCTGGCAAAAAAACACCTCCAAAGGGCACATCCTGTGATGTAAACCTTAATATGCATTATGCGAGTCACAAGAACAGCAATAGGACTCCATGTTATAGCCATGCACACACTGAGCAATGATATACAATGTTACCAAAATCATTTTTGAAAGTAACATTGCATGATTTGCAGCTTCTTTTCAAACATAAACAGTTCAGATATTTCATTTACTGTTATTCTTACTTTTTGCTTTTCTGTCAAGGCTAGTAGTTTGAAAGACATAAGGATAAACTCACTACTTTTTGTGCCATTCCATTTCTCAAAAATAAGCCAAACAAGATGCAATTTTAAAGCAAATTAAATTAAAGTGAAAAGATGCATGCCAACTTTTAGCCCACTGAACAAAAGAATTGCTGAGTTACAACAGCCTGTTCAAATATGGTTTAGACTGGAAATGCAGATGCCTGCTAATCTGTCTTCTCATTTACCAGTCCACATAGAATTGCCCATGTCTTTGTGATACAACAGCCAGAACGGAAGATGTCTGTCAGGGGGACATGTGACTATAAGGGCCATCCGCTTACGCAAGCTCTCTAGAATAATGTCCTTCATTGCTGTAATCAACACTAACAAGAACAGTCAAATTAGAAAAAACACATGGAGCGAAACCTGCATATTAAAGTCAAGCCAAAACAAAGGAAAAGAAATTGAAAAAACACTCCATATGTTCTTTAACACAAAGAGGGAAGGTCAGATTCATATGTAGGTTTTCTATGAAAAATTAGCAGAAAAACAACGTCATTTCCTCAGGTGGGAAGCTCATCCCAACATTCTCACTTAAAGGAGGTGGCCACCAGTGAGAAGCATTTATCGAGAGAGATGAGGGGAATGACCAACATATTCTAATGCATGCAGAGGAATGTTTGTCAACCAAAAATCCAGGGTCATTCTTCTACTACTGACTGAAGGACTTGCTTGTCAAAAGCTGCATCGGAGGAAGAAATTAAGTCAAGCTTATAGAGCTTTTGAAAGTGTGCATGTTTGACCATGTAGTGGCTAGCTAAATACTCTGTGTTTTTCAGGAATGCCTGAGCCCTGTATTTTATTGAGTGAATTCTAATGCCCTCAGGAAGGACAGGCCTCTGGTTTTGTGCGCTTCCCTAGAAAAGACCCTGTTCCATTTGGATATTAATGACATAGCAGTGAGGGTGGAAACTTACGGACCATTAATTCAGTCTCGAAAGTTGCCATCCTGCTGAGGTAAATCTTCATTGCCCATCTTGTACCACTGAACTCTTTTGGGTGCTTTAGCTTAGAGAACAGTGATGGCAGAACTATATCCTGTGACCTGTTTTAAGGAGGAGCTCTATGATGTAATGCGATTACATTGTTCTTAGGCAACACATCACATTTCCTCTCCACGGGCAGGGCCTCAAATGCAGATATCCTCTTGCAGCCATAATGACTCTTATGATGGCTCCCATTATATTTCTATTCATAAAATAAGATGGATGTGTCCTTAAGTGCTTTGGGTGGAGTAGCTGGGAGAGTTGAAGTAATTGATTGATGCCATGCGAGGTACTTTATGAGTTGTCTACCTTAAGGAAACACATCATAGGCCTAATCCTGAGATATGCTGACCTCCCGCAAATGCTATGGAAGTTAGCAGGAGTCCTGGGCACTCAGCATCTCACAGGATAAGAACCTATGTTAGGAGAGGACAACATATAGTTTTCCTTGGTATCCAATACACACAGTTGGGCAATGAGCTATCCATAAAACTCTTTATTGTGAAGAGAACTGAACACATGCATCAATTCAGTTTAGCTTTGAGGAAACCCTTGGTTATACCTTGATGCCAGTGTCCAAACTTTCACCACATTGCAAAATTAGCTCAATTGATTGGAATTTTCTTTTTGTAACAATAGAACAGTATTGATCACAGATTCAGGGTATGTCTTGCATGCTGTCTTCTGCCTTTCATCAGCCATGTGGTCCATGAAGGACAACTGAGCTGTAATATGGAGCCAGGCCTTGGTGCAGGTGATCCACTAAGGAATGTGAAAGGAAGTGAAGGATCTGCCATAAGTGCCACTGTGAATGGAAACCACAACTTTCTTGCCCACCATAATGAGACTAAAATGCCACTACATTTTCTCTTTAGATTTTTAGAAGAATTCTAGGAGGAAAAGGGAGCATGCCCTACCATTACTGAAATAAGGCATATATAGTTACAGTCCAGCATTGTCTTTTCCTGAATAGGTGTCATGACATTTTTCACTGATGGGAAGTGATCTCTGCATGATAAGTCTCATTGTTTTATTAATGCCTGGAAAATTAATGTCTTCAAGCTCCTGAATGAACTGACCTCTGGCTGAACCAGTCTGCTGTCTCTGAGAGTCCCTCTTTCATTTATTTAGGGCCAGATGCTACCATTCTTATTAATGAAAAATAGTACTTTACACTTTATGTTGTTTCATCAGAAGACACAGCTCAATGTGAAAAACTGGGCCTCAAAACTAAAAGGCCTAGTTACTCACACTGAGATATTTTGGTGTCTAAGAAATTACTTTTTCAGTTTAAAATGAATCTGTGTGGTTGTGGCAATGGAAAGATTTGTAGTTAAGTTAATAGTGCCCCAAACTGAGCTAGGCACTTGAAAGATGATGAAAAGAGATACTCCTTAGTTTGTAATTTAAATATTATGTATGACACAAGTGACTATTTCCAGCATTAGTGAAGGGATGGACGGATGAAGAACAGGATTACAGCAATACAGTTACATGAGAATCCAGTTTGTAAAACAGTGCCAGATTCTTCAGTCCTTATTCAGGTAAATCATTTGCCCATTGGAATTACTGAAGGAAATGGATATTTTTAAAAGAACAACAATAATGGGCATGTGGTGAAAACACTGTGGAGATAAACTGATGGTGTCATATGTACTGTGAGAAAAATATGTTATGAAACTAAATAAAAAAGTTCACCTGTTTGGAGTTAGATGCTTAATATACTTAACATCAGTGTGAGATGGAGCAGCAAGGAAATACCTAGTAAACAGAAGATACCAACCACCTGGTACCTATAATTATATTTATTTCACACTAATGATAAAAAATGTTAAAATGATTTATATTATTTATGCTTATGATACATCATATGTTAAAACAACATGTTATACCCAGACAACGCTTTCATCATCATGTCGTTTGAGAGGGAACTTTTATCATTACCATCTATAGCTTTCACAGCATGTATTATTAACACGATGTTCTTATAATAGCTACCTCATGAATTGCCACAACCAATTTTCTTGGCTATTAAAGTGGTATTTCAGCCCCATCGCCATCTCCCCACCACCAAACATCTGGACAACACCTTCCCGGCTAATGTTCTGTACAGTGTGACATAATGACCAACCAGGATCACAGAAAAAGACTGAATTGATAAACCCATTATGAGCAAGTAACAACAGAGGGATCGACTATATGCATGTAGTCATTTAATATTCTTGCTTGATGTTTGCTTTCTGTCCAGGACTACCAAAAGTAAAATAAATATGAATATTCTGTAGTCTAGACGAAATCATATGTGTTGTCATGCAAAAGATCCACGTCTGACCGAAATTCGTTCCTTCAGACCAGAAGAGCTAAACCTAACTGTTCTTAGACAGCAGAATGCTTGGACCCTAAGGAAGGGAGATTCTTGAATCAGTCTGCAGTGAGCCCTCTGACTGTTTCCTGAACATCCTTGATGGATTCTGGAAGGATCCTAATTTAACCTATCTCTGCTGGAGAGACTACCTTTGAGCTCCTGAAGCATGGAGGGTAAGTAAAAATTAAAATATGGGGATATTTCTTGGGGCCCCTAGAGGGGCACCAATGCAATAATACATTGTGTAACATGGATTAGGGTGATGTGAAAATTGGCCTCTCCTATCTGGGGTTGATACAAATTCTGGGAAGCCAAAGAACAGTCAAAGGACACTCACAATCTTGGAGTTGTTGAAAGCACTCGTTCTCTGTTTCCATCTTCAGGATGGGGCACATTTCATGTCAGCTGATGCTGTTATTATTCAATTCCCAGGCACAATTCTCTGTCACTAACAAGATGAAATACTAGGTCATCCACATCAAGTTCCAAATTTTATTTATTCAAGAACAGTTAGGTTTTATGATTTATGTTTCTTAATGGCTGCCGGAAACTTTTCCAGAAGAAAAACGATTGGCAAGCTCTAAGGAAATGTATCCTTTTACAGGCAATTTGGTTTTGAAGGGAAAGTTCCAAATTATTAATATGATAATTCCCTATGTCTAGAAATAGTTCAAAGTCAAAATATGTGCTACTTTGAGATATACACAACTTGAAATACTGACAGGTAGGCAAGTAACGTGCAATGTTTTGTTAAACAAAAAACAAAAAAACACAGGGTACCCAAAACAATGTCCCCCCCAAAGTCCATCTGGGATTGGACCAAATATTGTTTCCTCAGGTCTTATTCAGGCCTAGCATAGAGGTAAAAAAAAACATAGTAAGAAGAAGAAATAAGAGTGTAGCAGTGAGAGGAAAATTAGAAAGCTATGGACTTTCTCTGCCTAATGAGTCTCTCTCTCTCTCCACTCCTACCCCTCTCTACTAAAGCAACTGGCAGGTGCAGTATCATTCTGCAGATGGACCAAGAGTGGCACACATACAATTATATAAGTCTGGCACACATGTGTTTCTGCTTTACATTAGATGCCAGCTGACCCACCGGTAGCCAGAGCTGAGGGGACATCCCCAACAGTTGTTGTACATGGAAAGGAACCAGTCCACTGGCAGTACAGTATTAACCCTTCTTCAAAGAGCCTGGATCTGAGCCAGAGCAATCATTCTCACTTTCTCCTGCTCCAGGACTGTCACTCTTTGTTTCTCTTCCCTTCATTGTCACAGAAGTGAAGATTGTTTTGGATGGGATTAAGTAGGAACAGGTGGTTCTGTAACACTTATGAGTTCCAAACTTACACATGTGCATCATGTTCTTCCATTCTTCTCATTTCTACAACAGCTTCTCTCGGGGTATTTTAGGTTGATCAGTGGAAGAGAAGGAAAGGAGAGGGAGGCTCTTCCTATTGTTCAAAATGATCACTATTTTTGATGAGGAAGATACTTTTATTCAAAAATGGACCCATTTTCCATTGGAAAAGGCCCAGTTTTGCTGATGAACTGGCCTAGGGGTCATATTTACTAAGGAGGTTAGGTGCCTAGAGATGCAGATAGATGCCTAGTGGGATTTACAAAGTCACTTGAATGAGTTAGCTGCTTAACACCCATTGATTTAACATGGGAATTAGGCACCTAATCTGTTTAGGCAAATTTGTTAATCCCTTGAGGCATCTATCTGCATCTTTAGGTGCCTAAATTCCTTTGTAAATCTCATCCAAATTCACTAGACAATGGGCCCATTTTTTTGCTTGGAAAATGTACCTAGTTTGGGGGGGGGACCTTTGCAAAAATTTACCCATTTTTGAGATAAATGAAGAAGATAGAGCAATCTTGGACCAGATTCTTGACCCCACTGTGGAGGTGCAAAGGGAACACAAAGTCAACTTAATCCTCTCCCTAGGAATTCTCCAGTGCAAGGGAATTCCTAGATAGTATACTATAGAGCTTGTGGACCAAGTCTGTGCCCCTCCCGCACCTCAGAGCCTCCCCCACCACCCCAGAGGATGTATCCAGGAAGAAGGGGAGGTGGCTGGAGTGCCTGTGCATGCCAGCTGTTTCCTGCTGTTAGAACCCTGGGCTTGAGGACAGCTGGAAGTAAGTTGGAGCATATTTCAGTAATGCATGGTATTTTGAAGTCTTGTAAGGGGAAAGCGAGATCTATAGATAGATATAGTGTTTAAGAACATGTCCCATTGATCCAAGCTCTCCGCTGTCTCAAAAGAAAGAGAGGTTTAGCCTGAAAAGCCAACCACACAATCCAAAAAAGGAAATGATAGAAAAAGTTTTAACATCATAATAATAAAGAAAACAAGAACAAAATTGGGTTCCTTTAAATACCTGACATTTATCACACCATGGGATTTACCTTTACTGCAGTATTTAAAGGGTTCCCTACTCTGAGACTGGTGAATACTGCAAATAGCACAGTAAATTTAACTACTGTGAGCAGTAAATGTCACAATTTTAATGGTGTCTACTTGGTTATACAGCTATCCATACATGTTAATATATAAGGCCAGATTCTCACCTCAGCTATGCCAGCATAAATCAGGAGTAAATGATCAATTGATCATTGAGATCAATCAGTATGAAACCTACAAGTCATCAGAATCAGGCCCTACTCCTCTAAAGATGGGGAACGTTGTGGATCATAATATTGGGCTAATTCTTGAGGTCTTCACTTGGTTTTTATTTAAGGAAAACTCTCCTTGGAATCAACAGAGTGACTAGGGACCTCATGATTTGGCCCATTGTTCTGATGATGGATATGCTGAACAAGTCTCTACAGTTAAGGCTGACCTGAATTTTGCACTTACAGCTATCGTAGGTTCAGAAAAAGCTTCTCATCCATTAGGACAGAGCTGATGTTGTTTCTCGTATAGTCAGATTCAAAATGAAATACCAGCTGGGGCATCACTAAGAGATTAATCAACAATTATATTTCTGTTGTAGCTGGGGATTTTTTTTTCTTTCCTTTCAGTTCTTAGCATTGTAACCTAGAATGTGGGGATTTTTTGTGCTTTAAGGCGACTTCTTCACACCCCCTCCTTGATTATGTCTATAAAAAGCCAGGGAGGGAAGAGCAACAGCAGTACTTGTACCAGCTGACGTAACCATGGCACAAAAGGGTGGGGATTAGTGATGCAAGGAGCAGGCTTTTTCCCTCCTTCCAATCCCCTCCATGTTCTCCATTAGCTTTTCAGGCAGTTTAATTAGCCAGTGAAAGACGTTCCCCTAAACAAACTAAAAGGAGGGAGTCACTTCAAAACAAACCACTGGAGTAACATGAAGAGCCTATTTTTGGCTGCATAATTCATAAAAGCAACCTGACTGGTAGGATTCTGGAGGAAAAGAAATTTCTATTTAATCAAAAGGCCTCTTGTGAACAAAACTCCTCTATGGCTAGTTCAACCTATTAGACCATTGCAGATGACCAAAGCAAATACTAAGCATGGATACTGTAGCAAACTGCCTATGCTTGCCGGCTAGTCTCTATCAGAAGAATAGCCTGGGCAGTGATTATAGTTTCTTCAAACCACCAACCTGCCACTGGCCTAAACCTCCTGGGTTGCAGACATGAGGCACTGCAGAGTTCTACAAAGGTTAAACCTTACTGTAGGCAGCGCATTTGAAAACGATTCTGAAGTTTCTCAAATTCTATTAAATATGAGGGAAAGCGCCATTGACAAATGAATGTTGTGGTTTTTATCAGAATTGCAATTTTTCTTCTGTGGGTATGAGAAATGGAAGCTAGGTGGTTATACAATTTTGATATTTGATTTTGAGTCTGAGTTTCTGAATTTTGGACAACATTTTTCCAGGGATACCCAGTGGTTCCATTACACCACAGAGAGGCACTCCAGACCCTTCCATTTTCAGGCTACCTCATTCTAACTACCCATAATTTTATTACACATAATAATTGTAGTTGCATAGACTAAGATAATGATAATTATATCTCATGCTTCACAGTGATTACCTGCTGAGGTGAGCGAGGGCTTTTTTCCCAGCATTTTACAACAGACTAGTTGCATTATGGGGTTATTCACCTTTTTCAGGCACATTGGATATTGGTCACTTCCAGAAGCAAGATACCAGATTTAATGGATTAAAGGTCTGATCCATTATCACACATCTTATAATTATACAGAACCATAAGTCTTTACTGTAATTAATCAGTGAGAGATTAGTGTATATTCCCAGTGGGAAGATACTATGTCAGAGAAATAAGTTTAGTTGGGTGATGTTCTTAATTAGCTATTAACTCATTATCCAGAATGTTTGTGCCTTTGGACACAACCGCCACATACGACAAAATCCTATTTGTATGTAGTCCTTGCAGCGTAATGGGGAATAATTCCAGTCACTTACATATGGTATCTCCAGAGTCTTATGTAGATGTGATAGAGGATTTTGATCTAGGCTTCTTTTAGTGAGCTAGCAGGCACACATACATGTAGTGAACCCAAATCCTGTTCCCACTATGAAGCCTGAGTAAATGTGATGAGCCTTGGGGATGCACATGAGAGTAAAAGAGAAGCCCTTCTCCCCACATTCTGCTTCAGAACATCAGCAGATCCCCATCCACATCTTGTACTCCAGCATAAAGGCTCTGCAAGCTTAGTGACTCTGTGCACAGCAGCAGATCCACAAGCCCTGGCCTGCATGCAAAAAACCTCTCTGCACAGCAGCACAGGGAATCTTCATGAACCTTAACTCCTTACCGAGTAGTGTACACATCTTCTTTGTAGACTCCTGAAATCCTTCCACCTAGTGGTAATGCATCAGTTTTTCTGGGTCTGGGACCTTCCACACCTGCAGAGGAGTGGGTACAGAATCAGCCCCAGTTTGTGCATAAGTGCTAGGGTTGCCAACTTTCTAATCACACAAAACTGAATATCCCTTCCCTGCCCCTTCCACAAAGCCCCACCCCTGCCCTGCCCCTTCTCTGAGGCCCCGCTGTGATGTTGCACTCCATATGTTTTATGGAAATATGCTAATGAGTGTGAATATAATGTAACTGGAATATGCTTCATGCAAAAGGTCTCTTGTAAGGTATCATTACAAAGCGTATAATCTACTGAGTGTGTTCATCCTATTTGTATGTATGTATCATTCTTGTATCTAAAGCTAGAAATATGAAGTATTACTCTGAAGTCCTAGTGTAACTATGCAAAGTATGGGCCATTAATGGTGGCTTGGAATCTTGATGGCTCCCCTTAACTAGGACAATTGGTTGTAAATGGCTCTGTTTACTTGTAAGCCTTCCTGTATACGTGTGTGCCAGCCAGTGAGTAATGAAGACTCACAGGACATGTGAACATGTCACATGATACTGGAATCCATCTTAAACCTGGTGCTTTTCCATTTAGAAGGAAGGGTGGGAACCCAGAGAGAGACAAAGGATTCCCACCTTGTGCCAAAGCTATAAAAGGGGGTGGAACAGAACAAAGGGGCTGTGAGTCATGAGAAATCGCCAAGTTACCACCTGAGCTGGAACTAACAAGAACTGCACCAGGGAAAGGATTGGGCCCAGACTAAAAAGGAGTCTAGTCTGTGAAAGAAGCTTATTGGAACATCTCTGAGGGCAAGATTTACCTGTATTCAGTTTCTTAAATGTATTAGGCTCAGACTTGCATGTTTTGTTTTATTTTGCTTGGTAATATACTTTGTTCTGTCTGTTATTACTTGAAACCACTTAAATCCTACTTTTCATACTTAATAAAATCACTTTTGTTTATTAGTAAAGCCAGAGTAAGTGATTAATACCTGGGAGAGCAAACAGCTGTGCAGATCTCTCGATCAGTGTTATAGAGGGCGGACAATTTATGAGTTTACCCTCTATAATCTTTATACAGAGTAAAACAGATTTATTTGGGGTTTGGATCCCATTGGGAACTGGGTGTCTGGGTGCTGGAGATACGTGACTTGCTGAGCAGTTTTTGGTTAAAGTCTGCAGCTTTGGGGTGTGGACCAGACCTGGGTCTGTGCTGCAGCAGGCTCTCATGTCTGGCTCAACAAGGCAGGGTTCTGGAGTCCCAAGCTGGCATTGGAAAACGGGCTCAAAGGTAATTCCAGCACGTCCGTGACAGTCCCAAGGGGGTCTCTGTGACTGAACCAGTCACACCTGCCTCCACTCACTCCATCCCCCCTTTCCTCCATCACTCACTCTCCTCCACACTCACTCACTTTCACTGGACTGGGGCAGGAGGTTGGGGGAAGGAGGTTGGACTGAGGTTGAGGGCTCCAGCTGGGGGTGTGGGCTCTGGGGTGCAGCCAGAAATGGGTTCAGGGTGCAGGAGGAGACTCCAGGCTGGGGCAGGTAGTTGGCATGTGGGAGTGGGTGAGGGCTCCCACTGGGGGTGTGGGATCTTGGGTGGGGCCAGGGATGAAGAGTTTGCGGTGCAGGAGAGGGTTCAAGGCTGGGGCAAGGGATTGAGGTGCAGGAGACGGTGTGGGGTGCTGGCTCCAGGATGGGGCTCAGGGCTGGGGCAGTGTGTGGATCTTCCCTGATTGCCGCTCTGCTAGGGGCCACAGGGACATGCCAGCCACTTCCAGGAGCTGCGCGGAGCCAGGGCAGGCAAGAAGTCTGTGTAAGCCCTGCTGCACTGCCAACCGGACTTTTCATGGCCCAGTCAGCGATGCTGACCGGAGCCGCCAGGATCCCTTTTCAAAAACCAGATGCCTGGCAAACCTAATAAGTACAGAGAACCACAAGCACTGACTTTGTTTTTGCCAGTGGGTGCTCCTCTCTGCCCTTTGCCCCCCCCCCCCCGTGCGAGTGACAGGTAGGGCCTCGAGAGGGAAGAGGCTAAGCAGGGGGAGGAGTGAGGGCAGGGTTTCAGGGGGAAGAGGTTGTGCAGGGGCAGGGCCTTGCGGTGGAGTGGGGGGCGGGGCCATTGTCCAGGTACTGGGGCCCACAAAAGATTAATCCAAACCTGCTGGTGTTGAGCACCCCCTTTTTTTATGAGTGCTTGAGCCCCGGAGCACCCACGGAGTCAGTGCCTATTCAGAGAACCGTTTTCCTTTACACAATAATGATTGCCCACTTTGTAATATAGGTGAGTTTGTCTTTAGTGATTCCTTACATTTGTATATGTCTCTGACTGTCTACCTTATTGATGAGCAACTTTTAGAGTGTGTCTTTTCCATATCAACTTTCACTGGGCTTTAAGTGTTAGCAGAACAGCAGTGTGACAGAGCAGCGTGTATGCGGAAAACTATATCCTTTCCGTTAAGTCAGGGCCTCTTGTACATTTCATGAATTGTAATCTTTGGAAAAAACAAGATATTAGAGCTTTGTCAGCTTTATGAGAACTCTGCTGATATTTTGTGCACATATACACACATACACATTCATTTTGTGTGACTTATTAGGGTGTATGGAGAAGAGGATCCCATCATTCTTACTTTTCTTTTTATTCTTGTCATCATGCCTGTATATCTGAGGGTGTGAGTAAAGGATATGTGCCACAAGCTAACAGACAACTGGGACAGGACAGTTAGTAATACTTTGTGTCAAATCAATACCATTCAGTATATAGTATGCTTGCCATATTTATAGAGAGTCCATTTTACTCCATCCATGAATTTGCGTATGTTATTTCTACTCTGTCCTTTGCCCACATGAGCAAGACCCAACTTATTTTCAGTCACAGTTAAAGGCTGGATTTTCAGTTGATGTAAATTAGCATAGCTACATTAAAGTCAGTGGGATGGTGATGATTTACAACAGCTGAGGATTTGGTCTGTTGCTAAGTTATCTCTTGGGATTCCTGTTGGGATTCCATATCCTGTCTGGAAATGTTTATAACATGTAGCCCAGCCATTCTAAAAAATACATTCAGCAGCAAGAGAAACAGGGAGCAATGGGAAGGTGCCTGTGACAGACAGTTTGATGTTAATCTGTCAGTAATTTGATATAGAGAAGGATTAATGATAAGAGTGAATTAAGATTTATATGAACCCTACTTTAAACTCAGAGGCAAGCCAAACAATGAGTTGGATTCAGGTTAATATCTCCAGCCAAGAAAATTAGCATGCATTAGGCTGGAAGAAAAGGCAATGGGAGGTTGGACTAGTAGGTGTTTATTTGTGAAAAAAAAATGTGAAAATAGGCCGGGAGAACTATTGTGTGTGTGTGTATATATACCTTCAAAAATACTTTGCTGTACAGGAAGAACAGGAACCATAACTGTTTATCCACAACAATGAATGGAATCATGAACTTATAAGAGACACAAAAAAATGGAGCAGTCCAAAGAGACTGTCGTCTCCTTCTCACAGGGTACAGGTGAGTAAACAATAGAGCTGGTCAAAAAAATTCTGTTGAAACTTTTTTCATGGCTTTTTAACCAATCAGAAATGTTCTATTTTCTTCAAAAAAATATTTTAATAGAAAAACTGAAAACTCCCCCCAAAATTCTAAATGTGTTCATTTTCATCAAAATTTTTCACAGGGGGGGGCGGGAATCTTTCTGGATCAACTCTAGTGAATACCTTTCTGGGTAAGGTCATAGGCAGTGGAGAAAGATCAAAGTAACCTGATCAAGAAGCGAGGAGGTTGACATAAGATACCTGAGATCAGAAACCGTGTCGCTAACACGCTGCTTCTTAAAAGGACCAGAGAAGAGATAAGACACACTTTAGAAATGTAAAATATTGCATATTGTCCTGGAGTGACACAAAGGGGACCTAGCGAGATGAATTTTTGCAGTGTTTCAAGCTACATAAATTAGACAAACCATCTTGTTTTGTTCAATCTGCTTTTTTCTCTCTACTCTTAATAAATCTTTCTTTCCTATAATCCCTGTGGTTTTAGACTTTTGCTTGGGGGATTTTACACAGACCATCCCCAAACTGTGAAACTCCCTTAAATCTCACAGGTGATATAGAGGAAGAAGAGGGTCTGAACTCAATATTCTCATTCCCAGAGGCACGGAATAAGAGTTTCATGAGGTGTGTGGTTCTAAAGACCACTGATTTAATGATACATGGGAGACCCCTAGGGACTACGGAGCAGAACTGACTTTAAGGATAGAAGCTCATAGTCCCACTGGAGAATATCACTTCTCTGGGAGGTACATACTAGAAATGGCACAAAGGAATAAATAGAATCGGAATCTGCATGAACCTGGGGAAGTAGCTGTGCATCTGAACCTACCGCTGCCAGATGCAGCCAAACCAGAATGCCAGATCCAAGACCCATATTTTGAGGCTTGGACTCATCTATAGTGCATAGATATTATATCTCTAGCTTAAAAACTGGTTCTTAAATCTCATGATGTCCATGATTTGAATGCATGTCTGCACACAGCACCGTCAAACATCTTTCCAGTGTCCAGAAAGATACTCAGCAGGTAACCCCACTGTCCAGTCACCCCCATCATTGTCCTTGACATCTCAGCAGTTATTTCATCCTCCTTCCCAACTTGCTCCCTTCTTTCCCCATAGTTCTCTCATGTTTTGGATCTGATTTTCCTCAGACTCACCCCAGCTTTACATCAGTGCAGCTCCATTGACTTCACTGGAGTTCATTCTGATTTAAGCATGATGAGAGAACCAGACCCACTGAAGCCAATGAAAGCCTCCCATTGACTCCAATGGGCTTTGGATCAGGCCTTTCATCTCCTTCTCCTGCTCTTGGCTTTGGGGCCCCCATGATGGTGCTCCTGTTCGTGGCACAGTCTCTCCTTTCCTGTGCACCAAAGCAACCTCTGTCTCCTCCATCATTCTCTCCTTTCAAGAATCCTTCCTCCTTTAATCTCCTCACAAAGCATCTCTCTTCTCAGACCCTTTCCTTAGGTCTCACGAGTCTTGTCTGTCTTGGCCTGTAAGCTCATTGGGGTAGGAAATATGCTTTACTCTGTAAGTGCTATAGAAAAGATGCTTAATAATAATATTTCCCAGCCCATGGTCTTTCCTGGATGAATCACATTTGACCTTTACTGAGAATTTTATGAATGGTTTTTTCCTCACCTCTTCTAGGCAAGACTTTTTGCTAATATTTTTATGTAAGCATTTAAGTAAGAGAGAGACTATGGCTGCTAAAAATAAAAAATAAAAGACAAAAAACATTAATTACTCAGATCAAAACAAAATCTGGGAAAGTGACTCATAGCCCAGAAGAAATCCAGGAATATCTTGCTTTTTATTGAAAAAAACCCCAACCTACAGAAAACTAAATGCTCCTCTTGATACACCCAGGTGATTATCATGATCTTAAAGTTACCCAAACTAGATCCTACTGCAGCTCACACTCCCAGACTGTAATGAAGAAATGAAAGATGTCAATAAAACATGCATGAGTGGGAAGGCAGGAAAGCCAGACAGTTTTACAAATGAAAGATAAATAAAATCGCTGCAGTGCTAAATAAAAGGATTTAATCAAAGCAGAGGATGCAGCCTACTTCTACCCATGCAAAGCCAATAAGTACACCCAATAGAAGACTGCCTGCTTTAACAATCTATCTTGCAACCAGATAATTTGTAAATAAATATCTCTTGTCTTATTTTAAAGGCAGTTTTTATAGCACCCTAGCCATAAATATTCCTGAATGCATCCTTGATGAATCTCCACTCCAGGGTTTGGAACAAGATCTTTCATGTGTATTTGGTCTTTAGCATTAGAAAACATTTGTAACTGTGGAAAAATGCTATTATCGCTATAGTAACTTAAATGTTTCGGGTGAGTGACTTCTAGTACTGCTCATAAACCATCATTGAGAAATGATGTAAAAATGGAGTAAAGATACAAAAAATGATGTAACGATACAACTTGGACTTGCTTTATAATATTCCTTCTTACACCTAAAGGAGGAACACGTCTGCACCTAAAAATTAGACTGACCTAGCTACATCACTCAGGGCTGTGAAAAATTTCATACCCTACGCGATGTAGTTAGGTCAGCCTAACCCTCATTGTAGATGCAGTTCAGACAACAGAAGAATTTTTCCATCAGCCTTAGCTACTGCCTCTCAGAGCGGCAGATTACCTACATGGATGGAAAAAACCTTGTGTGGATGTAGGAAGCATTTATACTACAGCACTACAGCAGCACAGCTGCAACCCTGTAGCTGTGCCACTGAGTTCAGACATGGTCTTAGGGTTTGTCTTCATTGCAACAATAAGCTCAAGTTATTTCCCTGAAGCTAGCCTACTAGAGTAACAGTGATCACACTGCAAAACAACACTAGAACTACACCAAGTGATATGATTAGCAGCACATAGTGATGGGTTTAGTGTCTGAAGAGTTCTTCTAATCCCTGGTCTACACTACAGAACTAGATCGATGCAAGGCAGTTTACATTGACCTAACTCTGTACACTTCTAAAATGTTGCTCCCACCAATGTAACTCATCCACTGTGCCGACTTAATAACTCCAACTCTGCGAGAGGCGTACCACTTAGGTTGATGTAGTTAGGTTGATGCAGTGTCAGTGTAGACACTGCATTGTTTACATCAACTTTCAGAAGCCATCCCACAATGCACCACTCTGATAGTTAAATCGGTGCAAGTGCTCCTGTTGAGGATGTACACCACCGACACAAGCAGCGCAGTGTGGACACGCAAAAGTGATTTAATGACTGTGGTGGCTATATGTCCACATAACTTAGGTCAACATAATTTTGTAGCATAGACATACCTTAACTCTAGCTGCTGCATTACTAGCTCTAGCTTCAGCAACACTTGAGCTTCAACACAATCCCCTGCCCCACACCCATACACACCCACACACCAAGCAGGCCAATTAGTTCAAGCTTTAAAGCATCACTTAACTTGAGCTAGAGATTTGTGTGTGTGGACAGGAATCAGGTTAGGCTCCAAATTCAAGTTATAACTCAAGCTAACATTGCAGTGAAGACAAGCCCATTGAATAACCCCACCCGGGGTAATTTACCTCAAAGTAAATTACACAGATTTAGCTATGTGTAATTTATGCCGCACTTTAAGTCATCATGGACTTGGGTCACATACATGTATATTTTGTCATCACAGTAACCGTAAAGGTCTCAGTCAAAGCTGATTGAAAAGGGAGGACTGGGTAGCTCAGGCGATTGAGAAGGAATCAGAAGTCATCTCTCTGGGTCACAGATTCAAATATCACTCAAGGTGGCAGTAACCAGAAATCATTGACATCTGACAGCTAGCCATACAAAAGTTTATGCAAAATGACTTAGTGGATGAAGTCAAGTTCTCTTAGGTGTCCCCATCAATAAAACCACTACCATGATTGGTAGCATTGTTGGCAGGGAGGCGTCAAGTTGATGGTCATGGCAACTGAGCTATCCTTTCATCTAGCGCACAAAAAATATGCCTAGATGCATAAAATACTGCCAGATACAGTGACTGTGGGCTCTTTATAAATGACACAGCTAGACAGATAAATCGTTCTTAATATGTGCAGAATCTCTCAGTATGCTCTGCATTCAGTGCTAACTGCTATCATTAAAAATGTTTACTTCTTCGCCTGTGCATTGTCAAATTGCACCAATTTTCATAACTAAATCTTTGCCCCCCGTATAAATTGCTCACTCTTGCAAATATGGCAAAAAAAAAATTGTTTGAATTTTTTTCAGACCTTGTTCTGACCTCTAGAGGTGATCCATCCTGGGAGGGATTGAGGCCATGGACAGTTTCGGGGTGCTTAACCTCTGCAACCCAAGCCATAATTTTTCAGGGGGTAAATGGAAGACTTTGCTCTCCAAGACTAGTAGTTTTCACAAGCATGAAAACTGCCTTAAAAATGTTTAAAAACTGATTTTGGTGGAGTTTGCAAGTTTGCTTAAATATTGAATAAAGGGGATTGATCCTATTGCTGTAGAACTAGGTCTAAGCTTTAAAAGCTCTGATTCTGAAACCAACTTCATGGAGGCATACTGCTTTGCTGCTATGGAGCCTCACCAAATGCAGCAGCCCTCCATACACCACATGCCCCTCCCTCCAGGCAGTCAGGAGCAGGATCTGAGCCAAACTTACTCAACAAAGTGCATGTTTATTGATGAGG
This sequence comes from Chrysemys picta bellii, assembly GCF_011386835.1. Classification (NCBI taxonomy): domain Eukaryota; kingdom Metazoa; phylum Chordata; order Testudines; family Emydidae; genus Chrysemys; species Chrysemys picta. The sequence goes on along the minus strand of NC_088792.1, from coordinate 69,900,736 downwards.
AGACCAACCTAGCTGTCTCGGAAACAGGGAGTCTTCAGGCGAGATTTGGAGGAGGAGAGAATGAGTGAGTGAGCACTTGGTGAACAAGCAGTGGGAGTCTATTTCCAATGTCGGACTAATCAGCCGCATTTTCACAAATAAGATATTTGGGATAGTTTTGGCGGGAAATGCAGTGAGAAAATTACGATAAGAATCCACATTTTAAATGACAAATTTTCAAGTGTAAATTTCAAAGCTTCAGCTGCAAATGCTCTATTGTTTTGTTTTTGTTTTGGTATTCAAACTCTAAGCTCCCCTGAAAATATGCAAAATCTTTCTATCTATATTGTAGAGTAGCTTTTCTCAGTAAGGACATGATTTTCAAAAAAGTGAATGGTAACTGCACACATAAAAATGCATATACAACAATGTGCCCGATTTGCTTGTGCATTTCCCATAATTAGCTGTGCATTTTGTCTTTTTGCAAGCCAAAATGGCTAGTTAGGCATCTAACTGGTTGTTTGAGCATATATATACCTGATTTGTGTATGTAATTGCATTAGTTGTACACAAATTAGGCCCTGAGTACAAGATAATTCTTCTTCTTTGAAGGGTTTTAAATGATAAAAGTTTCACTTGATATGGCATACAAATGTGTCAAACTCATATTCCAATTAAATATTAGAATGCTGTTCCATTCTCTTTCAGTATAAAAAAATTAAGAAGGATGAAGGTTTTTTTTTAAATGATCCTACATTCATGTGATATTGCAAACCGATTAAAGTATTTTTCCTTTAAAGTGATTTTAGAAGCTATTTCTGAGATGTATATCTGCTGTTTATGGATCACAACTAACTTTATCGTTCTGTATAAACTGTACTTTTGAGTGCAGTAAGAGGTATCCCCTGTCTCACAATAAAAATATTATGGAACATTATATTTCCATATAGTAATGGCACTCTTATTTTACTAGTAGGAAAGGTATTGTACTAATTTAATTGACTAACATAAAAGTCTCACAAGCAAGATCAATATTTTATTTTCTCAACAGTTTTTGTCAATGAAGGTTTAATTTCGCATGCATAGAGGATGTTTATGTATCTCACAGTCGTCATCAGGGGTGTGGCCTCCTTTGATGAGGACAGTCTTGTGACTGAAACACAATAGCCTGGGAGTCAGGATGTATAAATTCTGCTACAGACTTGCTTTGTGAGCTGGGGTAAATCATTTAAACTCTCTCTGTCTTAGTTTCAACATCTGGAATGAGGAAATAGTAAAAGAAGACTTGCCTATTTCTCCGGGGTGATGTGAGGCTTAATTCAGTAACGTTTTTAAACTGTTTTGATGATATAAGATGGAAGGCACTACAGACAGACAAAGTACTGTTATCTAGAGAATATGAGCCCTAGTCTAATCTCTGTTGGAGTGGTGTAAATCTGGAGTAATTCTGCTGGCTTTTACATATATACACACACACACACATCTGCACATTCAGAAAACTAGAGATATACCAAATAGTATCGTTCTTAAAACAATAGAATTAGAATTGTGTGAATGTTCATTTATAAACTCACAACTTGGGCCAAGTTCTTGAAAAGGATTGCCAAGGTTCACGAACCTTTCCCTGAACCTAAATCTGAGGGATATGTTGAGTGAATCTGGGCCACTTTATGATTTAGGGTGGAAAGCATCTGAAACTTGATGGTCAGGACTGAGTTTGATTTGAGCTTCTGGGTTGGTTCAAATCCCAAACTCAATGAAAACTCAGAGATTTTGAATTAAAATCTGGAGAGTTTCAGTCAGCTCTGATTAGACTGTAAACTATCCAATGAATAGACTTATTTACTGTTCTATTAAACTCTATAGCTTCCTCACCTAAAGTAAAACAAGGTCATTCCTACCTCTGGCCTTTCCTGTGACAGTTTCATAAACCAGTAGTGTGGTACCTCCTGCAGAAGATTTAGCTAAAGATTTTGCAGTATGTTTATTCATCATGGACAACAGGCTGAATTTTCTTTTTATTAAAAGTGGTTTTTTTTAATGACTCAGTGCTGCAAGTTCAGAATGTCCCTATAGTGGCGTAGTGTGTTGAAAACTATTAAAACTACAAGCTATCACGTTAAGTTTGGAAGAGGTTTCCTGGTCCTGCTTTTAGGCTAGCAGGCTTTCCAGGGAAGTTTGTGATCTGGGTCTTCAGCAATTAGTCTGCAAATGAGCAAGTCTGAAGCAAGGTGGATTGAGTTTTGCCTCTCTGCCTTGGATGCCTCCCTGCCTTCAATAACAGTCTGCTCGCTCTCTCTCTCTCGCTCTCTCTCTCTCTCTCTCTCTCTCTCTGTGTGTGTAATTGGTTGTTGTGTGTTAGATTTCTGGCATTGAAGAAATAAAGTTGTTTTATATTGCAACCTTTTCAGGAAGAGTATAATCCCTCCCCTCCAACGCTCTGTGTGCATGTAATGAACATAACAGGTGGAGATGGAAGAGAGGAAGGGATTAGCACTGGGAACAGATTGTGACCTCTTTGGGGAAAGGATTGTTTCTACAGTGCCTTAGCTCAGTGGGTCTCTGACCCTAACTGAAAACTTTAGGCCCTACCTCAGGACAAATAAATAAATAATGATAACAAAATCCTGAGAAAATATTAATAAAAATCACATTAATATTTGTATATAAAACGTAGGAAAATCATTCCTTTGATGTTAGGACACTTTTGGTACTTTGAGAGTGTTCATATGAGGAGAGGATATGCAGAGATGGTTTAAGAATTCCTCCTTTCCTGCTTTGTGGTATATAAAGAGAAGGTAGAGTAGAGAAGAGTCTGGTTGTGAATACATCTGAGGGATGTTGATTCCTGGAGGGAAAATAAGTTTTGGTGCATCAGGAAAGTAAAAGAATGTAGTGTGAGTAAAAGAAGATACTCTAGTCTCCTGCACTCCATTCAATCATTGCATTGTAATTCCAACTGTTGCAGATTGCTCTTGGGTAACATGGAACCAGATTTATTCTGCGTAAAGCGAAGATGGACTTTTCCCCATACTAAATACAAACCTTTAGAATCCGGTGCCTGCTTATATATTCAGTGTAATTTTTTTCTGAGTGAAATATCTTAATGGCACAGAATAGACCTAGGCAGCTGCTAAGATGTTTTGGGACCCCCATATACAGACCTGGATTCATATTTAACTACTTTGGATGACTATGTGTCAAATAGCAAAGTCTGTGTGTGAAACTCTTTTTTTCCCCCCACTGACAGCACATCCCCTTCTATTACTTTATTTTTATAGGGCCCAGCTGTGATCTTCCTGCTCACACTGCTTGTGAGTGTAAGTTACCATTCAGCATGAATAAGGCCTTCACAGTCTGGCCCTTGGAAAACAGAAATCTTTAAGAGCATCCTCATAATTGCATGTTCCTTTCACTAGATTTGATAAATAGCATATGTGGTGAGGTGGGAAAGGTGTTCATATTTTCCAGCTGAAGTATTGCCTGGTGAAGTGTCAGCTTGGGTTACATAACTCATATATAACCAGAATTTTTGTGGCTGGTGAGAGAATAGTTGGTTCACCTAGGCTATTCCCCTGTCTCACACAGCTGTACTGGCCTGTTATTTCATCATGTAACAAAACTTGGGATGACCGATGCATTCCTTGCAAAATAACCATTCTAAAAATAAATTATGGAAGGGGGCAAAGTAATGGCAGTTTTTAAACTGTTAAAATCCCCTAAAAATGATACAACGCGTTTATTTTGGTGGTGGCTTGCTTTTGAGGTCACTGGCTGCCCTCCTGTTGGGACATGCTCAGATCTCAGGCTCATGCTCCTGAGAGGAAGGATGGCTTCGGGGTTTGGAGACCGGCCTGGGTCTCATCAGATTAAAGTTCAGTTCTACTAACTTCCTGTGTGACCTTGGGCCAGTCTGTTTTTGCCTCTGGTGCCCATCTGTAAAATGGAAATAATAACCCTTTGTGACAGGGTGTATCAGTCCCACGACACCCTTCCTTCTCCTACCTGTTGTCTGTCTGATCTGTTTAGCTTGTAAGCTCTTTGGGACACGGATTATCTCTTGCTATGTTTAGCAAATGGGGGTCCCGATCCTTGACTGAGGCATTGAGGCGTTACTATTATGCAGATAATAAATCATCACCATTTATAACCCTGTTCTCCGGTAGTGGTGACATTAGTCAGGGCTGGCCTTAACATGAGGTGAACTGAGGTGGCCGCCTCACATGCCAGACTGTGGGGGGGGGGGGGCCACTAGGACCCAGATTGTAGAAAATTGTGTCTGCTGCTGGTGCATATGTATTCTCTCTGCTCTAGATGCACAGAGATGGTGAAGTGCTGTGCTGGAGGAAGGAGGGGAGAAGAGGCATAAAAGGCAGACAGGAGAAAAGGTGAGAGGGAATAACAGAAAGCAGCAGGAGCTGCAGGGAGAGAGAGGAGGAGGAGCCTTTTATGTACCTCTCTAGCACCCCCAGGAGCCTGGACTGATTAACACCAGCTTCTCAGGGAGCTTCCTGTTTCCTGCTGCTTCCCTGAACCCACTTGAGGAGAACAGGCAGTCAACTGAAGTAGTAGCCTTAAGACGCTGATATCTTCCCTCACTCAGGCCCTGCTACCAGCCTGCTTTTTTGTCCCCTTTAATTGAGTCTTGAGAGCCACTAAAGCTGGCACAGAACAGCAGTCATGAGTGAAAGAAGAAAATGCCCCTCTGGGGCAGCATTCAGAAAAAGAAAGAAAGCAAAGGAAGCTTTTCTATCTAAGCAGGAAGGAGCTCTCCTGAGATACATAGACACAAATGTTCATGGTGAGCCTTCCGGCCCCAGTGAGGATGTGAGTGGTGAGGAGATGCCTGATCTTCCAGTTAGTCAGAGTGCAGGTGACCTGGCAGCTACCGCAGCATACATATCTCCATCTCAAATGGATGTAACCATGCACATTCCTGAAGAAAAGTGTAGATCAGAGAAGAGTGTGGTGGAGGTGCAAGAAACAGTTGCTGCTGAATTTAGTTCCTTAAGTCTGGATGATCCAGGACTGTGGATGCACTTGAGCAGTAGCCTGAGGGACTTCCTTGTTCTGCATGGGCCACAGCAAATGAAAAACATCATGTTCCCCAAAGACAATGAAAATAGATGTTTCCATCCAACACATTACTGGCGTGAAATCCCCAATGGTGACGAAGTGGAGAGGCCATGGCTTATGTACTCAAAAACCCAGAATGCTGCATACTGTTTTTGTTGCAAACTCTTCCAGTCTAATGTTCCAGCCACATTGGGTTCTACAGGAACAAAGGACTGGAAAAATCTGGCTAGGAATCTGGCATGCCATGAGAAGGCAGCAAATCACGAGAGAGCATTCCATAGGTGAAAAGAGATTGAGATGAGACTAAGGTTAAAGGCCACCATAAATGATCAGCATCAAGAGAAGATTGCATCAGAGTCTCTTTACTGGCAAAATGTTCTGAAAAGGCTCATTGCCATTGTGAGAATGCTTGCTACCCAAAACCCAGCACTGCATGGCACTTCAGATCAGTTGTATGTGCCAAACAATGGAAACTTCCTTAAAATTGTGGAGCTGATGGCTGAGGTTGATGCTGTACTCTAGGAGCATCTAAGAAGAGCCACCACCCAAAAAATATACACACACCACTACCTTGGAAAAACAATTCAAAATGAGATCATACAGTTACTGGCAACAAAAGTCAAACAGAAGATTGTGGCAGATCTGAAGTCAGCAAGATATTACTCTGTTATTCTGGACTGCACACTGACATCAGCCATACGGAACAAATGACTTTAATTGTGCGTTTTGTAACAACAACAGAACCTAGTGAAAATGTCCCTGCAATGGTGACTGTCAGAGAGCATTTTCTAGAATTTATTGACATTGATGATACTACAGGAGCTGGTATGACAAATGTGCTTCTTGAAAAGCTGGAAGATACGGGAATTGCGATAGCTGACATGAGAGATGAGGACTATGATAATGGTGCCAACATGAGAGGAAAGAACAGAGGAGTCTAGACACGGCTCCAAGAGTTAAACCCTCGAGCTTTTTTTGTCCCATGCAGTTCTCATTCATTGAACTTGGTGGTCAGTGATGCAGCATCAGCTTCTAGTGAGGCTGCTGAAATTTTTAATGTAATTCAAAGCATTTATGTATTTTTCTCTGCATCAACTCATCGATGGAAAATTTTGAAGCAACATCTGGGAACATCCTCTCTGACACTGAAACCACTGAGTGCCACACAATGGGAAAGTCGAGTGGAGGCGATAAAGCCTATCAAACACCAAATTGGGAAGATAGATGATGCCATAGTTGCCATTATGGAAGATAATGCTATGACAGGAACTGTTCGTGGGAGAACAGTGGCAGAGGGAAATGGAATCACCAGAAACACAGAACTTCAAATTTCTGTGTGTCTTAGTGTTGTGGCATGACATACTGTTTGAAATAAATGTTGTAAGCAAGAGACTCCAAGGTGTTGACCTTGATCTATCTGGAGCAATGGGACAACTGGACAAAGCAAAGTCATACCTACAGTCTTACCGGTCAGATGAGGGATTTCAAAACGTTCTGAAGAGTGCACAGAAGTTGGCAGAGGAACTTCACACTGAAGCTATTTTCCCACCCATTCAAGAATACAAGAGTCACCGAAGAAGAAGACATTTTGATTACGAGGCACGGGATAATCCCATAAGAGACCCCAAACAACAATTCAAAGTTGAATTCTTTAACCAGGTGCTAGATTGTGCAATACAGTCAGTTGAAAAACGTTTCATGCAGCTCAAGGAACACAGCAGTATATTTGGGATGTTGTATGATATTCCAAAACTCCTCACTATACCTGAAGAAGACCTACACCAGCAATGCAGGGCACTAGAGACAGTGTTGACACATGATGACATGCGCGATATTGATGCGAGTGATTTAGGTGATGAACTGAAAGCCCTTTCAAGATACATTTCAGCAGGATCAACTCCAAAGGCTGTTCTGGAATAGATGTGCACAAATAAGTTGACCAACCTCTTTCCAAATGCTTTTGTTGCTCTGCGCATACTTCTATCACTTCCTGTAACAGTTGCCGGTGGAGAACGCAGCTTCTCCAAGCTGAAGTTAATAAAAACACATCTACACTCCACAATGACACAGGAGAGGCTGGTCGGCCTTGCAACCATCTCAATAGAGCATGAGCTGGCCCAGACTGTGGACCTTCAGGAAGCAGTTCAAATCTTTGCAACCAAGAAGGCACGGAAAGCACCACTTTGATTATTCAAACAGATAAAAATGCCAATGTTTACCAGGGGCAGCTCTAGCTTTTTTGCCGCCCCAAGCATGGCGGGCAGGCTGCCTTTGGTGGCATGCCTGCGGGAGGTCCGCTGGTCCTGCGGCTTCGGCGTACCCGCCGCCGAATTGCCACCGAAGCCGCAGGACCGGCGGACCTCCCGCAGGCAAGCCGCTGAAGGCTGCCTGACTGCCACCCTCGCAGGGACCGGCAGGCCGCCCCCCGCAGCTTGCTGCCCCAGGCACGCGCTTGGAGCGCTGGTGCCTGGAGCCACCACTGGTGTTTACTATGCAGACAAGAAAAGTTACATTTGCTGTTCAGGTGTTTGAAAGTTAAGTGTTACTTAAAATATGAACAAGGCATTTTAAGTTGTTAGTTCTCCTTTATTGGGATAGGTAGCAGAGCAGCACCATGAGCGGAGTAGAACAGGAAGAAGGCAGAATTGAAACCATTCAAAGTTTTGGCCCAAGTGAGGGGGCATGGGGGGCGTCGTTTGAGCTCCCCGCCTCAGGTGCCAAAATGTTGTGGGCCGGCCCTGACATTAGTGCAGAGCTGGTGATGCTGCACAGATTGTAGGAGATACTTATCATGTCTATGCAATAAGATGCCCCAAAAGGGTATTAGGATTGGGTGGGACCAGTGAGGTTAGTCTTATGAGTCTTCGGACCAAATCACATTGCAGTACTGTTATATGTTATTGCTCTTTTCTGTCCATGAGGCAATATGGGAACATCCCAGCGGTACAGAGGCAGCATTATCAAATGGTAATGCAGTGTTCCGGTGCAATGTCATCACATCACAGATACACTGTGATTTCAGGTGGCAACATCTCCACATTCTCTTCATCTCTTTGTGGGGGGCGGGGGGGGGGGGGAAGCAGAGATAGAGAGAGCAGCATTGCAGAACTACCTATAGAAAAGTAATGCACTGAGCCTGAACAACAAACCACACCATCCTAGCATCCTCACTGCACAAACAAACATATCAACACATGGTATTCCAAGTTCCGTTGCATGGACAGACACACACACCTCTCCGCCCATCACAGCCAGACTTTCCTCTAACAGCTTTCTAATTCACAGTTGGCCTATCATCCATCACCTCTCCCAATTCTCCTTTGAATCTAGTTTATCTGGCTCATACTACCCCCTGCTGCATCATTCTATTCACGTTAGACTGGAAAAATATAGGAACATTACTGACTAAAATGAAAATGTTTAAAACAAGAAAAACAGTGTGTGTTTTTGTGCTTTCAATGTCCCTTTCTCTATGCCTCTATTCCGTTCTCTTTCTCACCTTGACCTCAATCGGACTAGTTACATGGGTAGCTGCCCACCAGGATGGGTGTGGGTTGCACAAGCAGGCCTGAAACTCTGTCTCAGTTTTCCAATCTGTAAAATGAGGATAATAATAATAATTCTTATTCACCTATCTCTTCAGAAGTTTTTAGTTAACATATGGTAAGCAGTTTGAGGATGACCAGTAGTAAAATAAGTATTTGGTATGGTAGTAGTATATTACATATGTACTGTCAGGAATTCAGCTGCCACCAGGCTTGGTCGCCTAGCAACCCAATGAACTCTGGTAGGACCAATAAGCCCTTATTAAGTGAACTCGTCAGATGGGCCAACTGATCACCATTTAAGCCTTGAAGCAACAGCATCAGAGTGGCTGCTCAATGCATTCCATGCCTGCAGCAGCACCACACTGCTTCCGGTCCAGCCGTTGCTCCACACCTTTCCTGCTCCACTCCAGTCCAAGTCCTTGCCAACTTCTGTACTCCTGATACCTATCTCTTGTCACTGACTGCTGGCTTGTCTCCTGACCATGCCTCTGGTTCTCCCCTCTGATTCTGCTCTGACTACTAGTTTCGCACGGCCTACATCTTGGTGTGTGACCTATGGAAATGGCTCTGTATCCTTTCACTGTTAGAAAGACCATTCCAAATGGCAGCAGGGAATTCTCATGTAGATGAGTCAACTTTAATTGTTGTACACTGTACCAAGAACTATGCTGGAATATTTTGGTAAATCACTGAGGAACAGATTGTGGAAGGCTCTTATGATTGGCCTCATAGGTCACTAGGTATTGCTTATGATTGGATTATAGGCGGGTTTCTGAAATATTTATGTGAATATCTGAGCTTAAAATTCACTTTTGACAATTATCAGTGCCTGTAAAATGTGATCTCATAAATGTTCATGGAAAGTGAAGACAAGCAGGGAATGCAAGTATGGCCAAAGCAAATTTGTTTAAAAATGTGAATATTTGTTCACAAAACATTTCTGCAGTATTTGCCTAGGTGTCAATTATATGTACAGTTTGTAACAGCAAATTATTGCCTTCTTCAGGTGTCCAATCAAAGTTACACCAAGACGTTGTTTCCCAATTCTCAGAATGCAGCATAGAGAGCAATATAATAAGGCCCCATTGACAAAAATATTCCTTGATTGCAAGGACCTTTGATATCCTGAAAATGAATTTTCACTACACTAGAGGTGCACTTCAGCTCACTCTGCCAGGTGTTTGCATTACAGTGATAATTTACAGCACTTTGCCTGCTGCTGAATCTTGTCCCAAAATGGAAACACCACTGTCTAAATATCCAGACCAACCAGAAGAAGTTGGACAAATAGTTGCACAGACTACCATTATAATGACCAATGCAGAGTGCCATGCCAAGCATGTAGCAGTCATCCTGACAGCTTTAAACCAGTAAACGTTTCTAATCTGGCCAATAAAAAAGCTCAGCTCTTCTCTTACAGATTCAAATCTTTCTTTTATTAGCAGGCATGTCTATTATGTTAAAACTAAAATAAACACGCACCACAGCATCCTACTCTCCTCCTCACCCCCTGCTACCCGCACACATACACGAACACACATAGTAGTAAGGGCATATCTTCACTGCAGAGTTAACCCAGGCTATTTCTCAGATGTTACCCCTGACCCAGCTCCCATCCACACACAAAAACCTCTATGCACAGTTTTGTGGTGCCTTCAACCCAAACTAGCTGGCCTGTCCTGGGCTATAGACTAAAGCTTGACTGAGTTTTTCACTCAGGCTGGTAACCTACTCACTTTGCAGTGAGGACACAGTATAAATCACTCAAGTTCTGCTAGTCCTCCAGTGCCTTCCCACAATGCCCCCCAGGCGCCCAGAAACATAAACAAGTTCTCCCATAATGCATAATCATAGAGTGGCTCAGCTTACTGCAGCACAAAAGAACCATGAGATAAGCCTCCAGAAATCCTAGCGCCTCACCCTGGTAAGTGCAATGCCGGTGAGTACACAGTGACTCAAGTGGTCATTGTCGTGTGGCCACTCATAGTTGACCTAGGCTAAGCCAAGTGCTCAGACCTGAGTGCTGATTACCAGAGTTAACTCAGCAGTGAAGATACACCCTACAGCAGCCAATATTTGAAGTCAATTAGCACAAACAAAAACTGATTTCATATGTCTTGCCCCTTCCTTTTCAACCTAGCTAATTGCTTTTCAGGTGCCTCCTTTTTTAATGGGGAGATACGACGGGCAGTGGTCAAAACAACTAAAATAAGGGAGCAAAGCTCCATCAGTGTCACTGAACTTGTTATACCATCAACATATTGATTGGATTGCTCTTATTTGAGGTCACATGGGTGAGCAGATCATAGTTCAGGATAGAAAGCCAGAGAAAGAAAATGATGACTACTGCCTAATAAGAGACTTACTGTAAATAGTAATTCATTTAAGAGAGAGTTGTTTTTCCCCTCCTAACGTTCTCAAGTCTCGAGCAATTGGAAAAACTCACACCTGATATCAAGGGTGATGTCGTTTTATGTAGAGTTCCTCTTCTCAGCAGTAATAATCCTTTGCCCAAACTTTTTCAAAAGTGACTAGCAAGATCAGAAAGCGCTGAGCACCACCCTCTAAAAATCAGACCCTGTTAAGTAGTCTCAAATTGGGCAGCCAAAAATTGAGGCACTCAAAATCATTTAGTCACTTCTGAAAACATTGGCCTTTGTTGTTAGGTATAAATATTGACTGCCTCTGTATACTATTGTTGGGTTGTTTTGTTTTGTTTTTTAAATCACAGCAATAGTGAAAATAACAATTGGTCTGTCTGGGGTATATTTAAAGGGCCTGATTGTGTTCTCGCACACACTTTACACTGGCGTAACTCCATTGACTTCAGTGGAGTTATTCAATACTTAAACCAGTTTGAGAGGTGAATCAAGGCTGGAGCTTGGTCTAGTGTAAATCAGCCCAACTCCAAGATCTGGCTGTCAGGTTCAATGTTTCCGTTTCTACAGGAAGTGTTCCAAAGCCTAGAAAAGCGAATAGTCCTATAAGTGTGGGTGTCTATGAGTTCTTATATGTAAAAATCAAAAATTGGGAATACGGGGTGTCTGGCGAACAGAAAATGGCCAGGCATTGTGCAGTTGCCACCACAATAGCTATTCTTTCCTTTCAGACATTGCTTTGATTTTCCAGTGCAGGCCTGGCATAGAACAGCTTGACTGCAGCAGTATCTGCTTTGCTTTCCTAAAAGAACTTGTAAGTAATGTATGGTAACTTGTCAGCTGCAAGCTGGGAGTTTTATTCATAGTTTGCTAGAAGCCACATTAAATAGCCAAATCAGTCTAGAGATCAGCTCTGCAGTAATGTTCTTATTCCAAGCCTGGGCAGATGTGTGATTCCTTGCTTTAATGGCTTCCAAAGACACTCATATTCTAAGTCCTATCTGGAGTGTTATTGATGCTTTAGTTTGCCCATGCTATATAGGTACCCTATGTAGGGTGCTATGTTAGGAAGTCACCGTAGTGCAGCCTTCACAGAGAGATCGCATCAAAAAAACCTTGTAATGTATACTTTATATAGCCAAGTTCTCCAAACCATTAGACATACGTATCCTTCTTATTTCCATTGACTTCAGGGTTCTGTGGCTTTTTTATCAGTGCAGCTGCCAAGATTATTGTGAAATTAATTCTGCTCTCGATGTGTATAGACAGAGCTTTGCAAGAAACAACACACAAAAATAAGATATATTTTGTCTTTCCCCACCTGCCGCTGTCCTAACACTATATGATTTTTACTATCAGTGCAACTTGTGATTATGTAGTGATAAGCAATCCACACTCGATATGCCATCTTATTAGGCAGTGTTAAATTGTTACAGTTTGCTTTGCTGCGTTTAAATAATCCCTGGCAGAAAAACTCGCTGAACCCAGAATGCTGAAATAAAAAACAAATAAGGACTGGATTGTGGCAATTAGCCCTCGACTGCCCCTGGAAGAGCACAGTCTGTATGGTGCTGCTCGGGTACATAGGGAGCGTGTGCATGTTACAACATCCACTAGACTAGTATCACGGCTACTCCCTTCACCATGCTGGTCTGGTCCATGGGGCAATGCAGAGAACTGTGGGACCATCACTCCACTTCCACCCTGCCCTTTCAGCTTATTTCGTCCGGTGTGCAGTCCCTGTGCTCCAGAGAGTACAGAGAACATAGGACTGCTTTTCTTTTTTAAATCTCTTTCCCCACTCAACTATCTTATCTTTTTCTAGCAGGCAAGCACCAGTAGAAATGGCCACCACCACTGCTAGGAAAGTCCAATAAATGAAAAATGAACAAATGACGGAATCACAGACTAAGTTGTAGTGAGGCAAGCAAAATCCTTGCTTGCACTAATTCACAGCTCTGCGCTAGAGACAGAACTCGGCCCGCTAGCAGGAACACCCACCAAATGTGCTCATCCCACAATCTTAAGCCACCCTCACCACCAACCCCTACCATTTCAGATGCCCAAACTTCAGCTTTCTTCTCCAAGCATTCCTCCAGCTTCTGTGAGGCAGTTATGTATTACCTGTAGAAAGAAAGATGGCATGTTCAAATTGCAAATGTGAAATAAAGTAAAGTAAATTGAATTGAATCTAAAAATGAACACAGAGGCTATGGAACTGCTTGCATAATTCCATTTCATTCTAATCCCCTTACCCTCCCCATTGTTTCAATTTAAATGACCTACCACCAAATCTTCAGTGCTGTACTGGCATGTCACTGAAACCAGGATTTCCTTGCTGCAAAATTTAGGCCCAGCTCACCCTGGAGGACAGTAATATGTCCAGAATCAGCACGGCCTAGCAATTAAGCAGGTGCCTAACTGTAAGTTAGAGCTGGGTGACATTTTTTGCACAGACCTTTTTTTTGGGAGGGCTGGGGGCGGGGGGGGATGTAGATTCAGTAACAGGGAAACATTCCATGAATTCATGTTGACTTCTCCAGATTATCCATGTAAAAAAACCTCATTTTTTTCTAAAAGAGTATAACATTTTTCAAACAGAAACATTTCAACTTTTTAATTTGAAACCATTTTTTGTTTCAAAATATTCCTTTAATTTTATTTTTAAAACTTTCAAAAATGGTTTGTCAAAAAAAAAAACATTTAATTTAACCCCCCAAAAAGGATTTTTTTATTTTTCAATTCACCAAAAAAAAAATTTTAAATTTCCGGGTTTGGTCTAATGTAAATTTTTTTACTTTTCAAAATTGCCAATGAACCAAAAAAAAAAATATTATTCATCCAGCCCTCCTTTAAGCAAGTGAGCAGTCCCATTATGTTGAGTGGGCATGCTAAGAGCTAAGCACAAGCTTATATGCTTTGCTGGATCAAGGGCATAGTCTGCTGGAAATGAGGTTAAAAACTTGCCAGTACATAAGAGTTTAAAGCAAAAAAGAAAAACAGAAAAGAAATCCTAGAAATCCTACATTCTTTCTGATTTCCATGCTCTGTTAATCACTGGGAGAAGCTAGGTCCTGGTATCTTGGTGCTATGAGGTATTGATGTGTGGACAAGACTGGATGTTGAGAGTGGAAGCATCAGGGAGCAGTGAAGTACTAATAACAAGGCACAGTGGATTCTGAGTACTGGCAGGTGAGATAAGAGAGTGATAGCTGGAATGAGTATACCAATGGCTTAGAGTAGAAATGTATTAACATCTGGGAGCAGTGGAGGATTTATTCTCTCCATCTATAACCATAATGGACACTTGTCTAGTACTCTTGGCACCTTTACAGTAGAATAAAATTCACAATAGCAGGTACAATCAATAAATATAATTAAATAGGCTGCCCACCAAT